>NW_027411866.1:61047257-62266007 GCF_047663935.1 Musca autumnalis | reverse complement strand
TAATAATAATAATAATAATAATAATAATAATAATAATAATAATAATAATAATAATAATAATAATAATAATAATAATAATAATAAAAAACATGATTGAAAAACATTTTAAAGGTTACTGCTCACGCCTGCACTATACGAATACTCAATTACATATATACTTGTCTATCGAATTTGGATGTTTCAAGGGAGGCGGCAAATGTTTAAGTGTTTAAGTTAGAATTGATTATTTCATTTAAATTGGCCCTATGAATTGCATAGGCATACTCGTTGAAATCTCCTCATTCCCATCTATTACACCCCTGTAATAGCATGAGGTTTGTCATACATTATAGAGATTCGGGAGTAATATTCGCATTTAACCCAAAGTAGAATGTGGTGGCACATCCGCGGTTCTTGTCTAATATGTTTAAAATTTGTTATATTGACGTATTTTTAATAGGCGGTCACTAAAATCGGATGCGCCTTACAAGCATATGCACATCGCGATATTTTTGCCCACTTGAAGGTTTTTTTAATGGTAAGATGCACCTGACGGCACACTTTGGCGGCAAAATGAAACATGGATAAAATCACACATTTTAAAAGAGATACACTCGCTGTATCCGAAAAGTGCATGCGCCTCAACTGATTTTAAAGAATTCGCGAATTACGCGTTTTTTAACTTTTGTGTTTTTATACCCTACACCACTATGTGGGGAGGGTATTATAAGTTGGTTTTGGACAAAAAGTTTGTAACGCATCGAAATAATGCTCGTAGACCCATACATATATATACCAAAATGAATGTCTCATCGAGCTGAGTCGATCTGTGTACGTCTATGTGTGTCCGTCTGCCCATCTAAACCTTGTAATCACGCTACAGGTCGCAATTCTAATCCGATCGTCACCAAATTTTGGGTGTTGATGAAGGTCCCGGAGCGAAAGAAGCCTGTTGATTGTGGTGATGGTCGGATAATATTCAGGGTCGGAATGGGCCAAAAACTTATTTGGAGAAAAAGTCAACATTTTATTTCAAAGCGAATATCTCCGCTTCCATATGAAAGTAGAAAATATCACCTTTGCAACACTGTAACGTAGGTTGTCGTAGGTGGTCAAACAACGAAGATATCGCAATAGCCGCTAATAGAACCCAACTTTTCATTTTTGCGATTTTAATAATAATGTCGAATTTCACAGCTTTGGTTGGAGACCTTCCAAAAACAAAGTCTGACTATGAAAGTAGAAAATCCCATCCTTACAATGATGTAAAGCAGGTTGGCGTAGGCGGACAAATAGCGGAGATATCGCAATAGTCGGTAATACATCCCGTTTATCCTTTTTTGTAATAACGCTACAGGTCGCAATTTTGATCGGATCGTCACGAAACTATGGGGTTTAATGGGGGTCCTACAGAGGAAGAATGGGCAAAAAACCTATATGGAGAAAAAGTCAACGTTTTATTTCAAACCCAGCAAAATGTTCGATGCCAAAGATGCCATTCAATCATGGGTGCAAGTGATCTAGCATGTCATCTTTTTAGCATCTTCATCGATGAATTTTATATGAGCGTGGACCCCAAAAGATGCTATTCATTTTTGGATCCAAAGCATGTCATTTACACCAATGCTTTGATATGTCATTTTCACCAATGCTTTGGCATGTCATTTCTACCAATGCTTTGGCATGTCATTTTCACCAACCCAACCATTATCATTACGACGAAAGTTTTAACAACGTTGTTTGTGAGTTGTGAGCCTCCGACAACATCAAGCCTACTGCAAATAATTAATCTTATAGATTTCCAAAAATTTGTATAAATAAACACAAAATTCATCACCATTGGATCGATGGAATGGGTTCATATGCTGTTGAAAAGATCGGATCTTTCACGACTTCCTTTGCATGGGTTCAAATGCTGATGAAAAGATATTGATCTTTCACGACTTTTTTTGCGTTGGTTCAAATGCTAATGAAAAGATCGGATCTTTCAAGACTTCGTTTGAACCAATGCAAAAGATGCCATGAAATCACGTCATCGCATGAAACCCCTTCCTTCAAATTTTGCTGGGAAAGCGAATATCTCCGTCCCTATAAGGGGTATATCAAAAGCAAAACCTGCTAATGAACGTAGAAAATATCACATTTGCAACGATGTAGGTGGTCAAACAACGAAGATATCGCAATAACCGCTAATAGAAAACAACTTAAAATTAATTTAAATGACGAATATCACAGCTTTGGTTGGGGACCTTCCAAAAGCAAAGTATGACTATGAAAGTAGAAAATCCCATCTTTACAATGATGTAAAGCAGGTTGGCGTAGGTGGCCAAATAATGGAGATATCGCAATAGCCGGTAATACATCCCATTTTTCCATTTTTTTAAATCACGCTACAGGTCTGAATTTTGATCGGATCATCACGAAATTTTCGGTGTTAACGGGGGTCCCACAGAGGAAAAAACCTATTGACTATGGTAATGGTAGGGCCAACGTTTTATTTCAAAGCAAATATGTCTCTCTTCTGTAAGAGGTATATCGAAAGCAAAACCACGCAAGAATGTGGAAAATATCAACTTTACAACGATGTGAAGTAGGTTGTCATAGGTGGTCAAACAACAGAGATATCGCAATAGTCGGTTTTTCATTTTTTGTGCAATCAAATTTTGGGGGTTGATGGGGGTCTTACAGAGAAAGAAGCCTATTGATGGTTGGCGTACATCCCACTTTTCCATTTTTTATTTGAGTTGTACTGACGATACACTTAAATGCGTTTCAACAAAATTGACCTGTATTAATGTAGACATTCAGAGTAAAGGCGCTAAGCTATCCCAATTTTAATATTTTGAATTTTACCAGTCAAAAGCTTATGCACAGGGGTAGTGGTGTAGAGTATCACATAGTCGGCCTCGACCCGACTATTGCCTTGGCTCATTTGTTTCTTTTATTGTGATTTCAATATTACTCTGTACTTCTTAAATCTATTGCTTATCACACTAAGCAAATATACCATCACGATGATATACTATTTATCTTGAAGAATTTTTAGCAAAATATTTAACCCTCCGTCATGCACATGTTCCGATAGTCACGTACGTAGCGCATGTATCTGGCCAGATACAGTATGTATTTCGAAAAATATGCTATTTTAGTGATAATATTAACGTTATCACGCCAGGCAGATATATATTTTCACTTTTTTTGTTCTTAGTACATGCTTAACCCGTGTAAAAAATATGGGAAATAAAACAAGAAAAATTGTATTTTTGTGTTTACTCGTAATGTCAAAAAAATAACAAGAATTGGTATAAAGTTCATTTCAATTAAATTTAGGTGTTATAAAGTAAGTTTTAATTAATTCTTAATTAAAAGTCTCACAAAGCTTCAGGTAAGCAACTGAAACATGTATAATCTGATTTCGAATGTTGTAGGCATATCGGATTGGAGCAAAATGTGTGTGTATCTGGTCAGATACATGCGCTACGTATACGATGTATAGATGAACAAATCTACATAAATTTAGATTGTTGTTGTTTTTTAAAGTGTTTTTTCATAAAACGATACCTTACAATATTTGTAGAGGGTACCTGGAGACTCAAGCCTCTAGCTAAATCAGAAATATATTTAAATCGCAGTTGAATTCGTAAAATATCTGGCCAGATACATGTGCATGACGGAGGGTTAAGTTTTTGTATGGAAATTTAGCGAAATAGTAGAATAAATCCTAAAAATGTTTCTCCAATTTTTCGTATTAAACCAAAAAATATATTTTTGAAATAATATTCCAACAATAAGTTTTTGTTTTTTGTCGTTGCTGCAATATGCAAGTTATAAACTCAATCTATAAAATTTTGGGCTCACATTTTTCTGGACATTGTCTAGATTCTGTATGTATTTTTAATTTATTTTTTTAGAAATTTGTATGGACTCTGTGTTAGAATAAATAAAATTTACTCCAAGATTCCTTCATTATTTTTTGATTTTCCGCGAAAATAAAAATAAATTTAGCAAATATTAGAGAGTAGAAAAGCTTTTTAATATGGTTGTCAGATTTGTTTACAGTTTGCGCAGAAGGGACCACATTTCTGCTCATGCGCACAATTTCTTAGGAGTACCTTTTAAAGTTTTTTCTTTTCTTTATAAATCGATATACTTGGATCTGCCAGTATTACTTCGGGAACGGTTTTCGTTTTCAAGATATACTCGTAACATACAGATAATTCTGCCCATTTTTTCCACATCTTGGTTAGAAAATTCTTTTGTTGTTCGTGCTGCTCGGCTGTGGAATCACCTACCCAATGAGCTACGTAACTTTTCTTTCCCATGTTTTGAATTTCGGCGTAAGTTTGAAGCCTTTACTATTAATAGTGACTGATGGCTTAATATATGGCATTTTACTGAGTAGTATGTTGTTCTGAATACATGCTTTTTCGATCATGTTGAATTACCAGCAATATATATTTTTTTTCTCTCAGTTCCACTTTTGATACTTCTATAAGGCTGGGAGCCTTTTTTGCAATTTTTGTTTTAATAATTATAACTTACATTGTGTAATATATACATATCTATTTTGTCTTATCTCTTATCTGTAAGTCATTTTGTAATATGAAATAATGTTGTAGTTTCTTGCTGTGTTGCGATGCCAATTGCCCAATAGGCTTCTATCGCAACGTATAAATAAATAAATATTTAGGCGTCTACGGATAGATATCAAATGCTGTAACAGATTTATATATACATTTTGGTATTACAACCCAAAGGGAATTTTTAAATATTTTTTCTTTATAAGGGAATAAACCATAACTTTTGGGCGCAGCGTCCAATTTTGTTAACGCGAACAGATTTGAAACCACGATTTTTTTCTTAACCCATGTACCAAAAATCGTGAATGTGCTAGCAACAAAATTTTTTAATTTTTTTTTTCGCTGGAATTGTAAAGGAAATTTAATATTTTGGGGAATGTCTCTGGGTGTCAGAGATATATTTTAGAAAAAAATATTTGTGGGGTTTAGATGTCGTTATTAAAGGTCAGACTTCTGGTATAGCTCGTTAAAACTTAATTCTTTGCATTTTTACACGCAAAAAAAAATCGGCCTCTCTAACATATGTCCCAAACATATTTTGCAGCAAACATATATATGTTTGCAACAGTCCCAAACATAATATATGTTTGGGTCTGCAAACAAATATATGTTTGGGTGGAAACAAATATATGTTTGGGTGCAAACATATATATGTTTGGGTGCAAACATATATATGTTTGGGTGCAAAGATATTTATGTTTGGGTGCAAACAATTTTATGTTTGGGTGGAAACAATTTTATGTTTGGGTGGAAACAATTTTATGTTTGGGTGCAAACATTTTATATGTTTGGGTGCAAAAAAATACAAACCCAAAAGGCACAAAAAAAAAAAAAAAACAAACACATGCACCAGTGAGCGCTTACTAAGAGCAAGGGAGCGTAAAATTCAATGTAAAACACTTTAAAATGTGTGCTCACTTGCTCTCAGTAAGAACTCACTAGCTATCTCCATAGTATACACACAAATGTTGAGGTTGTTTATTGGAAGGCAAAAGAACAACAAACACATAGGTACATACAAAATTCCAAAGAAATACATAACACAATTTAATAAAAGAAAAACTGATTGAAATAATTTGTAAATAGTCACACTTTTAAAAAGAAAAAATATATAGAAACGTAGTTGAACGCTTCTCCTTTGTTGTGAAATAAAACAAATTGTCCTCATAGTTGAAATCATCAGCGGGGAATCGGCATCTAGAATCAAATGATTATGTAATGTAATAAATAAATATGGATATGCCATATTTCAAATATACATAAGTATGTATGTAATTACCAATATTAAATGCGATTTCTTCCTTGTCCAATAAAAGAATTCCATTCAACTTTTCGATTCAATTATAAAATGTATTGGGCATTTAATTTACTAAAAAGCACAATTTCTTTAAGAAAACACAAAACACTGATTTATTCACTCACTTTACCGTCTTGACTCTACAAAGGCATCTAAAACACTGAAGAAAGAAATAAAATATAATTCATATCATTTCTTCTTTTCTTTTTCTCCTCCTAAGTTGGTTAACAACAACAAAACAAGAAACACACGAGTTTGTCGCATACACGCCACCAAATCCCCCTTCTTCGCTTCTACGTCTTCTATTATACAATACACACAACTATTCATTATAAAACAGCAATCCACAGCCGCGAGAGCACTGTTATTACTCTCGTTGACAAACATCCTCTCTCCACCCATGAAAAAAATATTCTAACATAAAAAATATGTTTTACCCAAACATATCAAATTGAGATATGTTACAAATGTTGCAAACATATATTTGTTTGGACCCAAACATATTATGTTTGGATCCAAACATTAATTTGTTTGCAACCGGTCCCAAACATATATTTGTTTGGATCCAAACATATTTCTAACATAAATTTTTCTGCGTGTAGGTATTGTACATTATAAATAGCAAAAAGTAAGTATCAGATTGCAAATCTTGAGACCCTAGGAAGCATAGAAGTGGTTCTTGTGCATAATATACCTTACTGGGCCTCGATAAATGCACGTTTTTCCTCAGATTTCTCAGGGAGTTAATAGATTACGCGGAATTCCTGGCGCAAATTACATCCCAGCAAAATTTTATGGAAGTGGTTCTATGAGATGGCATGATTTCACTGCACGCAAAAAAAAAAACGGCCTGTCTAACATATGTCCCAAACATATTTTGCAGCAAACATATATATGTTTGCAACAGTCCCAAACATAATATATGTTTGGGTCTGCAAACAAATAGATGTTTGGGTGGAAACAAATATATGTTTGGGTGCAAACATATATATTCAATGAATTGCCTGGTAAAAGGGTTACCTTGATAGGGTAAATTATGTAATTAGTATTACATTCATTAATTATATTTAATATAATTAAACTATTTCTAAAAGTATCAAAAACTTTTGTGCATCGTACACCAAAACATATATATGTTTGGGTGCAAACAAATATATGTTTGGGTGCAAACAAATTATATGTTTGGGTGCAAACAAATTTATGTTTGGGTGCAAACAATTTATATGTTTGGGTGCAAACAATTTAAATGTTTGGATGCAAACAATTTAAATGTTTGGGTGCAAATAAATACAAACCCAAAAGCCACAAAAAAAAACAAACACATGCACCAGTGGGCGATTACTGAGAGCAAGGGAGCGTAAATTTCAATGTAAAACACTTTGAAATGTATACTCTCTTGCTCTCAGTAAGAGTTCACTTGATATCTCTATAATATACACACAAATGTTGGTATTTTTGTTTATTGAAAGGCACAACAACAACAGACACATAGGTACATACAAAATTCCGAAGAAATACATAACACACTTTAATAAAAGAAAAACTGATTGAAATAATTTGTAAATAGTCACACTTTTAAAAAGAAAAATTTATAGAAAGGTAGTTGAACGCTTCTCCAAATTTTACTCAAAGTTGACATCATCAGTGGGGAATCGGCATCTGGAATCAAATAATTATGTAATAAATAAATATGGATATACCATATTTCAAATATACATATGTATGTAATTACCGATATTAAATGCGATTTCTTCCTTGTCCAATAAAAGAATTCCATTCAACTTTTCGATTCAATTATAAAATGTATTGGGCATTTAATTTACTAAAAACACAATTTCTTTAAGAAAACACAAAACACTGATTTATTCACTCGCTTTATCGTCTTGACGCTACGCTGGCAACTAAAACACTGAAGAAAGAAACAACAAAATAATTCATACCATTTCTTCTTATCCTCTTCGCCTGCTACGTTGGTTAACAACAACAAAACAAGAAACACACGAGTTTGACGCATACACGCCATCAAAGCACCAAAGCCCCCTTCTTCGATTCTACGTCTTCTATTATACAATACACACAACTCTTTATTATAAAACATCATTCCGCAGCCGCGAGAGCACTGTTATTACTCTCGTTGACAAAGAATTAAGCAAGGGGTCAGCTTTAACGACCTATACAAGAAGTCTGACCTTAAGTAAGGGCATTTAACCCCCCAAAAATTATTTTTTTCTCTAAAATACATCTCAGTTGCCCAGAGACATTCGCCAAAATAATAAAATTTATAAATTTTGTTGCTAATTCCATAAATTGTACGGTAATACACGTACTTCCTTGTGCTGTATGTAAACTTTTGTCCCTATCATTTTTTGATTTATGTAAAATTTACCGTTATTTGTATTATGGAATATACTATTGTTGTATTAAATATTGTTTATTAGTGAGAAGAAATGAAACTGCATACTTGGAATTTCATAAAAATCATTGCTTGCAATAAAACCCGAGATTTATGGGGTGTATGTAAAGTTTTGTCCCTAACTGTAAATAAAAATCAAATGTCGTTCGTTGGTAATAGCATCAGTTGAGAACGGCTGGACCGATTTTTGGATAATTCTTTTTTTGAAATGTTCGTTATAACCCTACTTAGGGGTTTATACCAATGTCGTGCTTTGATATTGTTAAAGTTACGAAGTTTTTCGGCAATTCACACACACACGACCCGAACGTAACGAAAGAGCACACAAATGTTTTGATTTGTTTTTGTTTTGCAGCATGCGTGCATACAACGTTACTAACACACTGTCAAAAGTTGCAAATATTGAGCATTTTGTGTGCCCTCTTCTTGGTCGGCTGTGCTTTAAACGTTGGCCGATATCCGAACGCCAAAAACATCGACGACACTGAGTACTTTAAACCAAACCCGTTCGTTGATAATGTTAAGGTTACGAAGTTTTTCGGCAAATCACACACACGCGACCCGAACGCAACCTAAGAGAGCTAATGTTTTGATTTTTTTACTTCAGTCTTGTACTGAATGTCATGCAAGCAGGTTGATGCCGCTTTATTTGTTTTTTGGGTACCCTGAAAAGATTTTGCAGTTGTACAGCAAATATGTGGAGGGAAGAATTTGATAATGATTTTTTGTTTTGTATTAATATTTTTAATGACGCAGGATGCCTCGTCCGCAATGCAACAATAAAAAATGTATATCCATCTTACCTTAGGCGTCATTATAATACGCATACAAAATATCATTTAACCCATTAAAACCCAAGACCAGTTAAAATCAAAAATATGGAAATTCATTTATTTATTTATATTTAAATGCAGTTAACAAATATGAAAATAACAAAAAATTTAAAGAAAAAAATTTTTAATTTGGATTTTAGCGCTGTACTCGGATGGGTACAATGGGGAGATGTGTATGCTATTTTGCTAAGGTATGAAAATTTTTAAAACATAATTTTTCAACGCAAAGAGCGACATCGCATTGCTCACATAACCACCTTATTCTACAATGGCACACGCGACATCGTAATTGATTTTTTATCCTTTTCGGAAAGTGGTTTCCATGACTAGTTGCAACATCTGGAGCCAGTGATCGTTTGCCTTCTGGGTATAGTTTCGCAGATAAAATCTAACAATATTTCGTTGAAACTCAAGCAAGTCCATATGTGATCTGTTTGCAACTTTAAATAATTTCCATGCATTTACTACAGTGGAACTCAACATTGTTGTAAAGAGGGGCCACCACCATTTCTTTCCTCGGAATTTTATTCTATAACTTTGTAGAGCTTGATCGTGGAGGTCAACGCCACCCGTTCCTGCATTATATTTTGCAATCAAGTTAGGCTGGTTAACACTAATTTTCGCCTTTTGAGTTGAACACCATCTGCATACGCTATGCATAGGCTCAACACCTTCAAAATTGGATCCTACGGTTACAGGACTGTTGTCGTTCCATTTAACAAATATTATTTTATTGGTTTTGTCAAATCTGCAACCGACGTATCCTCTTTTTTGCTTTTTGAAAAAGGCGTTCGATTCTAATGGGCATTTTTTTGTTCTTGTATCCCGAACAGTTCCAATAGCTCGAAATCCTCTTTCTTTTAATTCGACCAGGAGATCATATGACGTGAAAAAATTGTCAAAAAATATAACATAATCTGAAGGGGATGGAACGTTGTCTAACAAATCAAGCACGACCCAGGATCCAAGTGGAAGCTTTGATCTTTCTAATTTTACACCTTTGGCCCCACAATAGATATCGAATTGGTATAAGTACCCACAACTGCTCGTCAGCATCCAATTTTTAAATCCAAATCTTACTGGTTTTCCTCTTATGAATTGTTTTGAGGAGTGGCTTCCAAAGTATCGCACCATGGATTCATCAATTGACAGTTTTTCATGCATATAACCGTACTTGCAAAAATTTGCCGAGAGAAGTGTTGACAAAGGTCTCACCTTAGCCATTTTGTCAGTAGTATCTAATTTAGTGTTATCCGCCAAGTGAATGAAACGTTTTATTTCAACAAATCTATTTCGCGACATATTTTGAGAAACGATTGGAGTGTGCGTGTCTTCGCAAAGCTGCCAATACATATTTTCTCTAGGCATAGAACGATATCCACTGTACAGTAAAATACCGACGAATATTTTCAAATCATCTGCGTTAAAAGAAAATTTGTGTTCATTAGCTTGTAAAGCATAAATGCAAGTTTGCTCGACGATTAAATTGACAACTTTTTCGTCAAATAAAGCTTCAAAAACCGACACCGGTGATTTCCCATCCAGTTCTTCAATCATCTTGACTTTATTCTCTACAAAAAAATTTGTTTGATTCATTTGAATATCGCAAGGTCTCTTTGTCCACATGGCTTTTTGTCGCAACTGTGCAAGTGGAATATCGTCTTCGCTATCATTTTCGAAAAACACTTCGACTTCACCGGGTACATCATTTGGCAAGCGATCATAAAGAATGTCATCTGTATTACCCTCCTCTTCATCTGTAATATAGTGCGGATTTGGTGGAATAATCGCTATATCGAAATTACTGTGAGAATCATTTTCCACAAAATCAAGAGCGCTGTTCAAATTTGTAAAGGCTTCCATTTTAAGAAAATTCTAAAAAAATATACATATCAGCCCATTGTACTCGGTTGGGTACAGCGATTTTTCTACTAACATAACATTCTTTCACAAAAACAAAAATTTATGTAACTTTATGTAAAATTATCAAACAAACACTCCTCTTCACAAAAATAATAAAAACATTTGTTTCATCAAACACGTCTTTGCTCCACGCACCAAAATTATTACTGACCTAACGAAAATTTGCAAATATGACGAAGTGGTACAAAAACAAAACAACATTCACAATAACGGTACATTTTTGTCTACTTTTATCTTCACTTCTCTATTAAATGCATTGCCTGGAATGCAAAAGTAAACGCTACTTTGCCTAATTCTCTTTGCTATACAAATTGTGGGTGCCTAAATTTTGCCTTTTTCTGTACTCAAGCGAGTACAATGGGTGGTAATGGGTTAATGGCGGGAAATTAGCGAAAAAAATAATATGACAGCTTTAAGATAATTTAACAAATAATAATAGGAGTCTTAATATTATAAAAGACAAAGGCAATTATGATAATGACACAATCAAGGCCTCATATAAGATTGCTTTGGAATTGGCCAAGAAATTTAGACCTTTTGAAGATGGGGGGTTTTTAAGAAGTTTTTATGTCAGTATTACCTTTTTTGGAGATATTGGTAGAAAAATGGAAGACATTTTCAAAGAGGTGCCTTTATCTCGGTACATAATAGTCCGCCGCACCGAGTCAATAGGGAAATTCATAGAAAAAATGTTTTTTATGCTTAGAAAGTCTTAAAAATCATTTTTATATACAATTTGTTTTTTCTCTCAAAAAAATTAACATATGAAGAAGAATACTCTTCAAATTATGAAGTTATTTATATTATTTTTAATTTAAGTCATACAAAGCGAACACGCCAACAATATATTTTTTCATTTCACACTCAATATGAAAAGCATCACCCTGTTCTGTCAGTGTAATTTTACCCACACATAAACAATTTAAGCGCTCGCTCTTCTTGGTTGGCTATGGTTTATACAAAGGAAATTTGACCTCGCCCAATTTTACGTCTACTTTTTTCAGATATAATTTTTTCTACAAAAACTACTGAACCGATTTTCTTGAAATTGTCAGGGAATGTACGGGGATGGCACCCGGTGAAAAAAGGCTACATATTTTGTTGAATTTTGGAAGGAGCGGGGTACTTCCCCTATACCCTACTTTTGGATAATTATTTTTTTGAAATGTTCGTCACAACCCAACTTAGGGTTTTATGCAAAGAAAATTTGACTCCGCCCACTTTTACGCCTACTTTTTTCAATTTTAATTTTTTCTACAAAACTACTGAACCGATTTTCCTGAAATTGTCAGGGAATGTACAGGGATGGCCCCCGATGAAAAAGGCTACATATTTTGTTGAATTTCGGAAGGGCGGGGTATTTCCCCTATACCATATTTCTTTAAAAAATTCTATATATTATATGTAAAGGAAAATGTGTGTATGTTGTTTGTGTGTTCCGTATAGACTTCAAAACGGCTGAACCGATTTTCTTGAAAATTTCAGAGAATGTGCAGGGAACAGCCATGGTGAACATAGGCATTATATTTTGTTCAGTTTCGGAGGGGGGCCGGGGTACCTCCACTAGGCCCTATGTTTTAAAACCCCTACGTTTGCAAAACTTGCCAACGTATATGTTTGAAAATGAATTTGCAATGGTGGCCCAACCATTTCTTTTTAAATATGTTATATCTCCAAAACTTATGAACCGATTTCCATGTAATTTTCAGATGATGTACTGGGAGCGGGTTTTGAAAATTAATTCGATATACAATGGTGGTTGTGTCTCCGACCCTAGGCACTTATTTATGGCCTTAAGACCCAAAACTTCCAAACCGATTTCCATGTAATTTTCAGATAACCCCTGGTGGAAATAGGCTATTTTGCTGAATTTTGCTATATATGAAAAACTTACGAACGTGTCTGTTTCCTCTAACCTGGGTACATATTTTAGCCATAAGACCCGACCACTCACACTTTCTTACATATGTTACGCTTTGAAGCTTTGGTCTTATTGGAAAGCAAGTGTTTAGATTAGAAGGCAACATATTGATAGCTATAGCTTCACAGGTATACAAGACTCATTATAAGAAGTTGCCACTAGACATTAATTAGAAGGGCAAACAAGCAATATTAAATAGAAGTTATCATCTGGAACTAAACCACAATAGCACATAAAAATTCCCTAGAAGCTTTAGATTTCAGCAAACACTTCCAGTTATACTATTCCAGCAGATGAAATAAATTCGTGCCTCAAGTCATCAGTTCTTTAGCGGTATTAAAATTGCATATCGACTCCAACATTTCTGAATGTTTTTTATTTATAGTCACTTGCAGATCCCGACTAATTAGCGATGCAAGAAAAATATAATTGATGACTTAAGAAAACTGTTTCGAAGTATGTAGGTTTTATGTTTGGTTGTTGCTGTAATGCAGACCAATAAAAATTCGACGTCTTGTCTTGTTTTGCAAACACTTTCGTTGGGGTTGTGTCAGGTTGGCAAAGAAAAACTTCTCATTGAAGTTATACTTCGAGCTGACGATTGATGTTTGGCTATAAAAAGTTTTTTGTTGAAGAAGTTATTGAAAAATAATTTCGGTGGAGATCCTGTGGCGAGTATCGAAACTAGTCTTTCCTGCCTTATCCCTTGGCGAACAATGCCAAACTTTCTCCACCAATAAATTATTTGTTTTAAAATATTTAAACAACAACAATGGGATTAAGCTATCCCAATAAAAAGCGCCACCAATGCCTTTAACGTCAAATAACTCCTAATTCTGTTAAAAATTGTAGCTAGAATCCTCAAAATACCGAAAATCGGTACATAACGTGGGAACTTCAAATGTCATTAACAGCTAGTTCGGAGGTATGTGGGCTATACGGAAATATGAAATTAAATGAACAATTTTTGTTGGCTTTTAAATTTCAAATTACAGAAAGTTCGTCCAAAAAATAAAGCTAAGGTACGGAAAATCGGGAGGTTTGTTTTGGGGCTATACCAAAACATGGACCCACGTTCGGTTAAACTTTTTAAGTAAAATCCTCAAAGTACCGAAAAACGGGAAGTATCGTTATATTGGGGCTATGTTGAAAATTGTTGATGCAGATGTGTGGTGACCACTACAACCTTCAAATGTCAAATTACAGTTAGTTCGGTTAAAATTGCCAAATTACTGAAAATTGGGAGGTACCGTTATATGGGAGCTATATCCGAACATGGACCTATGTTGACAATTTTTGATGGAGAGGTGTTGTGACCACTAAGAACTTCAAATGTCAAATTACTGCTAGTTCGGTTTAATATTGCAGCTAAAATCATCAAATTACTGAAAATCGGGAGGTACTTTTATATGGGGGCTTTATCAATGCATCGACCTTTCTTGACAATTTTTGGTGGAAAGGTGTGGTGACCACTAAGAATTTCAAATGTTCAAATTACAGATAATACCGAAAATCGGGAGGTACCGTTATATGGGGCTATACCAAAACATGGACCTATGTTCATAATTTTTTCGAATATAAGTTTTTTGGTCACTAAGAACCATAAATATCAAATTATAGCTAATTCGGTCTAGAAATGTGACTTAAAACGTCAAAATACCTGAAATCGGGCGGTAACGTTATATGGGGGCTATTGCAAAACATGGACCTATGTCCACTAGTTATATAAGTTTATTGACATTTAAGAACCCTAAATGTCAATTTATAGCTAAATAGGTCTGAAAATGTAGCTAAAAACGTCAAAATGCCGTAAATCGGGGGTACCGTTATACGGGGGCTATACTAAAACGTGGACCTATGTCCACAAGTTTTGTTATATAAGTTTATTGACATTTAAGAACCCTAAATGTCAAATGATAGCTACATTGGTCTGAAAATGTAGCTAAAAACGTCAAAATACCGTAAATCGGGGGTACCGTTATATGGGGGCTGCCAAAACGTGGACCGATATAGCCCACCATCAAACTTGACCTGCCTGCAAACAAAAGACGCATTTTTCCAAAATTTCAGACAATTTTGGTGGAGAGGTGTGGTGACCACTAAGAAATTCAAAAGTCAAATGTTCAAATTACAGCTAATTCGGTTAAAACTTTTAGGTAAAAATCGAAAAATACCGAAAATCGGGAGGTACCGTTATATGGGGCTATACCAAAACATGTACCTATGTTCATAATTTTTTCGAATATAAGTTTTTTGGTCACTAAGAACCCTAAATATCAAATTATAGCTAATTCGGTCTAGAAATGTGACTTAGAACGTCAAAATACCTGAAATCGGGCGGTAACGTTATATGGGGGCTATTCCAAAACATAATAGGGTAGTGTTATAGGGGGGCTATACCAAAACGTGGACATACAGTGCTGCTCAAAACATATGCAACTCAGAAGCCTATATCACATTTAAGCAATTTTTGGGGAGATTTTGTGTTTGAAATATATTTATTTTTGCAGTTTGATTATTTGTTGACCCTACTTTCAAGATTTAAAAATGATTATTCAGTTTTTAACACTTACTTTAAAGAAATGTGTTAAATATCGGAGAATCACGTGTTTTGGCATGCTCAAAAAATATGCAACTCCTTGGTTCGAATATATATTACCTAATTTTTGATGAGTTTTTTGCATAGATTGGTATAAGATGTTTTTTTGTCAGAAAAAGGGGACCAAAAGCTTTCATGAAGTACACATTTTTTACCGCCTATGTTTAATTTTGACAGACAAGTATGCCGAAAACAAGACATTTCTAATTTTTTAAGAAAAACACAAGTTATGGTCCGATATTTGTATCAAAGATAAGCAAAAATGTTTACTTCTCAAAATTGTCGATCCAACGCAAAAGTAAACATAATGACAGTACAATATTTTAAATTGAGCTGTATACCGCGTAAAAAGTATTAAAATCGCCATAAAATGGGAAGGAGGTGAATGTACAACTATATCTACTGCAGGGGATAATGAAATAATGATGCGGATTATTAAGCGGAATTCTCAGAGTCCATCAACAGATGTTAAATAAAGGTTTTACATCGATAAATATATACAAAACTCTCCGATACATGCCATAGATACGGTGTACCAATATGGACACATTTTAGGAAAACAGTAATTTCCAGGAAAATTTAATATAAATTTTGCAAAAAATGTTTGGAATTGGTTTTGAGCTTGTAAAATCGAGTATTTTTTGTCTACTTTAATCAATATTTGAGTTATATGACATGAAAAGATGTACTTGATCATCAGGACGAATGATAATCGAATTTGTCCCCTTATACAAAAAAGTTGGCCCAAAACGAAGATGGTGTTTTATATTGACCTGGAGATATTTTTATGGACAGAGATGATACTAAAGGCATGATGTCGAGATATTTATTGGATTTAAAAACTAACCAGACATATAATATGTAGAAATCGCACCACGTACATACCACAGATGTCATATAAGAGGGTGTTTTGGCATAATACCTCCACTAAACGTACATATAACCACGTAAAACTTGTAATTTTTGCAAATATTTTGTGTGTTCTTATCGGATACGTTCAGATTAAGTAATCTAAAATCATACAGAAGGTGCCCTAAATTGCACTCTAGACTCTTGAAAATCGAATAAAATCTTGGTATTTTACAATTATCCTTAGCGATAGGATTCCAAAGGTTATATTAATTTATTTAGTAAACTGGATACCTTTATGATGTGTCCAGATAATAAATAAAAGGTTTAACTCACAATATATTATCAAAACAAAAATAATATCTTCAGGTTTTGAATCAAATTTTCTCAGTTGCAAATGTTTTGAGCAGGACCAAATGTGAGTCCTAGCTTTGTTTTGTATATTTTTGTAGAATAAGTACAATTATATTCAATTATTTTTTAAATCCTTAAAAAGCGGCCAATAAACAATCAATCTACAAAAATATTTGCATTTCAAATCTATAACTTACCTCAGAACTATATAAACAGTGAAGTAGTCATTCCAGTTGCAAATGTTTTGAGCAGCACTATATGTCCACAAGTTTTGTTATATAAGTTTATTTACACTTAAGAGCCCTAAATGTCAAATTATAGCTAAATCGGTATGAAAATGTAGCTAAACACGTCAAAATACCGTAAATCGGGGGTACCGTTATATGGGGGCTATACCAAAACGTGGACCTACGTCCACAACTTTTGTTATATAAGTTTATTGACACTTAAGAACCCTAAATGTCAAGTTATAGCTACATCGGTCTGAAAATGTAGCTAAAAACGGCAAAATACCGTAAATCGGGGGGTACCGTTATATGGGGGCTATACCAAAACGTGGACCGATATAGCCCATCATCGAACTTGACCTGCCTGCCAACCAAACACATTTTCCAATTTCAGCATTCTATCTCCATTTTTGTGGATGCTAGAGTGATTACAACAGACGGACGGACGGACGTGCACAGATCGACTCAGAATTTTACCTTGATCAAGAATATATATACTTTATAGGGTCGCAAATGAGTATTTCAATGCGTTACAAACGGAAAAACAAACTTAATATACCCTCCATACTATGGTGGAGGGTATAAAAAAACTGAATGTCAAGGTTTTGGTTCAACGTCTGTCAACTCTTACAGCTATGACATGGAACTTTTTAAAAATATATTAGTTTTCAATTAATTTCTCGTTTCATTCGAATGCGTTCTTCTTAAAAATAGCTCCAAAAATCGGAAGATTTGACTAATATTGTTTGTAGTGAGTACAACAGACAATTTACAAGCAAGTAAATATATTCAAAATATCGCGAAACTAATACGTATTGCAAAATATTATGATGGATTTTGAAGCTTAATTAAAAAAACAGTGTTTTAACGTGTTGTGGAATTCTAGTTAGCTGTTTTCTTAGTGTATTTTGTAATGCCAATTCGATCATATGCATTTATTTGGATTAAGGCCTTAATTAAGGCCAGCCCACCTCGGGAATAATTTTCCAATGTAGGTCATGGATTTAAGATTTCCAGTATTAATATAAACTGTCTTATAGTGCCAGACTTTAAATGGTGGGTTGCAAACTGAAGCTGTCCTAGAATATGGTTTCTATTGATATATTAGGGTATAACTCTGTTATCTGACCACGTACATTAACCCACTTAAAGCCACTGGTCGTTTAAACGCCACCAAAAACGGTTGCAAAAATTGACGTTAAACTCGTATATTTTCGAAAATTGAGTTTTTTGCATTTTGTTATAGTATTGTCTGTTATCTGTCATTCCACGCCTATAAAGTTTAATATTTCCTACACATTTTCATGCATTTGGTCTAAAACGCAAGCAATTCAAATAAATCGACGTTTTTTAATTTTTGACTTTTTATGAAAAATTTAAACCCAGCAAAATGTTCGATGCCAAAGATGCTATTCAAGAATGGGTGCAAGTGAAATGGAATGCCATTTTTTCAGCATCTTCACTCATTCTTTTTACAAGAGCGTGACCCCCAAAAGATGCAATTCATTTTCAGATCCTAAGCATGTCATCTT
Organism: Musca autumnalis; assembly: GCF_047663935.1. NCBI lineage: Eukaryota > Metazoa > Arthropoda > Insecta > Diptera > Muscidae > Musca > Musca autumnalis. The sequence goes on along the minus strand of NW_027411866.1, from coordinate 62,247,500 downwards.
TACTAACTCGATGGAATGGCATCTTCAACAATTCTTTGGCATGGCATCTATACCAATCCTTTGGCATGCCATCTTAACCAATTCCCAAGAATAGCATTTTCACTAATCTTTGGCATGTCATTTTCACCAACCCTTTGGCATGTAATTTTCACGTCTTGTTCCGAAAATGGAAAATGCTGTATTGAAAAATGATTTTCATCTTTTTATTTTATTAATTCAAAGGAATTAATGAAATAACTATAATTTATTAATCATCATAAAGTTTAAATCTATAATTGCAGTTTCTTCTCGTTGTTGTAACAGTAGTTAATATGTTTGTATTCTCATTTTTCTGCTTAATCTGACTCTGGGTCTATCAGTCGTAAGAATGTGGTCATTTCGCTATTTATATGGTTTGTAACCACAAAGCTGCAAACTTAAGTTTCTTAGCAGGATTGGTAGGGCAATTGAAAAGGAGCAGTGTGTCCGTGTCATCAGTACTTGCCCTATAGGAATTTTGACGGCTGCACCATCCCGAGCGGATGCAAAACTACTCTGGTTTGTCCTGACAGCTGGCGCTTCTCAGCTGCGATAGATGGTGGATGTTCTCCAAGGACCGCATTCACACGATAACTGTTTACTGCATTTGTGTGAATGCTACTTAAACCTGTTTGAAAGGCTTGTTGATCTAGAGGTTATCTCTTGTAACGTTAGACTTCTCTTTCTAGATTATGAGCACGGCTTGCTCTGAGTGAGTCCTCTGCTAATATGGAGATGGCCTTCAGCGCAGTTGTTGTGCTGCTTACGTATCCTGGCAACTGGAAAGTTATTTATGATGCTGGAAGAACTATAGCCACAAGGGTCCTTGCTACGGGCGACAAAAGCGAAATCGGTTTGTAAGATTCACCTTTGCTGGCATCCTTTTCGGGCTTCAGTAGCTGGCCTATTTTCCAGACTTCGGGAACGATGTGTTTCGCAAGCGACAGGTTGTAAATTTAAAGCTCTGTTCCTTTACGTGCAAGAATCTTCAAGGTTTACCACTTTTTACTCGAAAAGCGTTCCTTTACTTCTGACACCATACTATTCATATGAGAGCAGTTTACAAGTTTTACTATTTTTGCCGGTTTTACCACTTTTAAAAGTAAAGGAAGAGACCATAAGTGAGAAACTTGACTTCCGGCCGTCCCAGCTGTTGCAGTATAAACACCGCCGCTACACGCAATAGAGTTTACTTCCTCCGCAACAGGTTTTGATTCATCTTACAAAAGGATTTTACTTCCCATCAGTGCAGTGCAGATTTCGACATTGACTCCAACTGCAGATTACTATTTCGTGAATTTTATTTTACAACGTTTTGGAATTTTTTGTTGTTTTGTAGGGATCTACAAATCGACTTGTTGAGCAGGGTTCTCTAAAGCAGGCAAGGAAACTTTTATAATTTGTATGTTCCTTTACTTTTAAAAATGGTAATTGTTGCAAAATGGTAAAAGTGGTGAACTGCTCTCATATAAATTGTATGCTTTTAAAAGTAAGGAAACACTTTGCGGGTAAAAACTGGTAACCTCAGGCACGTAAAGGAACACGACTAATACCAAAGAGTGCAGTCCGACTCTACTTTTAGCTCAATGATTGGGACTTCCTAGCATAATAAATATTACATTGCTTTAAACGTACATATTTAGATAAATAAAAGAATATATACATGTGTAAAAATAAAAACACAAAATTCATCTCTATTGGATTGATGGAATGGGTTCAAATGCTAAGGAAAAGATCGGATCTACCACGGCTTCCTTTGAATTGGTTCAAATGCTGATGCAACGATCGGATCTTTCACGACTTCCTTCGAATGGTTTCAAATGCTGATGAAAAGATCGGATCTTTCACGACTTCATTTGAACCAATGCAAAAAATCCAGTGAAATCATGGCATCTCATGGAACCACTTCCATAAAATTTTGCTGGGAATATGCCATAACAATTTAATCAAAAATTTTACATTTTACATTTAAGAGTATTTTCTCAATCAAAAACCAAGGGATTGTCATTTAAGAATACACCTATATTACCCCTCAAAGCTTTCGGCACTTTTAAAAGAAAGTCCGATTGCAGGAAAAGTAATCGTTTTAGAGAAAAAAGTTATTTAAGAAATGCTTAAAAAGTCTCAAAAATATTTTATGGTTTCTCACACAAAAATTTTCCGCGCTAAGTGGGTTAACATAACTGGCATCAACAGAAAGGTCAATAGTTCTTCTTCCAAATGTGACTTACGTGGGTGGTACGAAGGAAGAACGCTATAAGATAAATATTAAATTTTACGAATTTTCAGACAAAAATGTTGGTCTATCTAACCCGCCAAAAATGGGTGCTTTTTATGTTGTTTTGTTTCCCCAAGTTTATTTTTGCATCTTACTTTTGCAAAATTGCAAAATTTTACTGATCGCTACCAATATCAGATTTCATCCCGGCGAAGGGAATTATCAATTGGCTTCTTAGTTTTTGAAATGATGCCTTTTTAGCGAAAAACCGAACTCTTTAAGTGTCTATTATTCCCATATGAATGAGAATCACGCTCACTTTTCGGCTTTGCCAAAGAAACACCAAAATCAAAATATTCTGCAACATGTCAGCACGTATCAACTAAGAATTCATCGAATTCTGTGAGTTGAAAAGAACATCACCACAGTTGCCTGTGAGGTTGTTATTGGAATTTTGTTTTTAACAAATTTCCCTTTGCGCGGGCCTCCGCTGTTTTTTGTTTGTTTTGTTTATTGTTGATTTTGGTGTTTCTTTGGAAAAGCCGAAAAGTGAGTGTGATTCTCATTCATATGGGAATACTAGACACTCAAAAACTGAGAAGCCAATTGATAATTCCCTTCGCCGGGATGAAATCATGATATTGGTAGCGATCAGTAAAATTTTGTAACACTGTCAGTTCATTTTGAAAAACATTACTCTCTGTAATAGAGGGCAATAAATGAAGTTGAGCCAATGGGGGAATACTCCACTCAAGCAATCAAATGAGATTGAATCTTCAACAATAAACAAAACAAACAAAAAAACAGCGGAGGCACGCGCAAAGGGAAATTTGTTAAAAACAAAATTCCAATAACAACCTCACAAGCAACTGTGGTGATGTTCTTTTCAACTCACAGAATTCGATGAATTCTTAGTTGATACGTGCTGACATGTTGCAGAATATTTTGATTTTGGTGTTTCTTTGGAAAAGCCGAAAAGTGAGTGTGATTCTCATTCATATGGGAATACTAGACACTTAAAGAGTTCGGGTTTTCGCTAAAAAGGCATCATTTCGAAAACTGAGAAGCCAATTGATAATTCCCTTCGCCGGGATGAAATCATGATATTGGTAGCGATCAGTAAAATTTTGCAACACTGTCAGTTCGTTTTGAAAAACATTACTCTCTGTAATAGAGGGTAATAAATAAGGTTGAGCCAATGGGGGAATACTCCACTCAAGCAAATAAATAAATATATAAATAAATGAATAAATAAATAAACATAAAGATCATAAATATGCTAAATCATATCTCTTAATGTTACAAATAAATATCATAACTACCCAGCAAAATTTGAAGGAATGGGTTCCATGCGATGACGTGATTTCATGGCATCTTTTGAATTGGTTCAAACGAAGTCGTGAAAGATCCGATTTTTTTCATTAGCATTTGAACCAATGCACTGTGGTTTAGTTTGTATGGGAGAGCGCGACAAAAATATTAATAATCAAGATATCGATCTGAAAATTTTACCGTAAACTAGTAGTGACTAGAAGATAATTTTCCCCAAAAATCGTCAGGATTGGTCCACTTTTAGGTGTAGAGCCCCCATAACGGTACTTCCAGTTTTTTATTAATTTCAAGATTATGTCTATATTTTCAAAGTGAATTCGCTGTAATTTGACATTTTGTGTTCTTTGGTGGTATAAAACATCTTGGATAGGTCCATGGTCAATAGAGGTCCATGCTTTGGTATATTCTCCATATAGACGTACCTCCCGTTTTTTAATAATTTCAAGATTTTGACCATATTTTCCAACTGAATTTGCTGCAATCTGACATTTCGAGTTTATAATCTGTATCAAACATTCTTGCAAAAATTCATCAATATATGTCCACATTTGGGTATAGTCCTATATCATGTTACCTCCATATATTTGGCATATTAAGTATTTGTAAAAATCATGATATTTTATGAATTTTATTCTTGACAAGGATTAACTGGTAACAAGTATCAACAATTTAAGCCATAGAATATTCTTACTAGGAGGTTTAACACATGGACCAAAGGCATACCAGATTATATTAGATGTAAAAAATGTCCTATAGTTCTTAAACCGGGAATATCTGGAAACTAAGATGTTTTATGAGATGTTTAGTTCGTGTGGATGGGTTGGCATTTATTAAAATAAATACTAGCTACAGGATTTCTGGATTAGGAGAGTTCCCAGATCGACTAAAAATGTACCAGGGCATATAAACAGTAAACAAGACCATACAGGTGGTCCTGCATGTCAAAATAACCATTCTACGTTGTTTAGTTTTCCGTGTGGAGCTTAAATCTACGGCAGGCCGCGTTTTTACTTTCAACGGCAGATAATTCTTGCTTCAAAAATAATGGTGTCTTTTATAGCAAGCCAATTTGCATGATGTTTATATTTTTTTTGTCCTCTCGTTGTGTATCCAAATTTTTGAAATTCCTTTACAGAGACAGTGTATAAAATGAAATCATATCCCGCAACATCCCGCAACGTCCCATGCTGGCATTGACAAAGTTTTTTGAACGCCATATTTCAAAAACATACAAATTTGAAAACACACATTCATATTGTAATCCTAAAAACATCATCTATATATATAAAAATGGTGTAAAAAATGTATAGTAATTCATAAAATGAGAACGGCTAGGCCGATTTCTGTAAAATTTTTTGTCAGTTATTCGTATTTTCGAGGAGAAGGTCTTTACAGAAGAAAATTTTGGAAAATATCTCTGGAAAAGTCGGAAAATTGGAAAAATCGAAAATTGAGTTTTTGTATGAAATTTTATTCCTTAATAGCGAGACGAAGTTCGCCGGGTCCGCTAGTTTTTTATAAAATAAGATCGAAAAAAATGCAAAACAACAACACCGATTGCTCAAAAACCCATTCACAAAACTTCGAGTATACTCAGTATAATGAAAACTGAATACCGCTCGGCAACTTTCGGCAGACGAGATAATTTTTTTCTAATTCTGGACACTTTCACGAACATTTAAATAAAAATAACGTGAGGATCCGTGAGGATCCAAGGTACTAAAAGTCTATTTCTTTTCACAATATTAAATAAAAAACACTCACAAAAATACATTTCAAAAGAGATCAATTTTACAACAAAATAAAGATACAACTTTATGATGTTATCAATTAAAAACAATAACAATACCATTAACTTTAACTTCCATTTCTTACTACAGTAATTTTACACATTACTTTTTTGTGATATCACTTTTAACTAGTCACAACGTTAATGGAAATTTCAATGTCTCAATTTCTTCAAATGGAAATTTCAATGTCTCAATTTCTTCAAATGGAAATGCTCACTTCTGCGGCTCTGCTATAGCAAGTACCGTTAGAAGTTGTAAAAAGAAAGCTGGAATACTAAAATTGGATGTGTCTACGATAGATTTGAATAGTTAAAATCATAATTTGTAGACATCGATTTTTGTATTTTTGTCGCGGCCTGGGACCACAGTGCAATGCAAAGGAAGTCGTAAAAGATCCGATCTTTTCATCAGCATTTGCACCCAGGAAGTCGTGAAAGATCCGATCTTTTCATCAGCATTTGAACCCATTCCATCGATCCAATAGAGAAGAATTTTGTGTTTTTAATTATACACATTTTTCTAAATAGATAAGATTAATTATTTACAATAGGCTTGATGTTGTCGGAGACTCGAAATCACAACCAACGTTGTTAAAACTCTCGTCGTAATGATAAAGTCATTGCAAAGGGTTGGTGAAAATGCCATGCCAAAGCATTGGTGGAAATGACATGCCAAAGCATTGGTGAAAGTGACATGTCAAAGCATTGGTGTAAATGACATGCTTTGGATCCAAAAATGAATAGCATCTTTTGGGGTCCACGCTCATATAAAATTCATCGATGAAGATGCTAAAAAGAGGACATGCCAGATCACTTTCACCCATGATTGAATGACATCTTTGGCATCGAACATTTTGCTGGGTAATTAGAAAAGGAAATACATATGTTCCAAAGCTCTTTATATTTAAGTATTCACCACTGTTAAAGGACTCGAAATGTTATTGATTGAATAAATAAATAAAAAATAAAATAAATAAATAAATAAATGAATAAATGAATGAATGAATAAATAAATAAATAAATAAATAAATAAATAAATAAATAAATAAATAAATAAATAAATAAATAAATAAATAAATAAATAAATAAATAAATAAATAAAAAATAAAAAATAAATAAAGGCTATAGTCAGGACGGAGCCGACTATGTGATACCCTACACCACTACCACTGTACATAAACTTTTCACTGGTAAACATTTATTTTAGGGAATATTATCCAACTATCACCAAACTCAATATACTACTTCATCTCCGGGGCCCCCATTAGCTACCAACATTTGGTGCCGATCCTATCAAAATTGCGACCTGTAACGCGATCAAAATTGCGACCTGTTGGTTTAGATGGACGGACACACGCAGCCAGATCGACTCAGCTCGTCGAGACATTCATTTTTGTATATAAGTATGGGTCTAAGACCATTATTTCGACGCGTTTCAAACTTTTTGCCTAAAAACAACTTATAATATCCTCCCCACATAGTGGTGTATGGTATAAACACGTTCTAGGGGCGTTAAACCAGGCTCGTACGATGAAAACACAAAGTGCTTCTACGGCCTCTTGTTCTTGGGAAGTCAACTGGAAAGTAGTATTATAACATTCTCACCTACATCGAACTTGGGTTTGTCAATCGCCGACTATTCTTATAGAGATCGCATGTATATGTTTGGTTGATGTCCGGATGTGCTTCCAAAAATGCGCAGGCAAAAATTCCTCTCAGCAATACTTGTAATATGTCTGTACGTAGGTACAGGAGCTCTCGATCTAACAAGTCATTCCTCAAGTCATCCGTACACTGCTAGGTCTTGTTTCTGCCCTGAGCTACTGTTCAGTTTCAGGAACGCCTAGGAGTTGCTCTTTACCCCTATGTGATACCAGAACAGCAACTCCTTCTTTCTGTTGAAAGAAACTCGAAACATTGACAAACAAATATCAAAACAAGGAAATAACAAAATGATAAATTATCTATGGTATCTCAGTCCTGAACTCGTTGACCTGGCTTTGTTTGATCCGACCGTCCAAAACACCGTAAAGAGCCAAATAGCGACGAAAATCTTAACAAAGAAAACTAAAACAATGCGTTCTCCAAGTAGTCAGATTCACCCAGATAGATCAAAAATTACATTCTGTCAGTCCCTTGAATAAATTTTAATAAAAATAAAATGAAAAAACATTTTTCATTCCAAATATTGATAATATAGGAATAAAAATGTGTTTTTTTTTTTTCAGAATAGACCCCATTTTCGGCCAAAGGCGGCGTACCTAGTCACGTTTTTCGGGTCATTGGCTTTTATAAATCCAATTCAGTAATAATTACATTTTTTGTTGCTGAACATAGAATGTTAAGAACAAAATGTACAAAATGTAGTACACCTATTATTTGTAGGTTTCTGAGCTTATTTTACGTTACATTTTTTAATAAACTTGCTGTGGTGCTACGGAACATAACGGTGAACAAAGCGTACTTTGATAAGTTTTGTCTAGAGTAATTGCTTGTGCGTATTATTTGTGATCAAAGATTTCAGTTTTGTGAAATTTTGAAAAGTGAGAAGATGCCACGTAATCGGTGCGAAAAAATGTATATGCACTTTTTATTTTTGTTGGTTTTCTATGTTTTTCTAATTATAATAGTTGTAAAAATCAGTACATAGCAAAAGTATTTGCCAGAAAATTAATTATATGTGATTTTAGTTGACATATTTCCTAGCGTACTACATGTAGTACGTTCGGCACTTGGTTGTAAAAAATATGAATATTATTTTACAGATTTTTATCATTAAATGAGATAATAAAGACCTTAGAAGAAATATTTGACCAGTTTTTGCACGATTTTTATGACATTACAATTGTACCCGCCGAAGGTGTGAATACGAGGGCTACTAGGTAAGTTTCTGTCTTAGGCAATATCGTCCAAAAACGGACGTTGTGCCAGGAAACATTGATGCCGTACAAGAACTAATAATGCAAAATCGTTATGTGATATACGGTGAAATAAAGGCCAGGTAATTTTTTGCACCAGCATACATTCGATATTGTATGTCCATAAAAAAGGTTTGTTAGCTTTGGAACCTCACAATTTGACAATTGCTCAAAAAAGGCTGCTGTCGATTGGTGAAAAGAAATGTTGAAAAAATACGATAGCGGTACTTCACAAGGTGTTTTTACGGTCATCATGGATCTATGCGTGTGAGCCCGAAACAAAACAGCAATCGACCATGGGGTCTTCGAAGACGAGCCAAAGCCAACTAATGCTGTTCATTGAAGAAGCACTTCGTCCGTTTCTGCGGCTAAGCTGGTCATATGGCGACTATACGGTTTGAAAAACGTAGGACTCTAAATTCTGAGTAGATTCCTGACTCTAGCACGTCAAGAAAACAAAACGTGCTCAACGATTTTCGTCGCCCGAAGATGCTGTTGAAGCGTTCAAAAACCATGTTTTGGAGATGTCTCATCCGGAGTGGAAAAATTGCTTGCACAATCGGTTTGAGCTTTGGCAAAAGTGTATAAATCATGATGTAGAATACTTTAGAAAACAACAAAACGATTTTTACTGAGAAATATTCGCGTTTTCATCATTAGGCCAGAAACCTTCATAGAAGCCCTCCTAATTACATTAAAATTAAATTTAAAAATTTATCTCTTCCATTATTAAATGTTGAAGCTGAGTTTTTTCGAAATCGTTATTTCATTGGTTCAGATAGCGATGACAATATTGCACTTGCGTAAAGCTGGGTACACATTGTCAGTTTTTAATGACAGCTTTGCGGTTGCTTGCTAGTGTGACCGTTAATTTTTGTCATTCATCATGCAACTAGTTGGACAGTTATCGATAATTGCGAAAAATCGACATTCAAAACTGATAATGTGTACCGCACTTTATTGTAACAGATCAAGCCGTCTGTGGAAAGAGCAAAGCAAAATCTGGAAGACACCGATGCTATTATTTCAGCATGTGATCAGGAAATTTAACCCTTAACCCTCGAATTGTTTTAAAAAATTGTTGATAGTGATTTGGTGCAAGTTATTACAATTCTCCAATGACTATGCCCCAAACATAATAAGACCACATTTGTCTTTTGTATACGTATATGCCGAGTGTACTACATGTAGTACGGCCTTAAAATCCAAGTTAGAAAATATTTTTCTTTATTTTTTCTCCTGTTTTGTAATGTTATCAGTCAGAATAACACTATTTAGAAAAATCACGAAAATCGCTGCATAAGTTTGCCCGTCGGCATATCCGGGTTAAACTGTCCCAGAGATATGGGTCGCCGAAAACACCAAATAGCAAAAAAAACAAATCGAGATTTTCATAACTTCGAGGCCCCAGTGGAACGTGTCAACATATTCTAATATTGCTCAAACTTTGACAATCTGAAAATCTAACAAAAATAAACACTTTAAGGTGATGCAGCCTAAAAAATCCGACATCGATTTTTCCCATTGACTTAAACCAGCCTAATGTAACAAATTAAGACAAAGAAAATATTGAATTTTACATAAAATATTGGATCATTTAACAAATTTTATATTTTTGTAAAGTTTAATAATACAAAAATCGTATTACAATATACATATAACCATATTCTTATATAATCTACACCGCGCTGTGGTAAGGGGTCTCAATAACATAATCTGCTAAACAACAACAACAATCTTAATTTAGAACACTTTGAAGTTTTTTGACTATGTTCCAACTTCAATGGACAATATTACGACTATTATGACGATTTTCGACCAAAATCAGTTTGTATATTTTGCATGTTACAAATAGAATAATTCGAATTTCAAATGGAATAATTCGAATTAGAAATAGAATAATTCGAATTTCAAAAGGAATAATTCGAATTACAAATGGAATAATTCGAATTATAAATAAAATATTACGAATTACAAATAGAATAATCGAATTATAAATGAAATGTTACGAATTACAACTGGAATGTTTCGAATTACATGTGAAAAAGTGTAGTTATTGCACATGGGCTTCTAAAATGCTGAGGTGTTATTATTGGTAAAAATGAAAACCGAATATTTTTGACGCTTAGTGTAATTGAATTTAGTGCTTGCTAGAGCCCGTTAGCATTACATTATAACTACCGCGCTTTAAAGACTTCTGAGTGAATTATTGATTAATATTGATATTGATAAATAATGTTTTTGTAATCAAATTCTATTATAAACACATTTCTACATTTTTTGGGATATCCTTAATGTATACTAGCAAAGGCTAATTGTTTTAAAACATTTTCCTTCTGGCATAGGTAGTCCCTTTTTCTGGAAGTGTCTATATACTCAATTTTTGTGGTTAATTCTAAAACTTGTTAAGTTTAAAGAATCCAGAATTTCCAATGATACCGCCCGTTCTAACTTCAATATATCAATATTCATCACTCTGATAAGGGCCCAATACGTTCATATGTTTTTCGAGACCCAGACTCCTGACTTTTGCTACTATACGATATAACTGCACAACAAACTCTGAATTTTATTATATCTACAACTGAAATGTGAAGAAATTTCTATTACTTCTGAAGTTTCTGGCACTTGCACCAATGTCCATGCTTCTCACGTAGGACGTATGCCTAATATCAGTTTTAAAATTTTATTCACTTTTAAACTTCCCAAAACAAAAAAGTATGTTTTAAATCATATAAAAAATAATATTTTTCAAAATATTGAAGATTTTTACATGGGATTTGGTTCAAAAAACTACTCCACCACTGTATAATGTTACGGCCCAATTTCAGGTATTTTTATCTACGTTTTCGCCACAATTCGGATGCAAATGCGTGATCGTGTTTTTTAAATCGCCGTGTCAGTGCGTGAAAATGCATCAAAATTTGTCCGACTTCGTATCTAATTTTTTAGGAATGCGCCCATTTCTACAGTGGGAGGTATATTAAAACTGTTTCCCGTTCATTATAGCTGTTGTTGTTGTAACAGTGTTATTTATTATATGTTTATTAGGGTGGTTTTAAAAAATCGATGTCGGATTTTTTATGCGGCAACCCCCTAAAGTGTTTAGTTTTGTTAGATTTTAAGACTGCCAAAGTTTGAACACAGTCGGAATATGCCAACACGTGCCACTGGGGCCTCAAAGTTTCCGTAGTAATTTGTAAAAATTGTATAAAATTATTAATTATTTTGGTTCAGTTAGGCCGAAGTCATTTTGTCTGGATGGGTGAAAACTTTAGTATCTTACTAAAAGGAGTGTCTACCAGAGAAAAGCTTATGTACACATTTTTGTTCTAGTGACTACACATTTTTCTTCTGGTGTTACATATCAATTTTTGTAATGAAAACAATTACGTATTTAATTATTTCTCGTTAGAGTTGAACTTAATGACCGATGATTTTTTTTTGCAAGTGAAGAAGGAAAGCCGACGATTCGAAACCACACAACCACCACTCATCAGATATGTCTGCTGTGGAGCGGCTTCTCTGTCATCAAACTTTTCATTTCTTAAATGCAAGTTGTTTTTTTTACAGTGAGATGTAATGGATATGGGGAATGGGTGCATTTCCGAGGGTGCTCTGGCCTTAATCGCACCCGGGATCACAGCGATATGTATGTTGCTGCTTGCTGCGCCAGACCATCGAGCAGTGTGTCTTCAATTTCGTCGTCTGACTCTTCGTCGTCGTCGGAACACGAGACGCCCCCGCAATCTCCCCAACAACAACGTTTTTTTACAGTGAGATGTAATGGATATGGGGAATGGGTGCATTTCCGAGGGAGCTCTGGCCTTAATCGCACCCGGGATCACAGCGATATGTATGTTGCTGCTTGCTGCGCCAGACCATCGCCCAGTGTGTCTTCAATTTCGTCGTCGTCGGAATACGAGACGCCCCCGCAATCTCCCCAACAACAACAAACGCAGCATCAAAGTGCCGGAAATGCATCATTCCTGCAATTCAATTGCAACGGTCTCCGCAATAAGGTCAGCGAAATTGTGGATTTTATGTGTCGGACAAACATCATGGTCGGCGCGATGCACGAAACAAAGCTCACCGCCACCTGTAGCTTGCAACGTTGTGATGGTTACAACGTTTTGCGGAAGGATCGCGCAAGAAACGGAGGGGGAGGACTTGCCTTCCTAATACACCAGTCTGCCCGGTACAGACCTATCTCGCTTGAGCTTGATTCTAGTGGCCCATACATGGAATGTAGCAGTAAAGTGTTGTACTGCTGAGATAGATCTGCTTAATGTGTACATGTACGATGAATAGCTGTGCCAGGCGTTATATACCCGGTAATAGTTCGCTTTTAGAGGCAATAACCGTCTGGTGCTAGAGGACTTCAAAGCTCATCATGAGCCTTGGCACTTCGTCCTAGGTAATGACCAGAGTGGTACAGCGCTGGCCGAGCAAATTGATAGCTCCACGTTTTGCACGGTGAATGAAGACACTCCTACGAGGATAAGAGGAGATTGCCACAACTCGCCAGCTCGATATCACCATTGTGGCACCATGTCTGATAAATGACGTATCCTGGCAACTCGTAATTTCCCTTGGCTCATAACCTCTGAACGCCGTACCTTCCTGAACCATAGGAAAACTGATTGGCTGAAGATTTATTGAAATACGAAAGGCATTCACAGCAAATATCAGATAAAGGAAATAAAATGATAAATCAACTGTGGCATCTTAGTCCAGATCTTGTTGGTCTGGCATTGTTTGATCTGATAGTGCAAACTATCGTAAAGAGCCAAATGTGACAAAAATCTTAACAAAGCAAGCAGAAGAATATGTCATTTTCTCCAGAAATATTCAAACCAAACTAACAAAAGAACAACTGCCAAATGAGGTCTACTAAGCTTAATTACAAGTGAGACTTATTTATTGTACGAGAGATTAAACATTAACTCCGAATTTCTTGAGAAAGAACATCAATTACCAGGAGGGGTAAAGCATGGTAAACAACTTGAATGTTGGGAACGACATAGCAGATCAAGGAGTCGAGTTCATCACCAAGTAGTCATTTGTACCAAAATAGATCCAAAACCACATAATGTCAGTCCCTTGAATAAATTTAAATAAGAACAAAATGTAAAAGACATTTTCTTTCATTCCCAAAAATTGATAATTTAGGAAGAAAAATGGGTTTTTTTCGGGACATTGGCTTTATAATCTCGAATTCAGTAATATCTACGTACTTTGTTGTTCAGCAAGAAATGTTAAGAACAGAATGGTCTTTATTTTAATGTATTGGAAAGCAGATTGGCTGAAGATTTATTGAAATACGAAAGGCATTCACAAACAAATATCAGATAAAGGAAATAACAAAATGATAAATCATCTGTGGTATCTTAGTCCTGAACTTGTTGGCAAAATGCAGAAAGAGATAAGGATCGCCGAAGTAGCCAAATAGCCATAAAATCGAGATTTTCATAAATTTGAGGATCCAGTGCACAGTGGATGCACCCATATGACAAAAATCAAAAATTTTACTGTACAAATAATGTTTTGTCAAATTATAACTATATCTTGTTTTGCAAGCATCAAAAAACATATTTCTTCTTCTTAGATAAATTTTTGTATTTGTTTGTATTCTTGAATTTTAAACGGAAGAAAAAACTAAAAATCAATTGTTTTCCAAAGATTTTTGCTATTTTGACCTTTAAGAGCCGTTCCTAGAGAGTTCAAATGTTCTAGAAAGCTGTTTATTGAAATCTTTGCGAAATTATTGTGGTTCATTGTTTTCTTGAATTTTGAATAGTTTAGTTTCTATGGTACTGCCTTGGTCCAAACCGAAAAAGAGGATAAAAATCGCATATGTTTTGTCATTTTGACTTTAAAGAACTATTTCTACAGATGTTCTAGAAAGTTGTTTATTGAGATCTAAGGTACATTTTTGTAATTGGTTGTTTGATTCAATTTTGATCGGTTTGATATCTGTAGACCAAACTCCGAGAAAAAATTATAACGGAAATTTTACCTTGACGATTTTGACATTGAAGATGAGGTTGAATTGATTTTATGTGTTTACATTTTTTTATTCTTTAAGATGAGAGCTACAATTTTGCTTTCACGAGTAAACCAAAATTCCTAGCGGTTTAGAAGATATGAGCATGGCAAAATGATCCCTTTTTTCATTAAGGCCTCAGGCCTTTGATCTTCTATTACGCTGCGGTGCCAAAATATGGTTAATTTTCCATGACTCAAAAAATTACACACAGTGTTATTTTCTTGTTAATAAATAAACATTTCTTTTGTTTTGTATATTTTTGCTTGTTTTTATATTGATGTTTAAAACAACATTAGTTGGTATTATTTATTGGTATGTATATGGATGATTTTAGCATCGAAAGGATACCTTAAGCATGTCCGATCGTGCTCAATATTTGTTATGATTCTTCTATAGTGATAAATACATAGTCCATAATGTTTTAAGATGATAAACCAATGTTTACTAATTTAGTCTCATTGCCCTAAAGAAGTGCATCCACTGTGCCGTGCCGCGTGCTAACATATTCCAATTGTGCTCAAATTTGGAAGTCTCAAAATCTGACCAAACTAAACACCACCTAAAAATCCGACAATGCAATAAATTAAGACGAAGAAAATAGTGAATTTTAAATAAAATATTTGACAATTTAAGAAATTTTATATTTTTACATAGTTTAATAATAAAAATGGTATTATAATATACATATTACCACTTTAATTGACAATTTTACGTCTTTTATGACGATTTTCCGCCAAAAACTATGCAAACAGTTTTTGCATATATTGTACATATGCAAAATATGCAATTATGCAACAAAAATACAAAATATGACCCTGTTATTGAATTCAGTTTTCACTGAAACGAATTTTAGTCCAATTCAAATTTTCGTATCTTTATTATTAAAAAATATGCAAAATCCGATGTCTAGTAATGAATGAATTAAGTAGTTTGCCTAGTAATGTTTTTAGCCTACTGGTACAAATCGGTTAAGGGGTTATCCTATACTTTTATTTCTATAAAAAAGCACATCTTAAACTACCTTTGTAATTTTTGTTGTTGAAAAATATTGCACAGCTTTGTGGGAATTGCCTACCTGCGAAACCCATTTTTTGTAAAAGCGTTTTCATATATTTTGGTGCGCGTTTTAAGAACCTTATAATCTTGTCTTTAAGCGGGAAAGAATTTTCAAAAATCTATTTTAATAAAAATAGTGACCTGTAAAAATCAAAACTTCGATTTTAACGAAAAAAATGGACCGATTTTTGCCAAAAACCGACCAAGAAATTAAAAAAATCTGTCTCGCTTAAAGACAAGGGTTTTATGTATTTAATAAGCTCACCAAAATATACGAAGATTGGTGTATTCGTTTTCGAGCTATCATTGGCACCGACTTCAAAAATTACATTTCGAAAAAAAAACGCGTTTAAGTTTTTATTTCGGTTTACATGAATAAAAAAATGTATTTTTGGTAAAATTACAAGGTCCTGGTCCATACAGAGCTCTTCCGCCGACGATGCAGCTTGTAAAATGGAAATTTGGTGTTGCCTTCGCAACATTCTTCCTTTACGAGTGCACTCGGCCGCACGTCTCTCTGCCAGTGCAATTGGTGCTTGGTCGCTTGGTATGCGTTAAAATAACAATGATTTTGTACCTTCGTTAAAAAGACCAATCGCAATGCACAGTGGATGCGCCCATAGGAAAAAAATGAAAAATGTTATATCTGCGTATAACAATTTTATAAGCGTTAGTATTATAAACATACCAAAATTCACTGTACTAACTATGTTTTGACAATTTATAACGGTATTTTCTGATGGGAGCTCATAATAATATGTGTTCATTCTTAAAAATAGTGCGTTGAAAACGGAAAAAATAAAGCGCTTTACAAATTAAACAAAAATATAAATGAAATCAAATATATATAACGATTTCTAAAATGGAAGTTGTTATTCAAGATATGAACTTATTTTCTATATCATTTCATCTGTGCATATTGATCCTTGTGTATTAATAATAACAGCCAACAAAATATGTTAAAATAAGCTTTTAACTAGTATCGCTACAGATCTCCGCCGCCTCATTAGCATTTTTTTCTAGATTTAGGTGTCAAGATTTAAAAAATGTATAAGTTAGCTGCGGAAATTTTGCGGATGAACATGGTGTAGCCAATTTTGTGACGTAACCTCTAAATGAAGAATTTGGAAAAGGGCCCAAAATCTGTAAAAAAAACCTTACCCTACAATTTTCGGTACTGCCTTGGTCCAAACATTGCATATCGTAATATTTCTCCGAATCTTAGATAGAGCAAAGATGGTACATATCGGTCCACTCCTTCCGGTACCTCCCCATTTAAAGTTAAAAAATATTCAATAGCATGTCACGCGCGATATCTAATAAACGGAGCAACCGATTTGGTTCAAACTTTGGATCACGTAATATTTTGTACAAACTTAGTTTAAACTCGAAACTAGGCCATATCGATCCACTTCTTAGGGTACCTACCTCAAAAAAGTTCAACATTTTTGTATAAGTGCAGTTTAAGGTCTGTCCGAGGATCCTTTGGAAATTTTTACCGAAGGTAGTCCTTGTTATCCTGTTTACAGCGATATCATGTTTTTCGTGGCCAAGTCCATGCTTCCTGGTATAATGGCTCTAAATTAAACGGTGATCGACTGAAATGACTAGTGGGTGCAAAATCTATCGAAAGTAATAAGTCCCACAATAAGACCCACTTACAAAATCGAATATATCCGTCCATTCCTTCGGGTACCTCCTCCGAAACCTTGTGAACTTTAATCAAAATCCATATTTTTGTCGGCATGTTCATACGTCGAACAAGAGGGCGCAGAATTCTGAAAACCATCTAAATACATAATTTTCTGTGAAAAACAGATTTTCAAGTCACGCAGACTAAAAGTATATCTCCGTAAGCAAAGCCGACGCATACTTTTTTACTTGTTTTACATTGATTTTTTAATACAACATTAAGTGGTACTATTAATTGATATGTATTTATACGGTTTTAGCATCGAAATGATACTTAAGCATGCCCGATCATGCGCAACATTTGTGATGATTCGTGCGTAGTGATAAATACACAGTCCCTAAAGTTTTAAGATGATATACAAATATTTAATATTTTTGTCGCACTGTCCTAAAGGAATGCATCCACTGTGCGATGTAAGCTGCTAAATTTACAACGAGTGCTCCACTTGAGAGGGTTTTGTGGCAAATTTTCCAAATAAGTTGATTGAAGTTGATTGAATAAGTTGATTGAAGCTTTCGTTGCTATTTTGATTGAAGCCGCCGACGCATCTTCCGAGTAAAGACTCTTTACTTAGATCGTTGTATATAGGTCTAATAGCATCCAAAACATTTGATGGAAGTGGTCGGTAATCGAGTATGAAAGCTTCTTTTCTTGCCCGAGCCCGTTGATATGAACACCACGAGTTTTCACCGGTTGGACATCTCTCGTGACATGGATTTGTATCGCTTGAACTGTAATGATAAATGTCGCCCATATTGCCTCATGTATATCGTGAATTGAATTCGAATGACGTCGAATTGCAAGTCCATAGTAGACAGTAAGCTTGTCAATCAATTTTCCTGTCAACATTCCTTTGCCTCCAAGCTTTTTGTTACTTTTTACTAAACTTCGAAGGCGGGACCCCATACGCATTTGGACGTGTCCGATAATTCCTTCTTTATGACTTCTACCTCGCCATATGGATTAGAATTTAATAGAATTAATTTCAGGGAATTCCCAACAGGTAGCCATTGTGCAAAAAGAAGTGGCATAATAAACCAATAAAGTACGCCTAAACACACAAACCACTACGGGTTCTCCACTTTGAAAGGTCATATCTCAGCCAATTTTGCTCCAATCGACTTGAAAATTTTTGCGGCACACTCTATACTACCTGTACTTCAATAATTTTTTTTCTCGATTTTTTTGAAATTGACAAGTAGGGATAACCTCTTAACCCCCAATTTATGCTGAGATGTTCTTAGTGGTTATTATACATATTATGTATTTACATATGTATTATAATCTCTGAAAATATATTAATTGGTTCAATCAATATTAAGGCGAAATATACATTATTTTAACATAACAAAAATTATCTTTATGAAATATATAAGCCTTAACTTAACTAATTATTTTTTCTTTTTTTTTTCTTTATGTATAGTTGTCTGAAATACTGTTCAGTTGTGTGCCTATATCTTGCTTGTCTTCATCAAAAAAACAGGAACTAATTATAGAAATATTGCAAAAAATTTTACTTAAAATTAGCCCTAATCTAACGATTTTGGAGATATCTGCAATTATATCGGAAACAATTTTGATATTACTTGTTAACTTGAGGAATTGTTTTTCAAATGCATTAGAATTTGGTAAGTTTTTGAAGTAAATGCATTTATCCCAATGTACAAATATATTATTATTATTACTATTAAGCCATATTAGCCCTAAAACATAAACAAAAGTATAAATTATACTCAGTTATGGATTTATTTATTTTATCATTCACTTTATATAAACAAACATGTAACCAGGAATTATCTTCGAAAACTAATAAACAAACAACAAGAGAAATCTAAAACATACATGCACGGGTCCTCTACGAATGATTTCTAAACAATAAAAACTGAAAACAATAGTCAATACAGAAAAGGAAAAAAACAAATTTATTCTTCTGTTGCAAAAACTCCCAGCGAAATCAAAATGCCGTTTTGTTAACAATGTGCAAGCTTAAGAAAACTGACCCTCCTCAGAGAGAATCACCTTTTTCTGTTTTTCGATACAGAAATACTACAAGAAATAAAAAGCCGTATACATATTTTTTCGTTCGTACTTCATGAACGTTGGCACACCAACAATTACAATAGCGGTATTCACTCATGTTGGTAAAGTGGCATTGTAGACCTTGTACATCTTGTTAATATTGTAGATCTACAAGTGTTTACAATACCACAACAACAAAATACATGAAAGTTTAATTTACCACAGGGTTGTTAATTTACTCGACCTAAAAGTATTGTAAACATTCCATTGTACTTTTACAAGGGTTAGAACAGCTGATTGTTGTGTCGTCACTTTGTTGTGAGTTTTATTTATGTCGGAGTTTTGTTGTTTAGTAGAAAAATGGGAAAAATAAAAAGAATAAAAGAATGGAGGCCAAGAAAAAAACAATTTTTTTATGAAAAAAGTGTAATAAAACTGAAACTAAAAGATAGACTTACGACGACGTTAAGATGCTTTGATTTGTTTACGATATTCACAAAAAAGACATTCACACTTCGTTGTAAAAAACCCTGGTACATATACATAGTACATTAACAAGAGTTGTAAATCTACCACAATGAGTGAATACCGCTTATTTGTTTTTTGTCCACAAGTGCGAGCCCAAAAAAATACAATTATGGCCTGTTTCTCTAAGACGATTCGAATTCAAATTCGTTCGAATTACTACCAACCTCCTGTAGTTGTAGGAAAGTTTGTTTGATTGAAAATAAAAACCATTCAAATATTTTTCAAAAACAGAAGTTTGGTAGTAGTATTTTGTATTTGAACCGTCTCACTGTGGGTGAAATCCAAATCTAGCGGGGAAAAATTAATAACTTTTAAACTAGTTAAGATAGACTATTGAAATTTTTATCATATGTTTTTTATGACCGTAGGCCCCATGTTATGGAATATGGTGTAGATCCCATATAGCGGTACCGCCCGATTTTCGGCGTTTTGAATAACTTTGCTAAATTTTCTGGCCGAATCAACTGTATTTTGACATTTCGGATTCCCTGAGGTCAAAAAACTTCTCCACAAAAATTGGGAACATAGATCCACGTTTTGGGTTAGCCTCCATATATATGTAGGTATTGTCCGATTTTACTTATTTTAAAGTTTTTAACAATTTTTTCTGACCGACTTAGCTGTATTTTGGCATTTAGGGTAACCAGTGGCCAAAAAAACTTCTCCCAAAAAAAGTGGAGGCATAGCTTCACGTTTTGGTATAGGTTCCATGTAATGATATCCAAACTAAACGACTTTTTTACTTCAAAATAAAATGGCGATAAAATGAAGAGTTGCAAATAGTAGCAGTCGGAATTTTCGGAGTCATTACCTCGGAGTATGTATTTTAAGAAAACCTATATTCGAAAGTGATCCCCGGTTAGTTGTACTTTATATAAGATACTTAAAGTCGAAAAGTTTTGTCTTAATAATTAAAGATTATTTTTTTGAATATTTACAACAGTAAACAATTAAGCAATCACTTTCTTTTTAAAGCAGCACATCCAAACTGTGGGAAAAAATTCAATTATGCACTCTTTACTTTAATTTTTCCCACAATTTTTGACGATCAAAACAAATACCAAAAAAAGTCGATTTAGCAATCACGAATAAAAACTCCCAATGTATGTACCGCTATAACAGCCAACTACAATAAAATACAAATTTGTTTATTGTTTTCGGGTGCCGCAAGATGTTTAGAACAGGACGCCATTAATTATTTCCATATAACATGAGGTCAGTTTTCGGACTTTTGCTCCGCTAGATTTGAATTTCGCCCACAGTGCGTCTTAGTGAAACAGGCCATTATTTTCTTTACGCTTTCTTTTACTTACAATGAATATTTGACATCGAAGCAGAAGAGAAAAATTTAAAAAATTCCCTTCAGTGAGTGAATAAAAAAACCCCTCAGACAAATTAGTGACATTTCGGATATCAGTCGGTCAGACTCGCCGGAAAAAACTTCCGAGCGTCCGACATTTGGTTTGCTGGGAATATACAGACAGAAACACACATAACATTCCAAACAAAAGAGATGCACATACAACATTAACAAGTTCGCGGGGGTCTGGAAATAACAAACTGTTCAACACTCTAGAAAATTTGTAAGGTTTGTTATTTACGGACCTACCCAGAAAAGAATGGGTAAAGCTAATGGAATTTTGAGCTTAAAGAGCCGCTCCTAGAATGTTCATATGTTCTAAGAAGTTGTTAACTGAGATCTTAGGTACATTTTTGTAGTTGCTTGTATTCTTGAATTTTGAACGGTTCGGTATCTATGGACCAGAATCGGAGAAAAAAGTATAAAAATCTAATATTTTCTAAAGTTTTTTGCTATTTTGACTTTAAAAACAGTTTCTACAGGGTTCGTATGTTCTAGAAAGTTGTTTATTGAGATCTAAGGTACATTTTTGTAGTTGGTTGTTTCATTCAATTTTGATCGGTTTGATATCTGTAGGCCAAAATCTGAGAAAAAATTATTACGGAAACTTGACCATAACGATTTTGACCTTGAAGATAAGGTTGAATGGATTTTATTTCTTCACAATTATTATTCTTTAAGATGAGAGCTACAACTTTGCCTCCACGAGTAAACCAAAATTCTTAGCGGTTTAGAAGATATGAGCCTGACAAAATGGTCCTTTTTGACATAAAGGCCTCAGGTCTTTGTGGGCCCATAACCGCGAAATTCGAAGTAGCAGGGAAAAACGCCGAGAATGTGGTTAATTTTTTTCGTGTCGCACAGTGTTATTAGTGTTGACAATACGGGACTTTGACGACCCAACAATCATCAAATGTTGACACAATCAGGGTTATTATGAGTGTAAACTCCCCGTGAGTTTTGTCTTCCTGCGGTTTCAACTTAAAGGAAAAAGTGAGAAAACTCACGTGGAGTTGATATTCGTAATTGGGCTGATTATGTCTGTTCGATAACTCCGCAAGTAAAAAGTACTTGCAAGTACTCAGCAAGGTCTCATTAACTTCTTTCAATTAATTTTGCTCTCTCGAAGCTAAAATTTTGCAGCATGTTATTGAACAACAATTTGCCAACACTTGCAAGAAGCCCGCTGATTTGACAAACTAGAAGTTTGGCGGAAAATATTTAATTTAACAATTGACAAGTAAAAAAGTATCAGCCGCCTTTGCCGAAAGAGATACCCTCAGCCTGTGTGAATTGAAACTCCTTTTTTCGCTAAAAAATTATGCATTTAGGGTCTTTAGAATTTTGGTCGTATGAAGGTGTGTCGATAAAAATATCGATTTGGATTCAAGCTCAAAAGTGTTAGGTAGGAGGAGGTACCTGAAAGAAATAATCCTTACGCGTCATTTCAGTTAGTCGCAGTATAAAATAGAGCTTGGACCATTTTATCAGGAAGCAAGGACTTGCCCACGAAAAATATTATATCGCTGTAAAGAGGACCACCAGCAGTATTTTCGGTATAAATTTCCAAAGGAACCGCGAAAATTCTGCACCGAACTGCACTTAAAAAATTTTGAACTTTTGTGAGGGAGGTACTCCAAGGAGTGGACCGATATGACCAATGTTCGAACTTAAACTAAGTTTGGGCAAAATATTACAAGATCCAAACTTTGGACCAAATCGGTTCCGTTTATGAGATATCACGTGTACCATGTTAGCGAATATTTTTGAACTTTAGTGGGGGAGGTACCGGGAACTGAACCGATAAATACCATCTTCTAACTTTGTCTAAGATAGGCAGAAATATTAGGATATGTATTTATTTTATCTATTTCCAAAGTTATCGGGCGCACCAGCCATTACATATCGCTCATTTACTCAAAGAGTGGTATAACTCAAAAATGCGTATTTTTTAGTTCCCCTCGTATGAAGTAGAAGCTATGACACTTTTTGTGTAAATGAACGATATGACGCGAGGACCAACATAATCTAAAATACCTTTTTCTCGATACGTGCCCTTGTATATAATTTGTCACTTTTTTCAAACGTAATTCCTTCTGCACGCCAAAATTTCATTTTTCATTCGTTCTCTTTTGTTTTCGTTATTTATATTGCAAACCAACAACACAGCTGTTTTCCTTTCGTTTTACAGATGAAAATATACAAGCTCTAAACATAAAATATACAAGTGTATATTAGGTTGCACGCGATGTGTCCAAATTCCAGGGTTTTAATAACACTGTGCTACAAAAGTTGACAAAATTTTTTTGCAAGGGTTCTGATGCATTTATTCAGTTTTGTGGGTGTCCATGGAAGACGAAAATACCTTTGGTTTCATTGGGTCACTTCGTTTTTATACCCTACACCACTATGTGGAGAGGGTATTATAAGTTGGTTTTGGCCAAAAAGTTTGTAACGCATCGAAATAATGGTCGCAGACCCATACTTATATATACCAAAATGAATGTCTCGACGAGCTGAGTCGATCTGGCTATGTGTGTCCGTCCGTCAGTCCGTCCGTCCGTCTGTCCATCTGTCCATCTAAACCTTGTAATCACGCTACAGGTCGCAATTTTGATCGGATCGTCACGAAATTTTGCATGTTGATAGGGGTCCCGGAGGGGAAGAAGCCTATTGATCTTGGTGATGGTCGGATAATATTTAGGGGTCGGAAAGGGCAAAAAACTTAGGTGGATAAAATGACAACGTTTTTTCCAAAGCGAATATCTCAGCTTCTATATGGGGTATACCAAAAGCAAAACCCGACAATGAAAGTAGAAAATATCACCTTTCTAATGATGTAAAGCAGGTGCTCGTAGGTGATCAAACAACGAAGATATTACAATAGTAGCAAATAAAACCCCAATTTTCATTTTTGCGATTTTAATTATATTGACCAGAGTACGTAAAAATACTTTAAATAAAATTTCCAATCGTTTCGTTTCGTATTTTCCATAGGAACAATACAAAACGAAACATAACACTCGTTGGACGAGCTCGCTGTTTAGTTTCGTTTTGTTTACATTCGTGAGTACAAACAAAACGAAAAGCGAAAAGTACTCAACTCCACAACAACAGATAGAAAACTAAATAGTACTTAACACATGTGAATAAATCAAAAACGTTTGGTGGTTGATAAAATTCACTGTGGTATGCTGATGCTAACTTATAGGGTTGTTAAGCATCACATGTGTGTGTGTGTGTGTGTGTGTGTCTGAGTGTGTCATTGACCATAACACACGGCAAACGTTTCCCAAAAATACTTGTCGTTTCGGTGGTGAATGAAACAACTTGGCAAAGCATAGCCGAAGTTACATTTCACCAATCGTACGGTTTCCATCTTTTTACGTTGAAAAGATTGTGTTTTTGTTTTGGTTGTGAGAATGAAACGATTCAGAGAAGCTGAAAAGTTTGTGGCGTTGTGTGATTGGTACGGGAATCGTTTTGTTTCTTTCCGTTCATTGATATTGACGAATATCACAGCTTTGGTTGGGGACTTTCCAAAAGCAAAGTCTGACTCTTACAATGATGTAAATTAAGTCGGCGTAGGTAACCAAATAACGGAGATATCGCAATAGTCGGTAATACATCCCATTTTTCTATTTTTTTGGAAATCACGCTACAGGTCGCAATTTTGATCGGATCGTCACGAAAATTTGAGGGTTAATGGGGGTCTCATGGTGATGGTCGGATAATTATTAGGGGTCGGACTGGACAAGCACTTATTTGGAGAAAAGTCAACATTTTATTTTAAAGCCAATATCTCTGTTTCTTTAAGAGGTACATGAAAAGCAAGACCTGGCAAGGAAAGTAGAAAATATCACCTTTACAACGATGTAAATGTAGGTGGTCGTAGGTGGTCAAATAGCCGAGATATAGCAATAGTCGATAATGCGTCCCATTTTCCGATTTTTTTTGTAATCACGCTACAGGTCGCAATTTTGATCGGATCGTCACGAAATTTTGGGGGTTAATGGGGGTCCCAAAGAGAAAGAAGCCTGCTGATTTTGATGATGGTCGGATAATATTCAGGGGTCTGATTGGGCAAACACTTATTTGGGGAAAGGTCAACGTTTTATTTCAAAGCCAATATCTCTGTTTCTTTAAGAGGTATATCTAAAGCAAAACCTGGCAAGGAAAGTAGAAAATATCACCTTTACAAGGATGTAAAGCAGGTTGTCGTAGGTGGTCAAATAGCAGAGATATGGCAATAGTAGATAATGCATCCCATTTTCCGATTTTTTTATAATCACGCTACAGGTCGCAATTTTGATCGGATCGTCATGAATTTTTTGAGAGTTGATGCGGGTCCCACAGAGGAAGAAGCCTACTTAGTTTGGTGATGGTCGGATAATATTCAGGAGTCGGACTAAGCGAAAAGCTTATGTGGAGAAAAGTCAACGTTTTTTTATGCGAATATCTCCGCTTCTGGTTGGAGTATTCCAAAAGGAATACCCGTCAATGGAAGAAGAAAATATCTCGTTTATAGATGCAAAGTATGTTGGCGTAAGTGAGCAAACCGAGATATTGCAAAATTCAGTAATATACAATTTCCATTTTTTGTAATCACGCTACAAGTTGGAATTTTGATCGGATAGTGACGAAATTTTTGGCGGTAGATGGGGTCCCCACAGAGGAAGAAGCCTATTGATTTTGGTGATAGTCGGATAATATGTAGGGGTCGGAATGGGAGACAAATTCAAAGTTTTATTCTTTGTGAATATATCGGCTTCTAGTAGGGGTATTCCAACAGCAAAGCCTGTCAATGGAAGAAGAAAATATTACCTTTACATTGGTGTAAAGCCGGTTGGCGAAGGTGGTCAAACAAGGGAGATACCACAATAGTCGGTAATGCATCCAATTCTTCCATTTTTTGCAATCAAGCTACAGGTCGTAATTTTAATCGGATGGTCACGAAATTTTGGTTGCTTATGGGGGTCCCAGAGAGAAAGAGACATATTATTTTTGGTGGTAGTCGGATTATATTCCCTAAAAGAAATGATTACCAGTGAAATGATTATGCACAGGGGTAGTGGTGTAGGGTATCACATGGTCAGCCCCGTCCCGACTATAGCCTTTGCTCACTTGTTTGAGTTTATAACGGTAAATGTAGTGAAAAACGGGGTTTCTTGAATTTTCAATTCAAAACTGACATAACTTCTTTTTTTACAACTGATTTTCACCGCTTATTTTTTATTTAAAAGGTAAAAATCATGTCTTTCGAACAAGCTATAATATAAAAATCGGGTAACAAATGGTAAAGTTATAGTAATTTAAGTGTGACAAACACGCATTAAAAACAGAAAAATGTTTTTCCTCGTGCTCTAGACTGCGTAGAAGACACCAAACTGCGTAATTGTTTAGTTTTATCTACAGGGATGTGCTTTTATCAAGAAGTAAATTTAGCCAGCTTTACAAAATGGGGAAAACCAATGAAATCTGTTGAAAAATAGATGAGTTATTGCATTTTTTGTGTTTTAACTTTTTGGTTTTTCCTTTATAAAAGTTGGTACCTTAGTGCGTATGATTGTAATTTGAATTTGTCTAGTTAATAATTACGTACAAGGTACCAATCTTTTATAAAGGAAAAACCAAAAAGTTAAAACACTAAAGAAGACATAACTCACGCATTTTTCAAACGATTTCATTGGTTTCCCCCATTTTATAAAGCTAACTAAATTTACTTCTTAATAAAAGCAAATAATTATGCAGTTTAGTGTCTTCTACGGAGCCTAGAGCACGAGGAAGCGCATTTTCCTGTTTTTAATGCGTTTTTGTCACACTTAAATCACTGTAATTTAACCATTTGTTACCCGATTTTTAAAAATTATGGCCTGTTCGACATGATTTTCACATTTTAAATAAAAAATAAGCGTTAAAAGTCCGTTGTGGAAAAAAGAAGTTATGTCAGTTTTAAATTGAAAATCCAAGAAACCCAGTTTTTCACTACATTTACCGTTATAAAATCAAAAAGCGAAGTGAACCAAAGAAACCGAAGTTATTTTCGTATTCCATGGACTTCCACAATACCGAATATATGCATCAGAACCCCTGCAAATTTTCACTGTAACACAGTGTAATTGGTAGTTCATAAGCAAGCGCATATCGATCGCGAACAAATTCAAAGAGGTGCAAAAAACATCCGATTATTTTTCAAATTAGTCTTGCATTTATTTATTATTACTCAGCAAAATTTACATGTTGTTATATCGACACCTCCAAACAATAGTATGCTAAGTCTGAAAAGTGAGTTTTGCAGGAGAAGCTCGCAAAGTTTGGAAATTTTTTTTAACCTTCAGTACTATGCTAAGTAAATATTTGTTTATAACTTCTGTTCGGATTGACCGATCATTACCAAAATTTGACAGAATTTAAATTAAAGGACGTAAAATGTAAAAATGTAAAGAACTTTAAAACATGCTAAGTCGACTTAGCATACTATTGTTTGGAGGCGTCGATATGTGAAGTACATAGTGATTGCTAGACATCGGATTTTTGCATGTTTTTATACCCTACACCACTATGTGGGGAGGGTATTATAAGTTGGTTTTGCCCAAAAAGTTTGTAACGCATCGAAATAATGATCGTAGACCCATACATATATGTATATACCAAAATGATTGTCTCGACGAGCAGAGTCGATCTGGCTATGTGTGTCCGTCCGTCCGTTCGTCCGTCCGTCTGTCCATCTAAACCTTGTAATCACGCTACAGGTCGCAATTTTGATCGGATCGTCACCAAATTTTGGGTGTTGATGAGGGCCCCGGAGGGGAAGAAGCCTATTGATTTTGGTAATGCTCGGATAATATTTAGGGCTCGGAATGGGCAAAAAACTTATTTGGAGAAAAAGCAACGTTTTTTTCCAAAGCGAATATCTGTGCATCTGCAATGGGTATATCAAAAGCAAAACCTGCTAATGAAAGTAGAAAATATCACCTTTCTAACGACTTAAAGTAGGTTGTCGTAGGTGATCAAACAACGAAGATATCACAATTGTCGCAAATACAACCCAACTTTTCAATTTTGCGATTTTAGTCATAATGACGAATATCACAGACTTGGATGGGGACTTTCCAAAAGCAAAGCCTGGAGGTATAGCAGTCGTCGGTAAGGCATCCCATTTTCGTTTTTTTTGTTGTAATCACGGATCGTCACGAAATTTTGGGGGTTAATGGGCGACCCACAAAGGAAAAAGCCTACTTAGTTTGATGATGGTCGGATAATATTAAGGGTCGGAATGGGCAAAAACCTATTTGGAGAAAAGGTCAACGTTGTATTACAAAGTCAAGATCTCTGTTTCTTTAAGAGGTATATTAAAAGCAAAACATGGCACGGAAAGTAGAAAATATCACCTTTACAACGATGTTAAGTAGGTTGTCGTAGGTGGTCAAACAACAGAGATATCGCAATAGTCGGTAATACTTTCCATTTTCCGATTTTTTTGTAATCACGCTACATGTCGCAATTTTGATCGGATCGTCACGAATTTTTTGGGAGTTGATGTGGGTCCCACAGACGAAGAAGCTTATTAAGTTTAGTGATGGTCGGATAGTATTCAAGAGTCGGAATAAGCAAAAAGCTTATGTGGAGAAAAATCAACGTTTTTTTCTTATGTGAATATCTCCACTTCTGGTAGGAGTATTACAATAGCAAAGGCCGTCAATGGAAGAAGAAAATATCTCCTTTATATTGATGCAAAGTATGTTGGCGTAAGTGGGCAAACAACCGAGATATCGCAAAAGTCAGTAATATATCCAATTTTTCCATTTTTTGTAATCACGCTACAGGTTGGAATTTTGATCGGATAGTCACGAAATTTTGGGGGTTAATGGTGGCCCCACAGATAGTCGGATAATATTTAGGGGTCGGAGTGCTGAAAAACTTATGTGGAGACAAATTCAAAGTTTTATTCTTTGTGAATACATCGGCTTCTAGTAGGGGTATTCCAACGGTAAAGCCTGTTAATGGAAGAATAAAATATTACCTTTACATTGGAGTAAAGTAGTTGGCGAAGGTGGCCAAACAAGGGAGATTCCACAATAATGGGTAATGCATCCAATTCTTCCATTTTTTTGCAATTGCGTTACAGGTTGCAATTTTGATCGGATGGTCACGAAATTTTGGTTGCTTATGGGGGTCCCAGAGAGAAAAAGGGAATATTATATTTGGTGGTAGTCGGATTATATTCCCTAAAAGAAATGTTTACCAGTGAAAAGCTTATGCAGAGGGGTAGTTGTGTAGGGTATCACATAGTCGGCCCCGTCCCGACTATAGCCTTTGCTCACTTGTTTATTTCTTATCCGATTGGACTCAAATATAGATCTAGGCGTTTTAAGAGTAAATTTTTCGATATTGGGGGTCATATAAAAAATATGCAAAAATTTTGGGCAAAAATTGTCATAAAAGTCGTAAAATTTACAATTAAAGTTGGAAAAAATCATCAAAACACTTTAAAGTGTCCTAAATTAAGACTGTTGGCCATTTAACGTCGAATTTTTAGCAAATTATTATGTTATTGATACCTCTTACGACAGTGTGGTGTAGGGTATATGGTATTGTCATACTATTTTTTACAGTGTTTTATTTAACTTGCTTTGGTCCGTTTAGTTCAAATCTGGTAACTCATTTTAACACAGTTGCAGTTGACCAATCGAACTGAAGCTTTGCACACTTTTCAGATTTAGCTAACAATACATGAATATGGAATCAAAACCAATATTGGTCCATTTTATAGTGTTTTAACGGTGTTTTATTTAAATTGCATTTCAAATCTGCTAACTTAATTTTGACGCAGTTGCAGTTGACCAATCGAACTAAAACTTTGCACACTTCTCAGATTTGGATGACAACACATGAATATGAAATTAAAACAAAGATTGGTCCATTTTACAGTGTTTAACGGTGTGTTATTTAAATTGCATTTCAAATCTGGTCACTCAATTTTGACACAGTTGCAGTTGACCAATCAGACTAAAACTTTGCACACTTTTCAGATTTGGATGACAATAAATGAATATGAAACCAAAACCAATATTGGTCCATTTTTACAGTGTTTTCACGGTGTTTTATTTAAATTGCATTTCAAATCTGGTAACTAAATTTTGACAGAGTTGCAGTTGACCAATCGGACTAAAACTTTGCACACTTTTCAGATTTGGATGACAAAACATGAATATGGGCCCAATTTTTCCTACAGCCCCCATATAGCGGTACCACCCGATTTCAGGTATTTTGAGGATTTTATCTTCATTTAGCTGGCATTAGGGATTTCCAGTGATACAGACATTTCCCCACCAAAAATTGTGAACATATGTCCAGGTTTTGGTATAGCCCCCTTATAGCAGTACCACCTGATTTCAAGTATTGTGAGGATTTTATCTTCATTTTAAGGCCGAATTGGCTGTAACTTGGAATTTGGAGTCCCAAATGGTACAGAAACTTCTCCACCAAAAATTATGGACATACATAAGTCCAGGTTTTGGTATAGCCTTTATATAACGGTACTACACGATTTCAGGCATTTTAAAGTTTTTATCTAAAATTTCGGCCTAAATTGACTATAATTTTGTTCTCAGTGGTCAAAAAAATGTATTTACTAAAAAGTTAAAAATAAAATATAATTGAAAAAAATTAAGTTTCAGTGTTTTATTTAGAAATGCACTTAAAACTAGGAAATAATTTGTCGCTTAGCCTCAATAAATATATTCTTTCTCATGATGGAATCTCTCAAATAAAACGCTTGCATTTAAATTATAAATGGTGGCAAAATTAAACGGCAAGCGTTTTATTTGAGAGATTCCGTCATGAGAAAGAATATATTTATTGAAGCTAAGTGACAAATTATTTCCTAGTTTTTATTTAAATTATATTTATTTTATTTTTTTAAATTATATTTTTTTATTTTGTTTTTCAAAGTAGGCTTAATCCCATAGTCGTTGTTTTAATATTTTATTAAAACAATTTTAATTTATTAGTGGGAAAAAATTTAAAAACAAAATAGAAGTCGTCATCCCAAATAAAAAACGCCAACCCTCCTTATATTTTTTTATTGTTAAACTATGCAAAAATATAAAATTTGATCAAATGTCAATCATTTTATGTAAATCCAATATTTTCTTTGTCTTAATTTGTAGCTTTATGCTGGTTTTAACTCTAAGGGAATAAATCGATGTCGGATTTTTTTTTGGCGGGGGGTGCCCCCTAAACTGTTTACTTAGGTTAGATTTTAGATAGATTTAAGATTAAGATTGCCAAATGAGCAAAATTGGAATAAGTTAACACGTGCTACTGGGGCTTCGAAGTTATGAAAATCTCGTCTCTCTCGGCGACCCATATCTGGGGAACGGTTAATGCTATTTGCTCGTATTATGCATTAAATTAAAGGCCATTCTGTTCATTTCATGTTGAAAAACAAAATGCGTAAGTATTACTGAATTTGAGATAGAAAGCCAGTGTCCCGATTAACGTGACTACGTACGCCTTAGGGCGAAAATGGAGCCTATCTGTGTACAGCCGACTACTTGGAGAACGCATTGTTGTAGTTGTTCGTCCTTTGTAATTAATTGGTTGTAATTTGTTGTGAGCTCGACTCGTAGTTAATGTGACCTTTTTTAGGAATTTCGAACAGTTGTTCTTTTGTAAGTTTGGGTCGAAAATTTCCGGAGAAGTTTCCATCTTCGCTTTGTTAAGATTTTTGTCGCCATTTGACTCTTTACGGTGTTTTGCACTGTCGGATCAAACAATGCCAAGCCAACAAGTTCAGGACTAAGATACCACAGGTGATTTATCATTTTGTTATTTCCTTTTTCTGATACTTGTTTGTCTATGTTTTCGTATTTCAATAGATTTTCAATGAGGTCTAGGTCTTGTTTTGATGCTAAACACTTCGTAGAATCTGAAGAACCATCTGTCCCGAAAATAATCAAGCGCGGCTTCAACAAGACCTCCTAACCATGAAATTGTCATTGCTGCTGGACCCCTGTAAAGTGTCCTATAGGAACGTTAGTCGTATCATTTTATCTACAGTAAAAGCTCTCGGATAAGACCCCAACAAATATAAGATCGTTAGAAGCTTTATCCGTTTATTCCGGAGAATTAACAGTGAAAAATACTCGCAACA
The DNA here is from genome assembly GCF_047663935.1 of Musca autumnalis. Lineage (NCBI taxonomy): Eukaryota > Metazoa > Arthropoda > Insecta > Diptera > Muscidae > Musca > Musca autumnalis. The sequence goes on along the minus strand of NW_027411866.1, from coordinate 62,215,362 downwards.
ACTTCAAGGAAGGGTTAAGATACCCCCATGGAAAACTATTACCAGGTATTCCCAAAACAGATCAGGAAGAACGGGTTGCTGTTCTGGTATCATCTGGTATGGGGGTAAAGAACAACTCCTGGGCGTTCCTGAAACTGACAGTAGCTCAAGGGAGAAACAAGACCTAGCAATGTACGAATGTATAGAATAATGGGGTCTTACCAGCTTGAGCAGATGTTAGGCCGAGAGCTTCTGTACCTGCGTACAGACTTATTAGAAGTATCTTTAAGAATAGTCTGCGATTGACAAATCCAAGTTCGATGTAGGCGAGAATGTTTTAAAACTACTTCCCAGCTGACTTCCCAAGAACAAGAAGTCGTAGAAGCACTTTGTGTTTTCATCTTTCGAGCCTGGTTTAACGCGCCCAGAACGTTTTTTATTTTGTATCAAACGACAACTGAGTGTTATAAATGAGAGTGTGGGTTATTGATTTTACAAAACGTATAATGAACAAGATAATGTTTATATAGATAGATGGATGATATAGATAGGATGGATTAGGTAAACATAATCAGTAGGTTGAAAAGAATTAGAGACAATAGATTGAGTTTAATACAAAAAATAGTGAAAACGAAATTCAGAAATATTTTTTAGGTCCAAAATAAGACCTAAACCGCATTGAAGATTTATTGAAATATGAAACAAATATCAGATAAAGGAAATAACAAAATGTTAAGTCATCTGTGGTATTTTAGTCCTAAACTTGTTGGCCTTGCATTGTTTGATCTGATAGTTCAAACCACCATAAAGAGTCAAATGCAACAAAAATCTTAACAAATTCCCAGAAAAAGTCTACCAGACGTAATTACAGGGGATACTTGTTGTTCAAGAGATTAAGCATTAACTCCGAATTTCTTGAAAAAGATCCTGCAACTTGACCACAGAACATCAATTACCAGGAAGGGTAAAGGATGGTAAACAACCTGAAAATTGTGAACGACATAGCAGAGCAAGGAGTCGAGTTCACCACCAAGTAGTCATCTTTACCCAGATGGCTCCAAAATCACATTATGTCAGTCCCTTATAGCTCATTAAATCCTCGACTGGATTTAATAAATCCAGTACAAATCTCATTGCATTTAGATATACATTTTGGTGGATTTAAATGACAGTCAGCTGATTTTTGTTCATAGCACAATTACCAAGGTAGATGCATCAGTCCATCTGATCGAATTTGAAACGTCAAAAGAATTTTTTGTAAGTTGAATTCGTCCTAAAAACCTACGTCAAATTACAAATTTATTGTTTAATACTGAAAATGTTAGCACATTATGCTACTAATGCTAACTAAAGAGCAAATAAAGAATTATTCTATCGCAGTTTGTCCATCTTAAATAAATAAACTAATTATTTTATCGTTTAGACATCGTAAGTATTAGTCTTGGTTGATTAAAATCAACTTTGCACATCAAAACAAATTTAATTTTTCCGCCTTGTTTACAAATTTTTACATTTTAAATTATTTTTAGTGTAGCAATTCACCGATACATCTACCTTGTTTCTTGTGGCAGCTTGCAACTTTTTGTATTTTCTAGCAACATGTTGCAAAAAACAGAGTTGTATACGAGGATTTATGCCAGATTTAAAACATATCCACTCAATACGAGGATTTATTTTTGTATGGGAAATCTGGTAGATTTTGACCGGTTTTATCAAATAAAATCTGATAATGCACTAAATCCGGCTAATGAAGTCATATCTAAATAACCTATTAAATAAATTTAAATATGAACAAAATGTAAAAGACATTTGTTTTCATTCCCAAAAATTGATAATATGGGAAGAAATAAAAAAATAATTTAAAAAATTAAGTTACAATGTTTTATTTATAAATGCACTTAAAACTAGAAAATAATGTTTAATGATGGATTCTCTCAAATAAACCCCTTGCCGTTTTATATTGCCACAATTTTTAATTCAAATGCAAGCGTTTTATTTGAGAGATTTCATCATTAAAAATTATTTTCTAGTTTTAAGTGCATTTATAAATAAAACACTGTAATTTATTTTTTAACTATTTTTTATTTTTAACATTTCAGCATTTATTTTTTTTGACCACTGAGAACCTCATAACAAAATTATAGCCAATTTAGGCCGAAAATGTAGATGCAAACTTTAAAACACCTGAAATCGTTTTGTTCCGTTATATAGCCCCAAAACCTTGACCTGAGTCCAACATTTTTGGTGAGGAAGTTTCTGTACCATTGGGAACCCCAAATGTCAAGTTATAGCCAGTTCGTCCTAAAAATTAAAACAAAATTCTTAAAATACTTTAAATCGGGTGGTACCGCTATATGGGGGCTCTAAGAAAAAACGAACCCATATTGGTTTTGGTTTCATATGCATGTATTGTCATCCAAGTCTGAAAAGTGTGCAAAGTTTTAGATCAGATTGGTCAACTACAACTGTGTGGAAAATAAGTTACTAGATTTGAACTAAACAGACACCAAAGCAAGTTAAACAAAACACTGTAAAAAGGTTTTTTTTTCACAATAGACTCCATTTTCACCCTAAGGCGTTTTCGGGAGATTGGCTTTATAATCTTGAATTCAGTACTACTTACGTATTTTATTGTTCGGCAAGAAATATTAAGAATAGTATGGCATTTAATTTAATGCATAACACGGGCAAATAGCTTTAACCGTTTCATATATATGGATCGCTGAAATCGTCAAATAGCCAAAAAATCGAGGCCCCATAATTACGAGGCCCCAGTGGCATGTGTTAACATATTCCAATTGTGCTCAAACTTTAGCAATCTTAAAATCTAACCAAACTAAACACTTTAGGGGAGTGCCGCATAAAAAATCCGACATCGATGTTTTCCCTTCGAGTTAAAACCAGACTAATGCAACAAATTAAGACAAAGAAAATATAGAATTTTACATAAAATATTTGACAATTTAACAAATTTTATATTTTTTAATAGGTTAATAATAAAAAAATGGTATTACAATATACATATTACCATATTTTTATATCCACACTGTGGTAAGGGGTCTCAATAGCATAAAAATCTACTAAAAATGCGACGTTAAACGGCCAACAATCTTAATTTAGGACACTTTGAAATTTTTTGATGATTTTGTGCATATGCAAAATATGCAAAAAAAAAAAACATAATATGACCCTGTCATTGAATTTAGATTTCTTTGAAACGAATTTTGGTCCAATCAGAATCGTCGTATCTTTATTATTATACCCTACACCACTATGTGGGGAGGGTATTATAAGTTGGTTTTGCCCAAAAAGTTTGTAACGCATCGAAATAATGGTCGTAGACACACGTACATATACACTAGCGGTCATCTGAATAGGTTTGAATTGTTTTCTTTTTATATGTTAAGTTATTTTCTGATGTGTTCGTATTACAGATCCATACTATTTAGTTTTTGAGAGTCCTATCCTATGCCAACATTCCCAAGAAAAAACTTGACGGTGTTGCCATATTTTCGGAAAATATCCCAATTATAATAAAAAATGTACAAAAAGTGTCCAATTTTTGCGATCATCAGAATAGGTTTGAATCAAATAAAATTGAAAAAGTCGGCGATATCATGCCCCTTTGAGTTAAATTTGAATTACAATTTTCTACTTTATTGTCGTCAAAGAAACATTCTTCCAGACCAGTTTTCGAACATTAATGATACATGTGGTCCACTATGGTGGATTTGTGACATTGATAATACTTAAATTTGTACTGCAAGGATAGTTAAAAAATGAAATATGAACTAAAATACCAACTATTTTCAATGACTTTTCTAATTTGTCGATCCCAATAATATGGCTACACTTTGTATTTGCTTTCAGACAATTTTCGAAGCTCAGAAGAGATCTTACGAAATCAAAAAGTCATTTAAAGCAAGTTTATAAAACGTTTTTGTTTGAATATTTCTTGATTTTATCTGAAAGTTCCATGTTGCCATGTTGAGAATTGAACTCACGTTCCTAATAAAACGGGTCAAATTTGTTGTAGGATTTATCAGAATGTTCCATTTTACTAAACTAAACCAAAAAATTGCGCAATATTTGCCTTGGTATTACAATTTTTCAATTTTATTTGATTCAAACCTATTCTGATGATCGCAAAAATTGGACACTTTTTTGTACATTTTTAATTATAATTGGGATATTTTTCGAAAATATGGCAACACCGTCAAGTTTTTTCTTGGGAATGTTGGCATAGGATAGGACTCTCAAAAACTAAATAGTATGGATCTGTAATACGAACACATCAGAAGATACCTTAACATATAAAAAGAAAAATATTCAAACCTATTCAGATGACCGCTAGTGTATATACCAAAATGATTGTCTCGACGAGCTGAGTCGATCTGGATATGTGTGTCCGTCCGTCCGTCTGTCCATCTAAACCTTGTAATCACGCTACAGGTCGCAATTTTGATCGGATCGTCACCAAATTTTGGGTGTTGATGAGGGTCCCGGAGGGGAAGAAGCCTATTGATTTTGGTAATGCTCGGATAATATTTAGGGCTCGGAATGGGCAAAAAACTTATTTGGAGAAAAAGTCAACATTTTTTTCCAAAGCGAATATCTGAGCATCTACAATGTGTATATGAAAAGCAAATGAAAGTAGAAATGAAAGTAGAAAATATCACCTTTCTAACAACGTAAAGTATGTTGTCGTAGGTGATCAAACAACGAAGATATCACAATAATCGCAAATACAACCCAACTTTTCAATTTTGCGATTTTAATCATAATGACGAATATCACAGATTTGGATGGGGACTTTCCAAAAGCAAAGCCTGGGTATGACAGTAGAAAATCCCATCTTTACAATGATGCATAGTACGTTGGCGAAGGTGGTCAAATAATGGAGGTATAGTAGTCGTCGGTAATGCATCCCATTTTCCATTTTTTTTTTTTTTTTGTAATCACGGATCGTCGCGAAATTTTGGGGGTTAATGGGCGACCCACAAAGGAAAAAGCCTACTTAGTTTGATGATGGTCGGAAAATATTAAGGGTCGGAATGGACAAAAACCTATTTGGAGAAAAGGTCAACGTCAAGATCTCTGTTTCTTTAAGAGGTATATCAAAAGCAAAACATGGCACGGAAAGTAGAAAATGTCACCTTTACAACGATGTAAAGTAGGTTGTCGTAGGTGGTCAAACAACAGAGATATAGCAATAGTCGGTAATACTTTCCATTTTCCGATTTTTTTGTAATCACGCTACATGTCGCAATTTTGATCGGATCGTCACGAATTTTTTGGGAGTTGATGTGGGTCCCACAGACGAAGAAGCTTATTAAGTTTAGTGATGGTGGGATAGTATTCAAGAGTCGGAATAAGCAAAAAGCTTATGTGGAGAAAAATCAACGTTTTTTCTAATGTGAATATCTCCGCTTCTGGTAGGAGTATTCCAATAGCAAAGGCCGTCAATGGAAGAAGAAAAGATCTCCTTTATATTGATGCGAAGTATGTTGGCGTAAGTGGGCAAACAACCGAGATATCGCAAAAGTCAGTAATATATCCATTTTTTCCATTTTTTGTAATTTGATCGGATAGTCACGAAATTTTGTGGGTTGATGGTGGCCCCACAGATAGTCGGATAATATTTAGGGGTCGGAATGCTGAAAAACTTATGTGGAGACAAATTCAAAGTTTTATTCTTTGTGAATACATCGTTTTCTAAGAATAAAATATTACCTTTACATTGGAGTAAAGTAGTTGGCGAAGGTGGCCAAACAAGGGAGATTCCACAATAGTGGGTAATTCATCCAATTCTTCCATTTTTTTGCAATTACGTTACAGGTCGCAATTTTGATCGGATGGTGACGAAATTTTGGTTGCTTATGGGGGTCCCAGAGAGAAAAAGGGAATATTATATTTGGTGGTAGTCGGATTATATTCCCTAAAAGAAATGTTTACCAGTGATAAGCTTATGCAGAGGGGTAGTTGTGTAGGGTATCACATACCCGACTATAGCCTTTGCTCACTTGTTAAAAAATATGCAAATATGCAAAATCCGATGTCTAGGTATGTAAACCCTTTTTTGAAGTAGAGTCATGACAAATGCATTTCGCTCTTCACATTTTGACAATGTCCGTTTTAAATCCATTTCATATATTAGCAATGTTTACGTTTATAATAACTTTTGTAAACACAATTTTTAATAGCACAATTAACTATTCATTTTGTTATTTTAATTACAAAAAATGGCTGTATCAAAAAAAGTAATCATGAGTACCAATTATTGCGGACTACATCTTTTTATTATGTGAAAGAAGTCACGATTTTTACAAGGGCATGATGCAGTGAGGATGTTGTCTATTTTGCATCTCAATCACGTATTTTGCATAAATCTGTAAAAAGAAGCAGTTCTTACTATATTTTTGGGTATTTTTGAATAATAAAAGCTGTAGCATAAAAAGTAATACCCTTTTTGATTTTAAAATGATCTTAATCCCATCTTATAATGATATATTTGAGATATAACATTGTTTTTATAGTCACTATATTTCAATTTCACTAAGACGATTCGAATTCAAATTTGCTCGAACTGCTACCAAACTTCTGTTTTTTGAAATGTATATATTTGATTTATTTTGCTTTTTTCATCAAATTAAAAATGTTCTGCAGTTTGAATTTGGTAGTAATGTCAACGAATTTGATGTCACCTTAGGAAAACGGGTCACAAATATAAAATAAAGTTACCACAACTCTTTTAAATAATTTTTCCAAATGGCCCTGATGTCTTAAAATCAGTGAAAATCCTTCCTTTATAGATGTCAACTTTTCCGATATTTTCAAAATGCTTGCTTGAGAATCAATTTTCAAATGAACAAATATATTCAATTCAAAAACATTCCGTGGTATGTAAATTTATTCACTACAAAAACAAATGTAAAAGCTGTGATTAAGATGCAAAATAGACTACATCCTCGCTCAATCCCGCGGAAGCGAGTTCTTTCGTACCTGGTTGACCCGGAACCACACAACATCATCACATCACATCACATGTCATCTTAGTGTATATACATATGTTTGTATTTGTTTCGTTTTTCTGTATTGGGAGCAGCATATCCCGGAATGCATGCTCCGAATTCTTTTGGTACGTGTCGGGACGGAGGAAAGCCTAGGACCAATATATTTGTGCTCGCGTCTTCACCCATATCCAACCTTCGGTGAGATGCAATAGATGTCAGGTTTTAACCATGTCTCTTATTCCAATAATGTCTATATTACAGCCAAGAAAAATGCTTTTGATTTCAGAAATTTTAACCGACGAAGAATTAATACATAGACTCTGAATATTGAAATGGTATATATTGAGAGCATCGCCTAAATTAGAGAACTGTGGGCGCAATAGCTCATTGGTATCCCCTAAATTATTCATTAGAACCAAATCACAAAAAATCAGTATAGCAAGAATTAACATATAATAAATATCGGACATATTAAGAAAAATTTAAAAATAATGTAAGTTCTGAAATAATAATCTACATTAACAGTCTACTCAGGAACCACGGAGGCAATATTTTTATCCACTTGTCCTTGATATTTGCAAACACTGTTGTAGATTCGCCATTCGTAAATATTATTTTGGCTCTTGGGATATAGCCATTTCTACACGCAGAAATAAACGGCCTCTCTAACATATGTCCCAAACATATATTGCAGCAAACAAATATATGTTTGCAACAGTCCCAAACATAACATATGTTTCGGTCCTGCAAACAGATATATGTTTGGGTGCAAACAAATTATATGTTTGGGCGCAAACAAATTTATGTTTGGGTGCAAACATTTTATATGTATGGATATATGTTTGGGTGCAAACAAATACAAACCCAAAAGCCACAAAAAAAAACACACGCACCAATGAGCGAATACTTAGAGCAAGGGAGCGTAAATTTCAATGTAAAACACTTTGAAATATATGCCCTCTTGCTCTCAGTAAGAGCTCACTTAATATCTCTATAATATACACACAAATGTTGGTGTTTTTGTTTATTGAAAGGCACAACAACAACAGACACATACAAAATTCCAAAGAAATACATAACACACTTTAATAAAAGAAAAACTGATTGAAATAATTTGTAAATAGTCACACTTTCAAAAAGAAAAATATATAGAAACGTACTTGAACGCTTCTCTTCCTTGTCCAATAAAATAATTCCATTCAACTTTTCGATTCAATTATAAAATGTATTGGGCATTTAATTTACTAAAAACACAATTTCTTTAAGAAAACACAAAACAATGATTTATTCACTCACTTTACCGCCTTGACGCTACGCTGGCAACTAAAACACTGAAGAAAGAAAAAAACAAAATAATTCATAACATTTCTTCTTATCCTCTTCGCCTGCCACGTTGGTTAACAACAACAAAACAAAAAACACACGAGTTTGACGCATACACGCCATCAAAGCACCAAACCCCCCCTTCTTCGCTTCTACGTCTTCTATTATACAATACACACAACTCTTTATTATAAAACAGCATTCTGCAGCCGCGAGAGCACTGTTATTACTCTCGTTGACAAAAATCCTCTCTCCATCCATGAAAAAGATGTTCTAACATAAAAAATATGTTTTACCCAAACATATTATGTTTGGATCCAAACATATATTTGTTTGCAACCGGTCTCAAACATATATTTGTTTTGATCCAAACATATTTCTAACATAATTTTTTCTGCGTGTAAGAACGTACTTCTCAATTTGTCCGTTATTTCTCATCCGACGGCACTCATAAACAAGTTGCATAGCTTCAGGGGTAAGATGATCGTTGATATAAACTTTCGATTGAGACGTCTGCGTAACACATTATTCTCCCTGCTTAATGAATCTAACTTGTCTTTTACATTGGCTTCAGTTAGCGAAGTATTGGACATAAGTGACACGACATCGTTATTGAGGCGAGAACATTCTTGCATGGCAGTACGCAATTCTGATCCCAGATCAGAAACATCTGAATTGCATTTGCAGACATATACTCTGAGCACTTCCAATTGAGTTTTAAATTCTGTTCTCAACTTGTCTGGGCACTCATTAATAGTTGATTTAAACAACTCTGTGGCTTTTCGCCACTGTTCATCAAGTTCTTGTTTTTGTAGTTGAATCTGCTTTTTTAGAGAATCGCCAAATTCGACAAGTCTCACATCATTTCTTTCCACTTCAACGCTGGAATCAGTATTCAGGCACGAATTGGTATTTTCTGCATTTTCAACGCTACAACGAGGGCAAGTAAAATTCACAACTTCGCGTTTTTGTATAGCCCCCATTGGCGGGTTTCCTCATGTTAAGTATTTTAAAGATTAAAATACAAAAACTGCAACTGATTTTGATTCAAATGTAAATTTTGAGATGTTAGCGAATAAAAAACCCCCTCACAAAAAACTGTTAACATAGGTTTACTTTTGGGTGTAGCCCCACAACCCTACACATCCATTAAGGAGTAAAATGTCAACAATTTTTATACCCTCCACCATAGGATGGGGGTATATTAAGTTTGTCACTACGTTTGTAATTACTCGAAATAATCATTGTAGACCCCACAAAGTATATATTCTTGATCAGCGTGCAATTCTACATCGATGTAGCCATGTCCGTCCGTCTGTCCGTCTGCGGAAATCACTCTAGCGTCCGAACGGATTGACGTAGGTTGATGAAATTTTGGCAAAATATGTTATATTTACGTAGGACTTTTGGTATTGAAAGCGGGCTATGTTGGTCCATGCTTTGGTATAGCCCCTATATAAGGTCCCATATAAAGTACGCGTCATTTTAATATATTTTGAATGTATTAGACCCATTTGACCACAGAATTGGTTGTAATTTGGTATTTTGTGTCTTCAGAGGCCAGAAAACATTCCTACCAAAGTTGGGTTATATAGGTCCACGTTTTGGTATAGCCCCCACATAAGGCCCCTTATAAAGTACGCGTCATTTTAATATATTTTTAATGTATTAGACCCATTTGACCAAAGAATCGGTTGTAACTTTGAATTTTGTGTTTCCAGAGGCTAAGAAACATTTCTACCATAAAATGTTTATATAGGTCCACGTGTTGATATAGCCCCCATAATACAATATCTCCCGATTTTCGATATTTTGAACGTTTTAGCCTCATTATCACACCGAGATGGCTGAAATTTGGTATTTAGTCTTCCTTAGGCGTATACAACTTTCCCCCAGAAATTTGTAGGTATAGGTCCACGCCATCATATAGCCCACATAGAACGGTACCTTCCGAATTTCGGTATTTTAAAGGTTGTGGCCACATTAATCCGCCGAAATGGCTGAAATTTGTGGTGGAGGGTACAAAAAGTTCGACCCGACCAAACTTAACGCTTTTCTTACTTGTTTTGTTTTCATTTGTATCTGTAATGTTTATTATGTCTCAGATTAAGTTCAGGTTGGCATTGCATTACAATTTTTACCGTATATTTGTATTTACTGTCACGATTCAGCTTGAATTAGCTGCCCATATCTGCTGCTACACTGGTTACTTTTCATTGGGTATGCGACTTGAGCTCGTCGGAATTGGGGCGGGTGTTCTTGCATACAAATGTGAGAAGAGCATCGTGGTCAATTATTTACAACATTGAACCAGTGTATACAAAATGCCAAACCAGAACAAAAAGGGAAAAATTGGGGCTACAAATCCTTGTTCATCTTTCATTTCATCAACCAGACAAAAATTTTAATAGTAGCGGAAAAGTAATCAAGGTGTTGTTTTCCTACTGGCTCCCTCCCACCGTTACTCACCAATAACCAGACCATGGTAATCCTGGGCCTAGATTTAGAATTCATTTTGTTCTCTCTTAAATATACTTAAATAAGTTCATTAAACAGGCGTTCAAAATTGCATATCAATAGAAATTTATGCTTAAAATCGGAAAAGACTAAAGGTTTGGACGAAATTTTAATATTGTACGTTGATACAATTTATCATCAACGAAAACAAAAAATGTAGAGTAGCGTTTTTTGTTTTGATTTGAATAAATCGGTAAAAATATCAGAACAAGTTGTACACAAAAGTTATAGTTTTCTAAAATGATAAGCTCAGTGGAACTATTTTTTGATGATAGTGAAGAAAATATAGTTAACGTAGCATCTATCAGACAACACTTAAGAGATAAATCGAATCCTTTAGAATTGCCATCAGTATTGTGAGTATGTTTGGTTTCCAACATTCATCAAAATAATTGTTAATTTTTTAGGTTTAAAGCCTATATTCGGCTTCCAAAAGACGCTGTTATTTATATAGCAGAGACATTATAAAATGATTTTTAAACCCCACAGATCAACAGCAATACAGCCACTCCTTAAAGTGTATGCTGCTTTAAGATGTTTTGCTGAAGAAAGCTTTCAAAAATCCCATGGCAATGACTTTAACCTCGGGATGGCTCAGCCCACATTGTCAAAGGTATTAAGTGAAGTTCTGCAGTTAATAAGGAAAAACTGTGTAAAATTTGAATTGTTTCCAAATCAACAGAAGAGGAAAAGCATCAAAATAAAAACTATTTTTATTCAAAAACAAATTTCCCGGGCGTTGTCGGATGCATTGACGGAACACACGTAAATATAATGGGACCAAAGGAAGATGTTCTTCATTTATATCTGAATAGAAAAGGATATTTTAGTTTAAACGTTTTGTTGGCAAGTACGTTGTCAATTTCTACTTCATTTTGAGGTTTTTTATTTTCTACCTCAGCAGATTGTCCAATTTCACTGTTATTATCATCCCATGTCTCTTCAATTCCGTACATCGCACCTGCAGGATTTGAAATCATATTAATTTGCTGTAAGTCTGCTACCGCTTGCTTCATCGACGAGAAAGATATTTCTTGTGATGGTCCACCTCCTGTAGCTGTAATGTTCTTATTTTGAGACATTTTTTCTAAATTTAAAATGAGTCCATACTCTGTGTCATTCATCAGGTGTACGGGTTGGTGGGCCACAACTATTTAATTGTTCCGCAGCATCCTTCCACCTCTCATCAGAAGCTTTAGTTTCGCCAAAAAATCTGACTCCACGACCTGCGTTTGGGTGGGCTTCCATTTTTGCAACCAGCATTTCAAATTGCTGTTTTGAAGTATTTTTTACCATTACCATTTACCAAAAAACGTATATAATATTAAACAAATTCACTTAAAGTAAATGCAAATGTTTCTTACGTTTCAATTTTTCGTTTTTGTTCGTTTGTAAAAATACACGGCGACAGCTAATTTGTTGTCTCCGGAAAATAAACATTACGGCGACAAAATTTGACGGCGTCGGGCGAATATTGCCATACGTAATGAAAATATTGCATCTGGCAACGCGACACGACTCGCGTCGCAATACGGAATCGACCCATAATTCTCTTTCGAGTTAAGCTCTTGACCTAAGAGGTACATTGAAAAAGTAGGAATCCACCGAAGCCCCACACATTCAACCATTATGCTACGTTTCACGGGTGGTTAGACCGATTGATGCGACGGACTCCTCGTCGCATCACAAAGTGCACCAATAGAAACTATAGAAAAAAAAAAACTAAAAACAAACACGCCGCGAGCGATGTTGCTTCTTGCGTTGTTTACTCACTAATTTTACTCACTACAAAATATTTACCACTAGACCTTAAATAGAACATAAAAATAATTCGACGCACATTAGAAACGCACGCTGTACCTAGAAACGCTATATCTAAGTGCATTACCAGCACAGCAGAATTGTTGTGGGTAATAAAAATACATAATTTATGGCCGTCAGTCTTTTTATCTTTAAATATAGACCCTTTCTTATCTTTACTACTTTGGGCACGACATTTGTTACATTATTTTATGACCGACAGCTGGCTATTTTTAAACATAGATTTTTTGCACCCATGCGTTGAAAAGAAATCTTCCTGACTTCATTTACACAGAAAAAGAGTTTTCTACAAAATTCTCCATACTCCCCGCCTTAAAAGATCCTAATCTTTTAATAGTTAGGGCAGGTCCGTCATTGAACATTTTCTTATTTGCTATTAATCTGACTATATTTACATTGTATTGTGTTGTAGCATTCACGTCGTTTTGCTTCAGCATGTTATAGCATTCATGTCAGATGTTGAATAGTTAAAGTGTAATTTATCGTAGTGGATGTTGCGAGTACTTCGATTTCAGAGAAAAGTGTACTATTACAATATTTAAAATGACATAAGTGTTTTAATTAGTGTCTTTTTAACTCTGTTATTTTTCTTTTCTTTCCCGTTTTAGACTACGAACGTAATGAACAAACTGGAGCGGCTGTGGAGAAGTGTCAACCCTCAAAATCAAATACATTAAATATTAAATTCATTTTAAAATATTTGTTGGAGTGGATAATTGTTAGCGGAGTTGTGTCGCAGAAACTAAGGATAAATTTATACGCTTCTTTGTTGAATTGTCTTAGCATTATACAAGAGCAGAGTGTAAAGAGGAGATTTACATTCGCAAATGAAAAGTATGTATATAATAACTACAAACGTATAGCTTGCTTACATTTTTGAAGATTAACCCATTAGAATTAATAGATCCAGTGGATCCGGTGGGTCAATCTTTACTGTTTACACATACAATATATAATAACCGGAACAGGTTTTGAAAAAAAAATAAATAAAAATTTCGGCTTACCGACAACCGTTTCGTTAAAACTGTTTATGCAGGGTTTAAAATGCTAACGCCATATTAGCAAAAGCACCGAATATTTGCAGCTTTGCCTGCTAAAATTTCTTCGAAATATGTTTAGCAACAATGAGCAACGGCAACATGTAGCAACAAATTTCACAAAAATATTGCTAGAGATGCTGATGCTATTTGATATTGTTGCTTTAATAAAAAAGCATCGGACACGCATACTCATATTTTGCAGCACACATGATCAACACATATCAGAAAAGAGAATTAGGCGTAAAAAACGAAATAAGCAAAAATGTACAAAAATAAATATGCCGTGTGTGTGAATATTGTGTAGCAGTTGAAGTGTACAGCTAATTCTAATGTTTTTAGATGCTGGCTTTTAAAAGTAAATATGTCTATTAAAAGTAAATATGTACTCTACTTTCAAGCTGGTAGTAGATAGTAAAGTTACATTGAAATCTGCCAGAGTGCATATTAAATCTAAATATGTAATATCTCATACTCAAATCAAGTTCCGTGAGCTACGTATTTTTATACCCTCCACCATAGGATGGGGGTATATTAAGTTTGTCACTACGTTTGTAACTACTCGAAATAATCATATATATTCTTGATCAGCGTGCAATTCTACATCGATATAGCCATGTCCGTCTGTGGAAATCACTCTAGCGTCCGAACGGATTGACGTAGGTGGATGAAATTTTGGGAAAATCTATTATATGTATGTACGTAGGACTTTTGGTATTGAAATCGGGCTATGTAGGTCCACGCTTTCGTATAGCCCCCATACAAAATGACGCGTGACGCGTCGTGGTTTTAAGGAATTTTTAAGATATTTGTCCCATTTTACCACCGAATTGGTTGTAATTTGGTATTTTGTGTCTCCAGAGGCCAAAAAACATTCCTACCAAAGTTGGTGTATATAGGTCCACGTTTTGGTATTACCACCATTTTAATATATTTTGAATGTATTAGTCCCATTTGACAACAGAATCGGTTGTAACTTTGTATTTTGCATTTCCAGAGGCCAAGAAACATTTCTACCATAAAATGTTTATATAGGTCCACGTTTTGATATAGCCCCCATACGACGATATCTCCCGATTTTCGGTATTTTGAAGGTTTTGGCCTCATTATCACACCGAGATGGCTGAAATTTGGTATTTAGTCTTCGTTTGGGGTATACAACTTTCCCCCAGAAATTCGTAGGTATAGGTCCACGCCATCATATAGCCCCCCATAGAACAGTACATTCCGATTTTAGGTATTTTGAAGGTTCCGGCCACATTAATCCACCGAAATGGCTAAAATTTGTGGTGGTGGGTATAAAAAGTTCAAGCTGACCGAACTTAACGCTTTTCCTACTTGTTTCTGTTATGTTGGTACACATTTCTGTTACATATGTTGGTAATATCAGCTATTTTGGATTTTCAGTTTGTTTTTAATATATAAAAAGGTTTGTCGTGTTTTTGCGTGCTCTTCGATATTTTACTATTCGAAAAAAAAAAAACGGATCAAAGAAACTGCATTAAGTTTAGTGAAAAAATAAAATTAAATTTGCAAGGATATTTGAAATGTTGACTGTGGCTTTTGGTGAGTCTACTATGGGCAGAACACAAGTTCAATTGTAGCATAACCCGTTTAAGGTAGGCCGAGAAGACGACCGAAAAAAAGCGTCAAATTCGGTCAAATGTAAAGCTTTCACTTTTTTCCACTGTAATGGCGTGATGCATCATGAATTCTTGAAGTTGTGCGCAATTTGCACGAAGCAATTCTTCAGAAACGCACAGAATTGTGAAAAGAAACAATCATGAATAGTGCACCAGCTCACACACACATCGATGCTTGTGCGTGAGTTTTTGACCATCGATGAAGTAAGTGTTTTGATACGATAGAGAAGATAAAAGGAAGTTGGAAACAGGAGCTGGGATTGGGAAAAACGATGGCATAAGTGTATTATATCTGAGGGGAAATACTTTGAAGGTTACAAGATAGTTATTGATAAATAAGAAATACTTAAATACTTAAAATTAAATTTGTATCGCAACCAAACTGCAGTTCAATTGCCAGTTGCCACCGCTACGAGATTCAAAATTTGTATTATGTAAAGCCATCAGCTTCGCTTATTGATAACCTTGCCGTTAACCTACATATATTTTCCTTCCGTACGGGAAAAAAGGACACTAAAAAAATACGGATGGTAAAGGAGTTGCACGGTATTGCATTTACATTTCTTGCCTTCAATAGTCATTACATTTGTTTTTAAAGTACGAACTTATCGTTGGAATGTCCTGCTTCGGCCCAGTATTGTTCAAATGTTACACTTTGAACATTTTAAGCATTACCTAGCACAATTATTGAGGGAAATAGGGTAAGTGTACCAATAGTAGGTACTTTAAGTATTTGCCTAACTTAAATCGCTCGACATTCCGAGTAAAATTTTCCAATTGCAGTGAACTAAATTTAAAATAAAAACTAAATTTTGTTTACTTTTCGATAATATAAACAATTTGAACTATTTCTTAAAAATAATCAGAAAATGCGAATTTAGCAGAATAGTGCTTTTTTGCTAGTAGTCGGCAGCATTTTCCAATTGTCGGCATGATATGTTCCAGTAGTCGGCGTATCGTAAGGAATCTTATAAGTTGACTGTTTCTTTTATTTTAAACAATATAAAATTCAGTTTTACACAAAAAATTTACTTTTTAATCCATATTGCTCTTTTTATGTTTGTTCTTAACATAAAGAAATGTCAATAGCTTTTGCGTATTTTTTCCAACTAATTTAATCCATGGTCATTTTATGTTTGTTCTTAACATAAAGACAGGTTAATAGCTTTTGCGTATTTTTCCAACTAATTTCGCATCAAAAATGCATTTTTCATGACTCTGCTTATATATACAGTCAACCAAAAAAGTCTACATACACCCTATAAATCTCGGGTTTTAAGGGTAAGGAAGCATTTTTATGAAAATCCAAGTACATAGTTCTATCTCATATGCCTAATAAACAATACTACATACATCAAAAATATATTCCATGATACGAATAACGGTAAATTCAATAAAAGTTAAAAAATACTTAAAAAAGTGTACATACACCCAATGAAATATAGAGATTACAGTAAAATTTATGGAATAAGCAATACAAATTTTACATTTTATTGCTTTATCGAATGTCTTTGGTTGTATATATATATATATATATTGTTATATTGTAGGATGGAGATGAGCACGCGTTGAGAGTTATTTTGAGACTATTTTATTTATGCATTGCTTATGACTATCATAGGTGTGCTTACAAGTATGAGAGATCACTTATACTAACAACACAGTTGTAATTTATTGTATGTAATATGTAAAATGAATTAAGTCAAATATATAACTTTACTCCCCCAGAAAATTCAAAATAAGAAGGGTAGTAAGCAGATAATGTATACAAATAATGTTTTGGCAATTAAGGCAAAATATTTTGAAATGAATGTATTATTTACGAAAAGGTTCAGGTGAATAACGAGATACTTGTTTTCTTCTTCTTGTACTTCGTCTAGGACCATCAGTATTGTCACCAGTACTACAGCTTGTTGTTGGATTTTCGATTACTGGCTCTTCTGCTGTTTGTTGATGTTGATTAGGTTGCTCGGAGATTTCAGGTTGAGATTCAATAACAACAGGCTGTTGACATGGTGATGAAATGCATAAGTAATCATGGCTGAAACTATTCTGTAGTTGCTGGCGAAATTCGTTTGAATGTCTTGGCTTCATCTGATTAAAATGACGTTTGTACTGACCATTAGGAGTATTGATGATAAAAAACATTTTACCAAGTTGTTGTTTGATAATTCCTGGTATCCATTTTCTTCCTCTTCCATAGTAGCGAAAATATACAGGTTGATTGATGTTATACTTGGAAGTTGTTGCTTTTTTGATTTTGGCGATTTTTCATAAAGTTAACACCAAATTGTTTTTACAGGTCTTCCACGAATAAGTTCTGGAGATTTACCAGTTTCATTCGGCATAAAACGATATGTAGAAAGATATTTATGTATGGCATGTTTCAATGATAAGTTGTCATCTAAGTTCTTTCTAACTGCTGATTTAAAACTTCTTACGAAACGTTCGGCTAGTCCATTTGATGCTGGATGAAATGGAGCTGTTGTAATATGTTTTATATCCAGGTTGGAGCAAAATTGTTTGAATTCATCTGAAGTGAGTTGAGGACCATTGTCGCTCACTAGATCTAGTGTGTATGGAATTCCTTCAATTGAAAAAATAGCTGTTAAGGCTGCTATTATATATTTTGTTGTAGTAGTAGGCATCTGCGTAACGTAAGGAAATTGAGAAAATGCGTCTACGCATATGAGTCACATGGAGTTGAAAATAGGCCCAGCAAAATCGATGTGAATACGTTGCCAAGGTTTTACTGTAGGCTTGCATAGTTGACCTACTGAAGGCAATTGATTTTCATTTTGGCATATTGCTTTCAGGCGAATGTTTGCTTTAAAGTCTCTTACGGTACTCAGGGTTGGATCAAAAACTGTTTTGTATTTATTGTCTTTAATTTTATCTTTATGTGATTCTGTGACACCATTTATTTGTGTAATTTGGAAACCGAATTTATTTAATAAATCAATTCCGAAAACATTTTCTCACTTTTCAATGTTCACAACAATCAATGTCACTGCTTCTTCTTTTTGTCCGTATTTCACTTTAGTATGCAATTCTCCCAGGACGGGTATTAGTTTCTTTCCGAAACCGTGTAAAATTCTTTTACTTTTTACAAGCGGTGGTTTCTTTAGTTGTTTATATGTGGCTAAATTTATTATTGACACTGAAGCACCAGAATCCAATTGAAATTTTATTGTTTTGTTGCAAATTTTAAATTCAATGTACATTTTTGAGTTATTTTCCAAAATTTTACCATTAATTCCACGGGAGAGATATGTCCCTTTTTATTATACTTATGACAAGTGACATTTCTGAATTTACACTCTTCTCTTGTATGCGAACGATAACAACCAGAGCACGATTTCAGATTGCTTTGATTATTGTTTCTTTTTGATTTGTCACTGTTTCTATTTTTCAATAAATTGACGTTTATGTGATGAACACTGTTATTCTCCTTCATCGCTGCTACTGTTTTAGTTGTTGCTTCGTACGACTCTGCTATCAACAGAACATCTGCTAAAGTTGACTGCTGCTTCTGTAGAGCTGCTGCGCGAACTGCATCGTGAGGAGTATGAACAATTATGTGGTCACGTATCATCTCATCAACATAATTATGAGAGCAATTTTCGGAGTTGCAAACGAACTTACATTCTCTCGCAAGACCACGAAGATCTGCAATCCACGCTTTGTATGATCGGTTGACCTTCATTTCACTTTTAAAAAATTCATACCTTGCTGCTGTAACATGATGTGAAATTCTAAAATGTTCCGTTAACTTGCCGGAAGCTCGCTAAAATTCTTGTCGTCCAGGTTGGATGTATCAAATAAATTTTTTATCAATTCAAATAATTCCGTACCAATCCATGACAAGAAAAATGATTTTTGTTGATCAGGCTGATCAACGTTGTAAGCAGAAAAATGTTGATTTAGCTGCTGCAAATATGAGTCCCAATTTTGGATGTCTTTATTAAATGCGTGAAAAGCTGGTACTGCTTTGATGTTGGATGATGGAAAATTGTCCATCATATTTTGCATCCACTTTTGTTGTTGCTCCAAAAGGCTTCTTGCAAAATTTTGCTGTTGCTGTATTAGCAATTGTATATTTTCACTTGAACTCGCGTCGTTTGGCATTTTGTTACAAATTAATTTTTGTTGTTAGGGCACTAGCACTAAAGAAACAAACGACCGGTCAAACACTGTTATATTTTGGTTTGTAGGATGGAGATGAGCACTCGTTGAGAGTTATTTTGAGATTATTTTATTTATGCATTGCTTATGACTATCATAGGTGCGCTTACAAGTATGAGAGATCACTTATACTAATAACACAGTTGTATCTTCGTTGGGGGGTGCTTAACTTTCCAAATGAAATTTGTAGGTATAGGTTTCCGCCTCATATTGCCCCCATAGAACTGTACCTCCCGATTTTCGATATTTTCAAGGAAGTGGCTTCAATATTCCACCGAAATGGCTTTGGTATTTAGTCTTCGTTACTTTCCATCGAAATTTGTCAATTTTGGTTTTTAAAATCTAACCTTTAGCAAAAGGAAAGTAATGACCCTTAAAATTTTTAGAAAGTTAAGTACAACACCAGTTGTATCCAATACAAATCGAACTATGGGGTCGATTATCGATAGCAATTATCTTTGAGTGGAGTTGTCAGTTGTCAAAATTACTTTATGTATGGCAACCTTCAACTGAAGTTGCGAATCTCAGTTGATGAACCGGCTATGTTTCAGCAACCAGTTATTTTCAGTAGCAGTGAATATTTTCGAAGAAACAAGAAGTAAAATTAAAAAAAAAAAAAAACATTTTCTAACAGTTGTTGATTATTTGCATGATTAATTAATTTTGTGTATCAAAAATATGGTGAAAATAACAACAAAACAACAGTTTGAAATATTAATTGATAAATTGAGTGCAAATCCAATGTGTGGGTTCCCTCTATACAGCCAACTACACCAGGGAATGTCGTTTTTGAATAAAAATTATGTTTGCCTTGTCTTTTATCCTCCTCCGTCAACTTCGATACGATCCAATTTGTCCTCTATCAAGTGGACAACTTCCCTTAATAAGTTCGTTCAATGTAGATTGAGCCATGCGATTGTTGTAATCATTGCCATGCGACTTTTGGAAACTTCCCTCCGCAAAAAATCTAACACTTTTAAAAGTGGGGGTATTGCTGTTGATCTGTAACTTACTTTGAAGTCATCCTTTAACGTTTCCAAAATGTAAACCTAAAATAATTTACTGATTATATAGATCTTTCCAACATGAGTTTAAACTGACAGTGCACATGACAATTCCGATGGATTCCAATTGTCCCTCAAATTTCTTCTAATAGATGTCACATATCCTGTATATTTTCTTCATCATCAAAAAATAATTCCATTGAACTTGTCATTTTAAAATAGTTTTTTTTTGCGAATTGTGCCTTTTGGATTTAATAGAGTTCACAAGTTTGAAAAAACCCTGATCGATAACACGTTTATCGACAACCCATCTCATCTCAGTTGTGCTGACAATTTACAACGCAACTCAAGTTTAGTGGCAATGCATAATCGACCCTCTTTATTAAATATCTTTTCTCTACACATGATTTTTTACATCTACTTAAATACATGGTTGTGTTTTATATACATGGTTGTGTTTTATATACATGGTTGTATTTTTGTGTACTTTATGCTATCAATTCAGGGTTTATTTACAATGGGTGTGTTCCTTTATGCTTACAACTCGGCCAACCTGACGGT
This sequence comes from Musca autumnalis, assembly GCF_047663935.1. NCBI lineage: Eukaryota > Metazoa > Arthropoda > Insecta > Diptera > Muscidae > Musca > Musca autumnalis. The sequence continues at coordinate 62,194,279 of NW_027411866.1, read as the reverse complement.
TAGTCTATCTATTTACATACTTTTGCTATAAGGTGAGTATTATGTACACTTAAATCTACTACTATCTACCACTATATACAATCGGGTAGAGCAGCTCTGCGTTCCTAGCCTGGGCCATCCTTTTTCCACAACCTCATGTTGCATGCCTCGATTACCCCATCGTAGGGGACTTGCGTAATCTGACAGTTTTCTATGTCCCTAACCACATACCTGTCATTCGGTAGCACTTTGTGGATTACGTAAGGCCCCTTAAATTTGGGCACCAGTTTTTTTATTGACTCCCACTGTGGTGTCTATGTTCTTAATTACAACAAAATCCCCTAACGAAACGAATTAACCTTGTATCCTTTCTCCTCGGACCTCTTCTCACTATACCTTTGCGCCATCGCAATCGCAGCCTCTGCTTTATCTCTGATTTCCTTTCCTTAAAAAGTCCTTAAAAATTCCCGCAATGAACCGTTGGAAAATAGCCGGTCCATTTTTCAGCCCAAATGGTAACCTTAAAAACTCATACTGTCCGTTAGGAACAACAAAAGAGGTATACTTAATCGAGTTCTCTTCCATCCTGACCTGGTAAAATTCTGACTTCAGTAGGGCTATTCCGTAACTTTTAACAACTATCGTTATTGTTTAAATTTCTTTTGTTTTTGTAACAACAATAAAACAAACAAATGGAATTGTTGTAAAATAAACAATGAGTAAAGTTGTTAAAAATTTACAGAATAGGGGGGCAGGTCCATGATGGTAAACCATTTTTTCCCTTCTAAATACTCTAGACAGTCCTCGATCAACGGAAGGGGGTAATTATCCCTGACTATTATTTTATTGAGCGACCTATAGTCTACACACATTCTTGTCTCCCCACTTTTCTTTTTGGCTAACACAATCGGATAGTCACTCGGCCTTATAATCCCTTTGTCAAGTAAGTCTGCTATAATTTCGTTGACCTTCTGTTTCTCCGCCTTGGGGAACAGTACGTTGCATTTCCGGACGTTACCATTATCGGCGCCCTAAAATCTGATATTTCCGTGTCGTTATTAAGTTCCCTCACGTAATTTTCCTCTATGACTTTCTTCACCTCTCGTTTTTCCCGCATACCTATTTGTGGGTTTATGTCCCATTCCTTTTCGGCGTCCCCTTCTATGTTACCTACCATAAATGCCTGGCTTGAATGCCTTCCCTTACTGTCTATACCCTCCTTATATTCTTTTATTTGTTTTGCTTCAAAATTGTTGTCCTTAAGTTCCTTTAAATTTTCTTCAGTTTCCAACAATTCAATTTTTCTTTCCCTTTCCTCGTTTATTTCTGTATTATTTGTCACAATTTCATTGTTTATTTCCACTTCCCTATATTTAATCTCCTTATCTTGTTTCTCCTTTTGTTTTAATTTATTCCCCTTATCAATTTCATTTCGATCTGTTCCAATCATTGTTACTTTTTGTTTTTCTTTTTCTTTACTTTCATCACTCTGTACTATACTAGTTATTTTTTCCCTTTATTGAATTCATTGCGTTCTGTTCCAGTTATTGTAATTTTTTGTTTTTCCTTTTCTTTACTTTCATTACTATCTACTATTACTAGTTACTTTCTTTTTCCCCTTATTGGTTTCATTTCGTTCTGTTCCAGTTATTGTTACTTTTTGTTTTTCCTTTTCTTTCCTTCATTACCCTCTATTTCTTTTTTCCTTTGTCTTTGTTAGTTACCTTCTCACTATTCTTTTTCTCCTCTCCTTTTGGCCAAATGCAAACACCATGAAGTTTTTCTTTGTTTTTGGTTTTATTTTGTGTGGCTCTAACTTTCCTTCATTTTTCGAGTCCACACACAAATATATCTTAAAGCTATGTGTTGCATTAAATTCATTATGTTGCAATGATTAGTTTTTGTGACTTAAAACTACTCCAAATAATTTCAGAAAATCCCTTCCAAACACCAATGAACAAGGGGCCTCTCTTTTCAAAATATTTAAACTTAACCTCTTTACTTCGCCCCTAAATTCAACCTTAATATCTATCTTTCCACATAATTCCAGCTTTTCCCCATTCATACTTCTGAATCCTGAATATTGCACCGGGGCTTAATGAACGGATTACATCCTCATTGATAAAGCTGCACGGGCTACCGGTATCAATTAAAGAATAAACAAAACGGAAATTAGACCCAGGACAAGATGATCCCAAAACTACTCTTACCTTCATTCTCCATCCGATCTCTTCCTTTTCCTCTTCCACTGCTGCCACTGCTCGCTGGGGGCAATTTATTTTAAAGTGGCCCATTTTCTTACACTTGAAACACGCACCTTTTGGTAGGTACTCCTTCGTACACGTCATTGCAAAGTGCCCAAAACCTTGACACTTGAAGCACCGCACATCGGCTAACTTGGGCCCCTTTGTAACCGCTAACCGCTGCTGGCCCCGTTCTCGTAGCAACTTTTCGTACTTCGGTATGCTACCTTTGAAAGTTCTTAATGTTGTGTGGTTGAACAACATTGTGGCAGTCAATGCTCTGTCTTGAATTCCTTCCACGATGTACTCAACCAACAGCATTGGATGACCGCAAAAACAGACTTGCACTACCTGCCATTAGTCTTCTTGCGTACAAAAACTTATCCGTTTCAGTACAGCCTAACACTGCTGTGACTCTCTCGAACTCATTTATCCATTTGGATACACTTTGGCCATTGTCCCCACTAAACTTCACCATAGCCGCTTCCACATCTATAAAATGCACTAACTTTGCATTTGCCTTCTTTTCTTCTTCATTCATTTCATACTGCATTTTTAGCAATTCCAATTTCCGCAGCTGCCTTTCTACTTCTGCCCGCATGTTTGCTTGCTTGTACGTGTTCATGGCAGCGCCCTGTTTGTCTGTGTATACTTGCATACTCGCGGCATTTTTTGCCACCACCTTTTCGCTTGCTTCATCACGTACGCCCATTTTGTCTGTTTGTGTTAGGGGCACATCCCACAATAACAATTTGGCATCGCATATTGCAACACTAGTGGAGTGGCATCACGTATTATAACACTGTCAATATGGCAACACTCTTATTCAACCGCCACTTCATTCTCTGTAATTACTCTCAATAGTCTTGTAATTTCATCATATTTTCTAAGATAGTAGCTGTGAACGCTCATCATCCAATAAATCATTTTGGCAACAACAGTTTGCCAAAATGTCTCAAGAAACAATTGTGAAATTGTTAGCAGAGCAACAACAAGCTATGTTGCAACAAACGCAATTACTTCAACAAATGGCTGAACTTCTTCAAACACAAGGAGCATCAAGTTCATCACAATCTCCACAAACATCGATTTCGTCCAAAGCAGCACTAATGGAATCACTGGCACAATCAATGACAGCATTCGAGTACGAGCCAGAGAGCGGTCTCATTTTTCAAGCATGGTACAACAGGTTCGTGCATGTTTTCGAAAAAGAAGCAAGCTCACCCGAAGACCATGACAAAGTGGCTCTCTTATGGAGAAACATGTCAAACCAAGTACACGAGAGATTTGCCAACTACGTTTTACCAACAAAACCAGAGGACATGACTCTTAAGCAAACAGTCGAGAAACTTAAGAAACTCTTCGGTAAGACAGAAACACAGGTTTCACAAAGGTACAAATGCCTACAGTTAGCAAAAAGTGACAATGAGGACTTCAGAGAACACGCAAGCAGAGTAAACCTACAATGCGAACTTTTCAAAATGCAAGATCTGAAAATCGATCAATTCAAGTGTCTTATTTTCGTGCTAGGACTCAAGTAAGCAAAAGATAACGACATAAGAATACGCTTACTAAAGGTACTGGATGATGAAAACACTACACTAGATGATCTAGTGGACGAAACACAACGTATTCTCGACCTCAAAGCAGACAACAGTCTCATTGAACATCAACCAAAAAAAGGTCTGTTCACTCAACAAACACGCAGAAAGTTCCAAGAAACACAAAATACCCAAATCACCTTGCTGGTATTGCGGAGACCTCCACTACGTAAAATTTTGCCCTTTTCAAAAGCACAATGCGCAACATGTCACCAAGTGGGTCACAAAGACAACTTCTGCAACATCGCCAAATCTGGTAAGAATTTCAGGTCATCGTCAGACAACAGTCAAAACAAATTCAAAAACTTCAACAAAGCGAAGAAAGCATTCAACACAAAGGCAGTTCATAAAACAAACAACATTAATTTCCGTGATCTCAGAAAATACACAACAGTCAAGATCAACGACAATCCAGTCAAACTTCAAATTGATACTGCATCGGACATATCAATAATATCAGTCAACATATGGAAAGCCATAGGTAAGCCAGAAGCGTACATACCAGAAGACAGCGCTAGCGACGCAAATGCAAACTCAATCAAGCTTCTAGCAGAATTTGAATGTGACGTCACAATCGACGACACAACAAAAACACTGAAATGCTATATATCAGATATAGACAAATTAAACATCATGGGAATCGACTGGATTCAAGCATTCAATTTATGGCAAAAACCAATAACTTCATGGTGCCATCAAATAAAATTCGATGACGACATTGCACAATTAAAAAACAAATATCAATCCGTATTTGACAACAGCACCCCAGGTCTGTGCAAAACAAAAGTCAACATACAACTACTGCCAAACGCGAAAGAAGTATTCGTTCCTAAACGACCAGTCCCTTTCGCCGCAAGAACCGAAATTGAAGCAGAACTTCAAAGATTAGAAAATTCAGGCATCATAACACCGGTAAATTCATCAAGATATGCAGCACCAATAGTGGTCAGCAAACGTAAAGGAAAAATACGAATATGTGCAGACTATTCAACAGGTCTCAACTCAATGGTAGAACCAAATCAATATCCATTACCCACACCGGAAGAAATCCTTTCAGATTGTCATAACCGTGTAATTTTTAGTCACTTATATTTGTCAGACGCATACCTACAAGTCGAGGTCGACGATGAAAGTAAAGAATTACTCACCATCAATACACACAAAGGATTGTATAAATTCAACCGTTTAACCCCAGGTATAAAATCAGCGCCTGGAGCATTTCAAAGGATTATGGATGAACTATGCGCAGGCATAGACGGAGCAAACGCATATATAGACGACATTAAGCTAGCAAGTGCCTCTATTTCAGAACATAAATCCAACCTAAATAAACTTCTTCAAAGAATTCAAGATCATGGGTTCAAACTAAAATTTCAAAAATAAATCAAATATCTAGGACAAATTATAAATAAAGATGGAATCAAACCAGATCCAAACAAAATTGCAGCCATTCAAAATCTGAAAATTCCAGAAAACGTTTCAGAGGTAAGATCATTACTAGGCTCTATTAATCATTACGGGAAATTTGTCAACAACATGAGATCTTTGCGAAAACCTCTTGACGATCTACTAAAGAAGGGCACCAAGTTCAAGTGGACGTCACAGTGTCAAAAATCCTTAGACGATTTCAAAAACATTTTGACATCGGATTTACTTTTAACACATTATAACCCAAACCTGCCCATATACGTAGCAGCAGATGCATCATCACACGGAATAGGAGCAGTTATATATCATATGTTTCCAGACAACAGTATGAAAGCAATACATCATGTATCAAGATCCCTCACACCAGCTGAAAAGAACTATAGCCAAATTGAAAAAGAAGGCTTAGCCCTTATATTTGCAGTTCAGCGGTTTCACAAAATGTTATTCGGACGCAAATTCACTTTGCACACCGATCACAAACAATTACTGGCAATATTCGGATCAAAGAAAGGTATTCCTGTATATACAGCGAATCGTTTACAACGATGTGCTCTCATTTTACTCGCTTACGACTTCGAAATCAAATACACAAACACAAATGACTTTGGTCACGCAGACGTTTTTTCAAGATTAGTTAGTTAACAATCACGAAAAACCACCAGACGACTTTATTGTGGCTTCAATATCATTCGAAGAAGACATACGTAACGAGGTAAACGAAGCTATATCAGTTCTTTCAGTCTCATTCAAAATGATCGTGGATGCAACAGCAAAAGACACCGATCTACAAATGGTAATCAAATACATACACACTGGCTGGCCAGAAAGCAACAAAAACTTTAACGCACCAATAATTCAATTTTACAATCGCAGAGAAAATCTTTCAATCATCGATGGATGTATTCTATTCAACAATTGCGTAGTAATCCCTCAAGCGCATCAAAAGAAGATTCTACAGAGGACACATATCGGCAGAACGCAGCAAATCCATTGCCCGAAGCTATGTTTATTGGCCTAACATCGACAAACAAATCGAGGACTATGCTCGAAAATGTCAAAAATGTCAACATGCGGCAAAGAGTCCAGTAAAAACGCTTCGTTGATACACTATAACGTGTATTAAAAAAACTCGAAGGGTAGGAAATGCCTACGGAAGCTCTTCAGACATTCCTGGAAGTCTACAGACCTACACCAAATCCAAATTCACCACAAGGTAAGACTCCAGCAGAATCCTTCATCGGAAGAAAAATGAGGACAGTCTTCGACGCCTTAATAAAACCACAACCAACTGAGCACAGCATCAATCACAAAATGGAACAGCAGTACAACACCAAACACGGTACCAAAAACCGAGAGTTCAATAACGGAGACTTAGTTTATGCAAGAAACTTCAAAGGAAACAAAAGTTATTGGACTACAGGCGAAATCATCGAACGCAAAGGTAAAGTCATTTACAACGCTCTAATTGACGTTGGAGATAGAAAAATTCTCGTACGCGCTCATACCGATCAACTAAGACACAGAGACGCAGATTCTCCAAGCAGCGAAGAACCTTCAAAATTGCCATTGGACTTCCTACTTGAAGAATTCGAAATTGATCTACCAACACAACAACAAGAACACTTTGCAACTCCAACAGGTTCACCACATTGGTCTCCCAAAAGGATCACATGTCGCAGACAACCTGTTGAAACTATTTCAAGATCACCCATTTCATCTTAAGGAGGGAGATGTTAGGGACACATCATCCAATAAATCATTTTAAACCTTTAGCATTATTAAATATTGTCTTTTATTTAACAACAATAAAAGTACAACAGTTTGTCCGTCTGTGTTCGCAAGCATGTCTAATGCTAACTCACACAACTGCTCTTGCTCGGTTGTAATGAGATGTTGGTCTGCTTCTGCATGCTCGTTGGTGGTGGTTTTTTCGCACGTACATGCTTTTTCTGTCGTAGTAAAGTTTACCTCTATGTGTATGTGTGTCCGTATTAATTTCATCATTGGGCACGCTTGCTTTTGCCGACTTTTCTGCTTCGCCACCACCAATTTGCTGCTCCTGGCCATGCTTTTTGGCCTGGCTTTTCATCAATTCCTCTCGTACCATTTTATTTTCTCGCCTTTACTTCTATTTAAAACTCTTCCTCAAGCTTTTAATTTTTATTTCAGCTTCTGTGTGTACCGGTTTGGCTTTGTTATACACAAAATTTGTTCGCTTGCCGACGGGTTTTTGTTTCACACCTGAGTTGTTCTCATTTCAAGTTTCACCAAACGAATGGCGTCTCTTTATTAAATATCTTTTCTCTACACATGATTTCTTACATCTACTTAAATACATGGTTGTGTTTTATATACATTGTTGTATTTTTGTGTACTTTATGCTATCAATTCAGGGTTTATTTAAAATGGGTGTGTTCCTTTATGCTTACAATCCCTATATTAAAAATTTGCCTCGAACCTATTTTAAATGAAAAATTCTGACTACAGAAAAATAAAAAGTATTTGTTAAAACTTGCAAACACTTTCTGAAAAAAGCGCAGCAGTCGGAAATATTTTATACAAAACAATTTCACAATTTAAGAAGATAAATGTTTGTAAAAATATTCAAATAATTTCTGAAAACGGAAAGAGCCGCAGCCGAAAATATTTTTGAAAAAATCGCGCGATTTTTTACAAAGATATTTTGACAATTTAAGAAAATATTTTTTTTGTTTTTTTGTAAAAATATTCAAATACTTTTTGAAAAATGAAAAGCGCCGCAGTCGAAAATATTTTTGAAAAAAAAAACAACCGATTTTTTACAAAAATATTTTCACTATTTAAGAAAATAAAAAGTTTTTGTAAAAATGAGAAAATACTTTCTGACTTTCGAGTAAAGCCGCAGCCGAAAGTAATTTTAAAAATATTTTGCGATTTTCTAAACAAATTTTTCACAATAAAAGAAAATACATTATATATTTTTTTTTTTAAAGCAAATACTTGGAAAATCGCTCGATTACGAAAATATTTTTTTCTTACTGCTCCAAATTAAGAAAACAATTATATTTATATTGAAAAACTTAACTAATTATCATGTATACGAAATGTCTTCGTCGAATAGCGTATTATGATAAAACTTCTCCGAACTGTTACTGACATAATTCCGGTCATAATTTTGTTTTTAAAATCAGGAGGATTTTGTGGATACTTCGGCATTGGTTCGCACTTAGGCTTTCTAAAATGTATAATTCCACTTACAGTTGCGTTCAAAATAATAGGAGCGCCCATACAAAAAAAGAAAATTGTCAAACAATATGGTTAAATTTACCCATTTTGGTTTATTTTGAATTTGTTTAACATTAGCTGTGTCTGGTTACCCTAAAATTTGTAACAATTTGTACCAATTGTTGCTGGAAGTCGTCTGTTAACACAAAAAACCAGCAAAAGAGAGCGATTCGAGAGAGACATTTTGACAGTTCTTTCACTGAGAGCTTGCAAATTCTTGCTGGACAAATTTCTCCTAGCAAGCACTTGCAAGCTCTTCTTCCTGAAAACAATCAATCAGCTGTTTTTAGTTTTTTGTTGATTTATGTTTGTGAACATTAAAAACTATTTTATTGTGGAAATAACATAGTCTAATTGTATTGTTTTATGGAGAACAAATTTGTAAAGTGGAAAAATACTTTTTTGTTTCATTTTCTTTTTTATTTGCTTCCTTTGTTGGCGGACAAATTGTTCTGTTTTGGTAAGTCAGCTGATTGCTTGCTGGTTTTTGCTGGGAAGGTGTCTGTTTACTTTTTAAAATTTTCTAGCAAAAGAGAATAAAAACCCCTTACTCTCTGAGAAAGTTCTTGCTGGACAATTCTTGCTGGGAAAGTAACCAGACAGACTTATTGTTGACATCCCAACAGTTAATTCATCAACAGAAATGTGGCAATCTGTTTTAAACTATTTACTGTTTACACCAACATTATAAATCGTGTTTAAAGTTTTTGTTAAAAAAAATAGGAGTGTGGAAGAAAAAGGACGAGAAAAATAGTTTTAGTTGAGTTTAGGATCAAAATTGTGAATATTTTAGTTAACAGTAGTAAATCCAATAGATTTTATGAGATTTGATTGCTGTTTGAAAACAAAAGTCCTTTGGAGGTAGCCAAAAAACAGGCGATAGTCCTTGCAGAATTTTTATCCATAAATTGAGCACTTATTGGGCAACCCAATGGATTTTGTAGACAAAAGCTTTAACGATTAGATTTGTTTGATGCTATGGATTTTATCCCTAACAATATATAATGATTGGTATCCCATAAATTTGTGTATTTTGATCCTTGAGCCATGTTTAAGACAGTTTACATTAGCCCTTAAGGTAAGGATCGGCTAAATAAGCGTATCTATAAGGAATTTGTTCCCCAACCAAATAATATTTGGAAGTCCTTAGGATGCTAACCTTGTGTATGCAATCAATTTCTCTTCTATTCAAAAAATGTTTAAAATGTGAACGGTTGAAATGTACTTTGAACCATTTAGTGATAGGCAGGCTGGGATTGCACTGTGGTTGGCATACGCCGTAATCTATTTTTCAATATAAACATACGTTTTTCACTCAAAAATACTTCATTTAGGTTAGTTTCATTAGAAAACTATTTATTATACGATGCAAAACCTAATAAAAATAATCTTAGGCCAACTTCAAAAGTTTGTCATTAAAGTTTCCTTCTCATCAAAGCGTTTTGAAAAATGTCTCATATGTGCCAATCATCCAATTATTCAAAACTGAACCATATAATGAATTCTGCGTGCAGTTAAGATGCTAAGGACCTCAAAACATCACTTGATCGAGACATTAATGCTTTATAGATACGCTTTTTTAAACGATCCTTACGTAAAAAATTAATGGAAACCGGCTTTGACTTGGCTCAAGGATCAAAATACACGAATTTCCGGGATACCGATCATTATATATTGTTCGAGATAACAGCCAGAGCATCAAAAAACTCTAATCACTAAAGTCCTGTCTACTAAATCCATTGAGTTACTCAATAAGTGCTCAATTTATGGAAAAAATCGCTGCAAGGACAATCACCTGTTTTAGGCTACCTCCAAAGGACTTTTGTTTTCAAACTGCCATCAAATCTCATAAAATCTATTGGATTCACTACTGTCAACTAAAATATAGACAATTTTGATCTTAAACTCAACTAAAAATATTTTTATTGTCCGTTTTCTTCCGCACTCCTATTTTTTTGAACAACAAATTTGAAGGCGATTTATAATGTTGGTGTAAACAGTAAATAATTTAAAACAGATTGCCACATTTCTGCTGATCAATTAACTGTTGGGATGTCAACAATGTTAAACAAATTTAAAATAAACCAAAATGGGTAAGTTTAACCATGTTAATTCGACCATTCCCTTGATGTGAATGAGCACTCCTATTATTTTGAACACAGCTGTACATTCTAACTTCTACTCTAAAATTTATAACAATTTTTATAATTAAAAATTTAAAATTAAGCGAAGAAATAAATTTGAAATTAAGAAAAAACTTGTTGGGAGTTATAATCGCGTTTTTTTTTGGGAGTTATGTCCGCAAAGCAAAGCGGACATAACGCCCAACATCGTTTTGGGAGTTATGCCCGTGGGAATTATGTCCGGGCACCGCTGAAAGAAGACACTGTCGGGCATTTTGCTTGACGACAAAAAATTGAGGTTTTGACCAGGAAAATTGATTTCTGAACCTTGTGCGTTGTTGTTTCATTTTATCAAAAATGTTTACTGCAAGCTACGTTGCATGTAAAATTGGTGCTATAAAGCAATAATATCAATTTCACATTTTTTTCTGAAATTCAACATACCGTGTTGTGACAAGGTAGGTAGTGTAAATAGAAGTAAAATTGTAACGTACTGGGGAATTCCTATTATTTGGGACTATTCTTCAAGGGAACACAGTTCATTATTAATGTACAAATTATCAAAATTCTACTTTAATATATCTATATATATAAATGAGCTTGGTGATAAGTGATTGACTGACTGACTGACTCATCATCAACGCCCAGCCAAAACGGCTAAAGCTAGGAGCTTGAAATTTTACCAGTGAGTCACTGTTGATGCAAATGTGCGAGATAAGGCCGGGTTTTAGAAAATTCGTCCTGGAACCACAAAAAATAACAACAACAAAAATCCTTATTTTTCATTACTATTACGTACTTATTCACTTAGTTGGCCCTCTGCAAGACATGTGTAAAATTAACAATGCCATAACTTCTTGATATCGTAAGAGATCACACATAATTTCAAATTTTGTAGTTTACTTCTAGGCGCACTTATTTTATCGTAAACCACTAAATAATAGAAAGACAAGACATTTGTTATCTTCCATTGCAACAGATGTCGCAGTTGGTGATAATGGTGTATAAACATCAATTACGCAAATGAACAAATGAGTTGCTGTTGAAGACAACATTAGGGGAATAAATTCAGAAATCGGCCAGAAATAACAACAACTAAAAACTGTATGGACCTGACTTTTTGGTAATAACTAAATGTTTTCAAATCAATGAAAGTGCAATAGAATTGTGCATATTACCACGATTTATTTGCAATTAAGAATTTTATCGTATATGGAGATGTACAGTCATAACTATTCAATTTTCAATTTCAAAATCTGTAATTTGATGAAATCGCTAAATAATTAATGAAATCAATAATAGGCCCCAGGAATATAGGAATATAGGAATTTGGTATGGAAATCAAGGTTGGCAAGTGGTGCTTCTAAAAGGAAATGGTTTGAAAAATTACCAATCATGTGTACGAAAAGTACTAAATTTAGTACAATTTAGATTTGGGTGAACGTAAAGAGCTGGAAACCTGAAATTTGGAGTTAAGGTTACTGTTGTAGTGTAGGATTGAGATATGAGGGTAGTTTTGGAAATTCGTGCTTATGTGTACGAAAAGTACTAAATAGTACTAAATTTGGTACAATAGGGATTTGGGTGAACGGATAGAGCTGGAATCCTGATATTTGGAATTGAGATTACTGTTGGAGTGTAGGATTGAAGAACTTTTGGAAATTCGTACTTATGTGTATGAAAAGTACTAAATGGTACTAAATTTGATACAATGGGGATTTGGGTGAACGGATAATAGCTGGAATCTCGAAATTTGGAATTGAGATTACTGGTGGGGTGTAGGATTGAGGTAGTTTTGAAAATTCGTACTTATGGGTACGAAAAGTACTAAATGGTGCTAAATTTAGTACAATTTGGATTTGAATGAACGGATAGAGCTGGAAACCTAAAATTTGGAATTAATATTACTGTTGAAGTGTAGGATTGAGATATGAAGGTGGTTTTGGAAATTAGTACTTATGTGTACGGAAAGTACTAAATGGAAATAAATTTTGTATAATGGGGATTTGGGTGAACGGATAGCGCTGGAATCTCTAAATTTGGAACTGAGATTACTGGTGGAGTTTAATATTGTGGAAGTTTTGGAAATTCGTACATAGGGTACGAAAAATACTAAATAGCACTAAATTTGGTACAGTTTCGGTTTTGGTGAACGGATAGGGCTTGATTCCTCAAATTTGGACTGAGGATCACTGATGAAGAGTAAGAAAGATGCACCAAAGGGTTTTTGGAAACTTGAGTGTACGAAAAGTAATAATTGGTACTAAATTTAGTACAATTTGGATTTGAGTGAACGGATAGAGCTGGATTCCTGAAATTTGGAATTGATATTACTGTTGGAGTGTAGGACTGGGGAAGTTTTGGAAATTCTTACTTATGTGAATGAAAAGTACTAAATGGTACTAAATTTGGGACAATGGGGATTTGGGTGAACGGATATAGTTGGAATTTCGAAATTTGGAATTGAGATTACTGGTGGGGTGTAGAATTGAGGTAGTTTTGAAAATTCGTACTTATGGGTACGAAAAGTACTAAATGGTACTAAATTTAGTACAATTTGGATTTGGGTGAACGTATGTATGTAGCTGGAAACCTGAAATTTGGAATTAAGATTACTGTGAAGTGTAGGACTGAGATATGAGGGTGGTTTTGGAAATTCGTACTTATGTGTTCGAAAAGTACTAAATTTGGTACAATAGGGATTCGAGTGAACGGACAGAGCTGGAATCCTGAAATTTGAAATTGAGATTACTGTTGGATCATAGGTTTGGGGAAATTTTGGAAATTCGTATTTATGTGTAGGAAAAGTACTAAATGGTACTAAATTTATTACAATTTGGATTTGGGTGAACGGATAGAACTGGAATCCTGAATTTTAAGTATCAAGGTTGGGAAATGGCGTTGAAATAAGGAAATGGTTTTGGAAGTTCGTATTTATGATTACGAGCAGTACTAAATTTGGATTTGGGTGAACGGATAGAGCTGGAATCCTAAAGTTTTGAATTAAGATTACTGTAGGGGTGTAGGATTGAGATAGTTTTAGAAATTCGTACCTTTGAGTACGAAAAGTACTAAATGGTACTAAATTTGGTACAATTTGGATGAACGGATAAAGCTGGAATTCTGAAATTTGGAACTAAGATTACTGTCGGACAGTAGAATTGAGGTAGTTTTGGAAATTCGTACTTATGGGTACAGAAAGCACTAAATTCGGTACAATTTGAATTTTAGTAAACGGATAGTGTTGGAATTAGGAATTAAGATTACTGTAGGAGTGTAGTATTGAGGAAATTTTGAAAAGTCGTACGTGTGCGTACGAGAAGTACTAAATGGTACTAAATATGGTACAATGTGGATTTGGGTGAACGGGTAGAGCTGGAATCCTAAAATTTTTGTTTGGGAAAGAAATGGTACTAAATTTGATACAATTTGGATTCGGGTGAATTAATAGAGCTGGAATCCTGAAATTTGGAATTACGATTACAGTCGAAGAGTAGGATTCAGGTTGTTTTGAAAAAGCAAACTTATGGTTACGAAAAGCACTAAATGGTACTAAATTTAGTACAATTTGTATGTAGGTGAACGGATAGCGGTGGAATCCTGCAATTTGAAAGTATGATTATTGTAGCCCTGTTGCGTTGAGGAAGTTTTGAAAATTGGTACGAAAATTCTAAATTGTTCTAAATTTAGTACAATTTTAATTTGGTTTAACGGATAGAGTTTGAATCCTGAAATTTGGAAGTAAGATTACTACTAAAGTGAAGGATTGAGGTAGTTTTGGAAAATCTTTCTTATGGGTACGAAGAGTTCGACTTGATACTAAGTTTGGTACAATTTGGAATTGGACGAACGGATACAGCTGGAATCTTGAGATTTGGAATTACTGTAATTATTATGGAATTTACTGTAATTATTTTGTATTAATGTCCGTGTATGGCTGAGATATGTCGTCGAAATACGTACCATAAGTATACGAAAATTACTTAATGGTACTCAATTTGTTTTTGGGTGTAGGGACAGTGCTGGAATTTTTATTTTTTGGAGTTAGGGTGTGTATTGGTGTGCAACGTTGATCTCGCTGTTAATGTGTAAGGGTGAGATACGGCTGATCTTTTTTAAAAACGAACTTAAGGGGTACGTACAGTACTAAGATAAAAATAAATATTGATTAAAATTGGTATTAGTGCGACCAAATTTTCAGTGTTTGTCATTTCCATATTATATATTGTTTATTTGTTTTTTTATATCCTTTCCGCATACGAAGTAGCGGGCATTTTGCTAGTAAATACATATATATATATATCTTTTCTTTATTTTTGTGTCTTATAGTTTGGTTACCCGCTTGGATAAGTCTAAAATCAACGAATTATCATATTCAGACGTAACACACATACAAATGTCTGTAGAAGTACTTTTATCCTTTGGTGACAAATTAATGGAAACCATATGTCACGATTGTATTGCTGGACACGATATATGTAAAATGACGGCCCTTGCGTGTATTGATGTATTACTTGATATAGACTCTATGTCCCATTTAATGAACTTTATAGCTCATCACGGATATTTATCTCATATTATAGAAAGTATTGCGAAAAGTGACAATCACTTATGTAGCACCTTGGCAAATGTTCCTGAAAATATGAAATATCTTTACGTTTACGAATCCAAGATGTCAATGCTGATTCGATTTGCAAATACGCACATTGGTGCGGAGCTTTTACTTTCAAATAAAGTTTTAGAAGTGTTGTCAGGAATGAAGGTATTTGACATGCATCCCGATTTAAAAAGAAAAGAAGTATGGCATCAAAATGAATCACGAGACTTTGTTCCTGGATTTGATTATCGCTTTAGGCAAATCCTCTTTCCGGCATTGAATTTATGCGATTGTTTGGTTTCTACGCTAGGGACGGAAAACTACTCTGTCATATCCCAAGTTATGCATTTCTTATTCTCACATTGGGACATGATCGAAATAATTCTCAGATCTGGTTCACCTTTTTCGGATCTTGGGTTGCTACAAGAACTCTCGCTTATTACTGGAGTAATTGCACGTACATTTAACCAGGTGAAAATTTGATGAAAAAAAACTTTTAAAATAATAATAAATGTTATTTAATAATTTTAGGAAACTTTGTCCTTTGTCAATATGGACTCAACTGGGGATATTGGAGTGAATCTATATCGAGTTCAGAAGTTAATGTTATCAATTTATTTACGTTTTGTAGTAAGTGATGCTAATGTTAAGGAAATGCTCAAACCGGAAAATGCATTATATGAACAATCTGATGAAAACCAATCGCTACATATAAAATATTTCCTGGAAATTTCCGCCAATTTGACATTATTTTGCCGGAACATCATAACAAACAATTCTGCCGATCATAGAACAAACGGACTTCTCTTTTCACCACACATGAATGAAACCGTACAAAGGTAAGCTTTTTTAGACGAGTTATCATATTTTATTTTTCCATATCATTTATATAAACCGCTAATGTTATTAACACTGAACAAAAATTAAAAAATCAAATATTGAGATTGAATATTTTAGGTTAGGTTAATGGCCCGTAGAAAAAGATGTTGAATAAAGTAGATATTGTGAAAAGTGAGATGATATGAAAAGAAAATAAGTATTAATAAAAAGTATTTGTCCTGTCGGGTGGTGTGGTATTTTCTTCTCGTCCCAGCCGTTTCAGACAATCGACAAAGAGAAGCTGACTTTTCACATAATACACCTGATGAGCACCAAGTGCTAAACATGTAGTGTAGTGATTTATCTGACATTCTTGTTAATTTGCAAAAACCTTCTGGTCATTCAGTTCATCTAAAAAAGAGAAAAACAAAAAAATTCCATCATATTATCATCATCGCCTTAACAGGTAAACATTAAAAGGGCAAAACTTATGGTCTGTTCCAGCACTGCAAAAATCTAATTTTTACTATTTTTCATAAATCATAAGGAACAAATATCATAAAGGAAACAAATGAGCCTAGGCTATAGTCGGGTCGGGACCGAATATGTGATACCCTACACCACTACCTTTGTGCATAAGCTTTTGACTGGTAAAATTCAAAATATTAAAATTGGGATAGCTTAGCTCCTTTGCTCTGAATGTCTTCATTAATACAGGTCAATTTTGTTGAAACGCATTTTGTTAAGTGCATTGTCAGTACAACTCAAATAAAAAAATGGAAAAGTGGTATGTACGCCAACCATCAATAGGCTTCTTTCTATGTCAGACCCCCATCAACCCCCTTAAATTTCGTGAGGATCCGATCAAAATTCCCACCTGTAGTGTGATTGCACAACAAATGGGAAAAGAGATGCATTACCGACTATTGCGATATCTCTGTTGTTTGACCACCTATTACAACCTACTTCACATCGTTGTAAAAGTGATATTTTCTACTTTCCTTGCCAGGTTTTGCTTTCGATATACCTCTTACAGAAGAGAGATATTCGATTTGAAATAAAAACGTTGGCCTTTTGTCCAAATAAGTTTTTTTTTTCACATTCCGACCCCTGGTTAATATCCGACCATTACCAAAATCAATAGGTTTTTTCCTCTGTGGGACCCCCACTAACACCCAAAATTTCGTGATGATCCGATCAAAATTCAGACCTGTAGCGTGATTTAAAAAAAAATGGAAAAATGGAATGTATTACCGACTATTGCGATATCTCCGTTATTTGGCCACCTACGCCAACCTACTTTGCATCATTGTAAAGATGGGGTTTTCTACTTTCATAGTCAGAAGGTCCCCGACCAAAGCTTGACCACCTACGACAACATACGTTACATCGTTGCAAAAGTGATATTTTCTACTTTTATTCATTTGCTTTTGATATACCCCATATAGAAGCGGAGATATTCGCTTTGAAATAAAATGTTGACTTTTTCTCCAAATAATTTTTTGCCCATTCCGACCCCTGAATATTATCCGACCATCGGACCTGTAGCGTGATTACAAGGTTTAGATAAATAGACGGGCACACATAGCCAGATAGACTCAGCTCGTCGAGACATTCATTTTGGTATATATGTATATGTATTAGGCCGGAGCGATTTGAAAACCTTCATGAGCCCTTCGCGTTTTTGAGTCCTGAGCAAAAAAGTCCACTGGACCATATGTCTACGATGAAAATCGAGCCTCCCGATTTTGACTTGAAGTTTTTTATTGACGTTTTTTGGATATTTTGGCATGTAACAGCCAAACCATTGAAATTTTCGATCCAACACAAATACAAGAATTGTAGTCAAGACAATAATTAAGAACTCTCTAATACATCGCGAAAGCATTGGAACGCTCCTTCAGGCAGTTTTGGCGTTGAGAAGGTGCAAACTTTTCGAAAAATGTCGATAAATGACACTGTGCTACAAAAGTTGACCAGAAAAATATTCAAGTGTTCTGATGCAAAATTATATCGTGTTGGGATCCATGGACAACGACAATGCATTTAGTTCGTTTGGGTCACTTCGTTTTATTTTTTTATAACAGTAAAAGTAGTGAAAATCTGGGTTTCTTACATTTTCAAATTTAAACTGACATATCTTATTTTTTTATTTTTTTTATTTTATCTTTAGAACAAGTTATTATTTGTTTAAATCGGTTAACAAATGGCTAAGTTATAGTGGTTTAAGTCTGAAAAACCCCTCAAGAAAACTATAACTGAATTTCTCATAATTTTTAAAAATATATTGTTTTTTTTTATTAATTTTCTCGTTTAGAGTTAAGCTTGATGATCGGAAATTATTTGCAAGTGAAAAAGGAAAGCCAAGGACTCGAACCCACATAGTCACATTAAGGTTTTTTTCCTTCCATACAAATCGCCCCGGCCTAATATGTATGTATATATTTCGAGCGTTACAAACTTTTTGGCCAAAACCAACTTATAATACCCTCCCCACATAGTGGTGTAGTGTATAAAAATGTTATCGTAGTAAAATTTACTGGATTCCAGTTTGGTCTTTATGATTCTTATAGCAAACCTTTCTTCTAGCAAATTTAGCTGGAGTCGGAGCGCCGGAGTCGTGAAAAAAAGCTGGACTCCTACTCCGGGCAACCATTTTTTATCAGAAATTTGTTAAATCAAAAATACTCCAGACTTAAAGAAATTTAATCAAATTCTTTAACCAGTTAAAGGACCATAATTTAAATACAACCATTTAATTTCTATGTTGATTACAAAATAAGTCTATTTTCGATTAATTTACCCATTTTCGGACACTCCACTATATCAGGTGTGTTTTGTGTACATTTTTAATAGATTTATGCTGGGCAAGGCGCAAATATATGTTTTATAATAGAATTATAATTGAAGCTATTTTGAGTATCAAGATGAAGAGCTACAACTATGCCTCCAAGAGTTTATCAAAATTCTTAAAGGTTTGTACAAAACAGAGTTTGAAAATAAATATTACACTAACATAGTGTACAACTCCGTGTACAGTATCACTAAAATATTTTTAGCGTTAGTGTTCCGGAACACAAACACTAAAAAATGTTTTAGTGATACTGTTCCGGAACGATAATCGTAGTGTACCGAATGTCGGAAGACTAAAAAATAACATGATGATAATGTACCACACACGAGTTTATTATGATTTGTGAGGAAAATTAAATATTTTATGTTTTTAGAGATAACTACAAATTAAGACATAAAAACACAGATCATCAATATTTTTGAAAATTTAACATAGCTGAAGCCAAGGTTTACCCTTTTAGAACACGCGACTTGTGATTGTATATTATACAAATTTAATATTTTTGGATAAAATTAAATGTTTTTGGACGTGGCACAAACTATTGGCCTTAGAAGATAATTTGCGTGGAAGCTGTGGCTATATTTATGTTTAAAAATGGGTAAAAATGGGTTGAAGCCAACATGTCTTTTTTTGTTTTCTCTCTCTGTGAGTAAACCACACTTCTCTCGATTTTCCTGTCAAAGTAAAAGTAGAAGCAAACTAAATAAAGATCATCTCACTAATGTATTACTTTTCAAAATTTGAACTGCTTCTACCATTAAATGATGCTGACATTTTGAAGCCAGATTTACAGTGTTTTTTTTTGAAAATTTCTACTAATTTCATTCCGCAAACAGGTTTTTCAAAAAATCATATATAGGATTGTAGTACTTGCGATTCTGGGTTATTTGATACCCATATTGTGAATGTAGTCTGCACAGCTTCATTGAAATCTACATCCAAATGCAGAAATTTTGTGCGAACATTTTTCAAAAAATCATATTTTTCGGGCCTAATTTTTACATTTGTCACTCGATTTCCTCATACTCTATTGCACATTTTAGTTTTTTGCGTTCCGGATCAAATAAATCATTCCTCGTGAAAATCCATATACTAAAACGCGAGTTACGAGAAATTCCAAAGTAGAAAAATCACCTAAAATTATTTTTGGAAATATCGCGTATTTTATCGCGTTTTCTGCGGATTGTTTCCACTGCAAAGAAAAAAACTAGTGCAGCATCTTCGTTTTAGCAGAAACAGAGATTTGAAAACTTCACTGATAAGGAAGCTACATCCATTTTATCCCAAAAAATAGTGTGTGATGCTACATCCACGGTTCTTGATTGATCGCCTTCAAACAGATATATGTATATCGATAAAGATTTTTATGGTGGACACTGAAATCGGATGCGGACAAAAATTGTATGCACTTTGTGCAAATAAGCGATATTTTATAGGTTTTTTAATGCTAAGATGCAGCCGATGCTACATCTTAGAGTCCAAATTATGGGGGTTATCATGAACGGCAATTCCCCGTGAATTTTTTCACTTTCTCCCTTAAGTTGCAACGGCGGAAAGACAAAATTCACGGGGAAAGTTTATTCATGATAACCCCCTATATTTCAAAAAATATATACAACTTAATAGATATGGTCTTGCTGTACATGAAAATCACATGCGGACAAAATGATTTTGATAATTACGCGATTTACACGTATTTTAAAATGCATATACATTAAAATGGGTTAGTTGACCTCTATTTCCATTTCAGAAGCTTTGAGATATATCCTCATCAACCCAATTACCTTCCCTAATGGGAAAGTTTTAATATGAATGTCAATAAAGCAAAATCCGTCTATTTTATTGGGAGATTTAAGCAAAATGAAGGAAGTATTCCTATAGATTTTTGCAATATTTTCTACTAAATAATGCATGTGAAAAAATATTTTTTTTAAACAAAAAATTATTTTTTTGACCAAAATATGCGCTTATTTTGGCTGAAACATCGAAACTATAACACCAATCTGTATGATTGTAGTCTCATTTGATTCGCCGTGAAGTTTTGATCCACAACAAATGTTTATGTAATTTTATGACCACTAAATGGGCCTTAATTTTGAAAAAAATTGACTTATATTCAATAATTTATCAATTTTATGTACATTCCGCGAATTCTGTGTAACATTTTGCAGGTATTATGCAATCTACTCGCTGAAGTCACTTCGAGAGAACTTTTTTGTAACATTTGTGCTCATTAAAATACTTAGCGTTTTTATAATATTTTCTTTCTTAAAAAGCGAAATAAAAGCGCCGTATCTTTTGTCCGCAACAACCAAAAATTGGCTCGCGACCAGATTCGTACTGGGAATTTTTTCTTAACCTACATATCAAAAATCGTTGATTTAGCGCGAAAAAAATTTATCCTTTTTTTCTGAAATGGAATATGAAATAATTGACAATATTCTTGAGATACACGTGTTAAATCCGTGTAAGTATACATATTAATTAATAACGTTGGGAACTTATGTAGAAAATATGAAAAACATTAATTTGGTTGTTGTACAATAGCGCACTAAAAATTGTAGTGTTCTGACTGCGGATCCATAAAAATTGTAGGGTACCATGTGTCGAAACCAGTGTTGCCAAATTTGCTGATTTATCGTCATTTTGACGATTTTTTGGCCCAAATTTGAAAAATGACTATTTCACGATTTTATGGTCCAAAATGACGATTTCTCGCCTAAGCCAGAAATGCATGAAATAAAAGACGATAACTACATTTTGACCAAAGTTTCACGAAAGATTTTAAGGAAAGCAATGTTCCAAACTCGATTTTTGAGCTTTTTAATGCTTTATAGCAGTTTCCAGACGGATTAGCTATATTTAGGCACATATCTGGCATATCTAGGCACAGGTATTTCATAGTTTTTGCCCCACATTCAAATTACATGAGCTGAAAATTTTCCTTTAGTTTTGGTAATAGATGAAAATCTTCCTTAAAAAGTTTTCGAGATAAAATATTACTTATATATATTTTGTTATAAAAAATATGAGTCCAGCTTTATTAACTTCCTACAAATGTCCTCTTTAAGTTGTCAGCCAGTTTTGAATGAAAATTTGTATCGATTTTCGACTGCCCAACAACCAAAATGTACATACGTGTACGGACAAATATGGACAGTCACACTGTCAAGCAAGCGATATTTGAGCTAAGCTACCATTTAAAATGGCAATGTGTACCCAGCTTTACCATACTGCATTGCTTCAAACTCGATAACCATAGGAAAACTATCATCTTCTGAAAGCTGTTTTTATAGCAGTATTTAAGTGATATTGGGTTAGATTTATTGCTGTGGATTGTATATCTTACGTTGTCAGTCTCATTCACAAAAATAGCAGCGAAAAATCGCATTAAACGGTAACCAAACCTAATTTTGGACCATGTTGACGATTTTTCAAATATTGTTGACGATTTCTGATCAAAAACTGTCGGCAACGCTGGTCGAAACGCTAAGGTAATATACTACATATGAGTTTATTATGACTTGTGAGGAAAATAAAATAAATTTATTTTAATAAATACAAATTAAGAAATAAATATTAATAGAAAATGTGAAAAACACCTGATATGGTTTTTGGACAATGGATTAATAAAAATCGTAGTGTTCGACTGCCGGATCACTAAAAATCGTTGGGTACTATGAGTCGAAACGCTAAAAATAATGTTAAGGTATTCGTCTGTAAATTACGGTGTGTGAGGAAATTAAATATTTTATGTTTATGGGATAAATAAATAACTATTAATAAATAAAAATTAAAGAAAATGTGAAAAACATCAGATTTGATTTTTGGACAATGGAGCACTAAAAATCGTAGTGTTCCGACTGCGTAGCACTAAAAATTGTAGTGTTCTGATTGCCGGATCAATAAATAAAATCGTAGTGTACCACGAGTCGGAACTCTATAAATATAATATTTGGTTAAATTTGATCGAATAAAATTAAGATAAACAGTTAAATCCATGTCTGTTAAAATTAGTTACAAACGTTGGGAACTTTGGTCGAAAATATGAAAAAAATTATTTAGTTGTTGTGGAATGAAGCACAAAAATCGTAGTGTTCCGGATGCCGGAGCACTAAAAATCGACAAGGTGATGTACCACACATAAGTTTAATATGATTTGTAAGGAAAATTAAATATTTTATGTTTTTTTAATTGGACAATGGAGCAGTAAAAATCGTAGTGTTCGACTGCGGAGCACTAAAAATCTTAGTGTTCAGACTGCCGGAGCACTAAAAATTCTAGCATACCACGAGCCGAAACGCTACTTTTCGGAAAATCCGCGTAGTTCATTGATGAATATTGTCTGTTGTACAAATAATACGTTGCGTGGTTATATTTATCCCGAAATCATAAAGCTGATTTTCTGCTTGCGGAAAATCCACACATTTTCTAACTGTATTCATTGAGGGATATTGTTTGTTGTGCAAATATCAGCAGGCACAATTTTCCCAAAATAATAAGTGTCACCTATACCTTGTTTGGTTATACATATTTATACCGAAATCATAAAAATAATTTTAAACGTACAATCCTACTTGCGGAAAATCCACATACTTTCTTCAACTGCATTCATCGAGGAATATTCTTTTTGACACAAAAAGTTATAGGTACAATTTCCGCAAACATTGTATTGTTATCAATATTTTCCATTCATTATTTCTTTTGTTCACAATAAAAATTTAAGTAATTCATGAAGATCCAGAAGACAAACTTTCTACGAAAATGTACTTCTTTATAGCACTAAGTATTGTAATTCTTATACATATACACTGATGGCCAAAACTAAAGCAACTGAAGTTGCAAAGGGAATAAATGCTCTGTAACTTTTATAAAAATAGACATACATATCCTAAATGTTTTTTCTGTTTTAAATTCGGTATTTTATTCACATTTAAAAAAAAAAAAAACATAAATGCAAAATTCATTTTAAAGGAAAAATAATATATGGAAAACTAAATTGACCCTATTTTTGCTTGGTCAAAACTAAAGCAACTTTTTAACTTTTTATTTTAAAATAAGTAAATTTGGCTAGTAATCGATAACATAACCATTATTTTTGATAACGGCTGCACACCTACGGGGCATTGAATCAATAAGACGCTCAATTTGATCTTTGGGTATACTATTCCAGGCATCCTGAATCCTTTGGAAAATGTTGTGTTTGTTTCCCAATCTCTCTTGATTTTCCTGTCTACGATACTCCAAAGGTTTTCTATGGGGTTAAGATGCTTGTGCTTGCCATGACAAAACCCTGATTTTCGACTTCCACAATCAATCTTTGATGCATGTTTGGGGTCATTGTCATGCTGAAACACCCAAACAATCGGCATATTTTCATCAGCGAATGGAAGCATCACGTTTTCCAACACATCTTTGTAAACAAACCGATCCATAACTTCCTTTATTTCATGGATAGGCCCAAGTCCAAAAAACGAAAAACAACCCCACATCATTACCGATCCTCCTCCATGCTTGACAGTACCCTTGCAATACTGCGGATTGAGTCTTTAATTTTTTGGCCTTCTGACCGTAAAATTTTTTGTGTCTGAGCCTTTAATCCCAGCAAAACATGTTGGAAGTTGTGCAATTGGAGTTATGATTTCACAACATCTTTCGATGTAGTCTAAAAGAGTTATGAAAAATGCACTCCGTTCGATACATTTTATAAGCAGTTGCTGTAGAGATCCCTAAAGAACAAAACAGTTGGTTGATCCCTACACATTTCTTTAAAAGATAAACAAGAGTGTATACATTTCGAAGAATTTTGTTCAAAATAAGTCCGTGTTTAGACACACACATTTCTCGGGAAAGTAAATTCAGTTTTTAGGCAATAGGGGGTAGGAAAGAGTATTGAGGAGCTCTTTCCTCTCCGCTCTCTCCCAAAAAACTCAACTTACTTTCCCGAGAAATTTGTGTGTCTAAACACAGACTAATGAAATAACAACTTAAGTTGCGAATTTTTTTGCGGTAATTTACCAGACGGAAATTTTTAATGGAGCGGAGTTGGAGTCCATGTCGAAAGCTGAACTAGTGATGGGAAGGCAACATAAAAAAAAACTTTAGGATGATGAAAGAAAATCAGATGCATTTAGATTAAAACGAGAACGGAGGAATTAAGCTCAAATGTGATTGAATTTAATGGAAACTTTTTTTAATTTGTGTTTATATGTATAATAAAGTTCTTTGTGTTCTTGTTTTACACAAATAATAAATGCATATTATTTATTTTGGGATATTTCGCAATGGCTTGCATTTTAATTGCATCTTTAGACTGATTAAATATGCAATCCGAAGGATGCATATACATTCAATCCAAAGCACTGCATCTTAAGTTGTGATTTGGATCGAAAATGGAGTGCATCCTAGCTGTGTGCTGTGGAAGCGAAATGGAGTGAATCCTAGCTGCGCTCTCTCTTCTAAAATTCATAAGTGAATTCATAGGAAAAGATTCAACTGCATCCGCGGATGCAAACTTTTTGCTGGGATATTAAACTTAGACTCATCCAAGAACAAAATATTTCTCCACTGAGCCGGGTTCCAATTGATATGTTCGTTTGCGAAAGCCAACCTGGCTTTCCGATTCTTTTCAGATATAAACGTTTTTTTTTGTGGCCTCCGAACATGCAGGCCAGCTGCCACAGCTCGTCTACGCACTGACCTTGAGCTTATGATAGCTTGAGCAATGATAGCTCTCTCACCAACTCAGTTGAACTCTTAAATGGGTGTTTTTTTTTATTTTTCTCACAATTTGTTGATCAGTTCTGGCCTTCCACCGTGGTGTCACTACTGATCCAGTTGCATAGAAACGACTTATAATACGAGAAATCACCGATTTATTTATGGAATATTTCTCCGAAATAATTTTCTGTGATAAATTATTTTCATAGTCACTGATAATTTGCTGTTTTATCCATGTACTGTATTTGTTTGTAGCCATTTTTATAATTTTTTCTGACGATACTTAATAATCGAATACAGACACTTGCTGTTGTGATAAAAACTTCTTAAAAATGATTTATGACAAGCGAAATGGGTGTAGAAAACAAAACGCGATAATTATAACGGTAAAAACAACTAAAATTGCAGTGATCATTAGGGTTATAACTTTTTGCACTTTTTTGCAAATATTAAAAATACCACAACATAGCCGTGTAGAGCATGGAAAACTATTATGAAATACGGTGTCAATTTTTCTCTATTGCGAAAAAAGTTTCCGCACCAAACGCATTGAAGTTCAGTAATGCATTTTTTTTTTAATTTTAGCTGTTATGACAACATACATATTTGCTTTAAATAAAATTTTTTATTTTTTTGTAATCTAATTTAAAATCATTACCAAAGCGTTCTGGACCAATTTGTTTTCAAATCGCGCCATTTCGGAGCATTTTAGGAATTTTTGACACTATTGCAATTTTTGTTTTTTCTTTATAAACTCGTGAATTTTATGTTTATATTTATTGTACCTATTGGACAAGAGAATATGGTGTCATTTGCAACAAATTCGCGAAAGTTACAGACAGTTTTTAATGAATTTGCCTGTGAGAGTTGTATTTTTTTCTATGAATATTTATTCAAACAAATCAAATTTAAAATTATAAGTAGAAAAATATCAAAAGGGTTTTAGTAATTACAGTCGGCGCGGAAACTTTTTTCACCGAATCGAGCTTAGAAACGCCTTTTCATTATTAGGACAAAATTCCCCACGTGTTACTGGTGTTGTATTTTTGTAAAAAACATATACGATTCTCACAGGCAAAGTCAACAAAAACAGCCTGTAACTTTCGCGACTTCGTTGCAAATGACCCCAAATTCTTTTGTCCGGTAGGTACAAAAAATATAAACATAAAATTCACGAGTTTATAAAGAAAAAGCAAAAATTGCAATACTATCAAAAGTTCCTAATATGCTCCGAAATGGCGCGATTTGAGAACAAATTGGTCCAGAACGCTTTGATAATGATTTTAAATTAGATTACAAAAAAATAATAAATAAAATAAAAATATGTTGTCATAACAGCTAAAATTAAAAAATGCATTACTAAACTTCAATGCATTTGGTGCGGAAACTTTTTTCGCGATTGAGAAAAATTGACGCCCTATTTCATAATAGTTTTCCATGCTCTACACGGCTATGTGGTGGTATTTTTTTGGTTATAGCCCTAGTGATCATATGTCTGTACAGTAGAGTTGCTTTAGTTTTGTCCAAGCCAAAATTGGTCAATTGCATTTACCAGAGATTATTTTTTTTATCATAAAGTGAGTTTTGCATTTATGCTTTTATTTTTTAAATGTGAATAATGTGCCTAATTTAAAACAGGAAAAACGTTCACGTTATCTTTATTTGTAAAAAAGTTACAGGACATTTATTCTCATTGCAATTTGAGTTGCTTTAGTTTTGGCCACCAGAGTATACAGAACACTACGATTGTTAGTGCTCCGCAGTCGAACAGTATCATCATTTATGTGCACATATAAGGGGAGTATACCAATATTCAGGCGAACGGGTTAAAATAATGCAATTTTTAATGGTATCGAATCGGATTATTTGGCCCGAATGTCCAGATTTAAAAACCGGGTTAGACCCGGTTCTCTTGTACCGATTACTAAAAAATATCAATTGATATTACTTCTAATAGCAAACCTTAGCTCTCCACCAAAATTCAGCTTTGTGGGAATTTTTGCTATTTCCTCCTTAAACGCATTTCTATTTTGACAGGACTATAATGTATTCTGCTAAAACTAAATCAAGAAACTTGGATTACCATCGATGCTTACTGTGATACCATATAGGTTAAGAAACAATGCGTGATATTGAAATTACAATCAATCGAAAATATGAGTATAGAAAGCCTTTAATTCGCTAATTAGTTAAAGTCAGTTGATGCGCATCTGCTTTCACTCATCGGCCGATGTGTGGCATCAGTTGCACATACAGTGCCAAAAATCGCGAATAAAGAATTATATTTAAGTAAAAAGAAAATATGGGAAACGTGCTTTAGTACGCGGATTTGACAAAATATGTTTTAGCAGATTTTTCTTTTCTTAAGGTGGCAATATCCGCCGTTTAGTGGATGGATCCGAACGTAAGATTCCAGACTCAGAAAAATAAGTTTTTAAGAAAATTTACGCATCCAGTTACTAGGATGCTGTGAGGAGCACACTCGTGAGATATACATCAAGCGACGTTAAATCACTACGAGTTCTATAATCCTATAATTATATATACACGCCCGTCACTTGAATAGGACACCCTACCAATTTTTTTTCAACCTTAATTTTTTCCGGAATTATGCAAAATATGAAGTGTTGAAGATTTTGTATATTTAGTTTTAAGTGTTTGGAGTAAACTTAGTCATTCATTTGTATTCATATCTGATTTATATAAGAATTTTACGACGAAAGCAAAATAAAGTCAAAAATTCATGTAAAAAAATTGCGTCATTTGAATAGGACCCCCCTTAAAAACTTGGGTATACATAAAGATTGTAGTAGAATATCGTTGCACATTCACTCTATATTAAAAACGAAATAATTTCAGTAATATTCAGTAAAAGTATATCCCTCCAGATTAAGGATACACCCCTATATCCTGCTTTGGCAAGGAATCGCACAATTTCCTTTCATAATCACGTGTAATGCTTAACAATGCTTGCACTATTCCTTCAATAAGTTTATTTTTGGAAGCGTACTGCCTGTCAGAGTCGTAGATTTTACACAGAAGTCTTTCCTATACATTTTAGAGAATATTTACCACTACAAAATATGGCGGTCCCTTCAGGATATCCGAATTTCTTCTGAGAAATGCTAGTATTCGCTGCTCGAAGTGTTTAAAATGGACCAATATCGTGATGAAATTACCGCTCCGGACATCCGAAAAAGCCTTCTACTACTGGAAAAGACTTTTTTAGAATTCCTTTGTAAGATATGGTACGCATTTAAGGTGAAAGGAATTGACGCCAAAGGCGTTATGGTTATGTCACGTCTAATTCTACCTTAAGCCAGAAATTGGGAAAGAACATAAAAAAACTTGTTTTACCCATTTTTCTACACTGATGGTTATGAGACCGACTCCTAATCTCATCACTAAATTTAACCTAAAAAACTTAAGGAAACCGAAGAAAAGAAAACTCGCGCGAACTATGTTGTTCGCTTCGTTGTTTAAGAGAGACTCATTTATTCACTGCAAAATATGTATGTATTTACCACTAAACCTTAACAACTAAAATTAACACACATACAATTACATTTACTTGCACGCTGCGTATATAAATACATTATAGCTTTGTTCCAGAACTAAAAAGTTTTTACAATTTTTACGACTTTTACACATTTACCCGACAACCCGTTCCCGTACACAATCCCACGGCAGCGGATTCTTTCGTACCGGATTGACCCGAAACACAGTCTTTCGACCAGCGGCTGCCAACCCAGCATTAAACATACCGTTCTACGTAGGTTTTTATGTTGCTACAACAACAAAAAAGTTGTAAAATGTTGACTTCTCTTTAAACAAAAATGACGCTGAATTACGCTCTCTTTAAAAACTTTTTACTCGACAAATTTGAGCGTGTAAAAAAATAGTAACATGGTTGCCGGCGTCTGATTGGCTGGTACGCCGACTTTGAAATTTGTTCCAGTTTTTGTGATATTTTCCATTTTTCCGTTCCCAAACTATTTCAAAAAACTTTTGTGTGAGAACAATTTTCTTACAGTTCTCTCTTTTACGAGTTTTACTATTAAAAAGTACGGGAACGAAGCTTATGCTGCCGTGCACACACATTGTGTTGACAATGGAAAATACATATTTAATTACCCAGCAAAATCTTCGATGCCAAGGATGCTATTGAATCATGGGTGCAAGTGATCTGGCATGTCATCTTTTTAGCATTTTCACTCATAAATTTTATATGAGCGTGACCACCATAAGATGAAATTTATTTTCGGATCTTAAGATGACATTCATTGTCGGATCCTAAGCATGTCATTTTGACCAATGCTTTGACATGTGATTTTCACCTACCCTTTGGCATGACATTTTCATGTCTTGTTTGGAAAATGGAAAATTCTATCTTTATTAATTCAATCTAATTCATGAAATAACTAGAACAAATTTATCAGCATAAAGTTTACACCCAAAATTTCAATTTTATCACCGCCGCTGCACCGCAACAGAGTTTACTTCGTCCACTCTCAGCCACTGATTTTGTTTCATCTTAGGTTAGGTTAGGGGATGTGCAGCCACTAATTGTGACTGCGTCACTCGGAGACCTTCCGGTCCATTGTGATCATCCAGTAGAAAAAAGCTGCAGGAAAAGAGGAGGTGGAAAAAGGGAGGATAGGAGAAAAAATAAAAAGAGAAAGTTGTTAGCGCAGTGAAAGAACGAATAGATTACAAGAATGTTTAAGAGTGGAGTAATAGTTTTAGAGTAGGAGAAAAAATTTATTTTTAATGGTAGGCAGAATAGTTGAATTTATTTACGCGTTCAGATTGCGCTGTCCCAGTCACTTCAGATTTTTGATGATGTTGTAGATCACAGCAGGTTCCACAGTTGAGTAGAAAGTTAGACACGGTGGAAAGTGAGCACCTACTAACCTATGCCCCAGCCCCGGTACCTTCCTCCATCTTGGAACCGTCTGTATAGAAAGCCAGACCGTCCAGAGGGGGGTTACTGCGGTTCCAGTCATCTCTACTAGGTATAACGACGTCTATATCGTCAAATCTCAAGACTGGTGATATATAGTCGCTCAGTTTTCCGCGTTGGTTCACATTTATGCCTGATTCATTCAGGATACAACCATGCCCATAGGCACAACTGCGCCAGAGATCCTGTTCATGCAGCCGTAGGGCACTGCGAGTTGCCTGACACTTAATGCTGAGACTCGGCGGTTTTAAGTTCAGCATTGCGTTCAGAGCAGCCTGTGGTGTGCTCCTTGTGGCTCCAGTTATGAGGATCGAGGCTGCTCTTTGTACCTTGTCGAGCCTATCGGATGTCGATTTTTGGCGCAGTGAGTGGCACCAAACAAGAGAACCATAGGATATAATGGGTCTAACCACGGTGTTATACAACCAGTGTATAATCGATGGGCTTAGGCCCCAACTTTTCCCAATGGAATTCTTACATGAATAGAGTGCAATCAATCCTTTCTTCGCCCTTTCCTCAGCATTCCTGTTCCATCGCAATTGACAGTCCAGGATAGTGCCGAGGTACTTTGCCTCTGGCGAGAGCTGCACTCCATCCAGTGTTGGTGGTACAAATACCCCGAGCTTACGAGTAGAGGGGTAATGGCGGTTCCAGATCAGTAATTTGATACCTTTTTACCTCCTGTCTGTGTGTGTGTGTGTGTGAGAGAGAGAGAGAGAAGGAGAGAGAGAGAGTGTGTGTGTGTGAGAGAGAGAGAGTAAGAGAGTATTTGGAGAGCGAGGGTTAAATTTAACTGCACAGTGGGTTAAAACAACAAAAAATTACAAGAAATATGATAGGCTAAGCCACCTATATGAACGGATGAGGGGGAGAGAGCTCGAGAATTTGAGAGAGACCCACATTTTTTCGATAATATAATCAAGAATACATACATACATATGTAAGCGTTTAAATATAAGCGAGGCAAAATATGAAACAATGTTGCATATTTTACCTCCTGTTTGTGTGAAGCAAAATATGAAACAATGTTGCTTATTTTACCTCCTGTATATATGATGAAGAGAGCGAGACCAAAATTTGAGGAGAGAACCGCATTTAATCAGATCCAAACCGAGAAGTTGATAGAGAACCACACTTAACCTGTATATATGTGGGAGAGACCCACATTTTTTCGATAATATAATCAAGAATACATACATACATACATATGTAAGCGTTTAAATATAAGCGAGGCAAAATATGAAACAATGTTGCATATTTTACCTCCTGTTTGTGTGAAGCAAAATATGAAACAAAGTTGCAAATTTTACCTCCTGTATGTGTGAAGCAAAATATGAAACAAAGTTGCATATTTTACCTCTTGTATGTGTGAAGCAAAATATGAAACAATGTTGCATATTTGACCTCCTGTATATGTGCTACAGAGAGCGAGACCGAGATTTGAGGAGAGAACCACATTTAACCTGTATATGTGTGGGAAGGAGCCAGACCGAGAAGTTGAGAGAGAACCACATTTGATCGCTAATGTAAACAAAATACATTTCAATATATGTCTGTCCGTAAGCATGCCGAATCATGATCGTAATCAAAGTGGATTTTTCCGTCCGTCCGCCAGTCTCTCTGTGAGCATGTTCATTCATGTTCATAACTTAATATATGTATGCCCAATTAATTTCACAATATTGTGAAATTCATGTTTTAGCACACTACAGTTTTCGTATAAAAAGCAAATAATTTTAAATAAGATTCAATGTATACCCAATTAATTTCACAAGTTTGTGAAATTATTGATGATGGTCAGGTTCGTTCGTCTTTTGAATTTCATAACGCTATGAGTTGAGATGAATGTCAGAGTTTCTCATATTGCAACAAAAACCCAAGATTAAACATAAAGTGACCATGAAATGATTCGTACAAATTCTCTCCTTTGTTATATTCCATGTTAGCGTTCTGGTGATCGATACATTGACCAAAAATTTGATTTTTTGTCAACGAGCATTTAGGCAATTTGTTTACATTTAACAAATGTAAACAAATCTGCAGTTTTCAATGCTACAAGAATATTCCTTTATTCTTTGGAATTCTTGCCCTTGTGGATATTACACATTTTGTATATGTTATGCAGGTTGATCATCAAATGATGAGAGAGGGGGTTCAAGTGTGAGGTGGGGATTGGGTTGAGGGCGGATTTTGATGCTGGAATACAATCAATACTTTGATTCATCTAAATAATTACATCAGAACTTAACACGTCACATATTATTAACGGATCTTAAATGCACGGCACAGTGGGTCAAAACCACAAAAATAACATCCAAAATGTTAGGCTGAACCAAATTTAGAGTAAGTCTAAATTAAATCACATGTATGAGTGAGAGTATAACATTATTGTCATCAAAAACATACACATACACATATAAGCGTTTAAATTTAGACAAGGCAAAATATGAAACAAAGTTGGATATTTTATCTCCAGTATGTGTGGGAAGCAAAATATGAAACAATGTTGCATATTTAGCATCCTATATATGTGAGAGAGGGAGCGATAGACAGAGAATTGGAAAAGTCCCCCAGATTTTTACGTTAATGTAATCAATGTATATGTAAGCGTAAAAATATAAGCAAGGCAAAATATTAAACAAAGTTGCATAATTTAACTCAAGTATATATGGGAACAAAATATGATACAATGTTGCATATTTTTACCTCCCGTATATGTGAGAGAGGGAGATGAAATAGATAGAGAATCGGGAAAAGCCCCCAAAATACAAGTCAATGTATATGTAAGCGTTTAAGGCTTGGAAATTTCGTAACTTAATTTAATTTGAGTTTAAGTAAATAGGAATGAGAGAGTCTCAGTTATTGTATGACTTCAACCAGGAGTAAATATCAATGGTCACCATTTGTTATGCTCTCTATACTCGATGTTAGCGGGTTGGAGATCGATACATGGACCCAATAATTAGATTTTTTTTTATTTTAAATTTTGTCTGTTAGAGCGAAGATCATTTTTAATGATTTCTATTAATTTTCTCGTTTAGAGTTAAGCTTGATCAGTTTTAATGATTTTTATTAATTTTCTCGTTTAGAGTTAAGCTTGATGATCGGGTTTTTTGTCAACAACAACGTAGACAATTTGGTTACATTTAATCAAATGTAAACAAAAGTGGTTGTATTTAGGATTGAGGAGAAATAAACTACATATAACATCATCAATAAATGGCTAGCAACACATGGAACATTTTCTACCAGAAGAGGTTCACTTGACAAAGATCAAAAATATGTCCACAATATAAAAACAATGTACTGCATTCGTTGATATAGCAAATTTTGCATAAATTTGCATCTGATATTTAATAGAAAAATTTCTTAATGTCTATTTATCCAGCAGATGTTGTGGTATATCAGATGTTATGGAAGCTGGAATTATTGTTTACTCCAAAAATATCATAAGCAAGAAGAATACTTTCCAACATACCGACAATTATTGTATGCCTCGTCAATAATGTGTAATTAGGTGACCAACGATGATGTTCATGTAAGGTTTATCTTCATGTTCCTAAAAACCAATTTCCACCTCATACCAGAAAGGACCAATTCATTGATATCTAAAAAATCCAAGGGCTAATTTTCAAACGTTTGTAAGCGTTCATCTTCACGATGGAATCTATTATCCATGACATAGGATGGTTTTTTGTTTTTGGAATTTCCAATAAACCGCTGACAGAAATATACTCCATTTCATCACAATGCAAAGGGATCACTGATGTGAATAGGGTTAAGGGGCTTTGCGCAGAGTTTCATGCCAAAAAGACTGGACAAATGATTATGCTTGATGTCTGCGCTTAACAAAGATATTGAATAACCTTCTGTTTAACAGCATGTTTAATCGTGGTCATGATTAAACATGCCATCTATCCAAATAATTCCCAAAGATTGTGAATTTCATATTTATATTGCTTGACATTACATTTTTCATATTATCACAATTTGGAATAAGAAATAAGGTAGCTCAAGTTCGAAAAAATCTCTATCCAGTCTTCCTGAATTCATAGATTCAGGTTTCGTTCACATTGGATTCAGGTTGTGTTCAGGTTAGGTTGGGCTCAGATTGGGTTCAGATTGGGTTGGGTTAGGTTCAGGTTGGGTTGGGTTCAGGTTGGGTTGGGATCAGGCTGGGTTGGGTTCAGGTTGGGTTGGATTCAGGTGGGGTTGGGTTCATATTGGGTTTGGATTTTACCTTATTGATGGTCCGGGAAATATTTCTCATGATTGTCACAGTTTCAAAGTCCTTAGTATAAATATATATCAATGACTAATACGCATTAAAAAATAAATAAAAACAACAATATTACGATGGAGATAGATTGCATTTATTTCGTAATCGCAATGTACAAATTTGATTAATATACAATATCTGCCTCTCGTAGTTCTTCAATTATAGAAACCATCTCATTTGTATGGTCATATTTTCCACTTTGATTTGATTCCACCAACAGATTTAGTCGTTCAACAAGAACATTGGGATCGTTCCAATATTCATATTGAGGTTTTTCGGGATTTACTCTCATTAGGCCTTTACCAGTGTGAGTACCATCGACTATCTTCTTTATTATATTAGTGTATTTATATCCTTTGTTAGATTTTACTCGTTCATTATGGTTGTAGTTTACTTTATGTGCATTTGAATCCAGCAAAATTTTCTTATATATCTCCAACTCTGATTCATCGTAGTTTTTGGGCTTTTGATGAAAGAGGAGTTCAAATAAGCCTGGTGTGAGTGCCCAATTCTGGTTTCCTACCATAATTTTTTCATTATTTATTTCTAAAGGTTTATCTCCAAATTTCCATTCCCCATTAACATTTTTATGTGGACCGTATACAGTATCCAGATTATTATTGATTTTCAATTGAAGAAGATTGTTTTCATAATCATAGTCATCATGATCAGAATAAAAAGATTCTTCTCCACCCTCGTCATTACTTGAGTCATCTTGTTTATTATCTTCTTCGTACTCATCATCACTTGGAGTGGTTTCTTCTTTAACATCTTCCTTATATCTCTTGATACTGGAAAACGATGATTTCCCATACTCGGGTATATTTTCTGTTTTAGGAATCATGTATTTGGATGCATTTTTACTTGTTGTTTTAACTAATTTGTTTAATTCATCTGTTATAGGTTTGAAGGTATTTTCCAATTGGGTTGTTCTTGCTTGTTCTCCCCTTTTAATGTTTTGAAATTTTCTTTTCAAAACATTGCGGGTTTAAACCAGCCGTTTTAACATTTCTTCTTCCATTGTTAGAGTTATACTGTAAAATTTGAGTTATTGTTACAATATATATAGAACCCCATCCTAACCCAACCTAACCTGAACCCAACCCCACCTGAACCCAACCTAACCTGAACCCAACCCAACCTAACCTAACCTGAACCCAACCTAACCTGAACCCAACCCATCCTAACCTGAATCCAACCCAACCCAACCTGAACCCAACCCAACCTGAACCCAACCCCAACTGAACCCAACACAACCTGAACTCAACCCAACCTGAACCCAACCCAATGTGAACCCAGCCTCAACCCAGCCTCAACCCAACCTGAACCTTCCCTGATCCCAACCTGAACCCAACCCAATCTGAACCCAACCTAATCTGAACCCAACCTGAACCTTACCATGAATTCAGGAAGACTGGATAGAGATTTTTTCGAACTTGAGCTAACTTATTTCTTATTCCAAATTGTGATAATATGAAAAATGTAATGTCAAGCAATATAAATATGAAATTCACAATCTTTGGGAATTATTTGGATAGATGGCATGTTTAATCATCACCACGATTAAACATGCTGTTAAACAGAAGATTATTCAATATCTTTGTTAAGCGCAGACATCAAGCATAATCATTTGTCCAGTCTTTTTGGCATGAAATGACTGCGCAAAGCCCCTTAACCCTATTCACATCAGTGATCCCTTTGCATTGTGATGAAATGGAGTATATTTCTGTCAGCGGTTTATTGGAAATTCCAAAAACAAAAAACCATCCTATGTCATGGATAATAGATTCCATCGTGAAGATGAACGCTTACAAACGTTTGAAAATTAGCCCTTGGATTTTTTAGATATCAATGAATTGGTCCTTTCTGGTATGAGGTGGAAATTGGTTTTTAGGAACATGAAGATAAACCTTACATGAACATCATCGTTGGTCACCTAATTACACATTATTGACGAGGCATACAATAATTGTCGGTATGTTGGAAAGTATTCTTCTTGCTTATGATATTTTTGGAGTAAACAATAATTCCAGCTTCCATAACATCTGATATACCACAACATCTGCTGGATAAATAGACATTAAGAAATTTTTCTATTAAATATCAGATGCAAATTTATGCAAAATTTGCTATATCAACGAATGCAGTACATTGTTTTTATATTGTGGACATATTTTTGATCTTTGTCAAGTGAACCTCTTCTGGTAGAAAATGTTCCATGTGTTGCTAGCCATTTATTGATGAAGTTATATGTAGTTTATTTCTCCTCAATCCTAAATACAACCACTTTTGTTTACATTTGATTAAATGTAACCAAATTGTATACGTTCTTGTTAACAAAAAACCCGATCATCAAGCTTAACTCTAAACGAGAAAATTAATAAAAATCATTAAAACTGATCAAGCTTAACTCTAAACGAGAAAGTTAATAGAAATCATTAAAAATGATCTTCGCTCTAACAGACAAAATTTAAAATAAAAAAATCTAATTATTGGGTCCATGTATCGATCTCCAACCCGCTAACATCGAGTATAGAGAGCATAACAAATGGTGACCATTGATATTTACTCCTGGTTGAAGTCATGCAATATCTGAGACTCTCTCATTCCTATTTACTTAAACTCAAATTAAATTAAGTTACGAAATTTCCAAGCCTTAAACGCTTACATATACATTGACTTGTATTTTGGGGACTTTTCCCAATTCTCTATCTATTTCATCTCCCTCTCTCACGTATACGGGAGGTAAAAATATGCAACATTGTATCATATTTTGTTCCCATATATACTGGAGGTAAATTATGCAACTTTGTTTAATATTTTGCCTTGCTTATATTTTTACGCTTACATATACATTGATTACATTAACGTAAAAATCTGGGGGACTTTTCCAATTCTCTGTCTATCGCTCCCTCTCTCACATATATAGGATGCTAAATATGCAACATTGTTTCATATTTTGCTTCCCACACATACTGGAGATAAAATATCCAACTTTGTTTCATATTTTGCCTTGTCTAAATTTAAACGCTTATATGTGTATGTGTATGTTTTTGATGACAATAATGTTATACTCTCACTCATACATATGATTTAATTTAGACTTACTCTAAATTTGGTTCAGCCTAACATTTTGGATGTTATTTTTGTGGTTTTGACCTACTGTGCCGTGCATTTAAGCTCCGTTAATAATATGTGACGTGTTAAGTTCTGATGTAATTATTTAGATGAATCAAAGTATTGATTGTATTCCAGCATCAAAATCCGCCCTCAACCCAATCCCCACCTCACACTTGAACCCCCTCTCTCATCATTTGATGATCAACCTGCATAACATATACAAAATGTGTAATATCCACAAGGGCAAGAATTCCAAAGAATAAAGGAATATTCTTGTAGCATTGAAAACTGCAGATTTGTTTACATTTGTTAAATGTAAACAAATTGCCTAAATGCTCGTTGACAAAAAATCAAATTTTTGGTCAATGTATCGATCACCAGAACGCTAACATGGAATATAACAAAGGAGAGAATTTGTACGAATCATTTCATGGTCACTTTATGTTTAATCTTGGGTTTTTGTTGCAATATGAGAAACTCTGACATTCATCTCAACTCATAGCGTTATGAAATTCAAAAGACGAACGAACCTGACCATCATCAATAATTTCACAAACTTGTGAAATTAATTGGGTATACATTGAATCTTATTTAAGATTATTTGCTTTTTATACGAAAACTGTAGTGTGCTAAAACATGAATTTCACAATATTGTGAAATTAATTGGGCATACATATATTAAGTTATGAACATGAATGAACATGCTCACAGAGAGACTGGCGGACGGACGGAAAAATCCACTTTGATTACGATCATGATTCGGCATGCTTACGGACAGACATATATTGAAATGTATTTTGTTTACATTAGCGATCAAATGTGGTTCTCTCTCAACTTCTCGGTCTGGCTCCTTCCCACACATATACAGGTTAAATGAGGTTCTCTCCTCAAATCTCGGTCTCGCTCTCTGTAGCACATATACAGGAGGTAAAATATGCAACATTGTTTCATATTTTGCTTCACACATACAAGAGGTAAAATATGCAACTTTGTTTCATATTTTGCTTCACACATACAGGAGGTAAAATTTGCAACTTTGTTTCACATTTTGCTTCACACATACAAGAGGTAAAATTTGCAACTTTGTTTCATATTTTGCTTCACACATACAGGAGGTAAAATATGCAACATTGTTTCATATTTTGCCTCGCTTATATTTAAACGCTTACATATGTATGTATGTATGTATGTATTCTTGATTATATTATCGAAAAAATGTGGGTCTCTCTCACATATATACAGGTTAAGTGTGGTTCTCTATCAACTTCTCGGTTTGGATCTGATTAAATGCGGTTCTCTCCTCAAATTTTGGTCTCGCTCTCTTCATCATATATACAGGAGGTAAAATAAGCAACATTGTTTCATATTTTGCTTCACACAAACAGGAGGTAAAATATGCAACATTGTTTCATATTTTGCCGCGCTTATATTTAAACGCTTACATATGTATGTATGTATTCTTGATTATATTATCGAAAAAATGTGGGTCTCTCTCAAATTCTCGAGCTCTCTCCCCCTCATCCGTTCATATAGGTGGCTTAGCCTATCATATTTCTTGTAATTTTTTGTTGTTTTAACCCACTGTGCAGTTAAATTTAACCCTCGCTCTCCAAATACTCTCTTACTCTCTCTCTCTCACACACACACTCTCTCTCTCTCACACACACACACACACACACTCTCACACACACACACACACAGACAGGAGGTAAAAAGGTATCAAATTACTGATCTGGAACCGCCATTACCCCTCTACTCTTACGCTTTCTCGTGAACATTATCAGTTCGGTCTTGGTTGGGTTTACTCCAAGGCCATTGGCCTTAGCCCAGCGCGACAGCGACGATAATGCTCCTTGCATAAGCTCCGAAATGGTTGACCGAAACTTACCGGAAATCAGTAGTACAACGTCGTCCGCATACGCGACAACTTTTATACCTTGATTGTCCAGGTCCGTCAAAATATTGTTTATAACAAGTAGCCACAGTAGCGGTGAGAGCACCCCTCCTTGGGGGGTGCCTCTAGTTACTGTTTTCCTAATTTTTGTCTCCCCAATGCTGGAGTTTATAATTCTGCTTTCTAGCATATTATTTATCCAGCAAGTTAGAGGTTCAGGTGTGTTAACTTTCTTAAGTGAGAGTTTTATGGACTCAAGTTCTACGTTGTTAAAGGCTCCTTCTATGTCCAGAAAGGCAGCCAAGGTAAAGTTTGACTTTTTCATATTCCTCTCAATGAAGCCAACCACCTCATGCAAGGCAGACTCCACAGATTTGCCTTTAATATAGGCGTGTTGTGAGCTGCTTATAGAGGCGGTGTCTACATGGCTCCTTATCTCCAGATCGATCAGTCTCTCGAGAGTCTTAAGGAGAAAGGATGATAAACTAATGGGTCTGTAGTCCTTTCGTGCAGAGTGACTAGGTTTTCCCGCTTTGGGAATGTAAGTAACTTTTACCTCTTTCCACAGACCCGGTACATATGAGAGAGTCAAACACGCCCTATAGATCTCCTCCAGGATTAGATATAAAAGCGGCGCTGCAAATTGAAGCATCGCCGGCGTTATACCATCCGGTCCAGGTGACTTATATGGCTTGAAAGTGTTGACAGCCCATTTAATCTTATTTCTGTCAACCACCTTATCAATGAGATCCAAATCCCTAGGCTCTTGAATTTGGAGGTCGTCACATTCATTATTGACGGTGTCCGCATCCTTTCAGCCTGGGAAGTGGGTCTCTGCCAGGAGGTTAAGAGTCTCGGTAGCAGAGTCAGTCCACGCACCATCTTGCTTCTTGATACTTCCAATGGATTTAGGGTCCTTGGAAAGTATCCTACGAAACCTAGCTGCATCGTTGTTGTTGTAGCAGCATAAAAACCTACATAGAACCGTAGGTTTGATGCTGGGTTGGCAGCCCCTGGCCGAAACACTATGGTTTCGGGTCAATCCGGTACGAAAGAACCCGCTGCCGTGGGATTGAGCTGCATCGTTGACTCCTTCTACTGACTCGCAGAAGTTCACCCAAGATTTTTTCTTAGCTCGCTTGATCTCACTCTTGTATTTATTGAAACTCACCTTGTAGGAGTCCCAATCAATGTCGAGTTTAGTCTCATGAGCCCTGTTATACAGTCGCCTGGTAGTTTTTCTAAGCTCGCCAAGTTCCTTGTTCCACCACAATGGCTGAGATTTCTTCCCAGGATAGGTTAGTGGACAGGATTCCTTATGGCAACGGAGAAGAACGTCTGTAAGATTTTTTACGGTCCCATTAAGATCCTCAGCTGTTTCCACATTAATGTTAAGCGCCAGTTGAGAACTCGTTAGTTCCGTGTACTTATCCCAGTTTGTTCTTCGCGGGTTCCTATAAGGCATTTGGCGACCCCGTCCAAAATGACATCAAAGGATATCTTCATATGATCCGAGAAGGAACATTCTTTAGATACCCTCCAATTACATAGAGGTCGATGACCTCCTCCCTATCCCTAATTTTAAAGGTTGGATCATTACCCCTGTTACATATTCGTAAATTATATGATAAAATAAAGTCGAATATAGACTCACCCCTTTTGTTGCTGTCCTTGCTGCCCCATTGGAAATGGTGAGCGTTTGCGTCGCATCCCAGGATCACGTTACAGGTACCCATCATATCACCGAGCAACCGTCGGACATCCAAGTTTGGTGGGTCTGGGGCCTCAAAAGGCATGTATACGGATGACAGCAGTGTGGCCATCCCCGTACCATGCTCCAGCCTAACCGTGCACATGTCACCGTTGCTGTTATTAGATAAAAAGATTAGATTTAAGCTCTTTTTACCTATTATACAAGTCCTCATCTTGTCCCCCTCGGACGCGGCGAAGATGTCGAAATTGGCATTGCTTAGTCCAGAAACCTTATTTTTATAGATATAAGGCTCCTGGACTAAGACAATGTCTACTTCAGAGGTCGTGAGGGACAAGAGTAGATCAGCGGCGGCGGCTTTGCAATGATGCAGATTGATCTGCAAAATGCGCAGCCTTTGCCGCTTCCCTACCCTTACTGAGTTTCGTGGGGTGGACTCAGTCGAAACCGAACCCATCCTGAACCGAAATTCAGTTTTCCCTCACGTTCTCTAAGATATAACTCCCCAGGGGGTCTACCGCCACTCTTGCAACCAAACCACCAGTCCAGCCCGATGTAGTGAGGTTGGGATTTTGCAATCTAAGCATCTTCAGCAGGAGCTCCTTATCCACAGTAGGTGGGGGAATCCACGCTGAAAGAACCTTCCTGGATGGAATATCAGTTAGGGAGACCGCCGCAAGATCAGCTCCTTCCCACAGAGCGCCAAAGCCCTCAACTGTCCGAACAAGAAAGTCTCGTGACTTCTTGTTCAGACCGTTAATAACTTTGACACCCTTTCGTAAGAAGGCGCTGCCAAATTGTCGGTCTTCCTGATCTTCCGGTCCAGAAACTATGGCAGAACGAAGACCAATTTCAAAAAGAAACCAGTGGGGTCAGCTCTGTCGATGATTGCCAAATGAAGGTCTTTATCATCTGCCACTGTAACTGGTCTACT
The DNA here is from genome assembly GCF_047663935.1 of Musca autumnalis. NCBI lineage: Eukaryota > Metazoa > Arthropoda > Insecta > Diptera > Muscidae > Musca > Musca autumnalis. Next base: position 62,151,750 of record NW_027411866.1, on the reverse strand, counting down.
GTATGGCTTCTTGCGTCCTTGGCCGCGCGCCTTGGGGTTAACTTTTCCAGAGGAGGTGGATGCCTTCTCTATACTCGGTTGCTTCCCCTTGGTTGTACGCTCAACAGCCGCCGCATACGAGGTTGATGGTTCAACCAGCTGAGAAGTCATCGTCTTCTTTGGTGAAGGCTGTGGACCCTCGGAGGAACGAACGCGCTTCACAGATTTATTCTGCGGGGCATTGTTCGTTCCTCCAGAAGACGACGTTTCCTTAGCTGGTCTAACCATCTTCCTATTGAGACCAGCATTTCCAGCCGCTTCACCCTTGCCTTTCGGAGCAGAATCGGGCTTTGAGGACTCTGCCTTCACCGGTCGGTCATCACTAGGGGTGCCTGTAGGTTTGGGGGTGCACTCAATAGCCTTTTCCTTTACCTGTCGGTTTGGGTTAAGCTTCTGAATAGGTTTCGGCATAGCACATTTGCCAGAGGCAGTAGGCTTAGGCGGCTCCACTACTTTATCCGGGAGGAAGATCCGTTCCACCTGGAGCTCGCGATGAAATTCATACGGGTAAGTTCTCTCGTACTTCCTTATGAATTTTAGCTTACCCCTGGACCTCCCTCGCCGAATGCAAGTTCGCATCTCTCCCTACGAACTTGCGAAGATAGGATACAGCACGTTTGTAGTGCTTCGCATCCGATGCTTCTCGTGCAGATGCAACTTTCGAGTCGCTGCCCGTTGTCGGGGTCTCGTTAGATTCCCCGTTGTCGGACATCATTTCTGTTGCAGTCTGCCTTTGAAGCCTATTGTCGGCAGGTGCCGACACAGCACCAGTCGGAATCGGACTTGCATCCGGTTGGGTATCAGGGTTCGCACTCCCTTTGTTAGAGTCACAACAACCTTCCTGTGTAGACTTGGCCGGGATCACCGTGGTGTCCAGCTCATAGTTCTGAGGGTCCCGTGAAGGTCGTCCCCGCCCACAACTGCGGTCCTGTCTGCCGTAGACTGGCTTTCACCAGCCCTGGCTAAAACATGTTCCTGTTGAATTGCAGGGTCGTCATCTAATTTGGGGGTTGGAATTGATGTACTTGTAGCAGGTACAGCTGTAGTTGCCAAGGCATCCACACCTAGAACAGCCGGATCACAATCACTTGATCTCGACGACACATGGCTTGTGGTCACACCAACGCTTGCTGCCGGTACTGGGTTATTAACTCCCTGCACCGTAACTTTATTTCTCTTATTCTTTCACCCATTTTAGTTAATTTATTTAAGGGAACTACCCCGATCCAATTTCTGGTCCACGGGGGTCCCCAGGGTCTTCACAATGTGCGGGGTCGGGTCCGGCTTTGGTTGCCCAAGGACGGCTCCGACTCTACACAATGCAGTGACCCCCTTCCCATCCGCCACCCGGGAAGACGAGCCTGGTAGGAGAATGGCAAACTCCCCCAGGTTGTTTCATCTTACAAAAGCTTTTCTATTATCTTCTCATCACCAGTTGAGATTTCGACATGGAATCCAACAGCACTCCTTTAAGAATTTCTAGTTCGTGAACCTACATTTAATTTGTAATTTTGTAATTTTATAACAAAAATTTTGGAAATGTATACCCTTTTGTTTTGATGTCGCTACATGTAGGGATGTACAAATCGACTTGTTTGTTTCTAGTGATCTGTACAAATGATTCAAATGCTGATGAAAAGATCGGATTTTTCACGACTTCCTTTGCATGGATTTAAATGCTAATGAAAAGATTGGATCTTTCACGACTTGCTTTGAACCAATGCAAAATATGCCATGAAATCACGTCATCGCATAGAACCCCTTCCTTCAAATTCTGCTGGGTATCGACCCTTTTTTATCTTTACTATTTTTAACCTGCAAAGCGTTACTTAACCCCAAAAAGTGGTAAAACTGGAAACAATTTTTAAGAGAGAGGGAGAGGAGAGAGATACAATGCATTTCTCTTCTACCACAGGGTACCAGACAAATTTCTTCGGGTAAAAATGGTAGAACTGATTTTTCGACATTTGTTTGACGATTATTTGACAATGAAGAAAAAAATGAACAAAAACAGAAGAAAAAAGCGAATGCTGACAAAATAAAATTAAAAACTGTGAAATAAAAGAAGGAAAGTGAATTTTTATGTTTCTTTTTGACATTGCTACCAGTTCTGCCATTTTTTCGTTCCTTTACTTTTCTGGTAAAACTGGTCGTGAGAAAGCAATTTTGAGCAATTTTAACAGTTTTCTCTTTACCACTTTTACCATTAAAAAAGTAAAGGAACAAAGCCAATTTGTGCAAATTATAATAATGCTTATAATGCAGTATTTTGAAACTTACCCGATACAGATTTCCTTCAAAATTATTCTCCATTTAAAGGAACCCAAAATTTTTTTGAAAGTCTTCCATATCTTCCGCGAGATGTTAGCGTGTATTCGGGAAGTGATTACAATAATAAACGTGCGTTTTCGCCCGAATTTTACCTAAAATAGATGAATAACTCCGACCTATTTTTCCTACATTGTCTTCAACTAACTCACAAAATAAATTTGAAAAATATTTTTTTCTTACAATCATTTTTTAAATTTGCTCAGCATATTTTTTGTTTTTATAATATAATATGCGAACCGTTATGCTGAAAACAGATACAACGTTTGATTAAAGTTTTGTGTCGTTTTGGCCGTTTTTACACTGTTGGGCATGATGCCGAAAAATTCAAATTCATTTGAAATATATGCCGACAAACAGATAAACACTGGACTTTGGTATCGTCGTCGCCCTGTTGTTGTTGTTTTTTTTTCTCGACGCCCAACTCAAAACTTTAATCAAACGTTGTATCTGTTTTCAGCTTTAAACAGACAGGTAGAGTTTTGGTTTCATTTGAATCTCCGCGATGTTTAGATTACGTAAATATATTTTTTAAATATTGTTTGTTTTAGTTGAAGATTCAATCATATGATTGCTTAAGTCTGGAGTATTCCCCCATTGGCTTAACTTCATCACTTTCCTCTTTGCAGAGAAAAATATTTACAAAACGCACTGACAGCTGATCGCTACCAATATCATGCTTTCATCCCGGCGAAGGGAATTATCAGTTGGCTTTTCAGTTTTTGAAATGATGATTTTTTTAGTGAAAACCTGAACTCTTTAAGCATCGAGTATTCTCATGTTAATGAGAATGATGCTCACGTTTCGGCTTTCCCAAAAAACACCAGAACAAAATATTTGCAAGCTGACAGCACGATTCAACTAAGAAATCATCGATTTCTGTTAAGTTGAAATAACATCACCACAGTTACCTGTGAGTATGTCTTTGGAATTTTATTTACAAATGGGTCGATTCCGTATTGCGACGCGAGTCATGTCGCGTCGTCAATCGTCTCCGCGACAAAATTTAAAAATTGTACTACGTAAAGCGATAGAAAATAATCGCCGATAACAAGTTATCGGTGATGTAGCGGAGCGTTTTTGTTTTGATTTGAATAAATTAGAAAAAAAAGTTGTACACAAAAGTTGTAGTTTTCTAAAATGATAAGCTCAGTGGAACTATTTTTTGATGACAGTGAAAAAATATAGTTAACGTAGCATCTATCAAGCGACACTTAAGATATAAATCGAATCGTTTAGAATTTCCATCAGTATTGTGAGTATGTTTGGTTTCCAACATTCATCAAAATAATTTTTATTTTTTTAGGTTTAAAGCCTATTTTCGGCTTCCAAAAGACGCTGTTATTTATATAGTAGATTCATTAAAAAATTACTTTAAAAACCCACAGATCAACAGCAATACAGCCACTTCTTAAAGTGAGTGCTTTCAAAAATCCGATGGCAATGACTTTAACCTCGTGGTGGCTCAGCCCACATTGTCAAAGGTATTAAGTAATGTTCTGGTTAATAGAGGAAAAACTGCGTGAAATTTATATTGTTTCCAAATTAACAGAAGAGGAAAAGCGTCAAAATAAAAACTATTTTTATTCAAAAACAAATTTCCCGGGCGTTTTCGGATGCGTTGACGGAACACACCTACATATAATGGGACCAAAGAAAGATGTTCGCCATTTATATCAGAATAGACATTTTTGAGACATGTTTTTCTTTAGTTTGGATTTAAAATGGGTCCATACTCTGTGCCATTCATCTGGTGTACGCACACAACTCTGTGGTTTTCCTACATAACGACATAAGTCTAAAAATCAAAATTTTCAGGAGAGCGAAAACAAAAATGTTTTGTAATATTCTCTACATGCCGATGATTTTGTTTTGGTTTTTTCTTACATACGGATAGAGCATGCCAAAAACAATCGTTATGAATAAAAAAATCTAAATTTTTTTTATAAATGTACTTTTTATTAAATTTTTTTAAAAACATATCTTAGCGTGTGTGTCTTATTTTTTCAGAAAATGACATATTTATATTTATGTTGTATTCTATGAAAAAGAGCGGAGGAAAATGGATAACACATGTACAATTGTGTTGTTTTTCTGTGAATATTTTTTTACAAATTATTACCCAATCTTAATACAAATAAAACACATTTGTTAAAAACTTGAATTAAAAAAATTTATTTCAAAGTGACGGAAAAAAACTGAAATAAAACCAAAAAAATTTTCATATTTTAGAAATGGAACGTTATTATAAGTTATTAATTATCGACATATAGTACGCTTTTAGCGTTTGGTGACACTTTAAGACTTTTATAGAAATCATGTTATACATCGGGGATTATTGGCAGTAAATCAATCAAATCTTTATTTTTTCAGGCGAAATAGAAATTTCTTCATTATTTTTCTGCTCTGGATTGTAATCCATTACGGTGTTATATGTGATTTTACTACTTTAACGAGTAAATGAATGATCGGCCTTTCTTGCTGTGAGGCTTCCATCTCCGTTTTCATTAAATCTACGTTTGAGAGTATCTATGTTTGAGAGTAAACGACATAAAAAACGGAAAATGAAGATAAAAGAGCATGCAAAAGAGCACATCCAGTTTTACGTGGTTTTCTCTTGAAAGAGAATCAACAAATATTTTAATTATTATACATACAAAACGGCCTATGTCACATTGTGTTCTTTTTTATGAATATGTGTGCGATATACTGCAGCAAATGTCGATATAATAAGTTTATTATGACAATTATTTTGTAAACAGACCCACTTACGTAGTTTTGCCAAAAAATATATCAGAAACGGTACATTTTTTTCAAATACGGAGTAGTGATATGGAAAGCTCTCAGAAAGTACAACTACGTGGTGCCAATAACTCAAAATTTACATAACTCGACTTATGTCGTTATGTAGGAAAACCACAGAACTATTTTATTGCTCCGCAACATCCTTCCACACCTCATCAGAAGTGGCTTTAGTTTCGCCAAAAAGTCTTGACTCCACGTTTGGGTGGGCTCCCATTTTTTCAAGCAGCATTTTAAATTGCTGTTTTGTAGTAATTTTAACCAATATAAGTACTGAAATACCTTAAATAAAATAAATAAAAATGTTACTTACGTTTCAATTTTTCGTTTTTATTCGTTTGTAAAAATGCACGGCGAAAATTTTGTTGTCGCCGGAAAATGAACTTTATGGCGATAGAATTTGACGTCGTCGGGCGACTTTTGTCGTACGTAATGGAAAAATTGCAACTGGCAACGTGACACGACTCGCGTCGCAATACGGAATCGACCCAAAAATTCCCTTTTGCGCGTGCCTTCGCTGTTTTTTGTTTGTTTTGTTTTAGTTGAAGATTCAATCATATGATTGCTTAAGTCTGGAGTATTCCCCCATTGGCTTAACTTCATCACTTTCCTCTTTGCAGAGAAAAATGTTTACAAAACGCACTGACAGCTTGCAAAATTTACTGATCGCTACCAATATCATGATTTCATCCCGGCGAAGGGAATTATCAATTGGCTTTTCAGTTTTTGAAATGATGATTTTTTTAGTGAAAACCTGAACTCTTTAAGCATCGAGTATTCTCATGTTAATGAGAATGATGCTCACGTTTCGGCTTTCCCAAAAAAAAAACACCAGAACAAAATATTTGCAAGCTGACAGCACGATTCAACTAAGAAATCATCGATTTCTGTTAAGTTGAAATAACATCAGCACAGTTACCTGTGAGGATGTCGTTGGAATTTATTTTTAAGGTGCATAAATAGGTTGAATTTTATTAAAACATGTCGCAAACTATAAATTGTTTTAATTCTTTCCTATTTTCCGCCAAAATTTATAAGTTTTTTACTAAAGTTTTGGGACCTCAGTAATCATATAGTACCTAGGAAGCAATTAATGACAGTGTTTCTCAATATAATGAATAGCGTTTTTAAGATTGTTTCTTATGATCAGAATTGAAACCGCCATAACTTTTGCGCGCAATAACCGAAATAAGTATCTCGAACAGATTTGAGAATGGGAATTTTTTCTCAATCCATGTACCAAAAATCGTTCATGTAGCTTGAAAAATTTGTTTTAATATTTTTCCAATGGAAAACTAAAAAAAATTGTCTTCCTCATGTAAACGTAAAATCGTATGAAAAGCAAGTTGTGTCAACGTTTTATTATTGTTTTTTTTCGGTACGAGATGGAAACCATTTCTACACGATTTGCCATAAATTGAAATAAAATATATACCATCAGCCTTGTGCCAGAACCAGAGAGTTTATACTAATTTTTACGAAAAGCTCGCTTTTAACATAGTTGCAGTTGACCAACCGAACTAGAACTTTGCACAAATATCAGATTTGGATGGCAATACATTAAAAAAAATAATAATAAATCAATATAAATAAAAATCAAATGATTTGTTTAAGGTAATCACAGCCGATTCGATTATCAATCACTCTCTGTCCAATTTATAGGTTGCTCTTTTAAACATTTAGTTAGTGTTAGATGCCTTTGTAACCTCTTCTCTACTATTAAATATGGCAAGCCCTCATATTTGTTAGACACCTACACATTTTTAAATACCACTAGAAATTCTAATACTCTTATCGAAAGGTTTAATACTCCATATATGGACCATTCATTTCATAATACAGTTGTTCGTTTTTGGAATGTATTGCCTTCGTCACTAAAATTTTTTTCGATTAATCCTCACAGGTTTAAAAAAAGTCTTTACTTTCTTACTATCAAAGTATAACGTAGTTCTTTATTGTTTGAGTATCACTGGCACTCATTGCATGTAAATGTTAATGTATTTTAGGGAAATTTGCGTTAAAAATTCCTATCTCAATTTTACCCGCCTTGTCTAAGGTAGTTGACCAGACCAGAGAATGACTTCGATCACAAAAAATTTGATCACACTCATTCATTTACTCGATTTTTGTTCATAACGTTGTTGTGTTTGATCTGCATAGAATGATTGTTTTTAAATAGGCTCAAACAAAACGATCAGGTTTGATGGGTTTTATCCGCACACACAAAATGAGCGTTTGTGGTTGTGTGTTTTGTTCAGTAACAATTCCCTGTAGGAAGCATGGGGACATGTGTCGACATGTCACCACTTTGTCTACAATTATGCTGACAAAGTCAACACTTTGTCAACAGGTTGTCAACAATTGATACTTTTACCTTGATAAGAAGAAGCATTGTTTATAGTGAAAACTGATAGCCCAACGAAGCATCTTATTTTTTCTTCATTTTCTTAATTGTTTGGCATAAAATAATGTGTTTTTGTGAAAAATCAATAAAATATATAATTTTAATAACAAAGGAAAATAACAGACAAGTGAAAAAATGGACAATTCTATATCAAAATGCAGGTTCTGAGGCGGCTGACAACATTTGTGGTGAAACTTCGACTATTAGACATTTTATGGAATCTTTAGAGAAGATGACGAATATTGTCCCGTCTCGCTGAAAATGATGAACGCAACTTACATCTGATATTTGGACACGGCATAATAATGAGTTAGAATGTTGAAGGGTTATTTGGCAAAAATTGATTGCGAGATTTTTGCAATGTTTATACGGCTGTAATGTAAGAAAATTTAAGGACATTTTGTTTATGCTAATTTATACATGTTTATTCTTTTCAATTCTTAGATGTTATATCAATATTCAGCGAATCGCCTAATAAAAAGCGAAGTGCAGCAGAAGAGGAAATATTTTAAGCAGATAAATCACACCAATTCTTAGGCGATGATATTTCTGACAATGAAAACGATTTTTTTATTATTGGTTAGTCAGCCTTGAAAACATTGGCTTTATTTACTAATTTTGTGCTTATGTGTGGAATCTTGGGCTTAGCCCTTTATAAAGATAAAAAGACTGTAATACGCAATTTGTACTTTTTAGTATTTTCATAATTATATGTTATTTATTAATAAAATATACTACTTAAACAAAAGTATAAGTTCATCGTCTTATAAAACACACTATATAGCCTTTTAATCTATAAAAAGTTTCAAATAGGCCAAAAAACTTAATAATGAACAATTTGGTACCAATGTCTCCATATGACCCTTTATGTACTATTGACTCACTACCTCCAATGTCTCTATTGACTCACTACTTCCAATGTCTCTACTGACTTACTACCTCCAATGTCTATACTGACTCACTACCTCCAATGTCTCTATTGACTCACTACTTCCAATGTCTCTACTGACTTACTACCTCCAATGTCTATACTGACTCACTACCTTCAATGTCAACACATGGTTCCTCAGGAACTACTGACATACTAGTTCCATTGTCAGTACTGACTTTCGAATGACACGTTCATACAAAATGTCTATAGGAAATTACATTAGTTGTCTACAGTTTGTCAGTAGTACTGTTGACAATGTCAGTAGTAAGTCAGTATAGATTCACTATTGACATTTCCTACAGGGAATGCATGATACGACATATGACTCGTTGGTAAACGTTCATAAATATGAATTTCGTTTTCAATCGTGTTTGCTCTGGCTCAATGATTGTTCACGTGTTCGCTCAACTCAGTGATTTTTTTTAATTTCAGTAAATAGCTGTTCGTTTGTTGGTTTTTCTTTGTTGAAATGGAGGAAAACAGCGAAAGTGTTGCAAGTGGAAGATATACAGTTTCTGTCCATCGAAAGGGTCAAAGTTTTTGTGGAACATATTAACCGATATTTTAAAACTTATACCTATTAATTGAATTGCTTTTTTTAATACCATTTGTAACCTTGTTGTCATAAACTCAATTTTAATAAAATATTTACTTTAAATCACATTTTTGGGAGTCTGTATAGACATGAGTTTCATATAATTTAATGGAATTAATTTGTAATTAATTTTTAAAATCATATAATGAAAAAATTGACTGTTTGCAATGCAAATGAAGAATGATATGTCCATGTTCTTCAAGAATGTTGAATCTCAAATATTGGAATGCCGTAATGTAATCAAAAAAGTTGATTCTAATACTGATGCAAAATTGAGACAACTTCGACTGAGAACAATCTTTTGCATAGGAAAATAAATAGAGCTGACATTATCATCAGTGGTTTGCCCGAAAGATTGGATAATTTTATAGAGCCAGTTGTCAAGCTTGGAGAGTTTTATGACATACCAATTATTCGTCACGATATTAATTATGCGTGCTACATCAATCGAAAGAAATCTGTGTTTTAATAAAATTCAACGATGTCTTTATACGCGATAACATCATGAGGAAATATTTTAGTGGTCTTAGAACAAGAACTCCAATTGTATCTGATCTTGTAAATACTGGTTTGCCAGCTGAAGTTTCTGTTAACAAAAGCATTTATCTCAACGATCACTTCAAATCCTGTATTGCATCCTTACCAATCCCAATTCAAAATTGCGCATCTTAACTGCAGAAGTATAAAGCCACCAACAAAACTGGATGAGCTTAGAAGCATACTCAGGGATAGGGATTTTGATTTATTTGCTATTTGTGAAACATGGTTGTCTGCTGACATTTCTGATCGTGCTGTAAACATACCGGGCTACAAATTTATACGTAATGATCGAATCACTTCTGGTAGGGGCGGAAGAGTAGGAATATATGTTTTGAACGGAATAAAATATAAATCTGGGGTGATTTACGGATATTTGAAAACTATCATGGTGAACTTCTTGCTAGATATACCAATATTTTAATTTCTGGTGACTTCAACTGCAATCTTTTCAACTCTTGTAAGGCTAACTTGGTACGTTTACTTTGTGCTCTACTTGATTTGTCAGTAAGACATAATTGTCGGCCAACACATTTCGATTTATCTTCTCGGTCAACATCTCTTATTGACTTTTGGCTTGTCAGTGATATTAAATTGCTTTGCGTTATGGACCAGGTTCAGTGCCCTTCTATATCTGACCATGTCATGATTTTTGCTTGCTTGAGGAATACCATGACTTCCATAATATCGATTGGAGCAGATTACATGCGTTCATGTATGAATTTGACCAGCGTTCTTTTTTCCAAGCTGTAGATGTTGACACTAAATGTGCTGCGCTTGATTGTCTTTTTAAAAGCTTATTCACCTTCGTTCCTATTGCTAGGAAGAGTATCTCTTACTGTGATGACTCTTGGATGAAATGCAGGAAAGTTGTATTTTATAGATCGTTAAGGGACCAGGCATATTCCGCGTATTTATCTAACCAGTCTACCGATAACTGGAATTCTTACTGCAGACTTCGTAACAAAGCAAAAAGTACAATACGTAAAGAGAGAAGAATACATTTCGCTAAGCTTTTTTCCAGACTAAATTCGACAGGTTTATGGAAGGTCATTCATGCTTCTGGTTGTATGAATTCTGATGATTTTTGTTTTGATGAAGATATGAATGCTATCAATGAATCTTTTGCCATGTCTACGCAGAATGATGAAACTATTGATTTTGATGAAATTTTTGATTCTGATCATTCTCGATCTTTTAGGTGCATTGGAACAAGAATTATTAGAGGCTCTTTTTAAGGTTAAATCCAGACCCATCGGTATTGATGGAATCCCTATCCACTTCATTAAGCAAATTTTTCCCTTCATTGCGTCATTTGTACTAGATTTGGTGAATTCTATTTTAACGTCATCTACTTTCCCTTAAATCTGGAAAGCTGCCCGAGTGGCAGCTATACCCAAAACTAAAGTCATTCATGGACCTGATCTGGACCTTGAACTGGACCTCCTTGAATTCTTTAAAGGTCAATGCCTCCAAAACGAAAGCCAAGATTTTTTGCCCTTCCAATCGTTCGTTCGTGAATTTGAATCTTTTTCTTGGTAGTGTTCAACTGTGTGTTAATAGACATAAATATCTGGGTGTAGTTCTGGACACCAAATTGAATTTTAAGCCTCATATTGATGCCATCGCTGGTAGAGTCTGGGGCGCATTGCGGAGAATAAGATCCACTAATATGTTCTTGCCGCTTCGTGTGAGGAACAGTATAGCTCACTCGCTTTTAATGTCCCAAGTTTGTTTCGGGCACCTGTTGGAATAATATTTTGAAGTTGAGGCGTATAGTAAATACTATAGTACGGTTTGTTTACAACGTACCTAGGAGAAACCACATATCTAGTCATGTACAAAACTTTCTGTGTTGTTCATTCAAAAATTTTCGAAAATATCGTAATTTGATTTTGTTCTACAATGTTGTGAAGACTGGTACGCCTATTGCCTTGCGTTCTATGTTTATTTCTTCTAGATCCACCAGAAATCCTCAAGTTTTCATAAATCGTGTTGCTAGATCCGTGTACGCTAGATCTTTTGTTGTTAGAATAGCTCGCATGTGGAATGGTTTACCGCATGATTTGAAAATTTTTTCCCACTCTAACAACGTATTTCGTCTTAAATTGATGTCGTTTCTTAACTGATCTTTTGTCTCCTTGATTTGAGTGTTGGCAATATCTATCACTGGCATGACTTCTAATATTTCGTGTAGTTCTCACATTGTTTTCTTTATATGGATGGGGAGCCAACATGTATTTTGAGATCATTTTTATTCTGTATTTAATTAATATGAATTTATTATTATATAAGTATCAGGCGTATTTTTACCTTTGTAATATATTATTGGCCACATAGGCTACTTTATTACTGAATAAATAAATGAAAATGAAATGGATAAATGTTCTGAGTTTGAGTACAATCAAATCACTCACTTCACAACGAAAAATCAAAATAAATAATAATCATTCTGGAAGCATTTCATTTGAAGCAATCAAATATAAGTTCGTAAACAGAACAATCAAGCGAGCCACTCGATCGCGGACATCCAACATATTCAATTCTATTTAGATCACAACATTTTTTTGTTTGTGTGAGCGACTCGAATAAATAATTTACAGTCGATGGTTTGATTGAGTTGAATTAGTTTTTTGTTATGAGTGTTCAATCATACACAATTATTCGGGTACATGAGTATTTGATAATTTATTGTGCGGGTACTTATCAATTTATTTAAACTCATGACAATATTATAACAAGGATCGGATCTTTCACCACTTCAATTTCACTCATGAAAATTCGATGAAAAATATCGAATCTTTCACAACTTCAATGGCACTCATGAAAATTCGATGAAAAAGATCGGATCTTTCACGACTTCACTTGTACTCATGAAAATTCGATGAAAAGGATCGGATCTTTCATGACTCCTTTCGCACTCATGCAAAAGAACCAATGAAATCATGATTTTTCTGGGAAATTGTTGTAATGAGGAATTCGATCTAAGAACACCTAATTACATGAATTTTTTTAATGAAATTCACTCTAGTGTGTACCGAGGCTTAGCTCAGAATATTTCATGGTGGAAGGTATACAAAGTTCGGCCTGTTTATTATTTCTTTTTTATTTTATTTATTTATTTTTTTTTTTTTTTTTGTAAGCAGAAATCTTTTCTGCTATTTTGTGTTTGCGGACAACATATATTATAAAATTTCTCGACACTTGGTATCGACACTAAAAGACAGCGAATTCAATATCAAACACTAGAAAGCCATGTGATATGTCCCTTTGTCGAAATCGAATCTTGAAAATGGTAGCGATATATATACATACAATTGTAATTTAACAGTATTGTTTAATAGATGGCTGTAGACTTCATAGATATTATTTCTACTTATTTAAATAATGTGTTTTCAATAATTTCATTCTAATATTTTTGTTGGTCTCATCGATTATTTCCTTTGGCAATTCGTTTAGGGTTTTGGATAGACTGATTTAGGGTGTCCAAAAAACCGGTTTTTCCAAACAAAACGGTTTTCGGTTAACCGAAATTTTCAACTTTTTCAAAAACCGGTTATCGGTTTTCAAAAATTTTCAAAACCGGTTAACCGGTTTAAACCGGTTTTGTTAAATAGGTACAAATTGGCTCATAATTAATATATATTTGATTAAAAATGTGCGGCAAGGGGTAAATTAAGTATAACGATTTCGTTATTATATAATTATCTCATAATATCCTTGTTATTTGACAATAAACCTCGAAGTGAGGACAGCAAAATTAAGACCGAAATTCTGCCCTAAGGATAGTAAAAGCTCTTACAAATATAAAATTGTGTACCAACAGAATTAAGTTGACATTTTATTAAGTTCGGATTCTTCACCTTGCTTTGCCAACCTCAAATTATCGTGAAATGCCTGAAAATTCGGCGTCATTTGAATAATGACTAAGTTGGACCAAACATTCGTTTTAAATTCTAGCTACTATAGCTTTAGTTCAGTTCAGTGTATTAGTTCCAAGATGTATAAGTAACTTCATATAAACTAGCGTGTGATATCACGTATACGCAGAATTTTCATACAAATGGTGTGTACCATTGGAACTGCGTAGTGAACTAAATTGGCACAACTCTACATTTTACACAAAATATTTTCAAATTTAAAGGTATCAGACATTTAAAACTTTGCCGTACCTTGTGTTAGTTAAGTTTTGTTTACCTTCATGTATACAATTGTAATGAAATATTAAAAATATTACTATTTTTTAAAACCGGTTAACCGACACAAATAACCGGTTTTTACGGTTAACCGAAAATGTCGTTTTTGGCGAAAACCGGTTTCGGTTTTGTAACTCAAAACCGGGTAACCGGTTAACCGGTTTCGGTTTTGGACACCCTAGACTGATTGCTAGGGAGAACTTTCCATAATCGTTTTTGTATGCCGGTATTTTGAATTTGCCTTGAGATTTACTTCGCGTATTTCGGTCATGATTTATTTTCTGGGCCAGGTTATCATCATCCATGAATTCTTTTATTATTGATATTGAATATAGGTCAAGTATGTTAAGTATTCTTTGTTCTTTGTACATTTGTTTCGTTGACAATGTGTTAGGTAGTCTTTGGCTGTGTTGAGTGTTTGTATGGGTTTTCTTCAATAAAGACTTGACAATCCTGTTTTGACATGTTTGTAATAGCCTGCAGCTTCTTGCATTACCCCAAGCAGTGATTCCGTGTCGAAGGTGTAATTCGACTAAGGAGAAGTATGCTTGCTTTATAACGTGGTACGGCGCACAAGGTGATATAGTGCGTATGAGGTTTGGTTTAGCTTTTTTTGCAGGTATTGAGTGTGGGTCTTCCACTTAAAATTATCATCTAAGTGAACACCAAGGTATTTGTAGGTTTGTACCACTTCAAGAAGATTCTCGCATTCATCGCTGCTTTGCTGAGTTGTGTTGTTGTGGAGACATTTCATATCATGGAATTTTATTTTGATGTTTGCTTTTGGTATATTTCTTGGTCGGATATGCATTAGTTTAGTTTTAGTTGGGTTTATTATGAGACCACTATCGTGGCACCATCTTGTGGTAATGTTTAGTTCACTTTGAAGTGTATTGGCAGCAGTCTCCAGTGTTTTGTGAGAAACTATTATTGCTGTGTCGTCAGCGTATGTGTATGTTAAGCTGTTCTTCAGCTGTTGCACCATTTCATTTGAGTATATTATATACAATATTGGACCCAATTTAGAGCCTTGTGGTACTCCATATGTCGCGGCCATCTTGCTACTGTCAGTTTTGTCTATTCTTACAGAGAATGATCTGCACGAGAGGTAATCTGCAAACCATTTCAAAGTTGTTCCTCGTATTCCGCTTTTTGATAACATATCGATGAGCTTCTCATGGGGTAGTGTGTCGAAAGCTTTACTAAAGTCTATGAATAAAGCTATACAGTTGTCGTTTTTGCTCAGACATTGGTTTATGTGGTTCGAGAAATGTCCAAGGAGCTGGTTTATGTTTTTTCCTTTTTGGAATCCGTATTGGTTCTTACATATAATGTTGTATTTTATGAGAAAACCATTAAGTCTTCTAACCACTATTTCCTCCAGAACTTTCTCTATTGCTGGCAGTATAGCGATAGGTCTATAGTTATTGTAATCGGTCTTGTTGCCGTTTTTGAATATTGGTCTTATTATTGACTGTTTCATAATGTCAGGTATTAAGCCTTCTTCAATGCTTCCGTTGATAACTTTTGTGATGATCGGTGTAAGTACCTCAGCGTTGTTCTTTAGATCGAGTGATCTTATGTTATCAATTCCCGCACTCTTTGCAGTGTTGATGTTTTTTAGAATATAATAGATTTCTTCTCCAGTTGCTAGTTCCATAAACATAGAGTTCTGAATAGTTTTACTTACGTGTGTATGTAGTGTTACTGTTGAACATGGATGAATTATTTTTAAAATGTTTTCATTGAAGTTTATTGCGAATTTTTCTGTAATGTCTTTCAGTGTTTCATTCTTGAAGTTTCTTTTTATGTTTTCATCTATGTTTTCTGCTTTTTTTCCAGTGATTTTATTGATTAATTACCATGTGCCTCTTATATTGCTTCTATTTTCAATGAATTGTTGGTGAAAATGATTGTTTTTAGCTTTTATTATTGATTTATTTAATTTGTTATTAAAATTTTTATATATTTTTTCATTGATTGTATTATTCTTGTTTTGAGAGTATTTTTTATAAAGTTGATCTCTTATTTTGCAACATTTTAGTAGGGCTTCTAACCACGGGTATGGGTTTCTTTTCTTCAGTTTTGTTTGTGTTGATGTTGAAATTTTTGTATATTTGATTAAATTTATTACAAATGTTAGTAAATAGTTCATTGGTATTATTTGAGATATTCACAATTTCTTCCCAGTTTGTGTTATTTATTAGAAAATTTACTTTATTTGTATTTATTCTCAGACTTGTGATATTTTGGTGGGTTTGTTTGGATTTCTCCGTCGGTGTGTCTTCATTAATGCATCCAAATACCATGAAATGATCCGAAAGTTCACTTTTTATTACCGATGCGTGTGCTTGCGTTAGTCTTTTGTCCCACCTACAAATTAGATGATCGATGCATGTTTCTGTTTGATTTCTGTTGTCCTCACGAGTTGTGTTTGTGATCATACAATGTAATCCATTTGACGATAAAATGTTTAAGTAGTTGTTTGTTGTAGCGTTGCGTTTTTTGATGTCTATGTTTACATCTCCAACTAATATTAACTTGTGTTTTCGATCTATACTGTTTATTAAGTGCTCAATTTCTTGCAAAAATAGCTTGATGTTTTGGCTTGGCGGCCGATAGATTGGAATAATTATAACATTTACATTGTTTGATGTTTGTATTTCCAATTTCATTGTCTCTGCCGCTTTTGTTTCAGTTTGTGTTTGTTTATATTGTATGTCCTTTTTAATATATATCGCAATACCCCCACCTCGACCAGCTCTGTTAAGGAAAATCGAGTGGAAACCCTCAATGTTGTAGAATTGGTTTTCATCATCAGTGATATTAGTTTCACATAATATTATTATTTTTTTGATTTCGTTTATTATTTTCGAAATTGTAGCTATAAATGCCAAAAAGTTTTTTTCTCAAGGATCTGATATTTAGTTGTAAGATCGACATTTTAAATTTCATATAATTCATGTTTATGTCGTTAAAGCTGTGGATTATATCCTCAGTATAATTCATTTTTTTTTTTTGTACAAATGTTTAGGGTTTTTTGTTTTAGGTATAGAAAAGTTTTTAAATTGGATTTGAAAGAAAAAGTCTCTTTGATAGTTTTGTATTTATATTTATTTATTGTTTTACAAATATTTAGTTTACCAACTGTGTATCTTGGCTTTGATTTACAATAGATGGGGTTATGTTTTCAAGATCTGTTGAATTATTTATATTGGTAAATTTTGAAGTTTCGTTTTTGCGTCTGGCAACCCTGATCGAGGATAGACGTCATTTTTGTCGAAAAAGTTCTGCTCCCATAAAAAAGCGATTATTTACATTTAAACAATTGGCAAATTCGTTAAAGCATAATATAAACATAAATATCAAGTGACAGTTTATTTGTGCATGTTGAAGAATGGTGGGCAAACATCGAAAAAGTCTAAACATCAAAAAGAAAATAGAACATTGTTTACAATGCGAAACCGAAATTTTGGAGAGTGACGATATGTTGGTGTGCGATGTATGCAAAAAAAGTCTCCACTCACAGTGCACTCATTTAAATAAAGTGGAAGTAGACAGGCTATGGGAAGACAGATCTCTCACTTTTAAATATCATTACCAGGGCTTCGGAGTCGGAGTCTGGAGTCGGAGTCTGGAGTCGGAGTCTGGAGTCGGAGTCTAGCAAATTTTTCTGGAGTCGGAGTCGGAGTCTGGAGTCGTGAAAAAAAGCTCGACTCCGACTCCGGGCAAAATGTTTTTTTCTACATTTATCAAAAGAGTTTTTATTTTTTATGATAGAGAGATTAACTTTATTAAAATTTTGATAAATCGTTTATTCATTTTATAGGAAATCTATGAGTAAACTTGTAAGCAAAGGATTTATTATATTCAGTAATGTTCCATGACAATACAATTATAATTGCATCTTTCAATATGAATCGATTTCTTAATATACCATCACATTTATGACAAAACTTATATACACTCTGGAATACTACTTTTAGATCTCACCTATTTATACTTCACAATGTAATGTGGAAAAAGTATTATAAGTTTATTTTGTCCACAATTAAAAAAAACTGGCCTGGAGTCGGAGTCGGAGTCGAAGGAAAAATGGCTCGACTCCGAAACCCTGGTCATTACTGTGTGCCGAAGAACGATACCAAAGCAGACATGAAAATTTTGTTATCAGAAATGAGAGACATGAAAAAAACAATGAGTTTCATGTCATCTCAATATGATGAGATACTGAAGGGAGTGAAAAGAAATACAAAAACTATAATATGCTTGAGAAATGAGAACGCGACTCTGAAGGCAGATGTAAAGAAATTACAGTCAACTGTTACCTTTTTAAACGAATGTCGTGTACAAAAGGATTGTGTAATTAATGGAATTACAGCTGATGAAAAAACAAACCCAATGGATGTTGTTGTTGCAGTTGCAAATAAAATTGGAGCCGATATTGGCAATGATGATGTGGAGGATGCTTACTTTTTGAACAAAGGGAATAAAACTAAGCATAACGCTGTTGTTGTTAAGTTCAATAATAACAATAGCAAAGCTAAATTTATGAAGGAAAAGAAGAAGCTGAGAGAGAACCCCGATACAAAGAAAGTTTTCATAAACGACTTTATATCCAAAGAAACAATGGAAGTGTTTAAACATGCCAAATCTTTACGATCTGTTGGGTTCAAATTTGTTTACACAAGTGGAGGGAAGGTGTTTGCAAAGAAAGAAGAGAAGTCTAGGCAAATACGATTGAAGACATTGGATGATGTTGATGAGCTTTTGAAAAACTCTGTGTCTAAAGGGAAAAGAGAACGAAAACTAATTGAAGTTAATATTAGCGATGATGAAGATGATGATGAAGAAACAGTGGATGATGATGATGAAGATGGGTTCGTTTCACCAAATTGATTTGATAATAATAATAATAATATAGTTAGAGTCACTTTTTTAAATTTCTCTTTTTATGAATTCTAAATATTTCAGTAATATAAACTCTTATAATTCTTATATTACACTGTGCAACATTTTCAAGGTAATTTTGTGCAAACAATTTCAAATGCGGTTTTTATGAAAGTACAGACGCAATAGACAAAAACCCTCTTTGGGTTTTGTTTTGTTAGATCGGGTTCGGATTTTATGGCCCTATATAAACATGGCTAAATATTGATTTTTTAAAGAAAATCGGGGCTATAACCTTGAAACTAATACAAATCTTTCAATGACATCCGCAGCAAACTTGTAGATAAGAACAAGAAGAACGTATTTTGAAACATAATGAACACGAATAACCTCAATTATTGCCTCAAATTTTACAATATATCTAAAATTTCCGTGATTTGTACATATTTCGCTGCGTATCTCCAAAACCGCCATATTTTTCTTAGTGTTATCTTTGGGAAAAATATTCGCTGGAATGTAATACACAACTCTTCAGAACATATCATTCTTGTAAAATTCCTCTATCGCGTTGTTTCTATTATATTTTTCAAAGACAATTTGATAAATATATCAACAACACATTGAAATTTCAAATATGAGAATAAACAGCCTGTGTGAACGTTGTTTGAAATATGTTTTGTATAAAGCATCATGTGAAATATCGTCTAAACAACATGAAATATGTGTTTTACAGTTTCAGAATGTTCTGAAGAATTGCTGAGGTTATTATTTGGAACATTTTTGCGAAAGGCTACTTGGTTCAACTCTCAATAGTTTGACAGTTACTGACCATAATTCCAGAAATTATGTAATCTTTCCTATATTTTATCAATTTTGATGCGCTATATGTGGTTTTTCGTAGTTCGTCTGTTTGACATATAAGTGCTACTACTTTAGGACTACAATATTGCTCAAGACCTCAAAGCAAAATTTTTATTAGTTTCTGAGATAAAGAACGGATCAATTGAAAAAAGGCTCGTTTTAGACCGGTATAGATGTGGCCGTAAAATCCAAACCCGATCTAAAAATACGAAACCCAATTAGGGGTTTTGTAGTCTTAATATGTACTTTCAGAAAATGTTCACTAGAAGTTGTTTGCATTTTCAGTGATGCACAGTGTTATTAATAAATCAGAAAGATGTATAAATATTATATCTGTTAATGTTAGAAGTGTGTCATCTTTAGATAAATTTAACAAATTCCGGAATGAAGTATCAATGCTTCAAAAGCTACCTGATGTTATAGCGGTTCAGGAAACTTGGTTCAGCAGTCAATATTTGGATCTGTATCATATGGATGGCTACAATGCCATTAATTGTGTAAGGTCGGATGGGTATGGTGGAACGACGATTTTCGTGAAATCGTCCTTGAGATATAAAGTTGTATATAATAAAAGTGAAGACTATTTAGATGTTGTTGCTGTTGAACTGTCAGATGTCTGGGTAAATAATTCAAAGTTAATTATTACTTCGCTGTATAGATCTCAAAAGTGCAAAGCTGAGCTATTTCGCAGAAAAGTTGATTTGATACTGTAAGATTTTGTAAATGCTTTCCTTGTGCTAGTGGGAGATACAAATATTGATTTACTTGCTGAAACAAATCATCGTCAAAACATGGTTAACCTTTTCAAAGAATATAATATGGAATCTTGTCATAATCACATTACTCGTCCGATTTCAAAGAAGTGCATTGATTGGGTCTTTAGCAACTTTAACAATATTGTATTGGTTCACAGTGTAGGAAATTCTTTTTCTGATCACAATATCTTGAGCTGTTTCATCTATACAAATTTATTGGTTACCAAACCTGTGCACACTAGAAAAATAATAAAGTACGATAAGTTTGGAGAAATTTTGGATCAAGACATGGGCTCTTTGGAAATGGTAAATGATTCGTCCGAGTTATGTGAAAGATTCATTAACGTGCTACAGTCTGCTGTTGGTCGAAGTACCGAATATGTAACTGAGAATGTGAACAGACGGCGGGACATTGCTCCTTGGTTAAACGATCAGCTGATTTCATTAATAAACTACAAGAAGAAATTGCTTGCTCTAAGGCGTAAAAGTAGAAGAGATGTCAATGTCAACAATCGTTTAAAAAGGATTAGTAACGTCATAAGGATAACTAGCAGAATTTTAAGAGACGATTATTATCGAAACAACATTAAATATTGTAATGGCGATGTGAGGAAGGTGTGGCAATTCTTGAACAAGGAAATGGGACGGAATAAAAAACCTTTGGGAGAAATAATTGATGGTAGTGGAAATGTTCTTCTTTCAGATAGTGACAAGGCCGAGGAATTTAATAGGCATTTTATAAATTCTGTTGAACAGTTGAGGAGTTCCATCCAACGGCATCAAACTGATAGCATAAATGTCTTTGGAACACTAACGACTGAAGGTAGTCGGTTTGGTCTAGCGGAGGTGTCCAAGGATCGAATGATAAAAGAACTTGATTCATTAGACGTTAAAAAAAGCTGCGGATCAGATAAGATTAAGCCAAAGATGATGTTAATAAGAAAATCTGCGGTAGCTGATGTTCTAACCAACATTTTTAACAAAATGATTGGAAGTGGGAAATATCCAGATTGTTTAAAGATTCACAGAGTAATACCAGTACCTAAAAAAATCCATTCAAATAATGCCAATGACTATAGACCAGTGGCGGTGTTATCGGTGATCGATAAAATATTTGAGAAGCTTATTTACGAGCAAATGTCTTCATACCTTGATGAGAAGAAAATTATATATGTGGAGCAGTTTGGATTTAAAAAAGCATCTGGATCAGATGAAGCGGTTTTTAACGTTATTGAATACATATGTAAGGGTTTGGATTCTGGCAGTAAAGGAGTAGCTGGAGTATTTTTTGACATTACCAAAGCATTCGATCTTGTGGACCATAGCATTCTCGTGAAAAAGTTGGAACATATTGGTTGTAATCGAGACACCTTGCTGTTTTTTGAGAACTTTTTAAGCCGTCGGTACCAATATGTACAAATTGAAGGAGAAGAGAGTTGTTTGCTACCAGTCAATCATGGTGTTCCTCAGGGTAGCGTGCTGGGTCCTCTTTTATTTAAGGTTTATATAAATGATTTGAAAAACATCCCATTTAATGGGAAATTGATAATGTTTGCAGATGACGTATGTCTTTTTTATAATTACAAGGATGATAAAGTACTTCGCACACAAATTGAATATGACGCTGCTATCTTGGCGGAGTTTGCAAGGTTGAATTATTTAGTGCTAAACTCTTCAAAGACAAAATTCGTGAGATTTAAACCACATCAAACCGGAGATACTATGTCGGTGTTTATAAATGGGGTCCCTGTTACGGAGTCTAAATCGGTAACATACCTTGGTCTTATTATGCAAAACAATTTGTTATGGAATTCGCATATTGAGAAATTAAAGACAAAAGTTTCATCTGCCACCGGAATAATACGCAAATTTAATCATGTTTTGGATACAGGGAGTAAGTTAATGATATATCATGCACTGATACACTCTCACTTGACGTACCTCCCAGGAGTCTATGCTTGCAAGAATAGCAGATCATTGAAGGAATTGCAACGGGCCCAAAATAAAGCACTAAAGATTGCAACAAACAAACCAAGACGATACCCCACAATAAGACTTTACAAGGATAAAGTTAAAAATGTTCT
Organism: Musca autumnalis; assembly: GCF_047663935.1. Taxonomy (NCBI): domain Eukaryota; kingdom Metazoa; phylum Arthropoda; class Insecta; order Diptera; family Muscidae; genus Musca; species Musca autumnalis. Next base: position 62,129,328 of record NW_027411866.1, on the reverse strand, counting down.
TCCAATACGAGGCTTATACAAGCAACACATATTACGATATGTTTATAAATCTGTCTATTTGAATGGTTCTGGATCAATGGTTTTCAATAGAAACTATGGCAGAACTCGGCAGTCTGAGCAGTTACGAGTAGCGAGATGCAGATTTGAGATCACAAACAAAGAATTGGTTTTGCTGGACCAAGTGAGTTCAACGATTTACCTGAAATCTTAAAGAATTGCAATAGCATATCTTCTTTTAAATATAAATTAAAGAAGTATTTATTAGATCGTGTTGACACACTTCTAGCATGAGTTTATCACTCTATTACATAATATGTAATTTATGTACATACAATAATTTTTTTATATGTATATATAAATTTTGTTTGTAACTTATAGTTGTCAGTTTTGCCCCTATAAAGCCTTAAGGCGCTGGGTATTTATGTTAACAATGAATAAAGAATTATGAAAAAAAAAAAAAGATATGTTCGTTCTTTACCCATACATATTTCCATCCACACTCTTTAGCTTTAGTTTTTGCCATCCATAAGAGTTTTCTGTTGTGTGATGTGAGTTCATCGTTCAAGTAGAGAAAATGTTTGGACCCATTCGAATTTACAAGTTCAATTCTATGTCGTTTTATTTTTTTCATTATTTCTCATTTTTTGTTGACATTGGAGAATTCAATTATCATTTTGTTTTTTCTCTTCAGTTTGTATGCTCTTTCAATGTCTCTATCATTTATTTCCACACCCGTGTCTTCAGTAATTTTGGTTAGCACTTCATTTACTTCGATATTTTCATCCATTACGTTGCTTATTTCCATGTTTTTGTCGATTGCTCTCTGTTCTAGCTTCTGTACTCTTTTATTTAGCTCATTTATTTGTTCGTTTTTGTTCTTGTCTTTCATTTGGAGCTCACTTATTTTTTCCCCTTTTTCTCTATCTCTCAGCTGTAATTCCGATATTTCGTTTTTAATTGTTGCTACATTTATGTTTTTGTCTGAGATGTGTTGCTCAATGCTAGACATTTTTATGCTCACTGTTGACATGTTCAGAGTGAGTTGTTTTAGTGCATTTTATATGTCTATCATACCTGTCTTTATCTCGGCAATGTCTTTTTCTTGTGTTGACATCTTTTAAATCTTTTTCTTGCATTGTCCTCGTCATCGTCGCCGTCTCGTTGTTGTTTAGATTTTATTAGTTGTGTTTCATTTTCAGTATTGTCTACAGAGATATATGCGTTATTCGGAGATTTTGCTCTTGAATCACATACATGACATCTCCATTCCATTTTCTTCGGCTGTTCCATACTTTTGTATGAGATCTCTGAGAGAGAGCAACATGGAGTGATATGAAACTGACGATTGCAATTAAAGCAGCGTACAAAGTTCACGGATTTTATTTTGGTAGAACATTGGCTGCAAATGTTATTTGAAACTTGCAAAACAGACATTATTTATGGGTTATTGATTTAGTACGAGGATTGTTTATGCACTTTATGTAAAAAGATTTATTTAAAAACTGCGAAAAATCGATATATTTGTTAGGTTTAACACTGTGTACTAAAGAGTTTAGTGCGCGTATACAGAAACACGTCCGTTCGCTTTGAAGGCTACAGCAGAGTAAATGAGTAAATGCGGCAAGTAAATGGTATACTATTCAAGATTTAAACAATATATTTATATATAGTTGAAATCCTAAATACAAATGTATATGCTAATCTTATTGAAAACATTAAATCTTTCAGCGCAGATAATCACTTAAATAACGTATACAACCATTATAACCTGGGCATTGTAGTAAATCAACTAAAAGGTGCTGTGGAATATTATCACGTCCAGAAAACAATTTTTGATGGAGTTGTGCGTCAGCGATCAGTCCTTGATAGCATTAATTTTGATACTACAGGTATGTATAAACACTAGCATCTATTTCACAATGTCAATAAGTTGTTCTTTCGTAACATTTTTATAATATATTTTATTGCATTCAGTTTAGTTATTTGCCACAACGCACTATGGTCCCAATGTCGAAATTTTTGTCCAAAATAATTTTTGTGAAGATTCTCAATTTTCATGTTTTTTTTTTTTGCGCAGAATATTAGAAAATCAGCCGAAATAATTAGTTTTGGCAAATACCGTTAGTTGCTGCAATGCCAAAATTGACACTTTTTAGTATAAAACTAAACTAGATTTTGTTCTGTAAAAGATATACTTTTTGTTGTACTGCGTAATTGTGTGTATATACAGAAGTTAGACCAAAGTTGTTGTGAATCGGGAAGCTAATGGTGAGTACTTTCATAATATTTAAACAAAGAACGAAGAGATTTGTAAAATTGTGGTAATAACATCAATGTTTGCATGTATATTGAAAATTATTTTTTTTCTTATATATTATATTCTAAATATTTTAAAGCTTTAGAAAAAAATGTCTAAATAAGTTCGTCTCCAAATCGACTCTGGAAGATAGTTGGGGGTCTGTACTAATATATTCAGTAGTAATACCTTGCGGAAACTTGCGGTCCCCAAAAAAATATGTTTTTATACCCTCCACCATAGGATGGGGGTATATTAAGTTTGTGTCATATATTCTTGATCAGCGTGTAATTCTACATTGATATAGCCCTGTCCGTCTGTGGAAATCACTCTAGCGTCCGAACGGATTGACGTAGGTGAATGAAATTTTGGGAAAATCTATTATATGTACGTAGGACTTTTGGTATTGAAAGCGGGCTATGTAGGTCCACGCTTTCGTGTAGCCCCTATACAAAATGAAGCGTGACGCGTCGTCATTTTAAGGAATTTTTAAGATATTTTTCCCAATTCGGTGGTAAGAATTGGTTGTAAATTGGTATTTTGTGCTCCAGAGGCCAAAAAACATTCCTAGGTCCACGTTTTGGTATAGCCCCCATATAAAGTACGCGTCATTTTAATATATTTTGAATGTATTAGTCCCATTTGACAACAGAATCGGTTGTAACTTTGTATTTTGTGTTTCCAGAGGCTAAGAAACATTTCCACCGTAAAGTGTTTATGTAGGTCAACGTTTTGATATAGCCCCCATAGGACGATATCTCCCGATTTTCGGTATTTTGAAGGTTTTGGCCCCATTATCACACCGAGATGGCTGAAATTTGTGGTGGAGGGTATAAAAAGTTCGGCCCGACCGAACTTAACCCTTTTCCTACTTGTTCTATTTTAAGATGAGTGAACTTTGACTATTTTTGGTAATTTTGGGGGGAAAACTTAAGAATTGCTGTTTTTACACATTTATCTATATAAATAAAAATCAAATGTCCTTCGTTGGTAATGGCATCAGTTGAGAACGGCTGGACCGATTTCGATAATTATTTCTATAGAATGTGCGCCATAACCCGACTTAGGTTTTTATGCAAAGAACGACCACGCCCACTTTCAATTTTATCATTTCTACAGAACAGATTTTCCTGAAATTGCCAGGAAATGTACAAGGGTGGCCCTCGGTTAACAATTTTTAACCGATTTTTTTCTGAAATTGTCTGGGAATGTACAGGAATGGCCCCCGGTTAAAAAAGGCTACAAATTTAGTTGAATTTCGGAAGGGCGGGGTACTTCCCCTGTACCCAATTTCTTTAAAAAATGCTATATATATTGGGTACCTTTCCCACGCCTTTCTTTAAAACGCTATATGTATAAGCCAAACTTATGATTTGGAGCCAAAATAAATATGTTATATATAGAAAATTGATTACCACTCCCACTCTTTTCAATACATATTTTTCCAAAACTACTGAACCTAACTTCATGAAATTTTTAAAGCATGTTCAGGAATGTCCCTTGGCCCAAAATGCTATATATTTGTAAACGAATTTCGAGGGCCTATTGTTTTCTAATCGCTATATTTGCTAAACTTATGAGTGCATCGGCTTGCAAATTGCGATGGTTGCGCCCCCGATCAAGAATAACGATATATTTAAAAATTTCCTTAAATGGTGAGGTTCAACGGTAAATCAGGCATGAAAAACTAAAAGATATACAGTTTGTCAAGTAATTGTTTTCGAACCAAGAAAACTAACATGTTTCTGTATAAATTTATGAAAAATGACTGATAATTGTGATAAAAATGTCGGTTTTTGTTTGCAAAAAATAGTTGGTCGACTCTTTTAAGACAAGATAGGATGAATAAATAAAAAAATAACCCACGTAGTCCAACAAAAAGTAACGTAAACCAATAACTTACATGTAATGCAAGTTGTCAAATAAATGTTTTCGAAATGTGGTGAAGTTTCGAAATATCCCATATTTTTGGTAAATTCTTGAAAATCATAACATTTTATGAATGTTATTCTTAAAAAGGGTTAACTACTAACAAGTATCAACAATATTAGGCATAGAATATCCCTACTAGTAGGGTTACCATATGGACCTGTTTACATGTAAACAGAGTCCTATAGGTCTTAAACCGGGAATATCTGAAAACTAAGACGTTTTATGAGTTTTTTAAGTTCACGAGGATGGACTGACATCAAATACAATAAATATTGCCTACAGCATAACTAGATCAGAACGAGGCCACCTGGGCCTCAAAACAGGGCACCGAAGATTGTTTTTTTTTTTTTTTACTTAAAATTAATTAAGAGATAATGGCATTTCACTAAACAATCGAAAATATCGCAGTAGGAGACCAATATTGCTTAGAAATATGTATGTGGGGTACAGGTTTCGTCAATTTTCAGAAATGCACACTTCGACCTATTGGACACATTTCGCGTACTCTGCAGTACTAATGTAGTACATTTTTAAGGGGAAAATTATGTTGATGGGTAAATAATGCTTCAGTGTTAGCATGGAAGCCAAAAAAAACTTAAAGAATTCCTCTGAACTGGCTGTAACCAGTTTAAATCGGAGGTCTAAATCGGCATAGACTGACAATATCTTATATATGCATTTCTAAGCGTTTATGCATTGTACTCTTATGTCATATTTTGGCCTATGTTTGAGAATTCCCTTATCCCTTATCCCTGATCTAATTATTCTGCAGGTAATATTTATTGTAATTGATGGCAGTCCATCCTGGTGAACTAAAAAACCTCATAAAACGCCTTAGTTTTCAGATATTCCCGGTATAAGACCTATAGGCCCATGTTTACATGTGATATGACCTGGTACTCCCTCGGTGCATATGGCAACCCTCCTAGTAGGGATATTCTATGGCTAATATTGTTGATACTTGTCAGTAGTTAATCCTTATTAAGAATAAAACTCATAAAATGTTATGATATTCAAGTATTTACCGAAAATATGGGTTATTTTGGAACCTCCATTAAATTTCGAAAACATTTATTTGACAGCTTGAATTACTACGTGGGTCAATTTTTTATTTATACATCCTATCTTGTCATTAATAAGTCTACCAACTATTGTTTGCAAAAAACCGACATTTTATCCCAATTATCAGTCATTTTTCATAAATTAATACAGAAAAATCTTAGTTTTCTTGGTTCGAAAACATTTACTTGACAACAGTTCTCATCAGACGGTTGATGAGCAAACACCGTTTGTTTTCAAACAGCTGATCTTAATCGAGAGCACGTTTTTTCTGATTTTCTTTTTGTCACTTGATTCTATTTTTGCGCTATTTTTTGTAAATAGTTTTAAATAAAAAGTTTTATTAATTGACCGTCTTTAAAACTAAATCACAATGAATGGGGTGTACCCCCCAAATCACAACAGGTACGCTGTCCTGGACCCAGTCCGGGATAAACAAAAAAATCCTCGTTCCCAAAAAAGATCACGACTAGATGCTGCTGACTTTGTTCATCTTCCAACAATAAATCCAAATTACGATGATGTCCCCAGATTTTTAGTTGCTTCCGCAATATCTTTGGACTCCTCAAGTGAAGTTAAGCCATTGGCCTCCTACAATGTCTTCTAGATAGGCCGAGGTATAAAACACATCAGCCGGGAATACTCTGAAATATCTGAGCTGCGCAGTGGTGATTTGTTAATAAAGGCTAACAATGTCAGAGCTTTTAGAAAATTTTTAGCTGCAAAATATATAGATGTTGCTCCAGTAAAAATAGTGTCACATCCTTCACTCAACTACTCGCAAGGCTTAATATTCTCAGACAAAATCAAGACAATACCCGAAGACGACTTACTCAAAGATTTAGCGGAACATCAAGTAATTGGTGTAAGGAAATTCATGAAAATGGACGGAGATACATTGGTTGCTACAGGCGGAGCTGTGATCACATTTGACCGCATACGACCTCCGAATCACATCGACATTGGCTGGAGCACTGTTCCTGTCCGCGACTATATTCCGAACCCACTGAAGTGTAAAAACTGTCAAAAACTTGGACACACCAAGAACCACTGCAAATCCATTGAATTGTGCAAAGAATGTGCTTTCCCACCTCCACATAACACCTGCAGTCGTAAATTCTGTGTAAACTGCAACGTTGACACACACGCTTCGTATGATAAAAATTGCGTTTCTTTCCTGACACACAAATCAGCGAACAAAATAAAAATTAAGCAAAGGTGCACAAACCGCGATGCGTGGAAAATATTCAAAAGTGATCCGGACGCCTACCTAATCAAACCCCCAGCTAAAAAGCAGCTATATTCACAAGCAATGGGCAATGATAAAAATAACCAAATGTCTACAGGTTCTCACACAAACACTCTACCATCACCAACAACTTATTCAAATCAGATTCCGTCGTCCTCTCAAAACACACATAAAATATCAACAAACGCAACTTCAGTACAAACATCATCACCAATATCTCGTTCAAACTCTGACACCGCAAATCAAGGAAATAACAAATCATCGCCAAACTCACATTTAATACAAACATCACCATCAATATCTCACTCAAACTCTGACACTACAAATCAAGACAATAACAAGTCATCAAATTATTCGACAGAAAAAGAAACATTACTGAACAAGTTTTACACACAACTCAACGCAATAAAAGAAAACACTCAAAGTTCGCCAAGATTTTCTCAGATATCAACTGATTCGTCACCAGAAAGTACATCGACAACATCTATGAAACCAGCCAAAATCACCTCTAGGAGACCTGAAATTGAAGACAACGACGACATTTCCATGTCATCCTAAACACATCACAACTATTTCTTAATTTCTTAACAATAATTATTTATTTTTTCTCTTTCATTTAATCTAATAATATGGATCTAAATTCGAACATTACAATTTTGCAATGGAACATTCAAGGTTTTATATGCCACAAATTTGCATTAGAAATGATAATTGCTTTGCACAAACCAAGTGTCTTGGTTTTACAAGAGACACACGTGACGGACCAGAATAGGCATTTACTGTATCTTCCAGGATACAATGTGTATCATCACAACAAAACCTATAACTATTCCAAGTCAGGGATAGCTATTTTTGTCAAGAATAATATTAATGTTACTAATAGTACCATATCTTCTGGAAATCTACTATTCCAGTCTATAACATTAGATTATGGATTTCCTCTACACATTATTAATGTATATAAGGAATATGACATAACTATATCCTCAGATCTAGTTAATTCCATCAACATACCAACTTCCCATCAAACTCTTTTATTAAGTATTTTGAACGCTCAGAACACCCTATGGGGCTCATCTGGGTCCTCTACCGGAGGTCTCATATAGGAAGAGTTTGCTGAATCGCACGGTTTAGTCATCCTTAACGACGGTTCCCCTACCCTTTTAAGTACTCGTAATACACTTACAGCTATAGATGTGTCTATGTGCACCTCTTACTTGGCCCCTACACTGTCTTGGGAAACATTACCCATACCAGAAGTGGGAGATCACTTCCCCATTCTCATAACTAACAACATTCCCGTCGCAAAGAAGAAATTCATTTCCCGTTTTCAGGAGCAAACTGGACCCTTTTTCAAAACAAATTGTTACGTTTCAACTCCGATTTCGCTGAATCGGATAATATCAATAAAGAGGCAGCGCAAATAAAAAGACTTTTAAGAAAATCGGCTAATGAGTCAATTCCAGTTACCCGTCAACCAAAAAATAAAATAAGGCCTATATGGTTTAATAATGAAATCTCAAGGTAATACGTATTAGGCAAAGAGCATAGAGAACATTCAGAAGAGTTAGGAGTACAGAAAATTGTGAATGAAAAGCGTGAATGCAAGAGAGCCAAAAGATTAACATGGAGCAGATTTCTTAATTCTCTTGACCCATCTTTGGATGTTCGTTGTCTATGGAATAAGGTAAACAAACTAAGAAATCCCAAATTTGATAGATTTTCAAGCATTCGATTTGACACTGGCAATCTTACCCACCCCGAAGCCATAGCTGACGCTTTCGCGTCCTTTTGGAGCTCCATAAGTTCTGATGCATCATTTGATCTCTCAGTTCGCTCAGCAAAGCATTCGTTTTCCATTAACCATCCTAATGTTGTAAATAGTAACAACATTTTTCTTACAGAACATATCGACCTCCATGAACTCGATGCCACTCTCCAAACCCTCAAAGGTTCCACCCCTTCTATGGACAAGATAACGTATTCAATGATACGCAATGCTCCAGCTTTAGTAAAAAAACGTATATGTAAGTTATACAACAAGATAATACATAACGGTGTCTTCCCACATGATTGGAAATTGGCTATTTTATGCCCAATTCCAAAACAAGGTAAAAATCCAAATTCTTTGGAGGGCTATAGACCGATCTCCTTATTACCCGTTCTTTCGAAGGTTTTTGAAAAACTTCTGGCTAAACGTTTACTACGTTACAGTCAGAACCGTTTTTCCAGAATTCAACACGCTTTTCTCCCTCATCACGGGGTGCACACACTATGTCACAACCTGGAATGTACACTACGTGAAAACATAACCCGTAGAAAACATAGCGTGGTTATCTCAGAGGATTTAGAAAAAGCCTTTGATCGGGTAGTATACACCATTATACTAACTGAACTTCACAACTGGGGAGTACAAGGTCAATTTCTATCATTGATGCGATCATTTCTATCATTTCGACGAATGTCAGTCCGAGTCGACGGTTATTTTTCGCACTCTTTGCCTATGGATAATGGGGTACCACAGGGCTCGCCTATCTCAGTTATGCTTTACAATATATACTATGTAAACTCGTTATGCAGAGCTTTAGAAAATGTTTCAGGAATTGATTTTGTAGGAGTATTCGCAGATAACATATTTGCAATATCATCAGGCGATCCACAATTTGTAGAAGAAAATCTAAATAGATTTAATGGTGTGGTACAAAGCTGGGCTAGAGATGTAGGTGCTGTTATCCCTTCTAATAAAATAGAACTTCTTCATGTTTGTCGTAAGAGAAAATGTCAATGTAATTCAATACGCCTCGATCAAAATACCATCAACATTCATAAACGAATGAGAATATTGGGACTTGTATTCAGCAGAAATTTATTGTGGAATGACCATATAAAAATGTTACAGACAAAGTTAGGCAAAATCAACAATCTACTTCGTTTAATCTGCTCCAAATCAAAAGGTCCTCATATTGATATAGCAATAGATATATGTAAATCGTTAGTGTATGGCACAATTGCTCACTGCATTACAATTTATGGATTTACCTCCAAAGCAAATATTTCAAAATTAAATGTTGCCATAAACAAATGTTTTAGAACCGCCACGGGTCTTCTCCGCTCTACACCTCTAGAGTCTCTTTATATAGAGGGAAATTAATGCGACTTCCAAACCCTACTGGAGAAATTTTCTTTTAGTCTAAGCAGCAAAGCTATTACTATATGTGCCCATGGACTCCACAACACATTTTGGAAATACGCTAACTCTAACAACACATCAAATACGACACCCATTGGACATATCTTGACTCTATTTTCGACTTTTCAAATTCCCTTGCCTTCAAAGCCTAGCCCAAACCTAACAATCGGAAGTAATTTCGTTTTGATTGATACAAGCTTATCTTCATTTCAAAAAGGTCATACCAGTGAAGTTTGCTATCAACAACTCCTACTCGAAAGAATTTCTTCATTTAACCCGGAAACTATCCTTTATACAGATGGTACTTTTAATGGTCATTCCACGTCATTCGCAGTTATCAAACAATTGACAAATAATAGTTTCATAACAATTTCCAAATCTAGATTGCCAAACAGAACAGGAATATTTTCGGTGGAACTGAGTGGTGTAAAATCTGCTATAGACTACGCCAAACAAAACAAAAAAACACTAATCTGTGTTGATAATCTGAGTGTCGCAAGAGCTCTTCAAAACAATAAAGGTGGAATCTTCAGTGACATGATGAAAATTCCATACAACTGTAAAGTTGTCGTGTTATGGATACCCTCACATTCACATATTAAAGGAAATGATTTTGCTGATAAGATGGCAAAAGAAGCATTGAATCTTTCTCAAATTGCAGAAATGCCCTGTTTTCATTTCACCTTAATGCATTTTTACAAAAAGACACAGTACTCTAAAAACTCTATTGCGTGGCAGTCATCGTCTACATTTCTTAGACTTGTTAATCCAACACTACCAAGGACTCGCTACAACCCTAATTTTAGTAGATCTGAATGCATTTTTCTGGCCCGACTGAGAGTTGGAAAATGCTTGTTTAATACAAAGCACTACTTCGAAAATGTCATGCCTCCCCGGTGTTCATTCTGTGGAGACTTTATATCAATCGCACACATTCTTGTTGAATGTCATTCTTCTGCAATTAACTTGGGCATCGATAAGATACTTGACTGTTCCACTAAAATATTTCTACCCCAAATCCGATCTGTCCTTAATATTCATAATATTAGTGATATCTAATTCAGAGCCTTTTTGTATTAAATAATAGAATATACTTTTTATCATAGAAATTTGTATACCTCACATTGTATTAATTTGTATTCCTCACATTGAATTAAACATAACACTTGATTATTACTCGTGCGCATAAGGTCTTAGTTACCCGGCGCCTTTTTTTCTATATTTTATAAATTTATTTTATAAAGTATTTTGTAAATAAATAAATAAATAAATTTACTTGACAAACTGTAAATCTCAATTAGCGGCAGAATTAGACATATGTCCAATTTACATTAGCAACTTTTTCGTCATTTAGAGCTGATTCGTCATTTATTTGCTAAAACAGGCAACATTTTGCGTCATTTACCATACAAAAATAAATGACGTAGCTGTCGTAGTTTACATTCGGCGTCGTTTCGTGATTTCGAAGGCGTTTCGTGATTTCGCGCGGAACCAAGCTAAATTTATCATGATTTCGCATACAAAAATGAAATCATCTCATTTCGTGATTTCAGCGAAATCAACATCAAAATCACAGTACACATGATATACAACCCTGTTTTTGCCTAAAAAAGTACCAAAAGTTGCAACACTTTTCACGTATCACAATAAACAAGGTAGATGGTCAATTGCTGCAACAAAAAATTTTAGTATCAAAATTTGTGAACAATGCTATTTTTCATTGTGTTCCCGTACTTTTTTAATGGTAATGTTAGAAAAAAGAGCGAATTGTCAAAAATTGCTTCCCCATACAAATTTCTTAAAAAATTCGGGAACGGAAAAATGACGGAAATTGCATAAATGTCAAAATCAACGTATCAGCTATCATATAAGATGCCAATGAAAATACTTGCTGCTAGTTTCTACTAGGCCAAAATTGTATAGCAGAAAACAGGAGAGGAGGGTGTTTGTTATTCAGCGCTATTTTTGTTTAAAGAGAAGTGCAAGTCTTGCTAGATTTCGGAGTACAGGATTTGTAGCACTAAGCGGGAAAATTACTGCAAGTAGTAATATTTTGCAGGTTCTTAACACAAATTTTATCTATCATTTTTTTTTTTATTTTTTCATTTGTTAGTACTATACACAATTAGTACAATATATAGACAATTTTACGATAATTTTCCAAATAAAGTTGTAAAGTTCTATATTTCTATATTTTTTATGATTAATTCAATTTACAACAACTTGTGAAAATTCATGTTCGATTAGCTGCGCATATGCATCTACCTTGATCATTGTGATATATTTGAAATCAACAAAAAATAAGTGTAAACACCGGGTTGTATTTCAGGATTTCGTGAAATCCAGTGGATTTTGGAGCGCTAGTGTAAACTTGGCATTAAATTTTTTTTAAAGTTTTATAATTAGACTGCTTTATTGTAAAGACATCGGACGTGGACGATAATAAATCCTAAGCAGCATCAATGGGCACAAAATTCGACAAAGTCCATAAGAGAGAAGAAAGGTTAGTGACAAATTCTGTTGATAAATTTAAAATCCGAAGAAGTGAAGTAGAAAATATCTATTTTTGAATTGTCAAGCATAAAGTCCATAAAAAATTGTCAATAAAACTAATTACGACGGGCCAGCAACACGGATCGGGGTCAATACAAAATGGACGTTGAAATAATTTTGGCCAGAAAATTTGCTCTTGAGACATCAACATCAACAATTTTTCGAAAATAAGTCCACCTTTAGTTATAGCCCCCATATAACGGTACCGCCCTATTTTAGATATTTTGGGGGTTTTAGCGACGCTATAACCGATTCGGCTGTAATTTGGTATTTCGACATTTTGGAAGGTAAGAATCCTTCGTACCAATGTTTTGGTTTAGACCACATACAACGGGACCACCCTGTTCAACGTATTTTTACTATTTTTGGTAATTTTGGGGGAAAAAACATAAGAATGGCTGTTTTTACACATTTATTGTAAATAGTAATAAATTTCAATACAAAATGGATGTTGAAATAATTTTGGCCAGAAAATTTGCTTTGAGACCATAGTGCTATTTTTGTCAAGAATAATATTAATGTTACTAATAGTACCATATCTTCTGGAAATCTACTATTCCAGTCTATAACATTAGATTATGGATTTCCTCTACACATTATTAATGTATATAAGGAATATGACATAACTATATCCTCAGATCTAGTTAATTCCATCAACATACCAACTTCCCATCAAACTCTTTTATTAAGTATTTTGAACGCTCAGAACACCCTATGGGGCTCATCTGGGTCCTCTACCGGAGGTCTCATATAGGAAGAGTTTGCTGAATCGCACGGTTTAGTCATCCTTAACGACGGTTCCCCTACCCTTTTAAGTACTCGTAATACACTTACAGCTATAGATGTGTCTATGTGCACCTCTTACTTGGCCCCTACACTGTCTTGGGAAACATTACCCATACCAGAAGTGGGAGATCACTTCCCCATTCTCATAACTAACAACATTCCCGTCGCAAAGAAGAAATTCATTTCCCGTTTTCAGGAGCAAACTGGACCCTTTTTCAAAACAAATTGTTACGTTTCAACTCCGATTTCGCTGAATCGGATAATATCAATAAAGAGGCAGCGCAAATAAAAAGACTTTTAAGAAAATCGGCTAATGAGTCAATTCCAGTTACCCGTCAACCAAAAAATAAAATAAGGCCTATATGGTTTAATAATGAAATCTCAAGGTAATACGTATTAGGCAAAGAGCATAGAGAACATTCAGAAGAGTTAGGAGTACAGAAAATTGTGAATGAAAAGCGTGAATGCAAGAGAGCCAAAAGATTAACATGGAGCAGATTTCTTAATTCTCTTGACCCATCTTTGGATGTTCGTTGTCTATGGAATAAGGTAAACAAACTAAGAAATCCCAAATTTGATAGATTTTCAAGCATTCGATTTGACACTGGCAATCTTACCCACCCCGAAGCCATAGCTGACGCTTTCGCGTCCTTTTGGAGCTCCATAAGTTCTGATGCATCATTTGATCTCTCAGTTCGCTCAGCAAAGCATTCGTTTTCCATTAACCATCCTAATGTTGTAAATAGTAACAACATTTTTCTTACAGAACATATCGACCTCCATGAACTCGATGCCACTCTCCAAACCCTCAAAGGTTCCACCCCTTCTATGGACAAGATAACGTATTCAATGATACGCAATGCTCCAGCTTTAGTAAAAAAACGTATATGTAAGTTATACAACAAGATAATACATAACGGTGTCTTCCCACATGATTGGAAATTGGCTATTTTATGCCCAATTCCAAAACAAGGTAAAAATCCAAATTCTTTGGAGGGCTATAGACCGATCTCCTTATTACCCGTTCTTTCGAAGGTTTTTGAAAAACTTCTGGCTAAACGTTTACTACGTTACAGTCAGAACCGTTTTTCCAGAATTCAACACGCTTTTCTCCCTCATCACGGGGTGCACACACTATGTCACAACCTGGAATGTACACTACGTGAAAACATAACCCGTAGAAAACATAGCGTGGTTATCTCAGAGGATTTAGAAAAAGCCTTTGATCGGGTAGTATACACCATTATACTAACTGAACTTCACAACTGGGGAGTACAAGGTCAATTTCTATCATTGATGCGATCATTTCTATCATTTCGACGAATGTCAGTCCGAGTCGACGGTTATTTTTCGCACTCTTTGCCTATGGATAATGGGGTACCACAGGGCTCGCCTATCTCAGTTATGCTTTACAATATATACTATGTAAACTCGTTATGCAGAGCTTTAGAAAATGTTTCAGGAATTGATTTTGTAGGAGTATTCGCAGATAACATATTTGCAATATCATCAGGCGATCCACAATTTGTAGAAGAAAATCTAAATAGATTTAATGGTGTGGTACAAAGCTGGGCTAGAGATGTAGGTGCTGTTATCCCTTCTAATAAAATAGAACTTCTTCATGTTTGTCGTAAGAGAAAATGTCAATGTAATTCAATACGCCTCGATCAAAATACCATCAACATTCATAAACGAATGAGAATATTGGGACTTGTATTCAGCAGAAATTTATTGTGGAATGACCATATAAAAATGTTACAGACAAAGTTAGGCAAAATCAACAATCTACTTCGTTTAATCTGCTCCAAATCAAAAGGTCCTCATATTGATATAGCAATAGATATATGTAAATCGTTAGTGTATGGCACAATTGCTCACTGCATTACAATTTATGGATTTACCTCCAAAGCAAATATTTCAAAATTAAATGTTGCCATAAACAAATGTTTTAGAACCGCCACGGGTCTTCTCCGCTCTACACCTCTAGAGTCTCTTTATATAGAGGGAAATTAATGCGACTTCCAAACCCTACTGGAGAAATTTTCTTTTAGTCTAAGCAGCAAAGCTATTACTATATGTGCCCATGGACTCCACAACACATTTTGGAAATACGCTAACTCTAACAACACATCAAATACGACACCCATTGGACATATCTTGACTCTATTTTCGACTTTTCAAATTCCCTTGCCTTCAAAGCCTAGCCCAAACCTAACAATCGGAAGTAATTTCGTTTTGATTGATACAAGCTTATCTTCATTTCAAAAAGGTCATACCAGTGAAGTTTGCTATCAACAACTCCTACTCGAAAGAATTTCTTCATTTAACCCGGAAACTATCCTTTATACAGATGGTACTTTTAATGGTCATTCCACGTCATTCGCAGTTATCAAACAATTGACAAATAATAGTTTCATAACAATTTCCAAATCTAGATTGCCAAACAGAACAGGAATATTTTCGGTGGAACTGAGTGGTGTAAAATCTGCTATAGACTACGCCAAACAAAACAAAAAAACACTAATCTGTGTTGATAATCTGAGTGTCGCAAGAGCTCTTCAAAACAATAAAGGTGGAATCTTCAGTGACATGATGAAAATTCCATACAACTGTAAAGTTGTCGTGTTATGGATACCCTCACATTCACATATTAAAGGAAATGATTTTGCTGATAAGATGGCAAAAGAAGCATTGAATCTTTCTCAAATTGCAGAAATGCCCTGTTTTCATTTCACCTTAATGCATTTTTACAAAAAGACACAGTACTCTAAAAACTCTATTGCGTGGCAGTCATCGTCTACATTTCTTAGACTTGTTAATCCAACACTACCAAGGACTCGCTACAACCCTAATTTTAGTAGATCTGAATGCATTTTTCTGGCCCGACTGAGAGTTGGAAAATGCTTGTTTAATACAAAGCACTACTTCGAAAATGTCATGCCTCCCCGGTGTTCATTCTGTGGAGACTTTATATCAATCGCACACATTCTTGTTGAATGTCATTCTTCTGCAATTAACTTGGGCATCGATAAGATACTTGACTGTTCCACTAAAATATTTCTACCCCAAATCCGATCTGTCCTTAATATTCATAATATTAGTGATATCTAATTCAGAGCCTTTTTGTATTAAATAATAGAATATACTTTTTATCATAGAAATTTGTATACCTCACATTGTATTAATTTGTATTCCTCACATTGAATTAAACATAACACTTGATTATTACTCGTGCGCATAAGGTCTTAGTTACCCGGCGCCTTTTTTTCTATATTTTATAAATTTATTTTATAAAGTATTTTGTAAATAAATAAATAAATAAATTTACTTGACAAACTGTAAATCTCAATTAGCGGCAGAATTAGACATATGTCCAATTTACATTAGCAACTTTTTCGTCATTTAGAGCTGATTCGTCATTTATTTGCTAAAACAGGCAACATTTTGCGTCATTTACCATACAAAAATAAATGACGTAGCTGTCGTAGTTTACATTCGGCGTCGTTTCGTGATTTCGAAGGCGTTTCGTGATTTCGCGCGGAACCAAGCTAAATTTATCATGATTTCGCATACAAAAATGAAATCATCTCATTTCGTGATTTCAGCGAAATCAACATCAAAATCACAGTACACATGATATACAACCCTGTTTTTGCCTAAAAAAGTACCAAAAGTTGCAACACTTTTCACGTATCACAATAAACAAGGTAGATGGTCAATTGCTGCAACAAAAAATTTTAGTATCAAAATTTGTGAACAATGCTATTTTTCATTGTGTTCCCGTACTTTTTTAATGGTAATGTTAGAAAAAAGAGCGAATTGTCAAAAATTGCTTCCCCATACAAATTTCTTAAAAAATTCGGGAACGGAAAAATGACGGAAATTGCATAAATGTCAAAATCAACGTATCAGCTATCATATAAGATGCCAATGAAAATACTTGCTGCTAGTTTCTACTAGGCCAAAATTGTATAGCAGAAAACAGGAGAGGAGGGTGTTTGTTATTCAGCGCTATTTTTGTTTAAAGAGAAGTGCAAGTCTTGCTAGATTTCGGAGTACAGGATTTGTAGCACTAAGCGGGAAAATTACTGCAAGTAGTAATATTTTGCAGGTTCTTAACACAAATTTTATCTATCATTTTTTTTTTATTTTTTCATTTGTTAGTACTATACACAATTAGTACAATATATAGACAATTTTACGATAATTTTCCAAATAAAGTTGTAAAGTTCTATATTTCTATATTTTTTATGATTAATTCAATTTACAACAACTTGTGAAAATTCATGTTCGATTAGCTGCGCATATGCATCTACCTTGATCATTGTGATATATTTGAAATCAACAAAAAATAAGTGTAAACACCGGGTTGTATTTCAGGATTTCGTGAAATCCAGTGGATTTTGGAGCGCTAGTGTAAACTTGGCATTAAATTTTTTTTAAAGTTTTATAATTAGACTGCTTTATTGTAAAGACATCGGACGTGGACGATAATAAATCCTAAGCAGCATCAATGGGCACAAAATTCGACAAAGTCCATAAGAGAGAAGAAAGGTTAGTGACAAATTCTGTTGATAAATTTAAAATCCGAAGAAGTGAAGTAGAAAATATCTATTTTTGAATTGTCAAGCATAAAGTCCATAAAAAATTGTCAATAAAACTAATTACGACGGGCCAGCAACACGGATCGGGGTCAATACAAAATGGACGTTGAAATAATTTTGGCCAGAAAATTTGCTCTTGAGACATCAACATCAACAATTTTTCGAAAATAAGTCCACCTTTAGTTATAGCCCCCATATAACGGTACCGCCCTATTTTAGATATTTTGGGGGTTTTAGCGACGCTATAACCGATTCGGCTGTAATTTGGTATTTCGACATTTTGGAAGGTAAGAATCCTTCGTACCAATGTTTTGGTTTAGACCACATACAACGGGACCACCCTGTTCAACGTATTTTTACTATTTTTGGTAATTTTGGGGGAAAAAACATAAGAATGGCTGTTTTTACACATTTATTGTAAATAGTAATAAATTTCAATACAAAATGGATGTTGAAATAATTTTGGCCAGAAAATTTGCTTTGAGACCATAGTGCAACGGTTTGTTTTTTCTTTAATCTTTAATCTTTTTTTTTATTCTATGAAAATGTGTAATAATAAGTGTTAAAATCTACTACTACAGCTTACTTAATTATACCACTTCCTAAAATTCAAGTATAAGCATTTATCCACATTTCATTTTTATACCCTCCACCATAGGATGGGGGTATATTAAGTTTGTCACTACGTTTGTAACTACTCGAAATAATCATTGTAGACCCCACAAAGTATATATATTCTTGATCAGCGTGCAATTCTACATCGATATAGCCATGTCCGTCCGTCTGTCTGTCTGTCCGTCTGTGGAAATCACTCTAGCGTCCGAACGGATTGACGTAGGTTGATGAAATTTTGGGAAAATATGTTATATTTACGTAGGACTTTTGGTATTGAAAGCGGGCTATGTAGGTCCACGCTTTCGTATAGCCCCCATACAAAATGACGCGTGACGCGTCGTCGTTTTAAGGAATTTTTAAGATATTTGGCCCATTTTACCACCGAATTGGTTGTAATTTGGTACTTTGTGTCTCCAAAGGCCAAAAAATATTCCTACCAAAGTTGGGTTATATAGGTCCACGTTTTGGTATAGCCCCCATATAGGGCCCCATATAAAGTACGCGTCATTTTAATATATTTTGAATGTATTAGACCCATTTGACCACAGAATTGGTTGTAATTTGGTATTTTGTGTCTTCAGAGGCCAGAAAATATTCCTACCAAAGTTGGGTTATATAGGTCCACGTTTTGGTATAGTCCCCACATAAGACCCCTTATAAAGTACGCGTCATTTTAATATATTTTGAATGTATTAGACCCATTTGACCAAAGAATCGGTTGTAACTTTGTATTTTGTGTTTCCAGAGGCTAAGAAATATTTCTACCATAAAATGTTTATATAGGTCCACGTGTTGATATAGCCCCCATAATACAATATCTCCCGATTTTCCATATTTTGAACGTTTTAGCCTCATTATCACACCGATTTGGCTGGAATTTGGTATTTAGTCTTCTTTAGGCGTATACAACTTTCCCCCAGAAATTTGTAGGTATAGGTCCACGCCATCATATAGCCCCCATAGAACGGTACCTTCCGAATTTCGGTACTTTGAAGGTTGTGGCCACATTAATCCACCGAAATGGCTGAAATTTGTGGTGGAGGGTATAAAAAGTTCGGCCCGACCGAACTTAACGCTTTTCTTACTTGTTAATATACTAGCCAAGTGCCCGCTACTTCGCATGCGGAAAGGATACAAAAACAAATAAACAATATTTAATATGGAAATGGTGAACATTGAAAATTTTGGTGTACTATTTTATATTTTATTTTTACAGTGTTTTATTTAACTTGCTTTGGTGTCCGTTTAGTTCAAATCTGGTAATTCATTTTTAACACAGTTGCAGTTGACCAATCGAACTGAAACTTTGCACCAGGGTTTAAAATGCTAACGCCATATTAGCAAAAGCACCGAATATTTGCAGCTTTGCCTGCTAAAATTTCTTCGAAATATGTTTAGCAACAATGAACAACGGCAACATGTAGCAACAAATTTCACAAAAATATTGCTAGCGATGCTGATGCTATTTGATATTGTTACTACAATAAAAAAGCGTCGAACACGCATACTCATATTTTGCAGCACACATGATCAACACATATCAGAAAAGAGAATAAGCAACAAAGTTTCAACGGCTTAGCCATGTTTTCAGCAAACAATTGTTTTTGAGATCAGGGTTACCAGTGTAATGCATTAAAAATCACGATATAATTAATTCCACTTTTTGCCCCTTTGGGGCAAAATGATTTCAGTCAGGTAAGAGTTTTGATAGGGCAAATTGAAATATTTTCGGAAACAAAACCCTTTTCTATAATGTATTTAACAGATTTAATGATATAAGTGAATAGTATTATCAGTGGTTTTTTGAAAATAAAAGTTTTGTGAAGGCGCCCAAATTATCAAGGGGACATATAATTAGCACACCCTAAGATTTTTTAATTTAATTCAATTAATATACAAAAATTAATTTATATTGAAGTTAATTCATATTCAAAACGTATTGAACAAATAATTTTTTGAAAGAAAAAATAATTTATCACCCCGGAATCTCAAAATATATCCCAATAGCGGACCATTTTTCGTAATGTGCACTTAAACGTCAGGAAGTCGCCAAAACTTTAAAAACAAATGTACAATTGGATCTGAAATTATTGGAACTGTTAACCGATTACTGAAATTTAAATATAAAGTGCAAAAACTTATGAAAAAGTGTTTAAGGTCGATGATTCATTCAAGAAAATTTTCGATTTGGAAGGGGTTTATAGGAAGAAGATCAATAAAATCCACCCTTATGTGAAGAAGGATCAACTTATAACACCATGTGTTATTCAAAATTACACGTCTGAATAACACCAAAGACCTACCACTACAAAACTGTCAACAAAGCACTAGGTGAACACGTAGCCCATGAGTATGTTTAAAGGTATAACCCCTTTCTAACAATAAAGGATTTTGAGGTTTGCTAAAATTGGTTAAAATCCATGAAAGTAGGCATATACTATTCAAGATAAATGTTTTCTGGATTATTGATTTTAAATTTAATCGTTTTAAGCTCCGGGAAACCTATTATTTTGCGGTCTCACTAGACTATCTCCCATTTCCCTTATGTTTAGAAAATTATTGAAATTTGCGTAGGTCCCATAGAGATGAACATAGGTTTATCATGGCATACATCACGACATATCGGTAAAATTCAGTCCAGATGGATAAGTATTTATAAAAATTTTAAATGAAAATTTTTGTGTCAAACGGACTTTACAGATGCACACTGCTGGTGGGTACATCCCACTATTCGCAAATTTACAAAGATGAACAAGAATATGATGTTTTATTTGATGCTTTTATGAACTACTTGCTTCAATGAATTTGTTACCATGTGAAAAAATCGATAAAAAAAAACACTAAAAAATTGAAATTTCCATCAGTCCTTGGGACCCCCATATAATTCCTTTCTGACACTGAAATTTCGGAGACTGGTGGAGAGTATAACTAGCAGAATGGAACTTATTCCCAAACGAAAGGGATTTAAAACTGAATATGGACAAAAATATTGAAACTATTCACAATATTAGTGATTCTTTTAAGGTGTGCTAATTACGTGTCCAGTGAATTTAGGACATTTTTTAAATTTTTGGAGGTTATTCAAATTGACAGTTATGTTTCAGTTTCTGTATTGCGTTGTATTCTTTAAGCATACTACTGAGAATATATTAGTACAAATACTTTATTAAATACAACTACTTTTGAAGGTCTTTTTAGGGAAAATAAATGTTGGTAGTGGGGTGTGCTAATTATGTGACCAACACTGTAGATGACAATACATGAATATGGAATCAAAACCAATATTGGTCCATTTTATAGTATTTTAATGGTGTTTTATTTAAATTGCATTTCAAATCTGGTAACTCAATTTTGACACAGTTGCAGTTGACAATTCGGACTAAAACTTTGCACACTTTTCAGATTTGGATGACAAAACATGAATATCCCAGCAAAAAGTTTGCCTCCAAAGAGGCAGTTAAATGATATGTACAAGTGATCTGGAAGTGCATCAAATTACGCATTTTCACTCATGATTTTTACAAGAGCGTGACTACTGAAAGAGGCACTCCAACTGCACTGCATTTTAACTGAGCCTTTGGCACTGCATTTAAACTGACCATCTGGCACTGCATTTCAACTGACCCTTTGGCATAGCATTTTAACTAACCCTTTGGGGTAGAATAGGAGACAGTCCAAAGCACGTGTTTTGATACAGGCATTCTGCGGAAATTGTGCAAGCCATTACAAAATATCCCAGAACAAAAAACTGCATTTATTATTTGTGTAAAACAAAAATATTAACACAAATTATGAAAATTCTCCATTGAATTCAATCGCAAACATGCGTGTTTCCTCCGCTATCCATTTAATCCAAGCTGAACTGTTTTTGTTTCATCTGCTAAATGGGTCTTCCCATCACCAGTTAAGTTTTCGACATGTACTCCAACAGCACTCCATTCGGAAATTTTCTTGTCGTGAGTTACCGGAAGAATGTTCACAAATAAAATATTATTTAGTTTGTATTAACAAATGTTTGGAAATGTTAACACGCTTATCTCTTTTTGTAAAATGTATCCGCTGCCTGTAGAGATGTACAAACTGATTTATGTACATGTAGGGATCTCTAACATCTGCTAATAAAATGTAGCGAACGGAGTGCCTTTTTCAGGACTCCGTTTGGACTGCATCCGGATGTTGTTAAATTGTGACAAGTGGATGTGATTCTTTGGATTGCATCTAAATGCAGTTAAAATGTGAGGACTGGAGTGCCTTTTTCACGACTCCGTTTGAACTGCATCAAAACATGCCGTGACAGAACTAGTCCACATTGCACTACTTCCAATTTATTTTGCTGGGATGAAATTAAAACAAAGATGGGTCCATTTCACAGTGTTTTAACTTGATTTATTTAAATTGCCATTTTACAGTGTGTAACGGTGTTTTATTTAAATTGCATTTCAAATCTACAAAAAAACAAACATTGTTCCACAACATTCCATACGGGACAAGGGAGACTTCTCTCATATCAATGAGTGCACCCCGATTCATATTTAGCTCAATGATATGGGACCTACTGTTTATCGCCGAGTCCGAACGGCGTGTCTTAAGACACCACTTATGGAGAAGTTTTTCAAGGCTGAAATACTCAGGAAATGTCGCCAACATTACCGTGGGGTATTTTGCCACCGTTGAAAAATGTTTTGATGTTGCATGGCCGGGGAATCGAACCCCCGACCTTCTGCGTGCAAGGCGGGCGTGCGTACCATTGCACCACGGTGGCACCCGCCTGTTAACTCAATTTTGACACAGTTGCAGTTTTCCAAACAGACTAAAACTTTGCACACTTTTCAGATTTGGATGACAATACATGAATATGAAATCAAAACCAATATTGGTCCATTTTTACAGTGTTTTTACGGTGTTTTATTTAACTTGCATTTCAACTCTGGTAACTAATTTCCACACAGTTGCAGTTGACCATTCGAACTGAAACTTTGCACACTTTTAAGATTGGGATGACAATACATGAATATGGGCCCAATGTTTCCTACAGCCCCCATATAGCGGTACCACCCGATTTCAGGTATTTTGAGGATTTTATGAAAATACATGAATATGAAATTAAAACAAAGATTGGTCCATTTTACAGTGCTTTAACGGTGTTTTATTTAACTTCATTTCCACTCTGGTAACTCATTTTCCACACAATTGCAGTTGACCAATCGAACTGAAACTTTGCACATTTTTCAGATTTGGATAACAATACATGAATATGGGCCAAATTTTTCCTATAGCGGTATCACCCGATTTCAGGTATTTTGAGGATTTTTTTCATTTTTGCCCGAATTAGCTGTCATTTGTCATTTCCAATGATATAGACATTTCCCCACCAAAAATTGTGAACATAAGTCCAGGTTTTGGTATAGCCCCCTTATAGCGGTACCACCCGATTTCAAGTATTATGAGGATTTTATTTTCCTTTTTTAGGCCGAATTGGCTGTAACTTGCCATTTGGAGTCCCCAATTGTACAGAAACTTCTCCACCAAAATTTGTTGACATAGGTTCAGGTTTTGATATAGCCCCCATATAGTGGTACCACCCGATTTCAAATGTTTTAAGGGTTTCATCTTCATTTTTAGCCAGAATTGGCTGTAACTTTGCATTTGGAGTCCCCAATGGTACAGAAACTTCCCCACCAAAAATTATTGGCATAAGTTTAGGTTTTGGTATAGCCTTAAATAACGGTACTACACGATTTCAGGCATTTTAAGTTTTTATCTAAATTTTCGGCCTAAATTGACTACAGTTTTGTTCTCTGTGGTCAAAAAAATGTATTTACTAAAAAGTTAAAAATAAAATATAATTTAAAAAAATTAAGTTTCAGTGTTTTGTTCAGAGTTCGAAAATAAACGGTACACTAACATAGTGTACCGCTCCGAGTACAGTATCACTAAAATATTTTTAGCGTTAGTGTTCCGGAACACAAACACTAAAAAATATTTTAGTGATACTGTTCCGGAGCACAACGATAAACGTAGTGTACCACATTTTGGTACACTAAAAACGTTGGGTACCGCAGTCGGAACACTAAAAATCGTAGTGCTCCGCAGTCGGAACACTAAAAATCGTAGTGCTCCGCAGCCGGAACACTAAAAATCGTAGTGCTCCGCAGTCGGAGCACTAAAAATCGTAGTGTTCCGCAGTCGGAGCACTAAAAATTCGTTGTGTACCACATGTTGGAACACTAAAAAATAACGTAATGATAATGTGCCACACACGAGTTTATTATGATTTACGATGAAAATTAAATATGAATAATTTTTGAGATAAGTACAAATTAAGACATAAAAACTCAGATACACCTCTTAAATCCATGTATGTATACATATTAATTAATAACGTTGGGAACTTAAGTAGAAAATATGAAAAACATTGATTCGGTTGTTGTACAATGGCGCACTAAAAATTGTAGTGTTCTGACTGTGGATACATAAAAAATACCACACAGGAGTTTATTATGATTTGTGAGGAAAATTAATTATTTTATATTTATATTATAATTTTTTTTAATAAATACAAATTAAGAAATAAAATATAATAGAACAGGTGAAAAACGACTAATTTGATTTTTGGACAATGGATCAATAAAAATTGTAGTGTTCGGCTGCGGAGCACTAAAAATCGTAATGTTCCGACTGCCGGATCACTAAAAATCGTAGTGTTCCGACTGCCGGATCACTAAAAATTTTAGTGTTCCGACTGCCGGATCTCTAAAAATCGAATCAATGGAACAATAAAAATCGTAGTGTTCGGCTGCGGAGCACTAAAAATCGTAGTGTTCCGACTGCCGGATCACTAAAAATTTTAGTGTTCCGACTGCCGGATCACTAAAAATCGAACATTTTATCTTAATTTTTATTAATAATATTTAACCAAATATTTCATTTTCCTAAGAAAACATAATTCCTTTGTTATTTTTTAGTGTTCCAACACGTGGTGCACTACGATTTTTAGTGCTCCGACATTCGGAACACTACGATTTTTAGTGTTCCGCAGACGAACACTACGATTTTTAGTGCTCCATTGTCCAAAAACCAAATCAGATGTTTTTCACATTTTCTTTTAATTTTTATTTATTAAAAAAATATATATAAAATATTTAATTTCCTCGGAAATCATAATAAATTCATGTATGGTTCATTACCTTATAGTTTCAAAACGATTTTTAGTGCTCCGGCACGACGATCTTTGTGCTTCATTCCACAAAAACTAAATATTGTTTTTTCATAATTTTGACCAAATTTCGCAATGTATTTAACTAATTTAAACATACATGAATGTAACAGTTTATCTTAATTTTTATTTGATCAAATTTAACCAAATATTTAATTTTTCTAAGAAAACATAATAAATACCTTTATTATTTTTAGTGTTCCAACACGTGGTGCACTATGATTTTTAGTGATCCGGCAGTCGGAACACTAAAATTGTTAGTGCTCCGCAGCCGGAGCACTAAAATTTTTAGTGCTTCGCAGTCGGAGCACTACGATTTTTAGTGCTCCGGCAGTCGGAACACTAAAATTTTTAGTGCTCCGCAGTCGGAACACTACGATTTTTAGTCCTCCGCAGTCGGAGCACTACAATTTTTAGTGCTCCGGCATGCGGTACACTACGATTATCGTTGTGTTCCGGTACAGTATCACTAAAATATTTTTTAGTGTTTGTGTTCCGGAGCGGTACACTATCGTAGTGTACCTATCCACCTTGGTACGGTACAGAACGGTACGGTACGATACCATAGTGTTTATTTTCGAACACTGGTTTTGTTTAGAAATGCACTTAAAACTAGGAAATAATTTGTCGCTTAGCTTCAATAAATATATTTTCTTATGATGGAATCTCTCAAATAAAACGCTTGCATTTAAATTATAAATGGTGGCAAAATTAAACGGCAAGCGTTTTATTTGAGAGATTCCATCATGAGAATGAATATATTTATTGAGGCTAAGCGCAAATTATTTCCTAGTTTTAAGTGAATTTCTAAATAAAACACTGAAACTTAATTTTTTTAAATTATATTTTATTTTAATTTATTTATTTGCTTTGCAATTGAAGCCGTAGCACAATTTTGAGGCCAATTTATATAATAACAAAGAAAAAATTTAGTTCGATGTTAAAAAAAAACGGAATATCTCATCCCTACACATCAACAGCGAGCCACATTTTTGAGTCATTTTAATTAGGTAATTTCTGTCCTCAGAAGTAAAACATTCCTGTAAAAAACACACAAAATATCAAATTTAGTACCAATTAGTACTTTTCCTTATTCCAAATTTCAGGATTCCAGTACTGTCCGTTCACCTAAATCCACATTGTACCACATTTAGTACTTTTCGTACACATAAGTACGATTTTCCAAAACTTCCTCGATTCTAAACTCCAACACAAATATTAATTCCATATCTCAGGATTCCTGCTCTATCTGTTCGCGCAAAATGTACCAAACTTAGTACCATTTAGTACTTTTCGTACACATAAGTGCGAATTTTGAAAACTTCTTCAATTCTAAACTCCAACAGGATTCCAGCTCTATCCGTTCACCCAAATCCAATGTGTACCATTTAGTACGTTTCATACTCATAAGTACGAATTTCTAAAACTTCCTCAATCCTAGACTCCAACAGTATCAGTCGGCTTTGCCGACAGAGATATACCCTCAGCCCGTGTGGATCGAAATACTTTTTTTCCAAAAAAAAAACGTAAAAAAAAATTTTGGGCGTATGCACCGACAAAATTATGGATAGGATTAAAGCTCAAAAAAGTGCGGGGAAAACAAAACATAATATCGCTGTACACAGGGCCACTAGGAAAAAATGTCGAAAGGATCCTCGAACCACACAAAATTGTTGAACATTTGTGTGGGTGGTACCACAAGGATTGGACAGATATGGCCCAAATTTGAAGATAAACTAAGTTTCGACAATATTTAGAGATCCAAAGTTTGGACCAAATCGGTTTCTACGTCTATGAGAAATAGCGCGTACCATCTTAGCGAATATTTTCGAACTTTTGTGGGGGAGGTACCGGAAGAAGTGAATTTATCGAAAATTTTGTGTGGGAGGTACCCGAAGGAGTGGACAAATATAGTCCATATTCGAGCCTGATCTATATCTGGTTGTTATTTAAGGATGTGTAAAGTATGTACCAAATCGGTCACTCCCATCAACAGTTATCGTGCGCACAATTTTTACGAACATTTTTGAACGTTTGTGGGGGAGGTACCTGAAGAAGTGGACCGATGTGGCTTATCTTCGAACTTAAACTAAGTTTGCACAAAATATTACGAAGACCAAATTGTGGACCGAATCGACAGATCCGTTCGAGAGTTATCTTGCGCTTCAACCACTACACACGGTGTCATAGGGCTTTTTTGTACCTTTCAGGCTATTTTCATAGTTAGTTAATTACTACGTATAGACTATTCATTTAAAAATAAAATTATTTTAGTTTTTATAAGGTCTAGGCTCATGGCAAAGTCTACATTACAGTATATAGAATTAAAATCAACACACATTTTGTTGATAGTGTCTCCCATAGAATAATTCGTGCGGTGGAAGTATATATATGAAAGTTGGTAGTTTCTACTTGCTCTAAAAGGAACATTTATTCTAATAGATGAAATTAAGAAACCGATTTGACCGATTGAGTCCATATTGGAACCTCATCAAAGTCTGGTAGAAATTTCACGATGTGCAAAGTATGGACCAAATCGGTTACTTCTTTCAAGAGTTATCGTGCGCACAAATTTTTCGAACTTTTGTGGGGGAGGTACCGGAAGGAGTGGACCGATATAACCCATCTTCGAACTTAAACTAAGTTTGGACAAAACATTACTAGAGCCAAATTTTGGATCGAATCGGTTTATCCGTTCGAGAGTTATCGTGCGCTTTAGCCAGCCAGACGGACGGACATGGCTAAATCAACTCCAAATTGCCTGAAACACATTTCGTCCAAAAATACTTGGGGTCTAAATCCATTATTTCGATGAGGCACCTTTTGCCAGTACGAAATTGTATATACCCTCGTTAGCATATATGCTGAGGGTATAACGAGATCTTAAAACATTTTTTAAGACTGTCAAAGTAAACATTTAATTTTTTAGCAAAAAGTTGTTTTGTAAAAAACGGCCACTTAGAATTCTGTGTAAAACGGAGGAGGAATCCGATAGCTTCGGCAAAACGAACACCACCGTTGTGGAAAGTGAGCGAGAGCATCGCAAAGCTCACGACGAAAAGAGTGCAGTGGTCTGGGGCCCAAAGGAAGAAATATAAGAGGAACCAGGCTAAACTAAAGAAGGAACAACAGCTGGCTGCTTCAAAGGTTACCACAGACAGTCCCTCCACTTCTTCGGAAGCGGCGAAGAGGATAAGGTCTCCTGAGGAGCAGAACGTGGCAAAACCCAGTAAGAAGAAAAAGAGCTTCCCACCTTCAATTGCCCAGTACAAAAGCCAAGGAGACTGCCAAAAGGATCCTTCAAATGAGACTGAAGAGGCGAGTTCTGACAAAAAGAAGGTGAGCGCGACGTCGGAATCTTCTGCGGTGGCCAAGGACTCAGTAAAGAAGCCTACTACCACCCAGAAGAGGAAGATGGACGCTGAAACCGGAACGGAGCCGCCATCGACTTACGCCAATGTAGCCAAGAGATACTACAAGAACGAGCTGTGCTACGCAATAATCGATACTAGTAAAGGATCTGGAAGGCTACACAAAGAGTACTTATCGGAGATCGAGAAATCGATCAACGATAAAATATTGGAACAAATCCTGCAAGGACGAGTCTCAATAAAAATAAACTGCTGTGAGCCAAGGGGGGACCTCCTATTGTACCACCTGGACTCACACGCAAACTCTGCAGCTCTCGGGGAGTCAGCAGTATAGCAACTCCATGGGAAGGTGGCAGACTAAAACTGGTGAGGAAAGACGAAATTCCTCATCTAACCAAAGCATCGGTGCACGTCAAGAGGTATGGCTGCAAGCTCGAGACGGAGCGCATGCTCGAGGCCCTAAAGGTGGAAAGATGGGAGGTCTTCCACAGGGAGGAGAAGGAAGACAAGAAGAGGTGATGGGGATCGACTATCTCTCGCTAGCCGGGCTCGTCAAAACCAAGGGCAAGGCATTCTGCGTCTCGAACTCGGTCTTCTTCAAAATTGGAAAGGCAAGAGTTGGTGAGGAGAGATTGCCAAACCAAACAACCAGGACGTCAACCTACCAAAAGGCTTACAGGAGGGAGGAGCAGACGAAATTAGCGACTCCCAAGAAGCCAACCTACTGGAGGACCAATGATTGAGGTCATCCAGATCAACCTCCATCGGAGCGAAACGGCAACACTAGCCCTGATGGACAAAATAACTAAAGGTAATATACATATTGGTTTAATCCAAGAACCTTGGACCATAAAAACAAGGTTTCTGGAATTAACCATATAAATTATCAACTTTTTTACGCAAATACGGGATCCCGACCGAGGACCTGCATTGTATGCCACAAAAACTTATGCTTTCTTTTTTCTCCAGAGCTGTCATCGTCGGACGTCACAGTATTGAAGCAGGGGAATGGTAACATATACCTAGCATCATTATACCTGCCGTTCGACTCTCCGACATTACCACCTTCGTCGGAATTGCAGCAACTGGTGAGAAGGATAAAGCAAACAGGTAGCGAAGTACTAGTAGGTAGCGATGCTAACTCTCACCACATCTCGTGGGGTAGTACTAACACTAACAAAAAGGGTCAAGCCCTTATAGATTACTTAAATACTAACGACCTGATTACACTTAACACCGGGAATACCAACCTTTGTTAATAGAATTAGGGAGGAAGTACTAGATATAACGACATGTTCAGAAAATTTAATAAACGAGGTACACGAGGAAGGAGGAACACTCCTTCTCAGACCATAAGTATATTAGATTTAAAATAGCTAGGCCATCGCCTAACCCGATAACCTTCCAAAACAAATTGGAAAACGAGTAAAAGAAAGACTTGGGCAACCAGATGAGGAATGCCTAAGTAAGGAGGACATAGAGAGAGATGTCCTAATGTTAACTGAGACACTAGTAAAGTCTTTCGAGGAAAGTTGTCCCCTTCGAGAGAGGAAATCCGCCTACGAAAACCCTGGATGACAGGGGAAATTCGGAATAAAGGCAAGGAGGTCCGCAGACTTTATAATAGGACCAAACGTAAAAAAGCAGCTGTATTCTGGGACAACTATCAGGCAAAATTAAAGGAATACAACAAAATAACAAGAAACGCCAAACTCCTGGAAGCTTTTCTGCGAACAGGTGGATAGTGTAAATGACGTTTCAAAGATTAAAAAGTTTCTATCTAAAACCCATACACAGACCGATCAATTGGTCGATAGAAATGGAAAAAGGATTGAAACAACAGAAGAAACTCTAGGCCTTCTGATTAAAACGCACTTCCCGCAGAATACCATGGTTAACACTGAGGCATCGACGGAATGTATTAACTCATCGGAAGAGACACCAAAGATCGACAGCTTAATGGTCCAACAAGCCATTTTAAGCTTTTCACCATATAAAGCAGCTGGACCAGATCTTTCCTGCTTTACTACAGAGGCAAGTGGACATTATTGCGTCCAAACTGGTCGGGATCTTCAATGCATGCTTAAAACTTGCATACACTCCTATAGCCTGGCAGGAGGCAAGGGTAGCCTTTATACCCAAACCTGGCAAGGCATGTTAAGCTAGGTACACATTGTCAGTTTTGAATGACAGCTTTGTTGTTGCTTGCTAGTATGGCCGTTCATTTTTGACATTCATCATGCAACCACAACATATTTTGTGGTTGCTGGACGGTTGGACAGTTATCGATAATTGCCAAAAATCGTCATTCAAAACTGACAATGTGTACTGTACTTTATGCAACACCAAAATCTTATCGACCGATAAGTTTAACTTCATTCTTACTCAAAACATTGGAACGGACAGTCGACTCCATGATAAAGAGTAAGATCCCCAACGATATGCTTAAATTCAAACAACATGCATACGTTAAAGGCAGATCAGTGGAAACCGCATTGCATGAGGTAGTACACCACATAGAAAGAACCTTGAAAATGTACTTACTTGCTGTATGCATCGACATCGAAGGCGCTTTCAATAACGTAAGCACCGAGACACTTATCCACTCCTTAGACGAGTTTCAGGTAGACAGGGCCTTAAGGAACTGGATAACCACATGCTAAGGAATAGATGGATAAGCTGCGGGCTATACGATGTGAAAATAAGAGACAAAGTTGGACAAGGAACGCCACAGGGAGGGATACTTTCACCTCTGTTGTGGGTTACCACCATAAACAGTCTCTTGAGGACCCTAACCGAAGAAGGATTTGACCCAGTCTGCTACGCAGACGACGTTATAATACTTCTGAGGGAAAAGAATCCGAATCAACTCTGTCGAAGAGCAGAAACGGCTCTAAAAATTGCTTTTAACTGGGCCAGGCCGAGAGGTCTGAACGTCAACCCGGAAAAAACAGAATTATGTATATTCACTAGGAAAACCAAAATGGGACAATACGAGGAACCATTTTTTCTAAATAAGACAATAAATATCTCGTGTACAGTTAAATATCTAGGAGTAATTCTGGATAGGAAACTTAAATGGAAAGACCATATACAAGAAAGGGCCAACAAGGCCCAAATATGTTGGTCAACCTGCAGAAGGGCGATAGGCTCAAAATGGGGGTTCAATCCTAGGATGATACACTGGCTATACAGAAGCGTAATTAGACCAATTCTAACGTACGCGTCTGTGGTATGGTGGACAGTCATGGACAAAAAATGCAATGTGGAAATATTGCAAAAGGTCCAAAGAACATGCTGCCCAAGCATTAGCGGAGCACTGAGGACCACACCGACTACGGCTTTAGAAACAATTTTGTTTGTACGCCCAATAGATATTCAGGTAAGGTATGAGGCAGCCATCGCAGCTGCAAGGCTAAAGTCGATGAGCGAGTGGATCGAAAAGAGCCACCAAACATACCACCAAAACATATTAAAGGTCACAACGGGTGAATCTATAAATCAGGTAGTATCGGACCGTACACCTGAAACTAGTGAAGTAGCCTTGTGTGAAGGTCAATACCTGACAGAGACATGTGGATCGGGGGAGCTCTAGCACAGATTCCCGCTGGAAGCTGTGGGTTTACGGATAGGGCTGTGCTAGGGGGGAGAACCGGACTGGGTTTTTATATAATGGAAACGGAAATCTCCCTCCGTCTGCCGGATCATAACATGGAACTTCGGGCGATAACAGAGTGTCTGCTTTGGTTTGATACTCACACAAGGCCTACCACTGTAAATATCCTTACGGATAGCAAAGCAGCCATTAGAGCTATATCAACCAAGACAGTGAAATCTAGAACTGTCTTGGAATGTATTAAATCTATAAATAATTACTCTCAACACGGTAAGGTAAACATTATATGGGTACCAGGGCATACCGGGATTAGGGGTAATGAAATAGCAAACTCCTTGGCAAAACAAGCCAAGGAGCAACCCCCGGTAAGTCCAGAAAACGCTAAGCCGTTTAAAGCTACGCGACTAGAAATAAAGACACGGGAAAAAATGCACATATATCCCTCTGGAGTAGTAGAGTAGAGAAGGGAAAAAACACAAAAATCCTATGGGGAAACCCAGACGAGGACAAAACAAAAGAATTACTTTTACTAAGTAAAAAAAGATATTAGTAGACTGACAGGAATCCTTACAGGTCACCTAGGTCTAAAAGCACACCTGCACAAAATAGGTTGTGCAGAAAACAGTGAATGCAGAGCATGCGGAGAGGACGACAAAACGTTGGAACATTACCTCTGTCATTGTCAAGCCTTCACAAATCTGAGAACCCAGTTACTAGGGAATGACATTATACCAGGACTCGACCAAATAAGGGCAATCGAATTCAAAAAGATCAGAGACTATGTAAATAGGACAGAGATCCTACACTAAGTCAAAAAAGATAATCTTCCATAACCCAAAATTAGAGCCCACAACAGGCCTACTTATGGCTTAAGTGTATGTCCACATGGGCATGTGGTGATCTAGTATCACCCCTCTTATCAACCTAACCTAACCTAGAATTCTGGATAATGTTTATCGTGTTACCCCCGGACGTACAACTTTTTAGCAAAAGGTTTTTGGTAAAAAATTCCCTCGTTTAAAAACAAGATTTTGATGTACTTAATAAGCCAACAAAAATATGTGATGATCTGTACAGCGGTTTCGAGCTATTGTGGAAACCGATGTCACAAATAGTATGAAAACGCAATTACTTCAAAACAAATAAAAAATTGTGGGTGACTCCATAATATAAATATTGAATCACAGATTGCAGAAAAAATTAACAAACACACAACATTTTGTTTTTTTATTCGTAGGCAAAGAGAAGTACGTTGAAGTTAATAAACAAGTTATTGAAAAGCAAAATATTTTATATTTGTGCGTTTTCATTGCTGAACAATGTTTGTACCTACTTTGGAGTCATCTTGATTATTATATGAGATCTTCTACCATAATGAAGCCTGCCCCAAATATGTATGATGAGCCGGGGAGCAGGAATGGTATGTAAAAACAAAAAATATACATTAAAAATATTTGTTCGAAAACTAACATTTTTATTTATTTGTTGTTTCTTTTTTCCAAAATTTATTTGTATTCTTTAGATACCGTCGATGATTATAAGTATAGCAGCGATGATCTGGATAAATTAAAAAAGAAGCTTGTCTTAGTTTTTAATGAAACTTTTTCGAAGCAATTATGCGCTACATCCGATACGTTTGAGACCAAGGAAGCGCCATTTAATGTTGCACTACTGCGGAGAATTAAATCACTTATTCAATATTTCCCTTCTAAATGAATATGTTGTAATTTATATTAATATCTTGAGCGATCTTTTTTAATAAAACTATTTCTGTTTTCAAGTTGTGTATGATGAAAGTTTGATGGTGGGGAAACAATAAATTTCAAATCAGCCAGTTGGTGTAAGATACATAAAGCCGAAAACACATTAAACGTTTGTGTAAAATTTTCAAAGTTAAAAAAATAATGAAATTTGGTTGGTGTTGTTTTTCTTCTTGACATTTCTTCAATGTGTTTAACATGTAACACATTAAAGAAATGTCAAAAACAACACCAACAGCAATGTCAAACAAACACATTTCCTATTTTTTACCTATATAACAAGTAGATGTGTATATGATGATTGTATATGAAGCTTCGTTAAATTAAAACAAAAAAAAAACATTTTTATCAAGCATTTACTTTAATTCGAGTCAGTATTATCATGGTTTAATAATAAAGGTTAGCTAAAGCTTCCTGTCAATTTAATTTTTTTCTTTCGACTGTTCCTAAAACGTCAAAACAATATACACAATCTTTGTATGTGTGTGTGATGTTTGAATAATATCCCAGCCAGCATTTTTTGGAAATTATAACCAAATTCGAGTCTTTTTTGATCCGACTGCACGATTAAAAAGCTGGAATATGAGCTCATTTTCTGATCATAAATGATTCCTTTGTCGGGAGGAAAACGTAACCTCAGGCGACTCTTCTAAACAAATCACAAATGAGTCTTCCTCTGCATTAGTTTCGAGACATTTTTGCCCATTTTCGTATTTCAATAACACTGCTCAACAAAATTGAAAAAGTTGAATGTTTCAGACGAAGTTGCAGTTGTTTCTAGATGAAATCGGCGAGTTTTTTCAAATCCGGTCTCGGTCTTTCTCCATCAGCTGCCAGTTCTGTGTTAGTCGTCATTCTGAACGGTCGCAAACAGAATTACGCAAAGCAAAATACAAAAACTCTGTGTTTACATATTTACAAAATAACAATAACAAATTATTCGTTTCGGGTTATACGCGCGCGTAGCCTATTGTAACGAAAGTATAAATACTAAGATGCCCCGAGGGGCAAAACCTCGGCATAAAGGCAATTCGCCTTTCAAAAGGACTAAAATGCCAACTCGACTTCTCTCGTCTAGTACAGTTGGAGCTACTTCATCATCTCACAACAGATTTAGTTGTCTGTCCGATATGGATGTTCCGGAAGATACATCGGAAATCAGTGTAGTGCATACGACAAAGGCGTTCAAACCGTCTCCAATTGTTACAGACATCAATATTCCTCTGAGGGAAATTCAACATATCTTGGGCAATGACTGCCTTTATAAGCGTACTTCCATTGGTACTAAAATATTTCCAGAAACTCAAGAAAAATTTGAGTTCTGTATAAATGCTTTGAAAGAAAATAATATAGAATTTCACACCTACAATTCTAAATCGAATCGATTATATACTGTCTTCCTCTATGGACTGAAGATATCCATTCAGAGCTGGTAAACTACAACCTAGATCCAAAATCAGTCACTGAAGTAAATACTAAATTCTCTTCTGCAAATGATGCCGTGTACAAGGTACAATTTTTACGCAATGCATTTAACCCGAGATCTCTTCATAACATTAAAACCGTATGTAAAATAAATGTCATTTGGAAGAAAAATAAACCAACTCAATGTTGGAATTGTTTAATGTACGGTCATGGTGGCGATCACTGCAACCGTAAACCAAAATGTATGACCTGTGCTAAGGAACACAAAACAAATGACTGCCCATTTACCAAAAACAACAAATTACCAGCAGCTTTTTCTTGTTTCAATTGCAAGAAGAATGGATATGGGAGAACAGACCATGCTGCTAATGACGTCAACTGTCCTCTACGTGCCCTTTATTTAGAAATCAGGTCTAAGGCAACAAGTCGTCAACAGCGAAAAGTGAGTAATAACTACGCACATCGCTCTCACAGTAAAACTGTTCCCACAGTCGCCCAGGCAACAACAATGAACGCACCTGAGTTCGTTTCAAACAACAGACCATACTCAAGTGCAGTGCGACCAGCTGCTAACGATCTATTTAGCATAGATCAACTTTTTGATATATTCTCTGCGTCTCTTGAAGAACTAAGCAGATGTACATCCAAAGTACAACAAATTAGTGTTGTAATGTCGCTACTGAAGTATGCTCATGATATTAAATAATAACAAAATATTCAAAATCGTTCACTGGAATTCTAATGGCTTTACTGCGTATCCTCAAATAAAACAATTTGAAAACTTACTAACAACCATGAATATCCAAATTGCCGGATTAAATGAAACTTTTTTAAATGAAACCCACAAACCCTTTTTTAAAGAATATAATTTACTTAGAAACGACAGATTAAATGGAAGCGGGGGTGGGGTTGCTCTTTTGATTCATAAATCTATCAACTTCAATCAAATCCCCATTGCTAATACCTCAAATATAGAAAATCTATCTATAGAAGTTTATATTAACAACAGGAGGACAATAATTACCACAGCTTATTATCCAAGATACATAGCTTCATTTAAAAACGATCTAAAAATATTCACCCACGGATACGGATTTCATTTTACTTGGAGACCTGAACGCAAAACATGAATCCTGGAATTGTCCAACTCATAACTCTGCCGGCATAAATCTTAACCAATTACAACAATCACGTAATTTTTTCGTTTATTACCCCGATGAATACACCTTATATCCTCATCGAACTGGATCTTCCCCCTCCACGGTTGATATAGTTCTCAGTAACATTACACTTCCTATAGAAATTAAAACACTGGGATACGAATTGCCATCCGATCACCGTCCAATTATTTGCTCAATTAAATGTTCCTCCTTTAAAACAGATGAGTCAAACATATTTGATATTTGATTACAAAAATACTATCTGGGAAACATTTCGACGCATCATAGAACAGAATATTTCTTCGAAATCGAATTTGTATAGTTCACGAACCACAATAGATAACGAGATAAACAAATTTATCCAACTTATTCTTACTGCAAGAGACATTACCACTCCCATTTCTAACAAGGGAAAGGCAAAGCCCTTACCAGACGATATATTGGGGTACATACGCCAACGACGATTACTTAAACGAAAGCAACAACGATCCACTGATAACCAGTATGCTATGATTCTCGGACAATCCGTGCAATTTCTTACTAAAATAATAAACAAGAAAATAAACTCTTTGAGAAACCAAGAATGGTCAAACCTTTTAGAACGACTGAAACCAGGAGATAAAAAATTCTGGAAAATTAGCCGTAGCCTTAGAGGTAAAGGTAAACAAAATATAGCTTATCTAAGAGAAGGAAACAAAAAGTTAATAACTGACAAAGAAAAATGTGAATTGTTAGCAAACACGTTCTTGAATTCTCACAATCTCACACTGGATTACTCTCATTCTATAGATACAAATGTCAACTCCGTTGTTCAAAATCTACGAATAGAAAATGCAACAAGCGAGAATATTGGATACATCTCTGCAAATGAATTATCGGCCATACTTACAAAGCTAAAACCGTCAAAAGCGCCAGGCTTTGACGAAATACCCAACATTATACTTAAAAAGCTCCCAGCAAAGGCGATAGATTATTTGAAACGAATTTTCAATAGCTGTTTGACACTTAATTACTTCCCTGCAGTATTTAAAAACGCTAAAGTTATCCCGGTTCACAAACCAAATAAACCAACCAAAAATCCTAGCTCTTATAAACCCATTAGTCTTCTTAGCAATTTAGGGAAGATCTTTGAAAAACTTATATATTCCAGAATTGAAACATTTGCTATGGATAACAACATTATCTCCGACAAGCAATTTGGTTTCAAAAAGGGTCACAGTACAATCCACCAAATCACTAGAATAAAAAATATAATTCAGTCAAATAAAGATATGAGAAGATCAACGGGCCTAATTCTATTAGACGTTGAAAAAGCCTTCGATACCATATGGCACAATGGGCTTATATATAAACTAATCTCATCGAATGTACCAAAGTACTTATGCAAAATAATAGCTGATTTCCTGGAAAACAGAAAATTCACTGTCTCCATAAATAACAGCATCTCGTCTCCAAAAATCATACCAGCAGGTCTTCCTCAAGGTTCTATTCTCTCACCGATACTCTATTCAATATATACTTCGGATTTTAAACCAAACAGATATACGGATGTAGCGTATTATGCTGACGACACAGCTTTAATCACAGAAAGCAAACTGTCCAACGCACTTGTAAAGAAAATGGAATCAAGCCTAAAATCTTGCAGCAAGTATTTCAAAAAATGGAAGATCAGTATAAATCATTCTAAAACACAATGTATAATATTTCCTTTTAATAAATCGCCAAAGAGAATCCCGACGAGACACCTTTACTTCGACGGAAATCTTATTAGTTTACGGGATGAAGTTAAATATCTAGGTGTTACCCTGGATAAAAAGTTATTATTCAGCAAGCATATACAATCAACTTGTGACAAAGCATTAAAGTCTTTCCGTGCTTTGTGGCCGCTCCTGAATAGACGTTCAATTTTAAATATAAACAATAAGAAGCTGTTATACAAATGCGTTATAAGGCCAATACTCTGTTATGCTTCACCAATATGGAACAGCGCAGCAAAACGTCATTTAAAACAGATGCAAATTATCCAAAATAAGTGCCTAAAAATGATATATCAAAAACACTGGAGATACTCCACATTGCTGTTGCACGAGGAAGCGGGATTTGAAATGCTACTGAACCACATTAATAAACTAAACGAAAACTATTTCAATAAGATTCATAATTCACCCTATTCAATAATAAGGGAATGTACACAATAACTCTCACCTATAATGATAAGTAAAATAAAAGTCATCAAACAGAAAATATTGTGTCTATAATAGATTATAACATAATATAATCTACTTATAAACAATAATTTTCTAATTTATGTTTGAATTGCTATTAAAATCTTAAATAAAGGTTTTTTACCCTTTTTACCTTTGAATAGCTATAAAAAAAATAATATGATCTCATAGTAAATATATTTTATATTAGTTACTGTAATATCCTTAGGATAATAACTCAAACATGTAAATACGTATATAAGTAAATGTAATTTGGAGAAATAAACATGAAATGAAAAAAAATTAATTCTCCATCAGCTCTTGTTTTTGAGATAAGGAGATTTTGTACGCTCGATACGATTTTTAGGTTATGGCCGAATCATGAAGGCTATGAACTTTATATTATACATTTGAATACTGGATTATATAGTAGACACCCTAAGCATATCCGGAGTACCATATGAAGATCCTATGACTTCTCCCGAAGACGTAATTACAGCTTAAAGTACTCAAAATAAGCAATTTTTACAAGGTCCGTCGTATATTTTCTATATTTTTTTGATATATACTCGCCATAACTATTTGTATCGAGCGTACAAAATCTCCTTAATATATTAATATCGAAAAACCCACAAAAAATATTTGTTTGTATCCGAAAATAACGAAAGTCTGGGTTAAACTCGTAAAAACCGATTTTGAGCTATATCTCAAAAACAAGAGCTGATGGAGAAAAACCGGGACCAGATTTGAAAATAACTCGCCGATTTCATCTAGAAACAACTGCAACTTCGGTTGAAACAAAAGTCCTGTTGACCAGTGTAATTTATTGGTGATTTGTTGATAATTTGGGACTCTTTTTCTTCGAGTCTTTTTAGAGTCATGTTTATAATCGTTTATGAGTCTTTAGGGAGTCATTTATGAGTCTTTTTATTAGTCCGTGTTTAGACACACGGGAAAGTAAATTCAGTTTTTAGGCAATATGGGGTAGGAAAGAGTATTGAGGAGCTCTTTCCTCTCCGCTCTCTCCCAAAAACTCAATTTACTTTCCCGAGAAATTTGTGTGTCTAAACACAGACTTAGACGAAATAAATTAAAAGAATTTTATTTTTTTTTTTGTTTCTTTCCTTTGTTGTCTTTTCTGCTTTGTTATTTCTTTTAATTATCCTTTATGTTGCGAGGTGGTTAGTATACTGCTTCTTCATTTCACTTGGCAAAACCTGAACATTATTGTGTTTGTCTATACTCTTTATATTATACGTTACATTTATATCAAAGTTTTGTAGAAAGTGTATATGAGAATTATTTACAACCAAACAAAACAATAAGTTTTTAATCACCTAACTGTTCAAAATATGATCTGAAGATACATAATTATAATCACTTTTCAAACACCTGCATGACCCTTTTTTGATTAAGCATTTTTCAATCTTCATGAAGATCAAAATGTGACAATAAATAACGAAAAATAGTCACATTTTAAACGCCTGAATGATTTATTTGTGATTGCTACGCATTTGTTGTTGTATTTTAAATTGAACTCTTTTTTAATCATTACAGGGAGTCACTTTCGAGTCCCTTTCTGATCATACAAGCGACTTAATCAGTTTTTGATCACCAAAAAGACTCCGCAATGTGATTTTTGAAAAAGCAATCTTCCAAATGCTAGCTGGGATGCCAACAATTTTAAAAACAATGGAATTCAATGCTTTTCAAAATTGTTTTTAGAGCATTTGTATGGAAGAAATCCTTCAGCTTATTATTGAAACAATCATTTTATCATATCCACAACTCGACCATGGCCCTTCATACATTTTTCGCGTTTTTTATAAAATGCTGTGCAATTTAAGAATTAAACTTGCTACCGCTCACAAGAAAAAGCCGGAACCAAGAATCAATATTGAAAAACTGAATGACCCATTAGCGAAACAAACGATAAAGGAATAATTAAATGCCGATCTCACTGAAATAAATGCAACAATATGTAATGTCGAAAACCTATGGAACCAAGTGAAAAAATCCATAAAAGATGTCACAAAAAATATAATCGGAACCAACATGCACAAAAAAGAAGATGAAATTCGAGCACTTCGGAAAGAAAAAGTAAACACAAAAATGTAAACTATGAAAGATATTGAGAGATAAACCAAGAAATTAAAATCGCAACACGTGTTGCAAAAAATGAGCAAATAAATAAGCAATGTCAGGAAATTGAACGACTTAAAATACTTCATGACGACTTCAATCTCCACAAAAAATTAAACGAGACATCTGGTATTTATCCAAAGAGATCGTCAACATTTATCTACAATGATAATAAAGTAGCAATTTATGAAACTGCAGAAAAGAAAAAAACTATGGAAAGAATATATTAAGCAATTATTTATCGATCACCAACGAACATCCTTATCCAACTCTGGGGATGAAATTAATTTTACAGGGACACACATTACTGAGAATGAATTACAACTAGCTATTATGTCAGTGAAAGATAAAAAGGCAATGGATCCAGACGAAATACCAGCCGAGGTACTTAAGTTAATAGACGGAAATAACACCAAGCTTCTTTTAAAACTATTCAACAATATATATAAAACAGGACAGTATCCCCAAGATTGGCGCAAATCAACATTTATCACAATACCCAAGAAAAATAATGCGAAGAGCCACGCTCTTAAAATATTTTTAAAAATAATACATAGACGAATCTATCCGATCTGCGAAGCACACATGGGACAAACAGAATTTGGATTCAAGAAAAGCATGGGGACACGAGAAGCGTTGCTAGCTGTACAAGTATTAATACAAAATTGTCGAGAGGTACAAAAAGATGTATTTTTATGTTTCGTAGACCACGAAAAAGCGTTCGATACGGTAAATCATGATAAATTGATAGAGATCCTACTTTCAATCGGATTGGAAGACAGTGACATAAACTGCATTAAAAACCTATACTGGAAACAGATAGCAAACATTCAAGTAGATAATGAATAAACTGACGATGTTCCAATTTCAAGAGGCGTAAGACAAGGCTGCATATTGTCCCCTCTTTTATTTAACATATATTCCGAGAAAATATTCAAAGAATCTGTACGTGGAAAGAATATTGGTATCCAACTAAACAACACCTCAATAAATAACATACGCTATGTCGATGACACCGTATTAGTAGCAAGCAGCTTAGCTGGACTACAAAAATTAATAGACGCAGTAACACAAAATAGCGAAATATACGGATTAAAAATCAACGTTAAGAAGACAAAATATATGGTAGTAAGCAGGAACCATGCCGACAATAATACGCCACTAAAGATAAATAACGATGTAATAGAGCGAGTGACAACCTACAAATACCTCGGAATTCAAATCAACGATAATTTCAAGAGAAATTAAATGCCGAATAGAAATGGCAAGAAAAAATGTTTTCAAACATAACAAATTTTTACTTAGCCACGACATAAGTCTTACTACAAAAATACGATTTGTAGAATGTTAAATATGGTCCGTTTTTTTGTACTCTGCGGAAACATGGACTTTGAAAGCTGTAGATGAAAAAAGACTGAACTTGTTTGAAATATGGATATACCGTCGAATTTTAAAGATCCCATGGACCGAGCGCATTACAATCGACGAAGTGTTATAACGCATGCAAGTCGAACGCCAATTAATAAAAAATATAAAAACACAAAAACCGCATATCTTGGTCACATTATGAGGCATGAAAAATATACAGCCCTATTCTGAACATTCCCATGGGAACTGTTTCCCATGAAATGAAATTTCCCGTTCCCATGTTTTCCATATTCTCAACGACGTGGGAACAGCAAACGATGGGAGCTGAAATTTCGAAATTCGAAATCAGTTACACCAAATTATTATAGCATACTTTTGGGCTGTAATTATGTTTTGTAATACAAAATGCCTATTTGCATTGAATTCGCGGTTTTTGAATTAGATTAGCAAAGCACAACTCACTTAATTCAACAACCGTGCATTGATTTATGGATTTTTTAAGTGAATGAAGTCAACGATGTGTGGTGTTGTTCTAATAAGCACATTTTATTTTCTTCAGAATTTGCGAATTGGTGTAAGCATTTTTTTAATTAGTAGGCAAACATAAGTTTTGTGTATAAAGTAATAGTAACTTTTTAAGTTTGCAACGAATTTAAAAATTGTATGTTGATTCGGAATAATTTTAGTTAGGGGTTTAACGCGTATATCGCTAGTTTTACTTATTCCTAATGATCGCTAGAACTCGTATTTTGCATATTTAAAAAAAAAAAATCAAAAAGATAAATTCGGATATTTTTCTCGATTATTACATATTTCAGAAGACGAATCTCAAAAAAAAAAAATAATAATAAATAAAATACGTTTTTGATTGAATCTAAAACTAAAACGCATGCCCTTGCAAAATTTCAAGCTTCTACGTTCAAAAATAACGATCCTATTCAAGAAAAGGCATTTCGGAAAATGGAATAGCATTGCAATAATTTAGCATATATGTATGTACGTACGTTTGTGTGATCGTTGTCGTGTCGTTGAGGAGACTAACACGTTTTCAATAGAACGTTAGTCGTCTGATTTAAAAAACCCAAAGGTTATTTTACGAAAATGAATTAAAGTTGTAAAGATTGTATATATTATGGTTATTTTCCAATACATTTTAATAATTATTGCCAAAAATTTTGAAATTGATTTGTTTTTACTTGCTGTGCTGCGTTAATAGAATCAACCATGACTCTTTTTCTCGTATTTCAATACATATGGTCTGTTCCAGAACTGCAAAAATCTACTAATGTTTACTACTTTTTGTTTTGTTCGATAACATAAAGGACAATTTTTTAT
Source organism: Musca autumnalis (assembly GCF_047663935.1). NCBI lineage: Eukaryota > Metazoa > Arthropoda > Insecta > Diptera > Muscidae > Musca > Musca autumnalis. Next base: position 62,085,447 of record NW_027411866.1, on the reverse strand, counting down.
CGGTGTAAAACATGTTAGATTCTTGCAGGTTTTTGTATCATATTAGAATATGCAAAATCCGAAGTCGTCTAATGACATATTTTACAGTACATTTTGAAGGCTTTTATTAAGCAAACACATGGCGATTATAAATATTTGCAATAATTTTGTCGTGTAGATGTCTTAAAATATGAAATTACATAAAAATATGAAATTTCTTGAAATTTTTTTTCAAACTCCCACACTGTTTGCTGGGGAGATTTTTCCCACAAAAAGACACAAAATTCTCCCACAATTCAAGATAGAGAATGTATACTTTTTTCCCATGGGAACAAATTCCCAATTCGAGCTTCATTCAGAATGAGGGGAGATGGGAAATGGGGAAAAAACTCCCACAAAATTTTATTCAGAATACGAAAATGTGGGAATGGGAAAAAATTCCCAACTCCCATGCGTTCAGAATAGGGCTGATAAGCTTCTGCAAACAATTATCCAAACCAAAATCGATGGGAGAAGACCGAGAGGGCGACGGGAAACATCACGGCTCAAAAACATTCAAGACTGGACTGGACACCATAATGAAAGAACTCTTCTAAATGCCGCCAAAAACAGAAACCTATATATAAATTAATAAACTGATTTGTTAAATATACCAAATTATCATTATGTAATTGTATGATCGCTAAAACCCGAATACGGAATGGCAAATAAAGAAGAAGAAACAAACCCACTTGTTGCCTTTTTGTTTACTAATTTTGAAGTTTTATGAATTCAGGAAAAACTAAGGTTCTATAGTTTTTCTTCATTTAAATCTACCTCTTTACTTATACCATGAGTATTATAACAACGACTAATGTACAGAATTTACTACAATCATGAAATTATTGCTCAGGTCTCAATTTTCCGTGTTTATTTTTCCCAGCAAAAATGTTTGGAGGTAGTGCAATGCAGAGTTATGATTTCAATACATCTTTCGATGAAAATGCACTGCGCTCGATGCATTTTGGAAGCACTCGCATAAAGATCCCTAGCCAAGCAAACCAATTGTTTGATCCCTACAGTCGCAGCCTTTTTTTCTGAACACAAGAAAGAGTGTTAAAATTCTAAGAATTTGTTTTATAAAAAAAAAGAAATACAAACTAAAGTTATGAACATTGTTGTAATTCACGAGACGCAAACTATTTTTGAAGTGGAGTTGGAGTTTTTTGGAAATCTGAACTGAAGTAGGAGGAAAAATGAAAAACCATTTGGATGATAAAGCAATATCAATTTCGATGTCATAAAAAGCAAAGTAGAGAAAGTAAACTTAGTTACGATCAAATTTAATGGAGAGTTTTTATAATTTGTGTTAATGTAATAAAGTTAATATTCTTGTTTTACACGAATAAGCAATGTATTTTATTTATTTTGGGATATTTGCAATGGCTTACATTTTATAACATCTTTAGACTGCATTTAAATTCAATCCAAAACACTACATCAAAGGCTGTGATTTGGATCGAAAATGGAGTGCATCCTAGCTGTGTGCCGTGGAAGCAAAATAGAGTGCATCCTAGCTGCGCGCTCTCTTGTAAAATTCATAGGTGAATTCATAGGAAAAGATGTACTCCAGCGGCAATTGTTCTAGTGATTTAACTGCATCCGCGGATGCAAACTTTTTGCTGGGTTTTATACATATTTGTTTTTGCCAATCTTTCATATAATCTTTGTATTTTTATTTATCTTTTATTTTTTCCTTACTTTTTATTGCCATTATTTCTAAATTCGATACTTATTTATTTTGAAACTGCATAAATTTGAATATATTTTTGCTAACCTAGGAATGATTTATATACATTTTCTTTTTGTCTCTTTTTATTTTTTATTCCTGCTTTTATAAACTATCTTCAAAGCAAATACTTTGGTTTTTTCTATTTTTTATGTTTTTCCTTGTTTTGGTTTATTTTTATTTTTTGTTTTGTTGCGACAAGAGTGATCGTCTCATCTCCTTCTTGCCGTTAAGGTTTTGTTCTTTTCCTTCATTTTATGCATATTTTCTTTGTTTTATTTACATCTTCAAAACTCTCTTTGCTTGTTTTTATTGATGCGCCTCGTCGAAAGTACAAACACACAAATTATGAATTATATTGTGAGCTTCATAGAGAAATACAATCGACAATACGCATTGCAAAAATTGAGCACTTAAATAGACAATGTCAGGAAATTGAACGTCCCCAACAGCTTCACGATGACTTCAATTTACACAAAAGACTTAAGGAAGCCGCTGGAGTACGATTTAAGTCAATACCGAAAGTACTATACGTTAACAACAAAGCTGTCTTTGATACAAATGAAAAGAAAATAGTGTGGAGTGAATACATAAGACAGATATTTAATGACAATAACCGATCGGTCAACGTTCCAGCTAACCAACAATCGCTCACTGGGAACCCAATCACTAAATCTGAGGTGGAATCTTGTTACGAGCGAGTCAATACAAAAAAAAAAAATGATCAACAATTATTTTCGACAATCTCGAATACAGGGCATGTTTCAAGTTCTAATCGGCTAGCTCTGCCGTGGCGAGGTTACTGTATCCCGGGTTATCGCCTCGTAACGTAGGAGTTTACATGCCTATTATATCAAAACCACATAATTAAATTCTACAACAAATACACATGCAGTTGGCTTGAGAAACGAACATCATCAACTCATTTGTGACCGATGTAGTTGTCACATGGAGTGCATTTTCCCCGCCCTAAAAGTACGCCTATGGTAACTTGCACACTCACAATTTTAACAGTTACCCCAAAAAACAAATTCACCGTTACCTACCCAACATTACGGTAAGTAACGCCGTTACTCAAGACCGCCCATGGTACAGCTACTCTCTCTCAGAAATAAAAAAATTAGGGATTCATATTTAATTCAGATTTGACACTTATTTAATATAATAATTTCTTATATCTAACTCTTATTATCTACTTACAAGCTAGACCTTATAATTAATTTCGCCATAGCTGCTGCTGGGTAATTGTAGTTTTTGTTGTTGCTGGATGATTGGTTCTTCCACCAGATAAAAACAAAACTCATCTAACGTAACTAACGTCCCTTTTCCCAAGAGGCAAAGGGTGGGAAGTGCCAAAACCTAGTTGTTGGGTGCGTTGCTTGACAATATTTCTTCACAAATATGTGGTTAGGCTGTTATTTCGTATTTTCAGAATATATGTTTTTAATTTGTTTCTTTTGTCTTTGGTTTTTAAGTTTAAGTAATTTCTTTTTATTTTTTTTGTCTTTTCAAGTTGTGTTTTAATTTTCTTTATTTACTCATATTAGGTAATAATTTAGATTGTTTTGTATGTAACACAATAATGTTGCACTTTCCGTACCAGTTTAAGTTTCTTTTGTTGCTGTAGTACAGTCTAATTTAGTGATGCTTTAGTTGATTCGGCTTGCTGATTCTGTTCACATCAGAGGCTCTTTTATTATTTTTAATTTGTTTGTTTTTTCTTCTTCTTTTTCCTCATATTTAATTCAAACTCCAGTTCAAGACAATTTTATTTAATTATTTTAAGCCGTCAACTCTTTAAGAAATTGTCTTTATTCACATTCTGAAACAATGTTTATTATGGATAGACCACCACACAACGATCGACCACCGTGTTCAACAAGTAGTCTTTTTTTCTCTTGATCGTCCGACAAATAACTAATAACCGACTGCCTCTAATCAACGCTCAATATCAAGTGTTTTTCCATTCTCGAAAACAAAACGTGTTTACCAAATCACGTTACACACACATGTGCCCAAACAATGCAATGCAAACCTAACGGCAATAAATTCTTAGAGCAATGTGTGAGAAAAAAACCATGGATTGGCCAATCAAATCATTGCAGAGTATACCAGGTCAAGGCACATGCAGCGTTTTTTCGTAGTTTTAGCGTTTTTGTAGTAATCGTCCAAAACTAATCCCTAACAAAACTGCTTCGTTATGAAAATGCCTAATTGAGGAACGAACAGGAAAAAGGATTGTTTTGAATGAAAGGTACGTGTGGCTCGACCCACGAAAAGCCGGACAAAATAATTAAAAAAAATTGGTTTACACCAGTATACTTTGACGATTGGCTAGGTTTTAATTAGATCAAACGTGTGGCTCGACCCACGAAAAGCCGGGCAAAAAATATTATCGTTTTACAGTAAACTTCTGGATTGGATAAGTTCAGGTTAGAAAAGTACACACATTAAAAAAAACAGTGGTGGAATCCAATTTAGGATGGAAGCTAGTCATGAAGTCTACTAAAGAGTCGACCTTGAAGGTATTACACATCAGACAGGGCTTTATTGACTTTTGCTCGTATTTTGTCTCTATCAGATTTCGGGGTAATTTGCGCATTAACACCCTGGTAAAATTTACTAGTAGTGGGGAACTCTCTAAAAACTTCTTTACCGGCTCTATAAGGTATGGATTTCGCTCTGGTATTGCAGATTTTCATAACCTTTTCACATGACCTCCCCAAATTGTTAGAAGTCTGATTTTGAATGTCAGAAATCTTGCCTAACGGTACAGTTGAATGTTGTGAAGTCTGTTCGGAAGGCAATGCATGAAAACATGGAGAAGTATTGGTTTTGAGAGGTTCTAATTCGACCGACTTGATGGGAGGTATGATCTCGGGAGCGATGGAAAAGCTTCGCCAAAAATCCAAACCTAGATAAATCTCTTGACGCAAAGATGGAACAATATAAAAATCAATGTCTTTAGTGACTCCTTTATATGTAACAGGTAGTTTGCAGTGTCCTAGTACAGAGTTTTTTGATCCATCTGCTGTGGAGATTACAGATTTAAAGGGTCTAATTTTTATGTTATTACGTTCTATAAACTCCCTACTTTTTGTGCCTAGGACAGATACACTGGCTCCTGAATCCAATAAGCCGAAACAAGTGTCATTTAAAATCGAAATTTTTGCGTAAGGCCTTTCATCTGATGTTCCACTTAAAATAGAGGAGTCAATGAAATGACGATATTTCTTACGTTTCTTGTATCGCTCGCGGCAACTTAGAATACGTTTGGAAATTTGGGGTACAATCTGGGAATTTTGGTGAATTGGTAGTAAAGCATCATCACATGGTAGTGGCAATGCAGATTGGTCTTCCTGTGGAAGACTAGTCTTTAGCCCTACTGCAATCTCGGGTGTGTGTCCCCGGTAGCCAACTCGCTCCGAATCCAGTTTCCCGGATGGGGGTTCTTGCAACGAACTGTTGCAACACCACGTTCACCACACTTATAACAAAATAGATTCCGATTTTTTTCGGGACAGTATGGATAAGAGTGCCCAAAGGATAAGCAATTCCAACATTTTAAATGGAAATAATCATGTTTGTTGGAACGGGCTGAAATTTGGATAGCCTCTATATGAGGGTCATCTTCACTCTCTAAATTGTCATCCTGAGAAGATTCTAAGTCCAATTTGTGTACCTGACGAACAATTGTTTTTATGGAATTTACCGATTATGTTTCATTCATGATTGTTTCAGCTTTACGTGCTACTTCTCTAAGAGAATGCAAATTGGATACTTCGGAGTTGAAAAGCATAAACTTTAGCTCAGTACAAACATTCTTTTTTATGATGTTTACCAATCGCTCTTCGGGCAGAGGCTCCTTCATTTTGTAGCTAATAACCAACATAGCTGAGTGGAATTCATCGTAGGATTCGCGAGGCAGTTGCCTTCTGGAATGCAGTTTCAATAAAGGTTGGTCATCAGATTCGACCACTGCAAATTCCTTAAGCAAACTATTCCTAATAAGACGATAAGGTGGATCATTATTCCTCTTAACAAATTCCCAATACCATTTTTCTGCCTTTCCGCTAAGGAAAATTTGAAAACTTGCTTCTAATTGTTCCTGATTGCAACGAGTCCTCTCAATTAGAGTGTCAAGTTTAAAAATAAAATCGTCTACGTTCCATGTACCGTCAAAATTTATCTTCCATTTTTCCAGATCTATTTTGGGCCTATTCGTTCTCTGAAAAGAGTTGAAATCCTGAATCTGTTCTGTAGGTTCCTGGTTAAACGGGTAGTTGTGACCAGTAGGCATATCCAAGGTTGATCTACCTTGAGAAAGGTCTGATACCGTTGTTCTCAGTGAAATCAATTCTGTTGCTAGAGTGCGTTGTTCATCTCTAATTCTTTCTAATACAGATAACAAATTATTGACATTAATGTCTTGTTCGCCTGACCCCAGGTTGTTTTTTGTATTACTACTTGGTACTGAAGTCATTATATGGTGAGACAAAGTTTGAGTTGTGCCAGAGTAGGACAAAATCTTTAAATGCTTTATACACGTTTTTTTGTGCTAATGAGACCAGCAAAGAAATCGAAATAAAATCAAATTTAAATTTGGAAAAAAAATATTAATTGCCTGGAGTTGGTTAATGTGTTGGTTTGCCAAATAGGTATTATTAATTCTGTTAGCAACAAAGTAAATCTTGGCTTTATGTTTTTAGGAAAATATTGACAAAATCTCGCAACAACTTATAGCTTATATGGTATGTGTATATTTTTGTTTTGTTTTTGAACAACATAGAAACGTATTATAAATTATAATTACAGTAAAGTCAATATTATGTTATGAATAATTCAGTATGCTATTTTGGTGCAACCACACTTCACTTATAATGGATTTATACAATAATATTTCTTTCTTTGTTTTAGCTAACTATAATTATTCATTAAAATGAATTGTATTTGTGTATGTATATTTGTATTATCGTGTAGTTTTTTTTTTATATTCGATTCTTATATTTTTCTACACTGATATGTTTTGTTTTATATGTTTACAAAATTTTGTGCAAAATACATATATTTTCTTTTAAAAGAGAGATAGAGAGAGAGCAGTTGTCCACTTGTCCGACAGCGTTGAGTAATTGTAGGATATACCTAGTCAGGTTTTGAAACGAAAAACTACTTAAAACTTCTGTCTGTAATACCGAATCTTATCCGATATAAAGCCTAAATTTTTTTTTTTTTTTTTTTTTTTGCAAATTGTCATGGAAGTAATGATAAATGATTTATGCAGCTTATAAAGCTTTTCATAATGAGTAATTTGGAAAAATATACTGCTATAGAGTCTTAGCTTTTAAGCCAGGTACTCCAGACTCGAACATTTATCCAAAATACATTGTTCATCCATTCGGGTTGGTCTAGTCATCGCAACAGTATAATCCATACAAGAACTAAGACCGAACTTATGCTTTTCCAACAGAACTTTTTTTGAACGTGGTGTTAAATTAAATACATGACAATTTACTGCCGAAGGTCATTGGTTTTACTTATAAGCGAAAACTCAAGACATTAAGCTATGAAATTCTCTTTAAACACTATGATCTTTCATATCATTTCCTAAATGCAAAAAAATCTTTAGTATTGGAACTTAAACATTTCCGAACCCTTTCAAATATTTACAATTGATATTTTGGTAGACCTAGATGCTAAGCAATAGATCCCCAATTATTTTTAAATCTCGCCTCATTGGCCGCAATAATACTTAGCAACTAACATTCACTAAGCTCAGACTGATCAGTGAAACGAGATTTGCCACTCAACCCTGCGCAAAGTGTATCTGCCGCAGAAGCACTTCTAACCTTTTGTATCTTTCAAAAAGAACCGCCAGCAGACAAAATTGAGTGTGTTGAAGATTTAAAGAAGTTCAGAAATGTGATGGCTGGATTTAAATGATCCTATCCTTCGAAGAAAACATCTATCCTCAGCCATGTTAAAGAAAAATGTATGTAGGTTGTTTCAATTCGATCTCATGTTAAATTTATGTTGTTAATTCGCGGCCCAAGCTTACCCTAAAATCTACAACGTTTTCTTACTAGGTGACTTTGACGTCAGCCAGTTTAAAGGTAGGGTAAACTTTGGCTTTGAATTAAACAGTCAAGGCCTCACGTTGGTTTAATTACATTATGTTTTTGTTGCGTTGGGCGCCATCTATGTTACGAGCGAGTCAATACAAAAAAAATAATGATCAACAATTATTTTCGACAATCTCGAATACAGGGCATGTTTCAAGTTCTAATCGGCTAGCTCTGCCGTGGCGAGGTTACTGTATCCCGGGTTATCGCCTCGTAACATAGGAGTTTACATGCCTATTATATCAAAACCACATAATTAAATTCTACAACAAATACGCATGCAGTTGGCTTGAGAAACGAACATCATCAACTCATTTGTGACCGATGTAGTTGTCACATGGAGTGCATTTTCCCCGCCCTAAAAGTACGCCTATGGTAACTTACACACTCACAATTTTAACAGTTACCCCAAAAAACAAATTCACCGTTACCTATCCAACATTACGGTAAGTAACGCCGTTACTCAACACCGCCCATGGTACAGCTACTCTCTCTCTCAGAAATAAAAAAATTAGGGATTCATATTTAATTCAGATTTGACACTTATTTAATATAATAATTTCTTATATCTAACTCTTATTATCTACTTACAAGCTAGACCTTATAATTAATTTCGCCATAGCTGCTGCTGGGTAATTGTAGTTTTTGTTGTTGCTGGATGATTGGTTCTTCCACCAGATAAAAACAAAACTCATCTAACGTAACTAACGTCCCTTTTCCCAAGAGGCAAAGGGTGGGAAGTGCCAAAACCTAGTTGTTGGGTGCGTTGCTTGACAATATTTCTTCACAAATATGTGGTTAGGCTTTTATTTCGTATTTTCAGAATATATGTTTTTAATTTGTTTCTTTTGTCTTTGGTTTTTAAGTTTAAGTAATTTCTTTTTATTTTTTTTTTTTGTCTTTTCAAGTTGTGTTTTAATTTTCTTTATTTACTCATATTAGGTAATAATTTAGATTGTTTTGTATGTAACACAATAATGTTGCACTTTCCGTGCCAGTTTAAGTTTCTTTTGTTGCTGTAGTACAGTCTAATTTAGTGATGCTTTAGTTGATTCGGCTTGCTGATTCTGTTCACATCAGAGGCTCTTTTATTATTTTTAATTTGTTTTTTTTTTCTTCTTCTTTTTCCTCATATTTAATTCAAACTCCAGTTTAAGACAATTTTATTTAATTATTTTAAGCCGTCAACTCTTTAAGAAATTGTCTTTATTCACATTCTGAAACAATGTTTATTATGGATAGACCACCACACAACGATCGACCACCGTGTTCAACAAGTAGTCTTTTTTTCTCTTGATCGTCCGACAAATAACTAATAACCGACTGCCTCTAATCAACGCTCAATATCAAGTGTTTTTTCATTCTCGAAAACAAAACGAGTTTACCAAATCACGTTACACACACATGTGCCCAAACAATGCAATGCAAACCTAACGGCAATAAATTCTTAGAGCAATGTGTGACAAAAAAAAAACCATGGATTGGCCAATCAAATCATTGCAGAGTATACCAGGTCAAGGCACATGCAGCGTTTTTTCGTAGTTTTAGCGTTTTTGTAGTAATCGTCCAAAACTAATCCCTAACAATCTGCAATAAAATTACTACGTAATAAAAAAAGGTGCGGGCCAGACGAAATTCCCTCCGAATTGTTAAATTAATAGATGACGAAAACCTACAGCTTTTGGTGGTGCTATTTAATTACATATATTACTCAGGCCGATTCCCTCAAGACTGGCTGAAATCAACTTTCATCACAATTCCAAAGAAAAGCCACCCAAGACAATGTAGCGACTACAGACTTATAAGTTTAATGAGCCACGCTCTCAAAATTTTTCTAAGAATCATTCACTCCAGAATTTATAAAAAATGTGAAGAAGCCATGGGACTATCTCAATTTGGATTTAAAGAAGGCATGGGTACAAGAGAAGCCCTACTCTCTATTCAAGTGTTAATACAGAAATGCAGAAATGTACATAAAGATGTTTACCTATGTTTTGTGGATTACGAAAAAGCCTTCGACACCGTACAACATGACAAAATGGTGGAAATCCTCACATCTAATGGCATCCAAGGAAAAGAATTACAATGCATCAAGCAATTATATTGGAACCAAACAGCACAAGTCGACATTAATGGAACACTGACAGAATGCATTGCAATATCGAAAGGAGTTAGACAGGGTTGCATATTGTCGCCATTATTATTCAATATCTATTCCGAAAGAATTTTTGAAGAATCAATGTCCAACGCTCGTAAATGCGTATATATTAGTGGAAAATTCGTCAACAATATCCGATATGCAGATGATACCACTTTAATTGCGAGTAGTGTATCAGAACTACAATTTCTTCTGACTCGGCTAAATTCCTATAGCGAAAAGTATGGGTTAAAGATTAATATATCAAAAACTAAATATATGGTGATAACCAGGTCTAGAAACCAAAGTACAACCGAACTATATATAAATAATACACATATCGATAAAGTACGGAACTTTAAATATCTTGGCGTCAAAATAAATGAAAACTAGGACAACTCAAAAGAAATACGATGCAGAATAGACAAAAACAAAAATACGATTTATTAAAACTTATGTCTGGTCGGTTCTGCTGTACGGCTCAGAAGTATGGACACTAAAAACCGCTGAAATGAAGAAATTGGAAGCCTTTGAAATGTGGATCTACCGTCGTATCCTAAAAATTCCATGGACACATTTAGCTCCAAATTCAGTGGTTCTCTCGAGGGTTAACAGTCAACGGGAACTCATTGGAACAGTAAAAAGAAGAAAAACGTCATATCTTGGACATGTAATGAGGAACGCAAAATACAAACCGCTCCAAACCATAATCACTGGAACAATAGAAGGAAAGCCATCGAGAGGACGGAAAGAAATATCATGGATTGACAATATTCTTAAATGGACCGGCATTGGAAATATCTCAACCCTACTGAGTGCAGCCAGAAATAGAGACGCTTTTATGGAGATCATGGAAACTATATGAACATACCTTAAAATTTGTAACAGATAATTATATATAATTGTATTGGTCGCTTATATTCGGAGATCGAATATGCAAATAAAGAAGAAGAGATTGATGCGCCTTATATATTTTATTACGAACGTTCCCAACGCCACACACACCCACCCCTTCCGACCGAGAGGACGACCGTCCCCATACGTAGGGACCGCGTATACACCATGATCCGAATCATAGTGGGTTATTTGTTAGCGTTTAACGACCAGCTACAGAAAATTAATTCATCAGCTAGTTAACTACATATATACATACGAGTATATTGTATAATTTACTACCTATTCAAAAACATAATTATTCTAGATTTAATAACGTCTGTGCTCATTCCAAAATCTATAATACTATATAAAGAATTAAAGTCAACACTCATTCTATAGTGGGGATCACACATTGCATAGTTTGAACGTTGGAAATCTAAGTATGCATAACAATTGGTAGTATCTACTGGATCTAAAAGGTATATTTATTCTAAAAGATGATATTAAAAATCAGATGAGATGGTACAGAGCCATTTAATATCTTCAAAGTTGTAATAGCATTAAACATTATACGTATACTTTTTAAGGTAGGTAACCTGATAAGTTTTAGGGGTCGATCATCGATAACAACTATCGTTGAGTGGCGTTGCCAGTTGTCAAAATTGATCCACGTATGGAAACTCTCAACTGAAGTTGCGAATCTCAGTTGACGAAGCGGCTGTTTTTCAGCAACCACCAATTTTAAGCTGCAGTGAACATTTTTGAAGAAACAAGAAGTAAAATAGAAGGAAAAATAAACATTTTTTTTAACAATTATTGATTCTTTGCATCATTAATTAATTTTGTGTATCAATATGGTGAAAATAACGCAAAGCAACAGTTCGAAATATTAATTGATAAACTGAGTGAAAATCCAAACTTAGCCCGAGGAGTTCGGGAGTTTTGGTGAAACCAAAGCCTCAGCGGATGAAGCGTGGAGGTCCATTTCGGACAGTTTAAACAGCCATGAACCTCCAACACGAATACCTGAAGGAGTGGCAGAGCCTGGATTCACTTTAAACCAAAGTTGAAAAAGAAAATGCCTCAAAATAAAATAAACTTCAACGACACTGGTGGTGGTCCATCACAATAAGTGAATTTATCGCCTTTGGAGCGGACAGCAGCAAATCTTTTGCAAATGAATTTGGTGACAAGTACAGTAGGTTCAGTTTAAGTACAAATGACGAACATCCTCCTTTGGACCATAATGTGCACATGTGCTCCATCTATATAGCCAACTACACCAGGGAATTTCGTTTTTGAATAAAAATGGCTTTTATTTTGCCTTTTTTCTTCCTCTGTCAACTTCGAAACACACAATTTGTCCTCTATCAAGTGGACAATTTCCTTCAATACTCTCGACAATGTAGATTGAGCCATGCAATTGTTGAAATGATTGCCATGGGACTTTTGGAAACTTCCGTCCTCAAAGAATTGCAACGCTGCGCACACTTTTAAAAGTGGGGGTATTGCTGTTGATCTGTAACTTACTTTGAAGTCATCCTTTAACGTTTCCACAACGTAAACTACGGCATTCTTTGGCAATCGAAAATACGCCTTAAACCTGAAATAATTTAATGATTATACATATCTTTCCACATGATCATCAGCTTACAGTGCAGATGGCAATTCCAATGGATTCGACTTGTCCCTCAAATTTCTTCTAATAGATGCAATGTCCTGTACTTCAATGTCCATTCATCATCAAAAAATAATTCCACCGAACTTATCTTTTTTGGGACAGCAAATAAAACTTGACGATCCGAAGATTCAATGGGCAGGTTATATTCCAATCTTGGGTTGTTTTCCAAATTTGCTCGAAAACTCAGCCAAAATATTAAAATATTGTCCAGAATACACAAAAGAGTTATCCAAAGCGCAATTATTTTTAAAATGGTTTTTTTTTTGGCGAATAGAGGTCACGAGTTTGAAAAAACACTGATCGATAACATGTTTATCGTCTCAGTCGCGCAGACAACGGACAACGCAACTCAAGTTTAGTGGCAATACAAGATAGACCCATTAGTCTACTAGTATAAGAGGGCAATTCAAAGTCACTACTCCAATGTAGATTTCGTAATGCAAAAAGTAAAAGCTGTTTCTGTACAGATTCAATTTTATCTGAATAGATTGCATAATCAGAATCCCATACCACAGACCCGTACTCTAAATTGGCCTAACAAGAGATGTGTATAATTGTTTAGTTTGTTTTAGATGTGTATAATTGTTTAAGGTTCAGAAAATTCTTTCGCCCAACGTTTTATAAAACCCAAAACACCATGAGCCGTATTTACCATAGTAATAATGTGATTATTAAAATTTAACTGCGGATCCATCAAAAATCTACTGATGATAGTGCATGTCCATTAATACAATATTGGTATAATAAAGGAGAAGATCGAAAAAAGCACATTTTTTAAGTTTAAATTCATACAGTTTATACTATACCACTGAAAAAGACTGTCTAAATCGTTTTGGAGCAAAACCACGTGATATTGAGACTTGTGTGTCATAAATAACTTGACATCGTCTGCATACATTAATAATTTAGAATATTTTATTGATTTTGGTAGATCATTAACAAAACGGATAAATAAAACTGGTCCGAGGTGACTTCCTTGGGGAACAGCGGATGGAACGTTGAATGATGTTGAGTGACAGCCTTCAAATAAGACTGACTGAGATCTGTCATGTAAATATGATGATATCCACAACAGCAAATTTTGATTGAAGCCAATGCGTTCAAGTTTATAAAGAGGAAAGTGATGAAGTTAAGCCAATGGGGAAATACTCCAGACTTAAACAATCATATGATTGAATCTTCAACTAAAACAGAACTAATAGCTCATTTAGACTAGCCATAAATCCTCGACTGGATTTAATAAAACCAGTACAAGTCTCATTGCATTTAGATATACATTTTGGAGGATTTAAATGGCAGTCAGCTGATTTTTGTTCATAGCACAATTACCAAGGTAGATGCATCAGCCCATCTGAACGAATTTGAAACGTTAAACGAATTTTTTTTAAATTGAATTTGTCTCAAAAAACATACGTCAAATTACAAATTTGTTGTTTAATACTGAAAATGTTAGCACATTATGCTACTAATGCTAACTAAAGAGCAAATCAAGAATTATTTTATCGCAGTTTGCCCATCTAAAATAAACAAACGAATTATTTTATCGTTTAGACATCATAAATATTAGTCTTGGTTGATTAAAATCAACTTTGTATATCAAAACAAATTTAATTTTTCCGCCTTGTTTACAAATTTTTACATTTTAAATTATTTTTAGTGTAGCAATTCACCGATGCATCTACCTTGTTTCTTGTGCCAGCTTGCAACTTTTTGTATTTTCTAGCAACATGTTGCAAAACACAGAGTTGTATACGAGGATTTATGCCAGATTTAAAACAAATCCACTCAATAGGAGGATTTATTTTTGTATGGGAAATCTGGTAGATTTTGGCTGGATTTAGCAAATAAAACCTGATAATGGGCTAAATCCGGCTAATGGTGTCATATCTAAATGGCATATAACAGCGAAGGCACGCGCAAAAAGGAATTTTGTAAATAAAATTCCAACAACATACTCACAGGTAACTGTGCTGATGTTATTTCAACTTAACAGAAATCGATGATTTCTTAGTTGAATCGTGCTGTCAGCTTGCAAATATTTTGTTCTGGTGTTTTTTGGGAAAGCCGAAAAGTGAGCATCATTCTCATTAACATGAGAATACTCGATGCTTAAAGAGTTCAGGTTTTCACTAAAAAAATCATCATTTCAAAAACTGAAAAGCCAATTGATAATTCCCTTCGCCGGGATGAAATCATGATATTGGTAGCGATCAGTAAATTTTGCAAGCTGTCAGTGCGTTTTGTAAACATTTTTCTCTGCAAAGAGGAAAGTGATGAAGTTAAGCCAATGGGGGAATACTCCAGACTTAAACAATCGTTTATAAAGTAATATTCTATGATTAACCCTATCAAAGGCCTTGCTGAACTCAGTGTATATAGTATCAGTTTGCTGAAGCTGAACAAACCCTTTTAATACTTCTGACGAGAATTGAATCAGGTTGGTAACAGTTGAAAGACCACTGCGAAATCCGTGCTGGAATGAACTCAGTATTGGTTGACCTTTGTGAGCAATGATATCAGTAACTAGTTTCTCAAATAACTTCCCAGCAAAATGTTTGTAGCCGAAGAAGTAGTTGAATCATGAGTGCAAGTGATTTCGGACTACATCTTTTTACGTGAAAAAGTCATGAGTTTTACAAGGGCATGATGCAGTGAGAATACTGTCTAATTTGCTTCTTAAGCACACATTTTGCATTTGTTCTTTGTAGTGAATAAATATGCATTCCATGGAAAGTATTTTGAATTGATTTTTCGATTTCGATATGTGAGAGTTAACATCTATTACGCGAGGATTTTTCACTGATTTGAGATCTCAGGCCCATTTGGAAAAATTATTTAAGAGTTGTGGTAACTTTTAATTAATATTTATGACCTGTTTCTCTAGGACGCACTGTGGGCGAAATCCAAATCTAGCGGGGAAAAATTAATAACTCCTAAACTAATTGAGGTAAGCGGCTATAATTTGGTAAAGATGTTACTTATTTGTATAGGTATGATTACACTGAGTATGGCGAATATAGCTCACCGTTAAAGCATATCGTCCTCGTAACGGTACCTCCGCATATAAGGTATTTTGGGTATGTGGACCACATTTCACTGTTAATTTTGCTGTATTTTGGTATTTAGGATCCTCAGGGGATATATAACATCAGATCTAATGATGGGGGTCTTAGGTCCACGTTTTGGTCTATCCCCGAGATTTTCGTTATTTTGAATGTACTCTTTATATTTTCCAATCAAATTGTCTGTACTTTGGTATTTCGGGTTCTAAGTACACACAAAACCTCCATACCAAAAATGTTCGACCTAGATTAACGTTTTGATATAGTGCCCATATATATGTACATAGGTATCTCCCGATATCCAGAAATAAGAAGGTTTTAGCAACATTTTCCAACGGAAATGGCTGCAAATTTTGTTTTCGGGTTTTTAATAGACAAAACATCTACACACCAAACATTATTCACTTAGGTTCACGTTTTGGTATATCCCCCATACAAATGTCCTACTTTATATTACGTATTTTCATGTAAAAATGGGTTTAGAAAATTGTTGATAACACGAAAAAAGGCAAAAAAAGGCAGACGAAATGTTGGGACTAGATACCTCGGAGTATGTAATTTAATATTAAAAAAGTCCTGTAGTGTTTCCCATAAGTTGCACTTTACTCAAAATTCTCTAAGTAGAAAAAATCTCATATAAATGTTTAAAGATTTTTTTCAGAATATTTACAACATCAAATAATGCTACAATTATTTTTTTTAATAAGCACTACTTCGAAACTATCTGAAAAAATTAAATTACAGTCATATTTATTTTTATTTGTCCATATTACTTGTCAATATACAAGTCATCAAAAAAATCGATTTTATCACTTGCAAAAAAACTCCTAGTAAATGTACCGTTATAACGGCCAATAACCATTTAATACAATACTGATTGTTATTTTTAGGTCTACCAGTATTACCAGTATGTTTGGACAAATACAGCCTTAATGATTTTTACTTAGCTCTTGGTCAGTTTTCGGACTTTTTCCCCGCTAGATTTGAATTTCGCCCACAGTGGGACGATTCGAATTAAAATTCGTTCAAATTACTACCAAACTCATGTTTTTGTAGAACATTTTTGTGTGAAAAAACTGTAGTTTGATAATGGTTCGATCGTCTTAATGAAATTGAAATATAATGAATATAAAACAATGAAATATCTCAAATAAATCATTATAAAAAGTGACTGAGTGCAAAATCAAATTCTTTTATTCCAGAAAGTTAGCTTTTATTACTCAAAAATACCAGAAACATCTTAAAATGCTTCTTGCATAGTCATCTAAAATTGATTGCATTCTAGCTGCACCATGTCGTTGCAAAAAACATGACTTCTTTCACGTAAAAAGACATAGCCACTTGCACTCGTGATTCAACTACTTTTTTGTGGCTACAAACAAAGATGGAGTCTGATATAAACATTTTGCTTAGTAATTAAAATGCCATAAAATAAATTGTTTCCTGTGTTCTTAAGAATTTTATTTGCATGTGAAAATTTTATGAAATGTATTCAAATAGGACATTGTCAAAATGTGAAGAACGGAATGCATTTTTCATGACTCTGCGTGGACTCCTTCTAAAAAAGCTATTCAATCACTTCTTCACATAGAACAACTTTAAATAAATTTTGCTGGGTTTGGAATGGCACTCAACTTTGCTATTCCTCTATAATTTGAAACATCTGCTAAGCTACCCGATTTATGTAAGGGGACTAGATAAGATTTTTTCCAAATAGAAGGGAAATGACAAAATTTGAGAGTATAATTAATGATTAATGTTAAAGGACAGATAATATATCCGAACAATATTTTTAATATTATGCTAGAAACACCGTCTGGACCAGGACTTTTTATTGCTTTTAATTTACGTAACCCTTTTGACACATCGTGGATTTTAAAATATGGCACAACTACATTATCAAGCTGAGGAATATCATGTGGATAGGTGCTATTGATTGCGGAATTGTCATTTGAATAAACTTATGCAAAGAAATTAGCAAAACTTTGAGCAATTTCACTATCAGAAGTATGTTCTACATTCTTTACTTTTAATATATGAGGTTTAGAAGATTTCCTTTTAAGATTTACAAATTCATAAAATGATTTGGGATTTGATTGATAATTATCGTTGACTTTATTGAGATAATCTTTATACAACCTGCGAGACTCAATAGTATACTTAGACCTAGCGACTGAATAGTTGGTATATATATTGTATCATTGATAAACGCAATGTGGGATGATATTTATCCTCAGGAAATGATATGGGTGGAATTCTAAAGATTTCAGAGTATTGCGGAATGTTTACAAAAACTAAATCAAGAATTTTATTATAAGGATTTAATAAATTATTTATTTGATAGAGGTTCATTTCGCTACGTTTATCTTCCTTAGTTTTGTTTGCACTTTTCGTGACGGTTTATATTAGCGTCGCCCAACAGAATACCATCAAACTGAAGCAAGTGTTTATGTATGCAGTGGTGGCCAATACATTTGCAACAAAATTGCACGTTTAGGAATTTTTATTTAAAATATTTTTTTTTTTTTTTTTTTTGAAAGTAAAATTAAGTATTTTTTTGCAATTATTAATAGTTCACTGTTTCAAATATAAGAATATAAAAAGCTTTGACACGTTAAAAATTTAAAAAAATATGAAAATACATAACACGCCTTAAAATTTAATGGTCAAAACATATGCAACTGAGCTAAATCCGATGCAAAAATCTGCAATATTTTGTAAAATATAATTTTTTTGTATGATTCAAATCATTTGTATTTGTTTTGGGAAGATTAAAAGTGAATAAAATTTTGAAACTGAGATCAGTCATACGTACTTCTTCGAAGGAGTGGCGGGTCGTACGGGAGAAGCTTGGATATGGGTTCAAAGGTCAACATTTTCAAAACTAATGGAAATTTATACACATTTAAGTTGTCAATTTAATAAAATTCCAAGTTTAGAATGCAGTTGCATCATTTATTTGCAAAAGCCAGAAGTCTGGGTCTTAAAAAACATATGATTGTAGGGATTGGTTTCATATCAGAATGATGGATACTGATGTATTGAAGTTATAACGGGCGGTATCATTGGAAATTTTGGATTCTATAAACTAAAAAAGTTTTAGAAAGCTCATCAAATGATAACTTAACTCAAAAATTGAGTATATAGACACTTTCAGAAAAACGAAACGCCGGTAACAATAGGAAAATCTTTCAAAACATTTAGAACTCGCCAGAGCCCATTAACATTAAGTACAGTACACATTGTCAGTTTTGAATGACGATTTTTTGCAATTATCGATAACTGTCCAACCGTCCAGCAACCACAAAATATTTTGTGGTTGCATGATGAATGACAAAAATGAACGGCCACACTAGCAAGTGTAAGTATCCTCAATTTTTGTGTTTAACGACCAGCTACAGAAAATTAAATTATCAGCTAGTTAACTACATATATACATATATTGTATAATTTACTACTCATTCAAAAACATAATTATTCTAGATTTAATAACGTCTGTGCTCATTCCAAAATCTATAATACTATATAAAGAATTAAAGTCAACACTCATTCTATAGAGGGGATCACACATTGCATAGTTTGAACGTTGGAAATCTAAGTATGTATAACAATTGGTAGTATCTACTGGATCTAAAAGTTATATTTATTCTAAAAGATGATATTAAACATCAGATGAGATGGTACAGAGCCATTTAATATTAATAGTAATAGCATTAAACATTATACGTCTACTTTTTAAAGTAGGTAACCGGATAAATTTTAGTCTACTAGTACAAGAGGGCAATTCAAAGTCACTACTCCAATGTAGATTTCGTAATGCAAAAAGTATAAAGTATACTCTATTATATATATATATATATATATATATATATATATATATATATATATATAAATGTTTAATTAATCACTATTTATCTATTGATCTAGAATCAAAAAAAAAAAAAAAATTCTATAACAATCCAATTAATCATAATAGACAAATTAATCTTTATTATCCATCTATTTATCTATCAATAGTAATATAATGTCTAATATATAGTATACATCATATATGTATTATATCCACGATCAACGACACATACGAGTGGAAGAAGGTTTGCTTTGTTTCGTAAACACTTTCGTCGGAGTTGTGTTAGGTACCCAAAGAAAAACTTCTCATTGAAGGGTTTTCTTTGTTTATGTTTATACTTCGAGCTGACGATTGATGTTTGGGTATAAAAAGTTCCTTGTTGAAGAAGTTATTGAAAAATAACTTCGGTGGAGAATATCGACAAACAAGAAACAAAGGGAACTGATGAGATCCAGTGGCGTGGATCGAAACTAGTCTTCCTTGCCTTACCCCTTGGCGAACAATGCCAAACCTTCTCCACTAATAAACTTGTTGTTTTAAATATTAAAACAACAAAAGGGATTAAGCCAGACTATTTTGAAAAATCAAAATTATAAATTATTTATATATATATATACATCTATATAATATAAATAATATAGATATTATTAAATATTGTATATAGATAAATCTATATATATATATATGCAAAAATTAATTATCTATATACATATATCTAATATATAACACATTTTTATTATATATATATATATATATATATATATATATATATATATATAATTACATTAATTTCATATTATAAAAATAGCTAATAGATTAATTTAATAAATAAATAAAAATTGGTACTAGGTAATATTTTTAACTCTTAACTATAAAAATTATATATTAATTTTTACATAGAAATAAATCAATTATATCCCCTAATATAAAGATACATTCTATTGTAATTTTATTTAATATTTTAATAAATAAATATTAAATTTATTAATTATAAAATAATTTAAATTAGTAAAAAAAATAAAAAAGTAAAAAATGAACCATCAGAATTTTTTAAAAATTCATAAATTTTATCAAAAATTCCGATTTTTTTTTAAATTTTTGAAAAATTTTAAAATTTTTAGTGTTATTTTTTCATATAAAAAATTTTTATAATATATATTTAATGTTTTTAATAACATTAATTTAATATTATAAGGGGTATCTATTTTTTATTTGAAGCGTGCAGAATCTGAAATTAGGTCTATATACTCTATTATATAGATAAATATATATATATATATATATATATAAATGTTTAATTAATCACTATTTATCTATTGATCTAGAATCAAAAAAAATTTCTATAACAATCCAATTAATCATAATAGACAAATTAATCTTTATTATCCATCTATTTATCTATCAATAGTAATATAATGTCTAATATATAGTATACATTATATAAATAATTTATATATTAATACTTAATTAGATGAATATAGTTATATATATAAATTATTTATATATATATACATCTATATAATATAAATAATATAGATATTATTAAATATTGTATATAGATAAATCTATCTATCTATATATATATATATATATATATATATATATATATATATATGCAAAAATTAATTATCTATATATATATCTTTAATATATAACACATTTTTATTATATATATACGTATAAATATAATATATATAACTAATATTATTTTTATTATATATATGCATATAAATATAATATAAATAGCTAATATTTATAATTACATTAATTTCATATTATAATAATTTATAATATATATATTTAATTTTTTTAATAACATTAATTTAATATTATAAGGGGTATCTATTTTTTATTTGAAGCGTGCAGAATCTGAAATTAGGTCTATATACTCTATTATATAGATAGATATATATATAAATGTTTAATTAATCACTATTTATCTATTGATCTAGAATCAAAAAAAAAAATTCTATAACAATCCAATTAATCATAATAGACAAATTAATCTTTATTATCCATCTATTTATCTATCAATAGTAATATAATGTCTAATATATAGTATATATTATATAAATAATTTATATATTAATACTTAATTAGATGAATATAGTTATATATATATAAATTTTTTATATATATATATATATATATATATATATATATATATATATACATCTATATAATATAAATAATATAGATATTATTAAATATTGTATATAGATAAATCTATATATATATGCAAAAATTAATTATCTACATATATATCTTTAATATATAACACACTTTTATTATAAATATACGTATAAATATAATATATATAACTAATATTATTTTTATTATATATATGCATATAAATAGCTAATATTTATAATTACATTAATTTCATATTATAATAATTTATAATATATATATATTTAATGTTTTTAATAACATTAATTTAATATTATAGGGGGTATCTATTTTTTATTTGAAGCGTGCAGAATCTGAAATTAGGTCTATATACTCTATTATATAGATATATATATATATATATATATATATATATATATATATATATAAATGTTTAATTAATCACTATTTATCTATTGATCTAGAATCAAAAAAAAAATTCTATAACAATCCAATTAATCATAATAGACAAATTAATCTTTATTATCCATCTATTTATCTATCAATAGTAATATAATGTCTAATATATAGTATACATTATATAAATAATTTATATATTAATACTTAATTAGATGAATATAGTTATATATATAAATTATTTATATATATATATATATATATATATATATATATATATATATATATATATATATATATATATATATACATCTATATAATATAAATAATATAGATATTGTATAAGTTAGATACTTTGTCCCACAACTTCCCCTGGCATCTCCTCTACAATTCCCTCTGCGGATACCGTAGTGTGCGGATCGCCGCTGGGCATCGGTTGTTGTCGGTTTGCTCGCCTTGTTACACTTTGCTCTCACTGGAATAATTGTAATTGTAGTAGTATATGACATGGGATCCTCTGCGATCACTCAGAACCTCTGCGTTCACTTGTCATTAGTCATTTGTCGAAGAATAACGTCTACGCGTTATTACTTAAAGGCCTCTGACGCCACCACCCGATTACAAAGGTAATCTATTTTGTTGTATGAAAAGAGTCACAAATAAACTTCCAGCATACTTATTATTATATTTAAATTGATACTGCTTGTGTTTTTATTTCTTTGGTTCTTTTTCTCCATCCACTGCTCAACATACGGTAATCCTGAGTTATCGAAGAAACCTATGGATTTCCCCTCCCTCACCTAAACATTGGTCGCATCGAGCCGGATAGAAGCCAGCCTTTTTGTTGTCGCTGCTCCAGTTGCCTATTCCCTCCCTCTTGTATTGTGATACAACGAGATTTGAAGCATTTGTTGTTGTCTTAGAACGGACAAATATTGAAGAAAATTGCATCTCCTCTAAACACCAACAAATTACCATACTAACACCAGGTACGTAAACTCAGATTTCTATCAAAAGTGAGCTACCGCGAGTGTTAATATTTTTCGTTTGAGCAGTAAATAAATAAATCATTGGTCGAATTTCAATTATCCTACGCGAGTGAATTAAATTCGTTGCCTTATTTCGCCTATTATACAGTCCACACAAAACTTGTTGAAATCGTTGTTGTACTGATCACCCCCAATCGCGTTGATCATACAAATCATTATTCGTGTTGTTGTTATTTTTGTTAGATTTGCTCCAAATCATTTGGTCTCACCATAACAACACACTCATAAAACCAATTGCCTTTTCTCATTGCAATTCCTAATTGTAGCTAAAAATCACTCTGGTCGACTATTAACATCACTACGTGTGTTAATTATTTCGTTCCTCCATTTGAAACCCTAGTTGTTGCTAGTTTTATTTTGTTGTACTGATCACCCTACGTCGCGTTGATCATACCTACAAAACGTCTTCGTTTTTCTGCATAGTATCACACAATTCGTTTAGTTGTTGATCTCATTTGAAAGGCCGATACCTTTAGTGAGAATTCGCTGTGATATATACAAAAACAAAACCCATCAAATTTCCAATCGGATTTGCATCGGTTATTACACTCTCCCTTTGGTAAATAATAACTCTCATTGCACCGATTGTTGTTGTTATTCCCCAGGGTTTTTTCTATCGAAGCCCTTCTGTTGAGAATTTGCATTGGCAAATTTACACTAACAACATAACATACATTGTTACACTTCATATACATATTGTTGTTTGGTTTATTGTGTTGTTGCGATCCCCGCCAAGCAAAAAATATTTGGCGTTGTTTTCCCCCTCGGTTTACTTAAAACCCTTTGACAATTTGCACTGCCAAATTTACAATAACAACGCACCATCCAAATTCTCTGCATTTGATTTCGTTGTTGTATAGATCGTCCATCACCAACCAAACACATTCGTTTTTCTATTCTCCTACCTTTGTCGGTCAGGTATTTATTCTAAGTTGAGAAATTACATTGTAATTATACCAACAACTTTCCCGCCCTTTTAAGCGTCCCTTAAAAACCTCTGCTGATCCTCAGCACTCACTTGCTTGGTCGTTTGCAACGACTGTTGTTCAGTGGGAGCTTCACTGTTCACACATAACCATTTCTCTGCTAGCGCCACTTGTGTTGTCGAGTCCTCTTTGTGCTATATTCGTTGATGTCCCAGCACAGTGGGGTAAGATAGTACAAATAGTACAGTGGGGCAAAAGTACAAAAAGTTTTTTTTTAATAATTAATTTTGAAAATTATTTTTCGATAATTTTTGAAATTTAATTAATTGGCAGTAGGGTTTTTGGAATTTTTGGACAAATTCACCCTACACTCGACATTTATTCCTCATATTTCTAGCAGAGAACATACGTGGAAAATATTTATATTTTGACATTTTTGTATTGTTTTTGGAGTCTCTACTTACAAATTTTGGAAAATTGTTTGACTCTCCGTAGGGAATTTCGTATTTTAGGACAAATACACCCTACTTTTGGCATATCTTGCACCAACGTATCAACCAAATAAGATATATTTCTTGCAAATCTTTTATCTGCGTTGATTTTCTTGGGCAAACATTTCTTTTTCGTACAAATACCTTATTTGTCGTTGGAATTTCAACAAATACACCCTATCATTGACATAGTTCACCTCAACATACACCCTACACTTGGTAGCACCATATACATTCTTGTATATTTGAGACTTTTTCGCATTTTTGACCAAATTAAAGTAGTTCTTGTTCGCCCTGAGGAAGTTTCTTTAAATTTTCTTATATTTCGCCCTACTTTAATTTCAATTATCATTACATCTTGATATTTTCTGTGGTATTCGTAGAAATTTTGAGGTTTTTGTGGAAATATTTCCTTTGAGCTATAGCATTTGGTGCTTCAACTGAATTTCCTTTTTTCAACATTCGTTGCAAATTCAATTGTAGATTTTCGCTGATTTTTGTGCATTTAAACTTGGAAATGTCAGTCACTCCACACACTCGTTTTATTAGAGCTTCAGACATATTTTTGAAATGTGTAGCATCCTTTGAACGGATTAATGAGTCCACATATAATGTCTATAATCTCGAAATTCGCAGTTCAGAATTTCAAAAATTGTGGCACAAAGTCAAGTGCGCTTATGACGAGTGCAAAAACTACCTCACGACATCCGAGGCTGCACAGGATGATGTTACTGATGTCGTCGAGGAAAAGTATGGTACATCCTACATGGCCTATATCCGCTGTTTGTCTAACATTGACAAACATCTTAAACGCCTTAGGTCTTCAGGCACTGAAATTCCTTCACCTGATATAGTTCCACTAGTCTTACTACCTCCTCTCACTTCTGGTTCGCACAAGAGTTCTCCACCTAGTGCTTTGTTGATGGGTCCTGAAGTAGGAACTCCTTCCAATTTATCATTGGACGAATCTGTCTTATCGGTTCCTGTGCAGTCTGATTCTCCCATCGTTCTTGCTCAGCCAGAAACTTCCTCCTCCACAACTTGTAGTAGTGACTCTTTTGAAAATAATCGTTTCAAATCTTCACCTCAATTGCCACCAATTTCAACTGACGTTGATCACACTTCTATAGCTTCTCACAAATTGCCTATTTCAGATGACAATTTTTCATCCATGACAGATTCTTCCCAGTCTGCAAGAAGTCTGAATTCCAATGCTTCACCTTCAAATATTTCCAAAGAAATATCACCTCCCAATTTGCTATTGGACGATCCTGTTCTGTCTTCTTCTTCTACGCAGTTTGCACAGCCAGAAATTTCACCACTTTCCAAAATTGTCAAAACGTGTAGTACCCAGACTGACGACATCACCTTTTATTCTGAACAGTCTTCATCTGGTTTGTCTTTGAAGGAGTCTGTCCCTTTACAGATTGATACATTACATGTCAGTCCTTCACCACCACAAATTGTTTCTCTTGCTATCCATTCCAAGTCAACTGTCGATACCCATAGTCTGCCCTTAGCACCTATCGACATTGATATTTTTGCTGGCGATTTTATATCTTGGCCATCTTTTAGGGATTTATTCACCACTATATTCGTCAATAATTCGCAGCTCTCGAATATTGAACGTCTGTACTACTTAGTACGGAAAACCACCGGTGAGGCACGCGAAATCGTTTCGAGATTTCCACTCACCAATTGTAGTTTCCCTTTAGCGTGGAAAGCTTTGTCGGTTGCCTATGATAACAAACGCATCCTGGTGGATAGTCACATAAAACAATTGTTTGCTCTCCCAGCTCTAGAAAAAGAAACAGTTTCAGGTTTGAAAATTCTTCAGCGCGGTATCATTAGTTGTCTAGCTGCAATGACCGTCTATGACGTCATCACGGATCATTGGGATCCACTAATTGTGTATATTTGTTTGCAGCGTTTGCCTAAATTGACTTTGGCTCTGTGGGAGCAAAGCATCAAAAACAAATCGTCTTTGCCTTCTTGGAAAGACTTAGATGCCTTCCTTACAGAGAGGATACAAACACTGTTGTGTATCCAGAACATGTATGGACATCAAGTCACAAATTCGTCAACTAAGCATATTTCTACATCTTGTCGCACCAATAACTCGTTGTTATCGAATGCTGTTCCTAAATCCTCCAATAAATTGTTGTCGGTACATAAATCTGACGATGTATCACCCCCTCGATCCACCAATTTATTGACAAGGACTTGCCCAATTTGTCCTAATCAGAGACATGCTTTGCGCCTCTGCCCCCAATTTTCTAAACTTTCATTTGAGGACAAATTTTTGATTGTTAAAAAGTATAAGTGCTGCCTTAATTGCTTATCTCGTGGTCATGCAGTTAAATCTTGCCAGAGCAAACATAGTTGCAACTGGTGTAAACAACGGCATCATAGCCTTCTCCATCGGCCACAAGTTAGAAGAGTTATTGCTCCGGCCACATCAAAACTGTCTCCGTCTTTTACTGATGTCAAAAGTCGAGATCCCAGTTATGTTCTGTCGCAGCCCAGACACCTCCCAGGCAGTTCTACTATGCCATGCACTTCTCCGGCTTTTACAAATGTCAAAAGTCGAGAGTCTAAGAGTACTGTGTCGACTTGCTCTTCTTCCAAACGCCAAAGCAATCATACAGACACTAATACCTTGCGCAATAGTAAAGTTCTTGCTGCGCCATCTTTGTTGAAACCCACTCCGGCTTTTACCAACGTCAAAAGTCGAGCATTCACTTCTTCATTGTCGAGATCACACGCATCTCCGGCTTTTACGAAGGTCAAAAGCCAAGTATTTAGCCCTTCTTTGTCACGCTCGAATACCTCTCCGGCTTTTTCCAAGATCAAAAGTCGAGTATTTAGTCCCTCTTTGCCGCGTTCATCCTTCTCTCCGGCTTATACTGATGTCAAAAGTCGAGAACTTCGTTTGTTGGATCGGTCTTCGGTCAACGCCAAACTCCTCCTCAGATAATAATTTGCTTTTGGGAACGGCCAAAGATAGTTTTGAATTCGTAGCTTCACAAAAATCTATTTTCGGGTACCTCCTTACGGGTTCAGTTCCTACCGTCTCTAGCACATAACCTCGCAATCGATAGTACTATTGAAAATCGACCACTATAGTCAATTGTAGAAACATTCAGCACTATTATGTCTTGAAAACTAAAATTGAATTGTTCAGTGACTCGTCTCCATATTCTTGAATCAAGCGAATATCGGAGTCGATCCTTTCTTAATTACTCGTTTATTGACATCGCTTGTTTGAACTATAGCTCACTTGAAATCTGAATTTACGTTCATGAATCTTCTTACTGACATATTGATATAATATTATTAATCTTCATTGTAATTATTCCTAGCTTTAATTTGTTGATCCACGCTTACGTGTATCAAGGTGGGCGGCAATGTATAAGTTAGATACTTTGTCCCACAACTTCCCCTGCTCGATCAATCACGGATGCTGATTGGCGCACTGGCATCTCCTCTACAATTCCCTCTGCGGATACCGTAGTGTGCGGATCGCCGCTGGGCATCGGTTGTTGTCGGTTTGCTCGCCTTGTTACACTTTGCTCTCACTGGAATAATTGTAATTGTAGTAGTATATGACATGGGATCCTCTGCGATCACTCAGAACCTCTGCGTTCACTTGTCATTAGTCATTTGTCGAAGAATAACGTCTACGCGTTATTACTTAAAGGCCTCTGACGCCACCACCCGATTACAAAGGTAATCTATTTTGTTGTATGAAAAGAGTCACAAATAAACTTCCAGCATACTTATTATTATATTTAAATTGATACTGCTTGTGTTTTTATTTCTTTGGTTCTTTTTCTCCATCCACTGCTCAACATACGGTAATCCTGAGTTATCGAAGAAACCTATGGATTTCCCCTCCCTCACCTAAACAGATATTATTAAATATTGTATATAGATAAATCTATATATATATATATATATATATATATATATATATATATATGCAAAAATTAATTATCTATATATATATATATATATATATATATATATATATATATATATATAATTTTTAAAAAACCTAAATCACATTTTTAAAAATTTTTAAAAATTATACTAATTTTAATTCACTATAAAAAAATAAAAATATAATTTTTTTCCAAAATTTCACGAAAAAATTACTATAAAGAGAGAGAAAAAAGAGTCAAGTTTCATTGAATGAATTGCCTGATAAAAGGGTTACCTTGATAGGGTAAATTATGTAATTAATATTACATTCATTAATTATATTTAATAGAATTAAACTATTTCTAAAAGTATCAAAAACTTTTGTGCATCGTACACCAAAATATAAAAAGATAAGCTAATTAAGCTACTGGGCTCATACCCCATTTATAAAGGTTCTAATCCTTTTCTTTTTAATTTTTAATAATTCATCAAAAATTATATTTTTAGCTATTTTAATAATAGGAACTTTAATTGCTATTTCAGCTAACTCTTGAATAGGAGCCTGAATAGGGTTAGAAATTAATTTATTAGCTTTTATCCCCCTAATAAGAGATAATAAATTAATATCTACAGAAGCATCTTTAAAGTACTTTTTAACGCAAGCATTAGCTTTTTCTGTATTTTTGTTTGCAGTAATCCTATTTTTATTAAATATAAATAGAGACTCGAATTATTTAATAGAAATAATTATTTTCTCTGCTCTTTTATTAAAAAGTGGATCTGCTCCTTTTCATTTTTGATTTCCTAATGTAATAGAAGGGTTATCATGAATTAATGCATTAATTTTAATAACTTGACAAAAGATTCCTCCTTTAATATTAATTTCTTATGTAATTTTTAAGCCATTAATTATTATTAGAATTATCTTATCAAGCTTAATTGGTGCATTAGGAGGATTAAATCAAACTTCTTTACGTAAATTAATAGCTTATTCATCAATTAATCATTTAGGATGAATATTGGCAGCGATGTATAACAGAAATATCTGATTAGTATATTTCTTATTTTACACATTTTTAACATTCTCAATAGTATTTATGTTTAATATATTCAAAAATTCTTATATTAATCAATTATTTACACTATTTTTCCATGAAAAAAGAATTAATTTTTTTTATTCTTTAACCTTCTTTCATTAGGAGGATTACCACCATTTTTAGGATTTTTACCTAAAATATTTGTAATTCAATCCCTTACTATGAATAATCAATTATTTCTATTGACTTTTATAGTAATAATAACATTAATTACTTTATATTTTTATATACGATTATGTTATAGAGCTTTCATATTGAATTATTACGAAAATAACTGAATAACATTTTCATTTTATAAAAGTTCTAATATAAAGTTATTATTGATCTTTTCTTATATTTCGACCTTTGGGCTATTTTTAACTTCTTCCTTATATTTCTTTTTTTAAGGTTTTAAGTTAAATAAACTAATAGCCTTCAAAGCTATCAATATAAGAATAATCTTTTAAGCCTTAGTAAATTTATTACTCCTTTAGAATTGCAGTCTAATGTCATTATTGACTATAAAGCTAATTGATTAAAGAGAATGATTCTCATAAATAAATTTACAATCTATTGCCTAAACTTCAGCCATTTAATCGCAACAATGATTATTTTCTACTAATCACAAAGATATTGGTACCTTATATTTTATCTTTGGAGCATGATCTGGTATAATTGGAACTTCATTAAGAATTTTAATTCGAGCTGAATTAGGGCACCCTGGTGCACTAATTGGTGATGACCAAATTTATAATGTTATTGTAGCAGCTCATGCTTTTATTATAATTTTCTTTATAGTTATACCTATTATAATTGGAGGATTTGGAAATTGATTAGTTCCTTTAATACTAGGAGCTCCTGATATAGCATTCCCTCGAATAAATAATATAAGTTTCTGACTTTTACCTCCTGCTTTAACCTTATTATTAGTTAGAAGTATAGTAGAAAAGGGAGCTGGGACAGGATGAACTGTATACCCACCTTTATCTTCAATTATTGCTCATGGAGGAGCTTGTGTTGATTTAGCTATTTTTTCATTACATTTAGCTGGAATTTCTTCAATTTTAGGAGCAGTAAATTTTATTACAACCGTAATTAATATGCGGGCTACTGGAATTACATTCGATCGAATACCTCTATTCGTTTGATCAGTTGTAATTACTGCTCAATTACTTTTACTTTCTCTTCCAGTTTTAGCCGGAGCTATCACAATATTATTAACGGATCGGAATTTAAATACTTCATTCTTTGACCCTGCGGGAGGAGGAGACCCAATTCTTTACCAACATTTATTTTGATTTTTCGGACACCCAGAAGTTTATATTTTAATTTTACCAGGGTTTGGAATAATTTCTCATATTATTAGCCAAGAATCTGGAAAGAAGGAAACATTTGGATCTCTAGGAATAATTTATGCAATACTAGCAATTGGTCTTTTAGGATTCATTGTTTGAGCTCATCATATATTTACAGTTGGGATAGATGTTGATACTCGAGCTTATTTTACTTCAGCAACAATAATTATTGCTGTTCCTACTGGAATTAAAATTTTTAGTTGACTTGCTACATTATATGGTACTCAATTAACTTATTCTCCAGCTATTTTATGAGCCTTAGGGTTTGTATTTTTATTCACTGTAGGAGGACTAACAGGAGTAGTGTTAGCTAATTCTTCTGTTGATATTATTTTACATGACACATATTATGTAGTAGCTCACTTCCATTATGTACTTTCAATAGGAGCTGTATTCGCTATTATAGTCGGTTTTGTCCACTGATACCCATTATTTACAGGATTAACCCTAAATAACAAGCTTTTAAAAAGTCAATTTGTTATAATATTCATTGGAGTAAATTTAACATTTTCCCTCAACATTTTTTAGGATTAGCTGGGATACCTCGTCGATATTCTGACTATCCAGATGCCTACACGACATGAAATGTAATCTCAACAATTGGGTCAACAATTTCATTATTAGGAATTTTATATTTATTCTATATTATCTGAGAAAGTTTAGTATCTCAACGTCAAGTAATCTTCCCAATTCAATTAAATTCATCAATTGAGTGATTACAAAATACTCCACCTGCTGAACACAGATATAATGAATTAGTTAATTTCTAATATGGCAGATTAGTGCAATGGATTTAAGCTCCAAATATAAAGTATTTTACTTTTATTAGAAAACTAATGTCAACATGAGCAAATTTAGGTTTGCAAGATAGTTCTTCCCCATTAATAGAACAATTATTTTTTTTCATGATCACGCATTAATAATTTTAGTAATAATCACTGTATTAGTAGGTTATTTAATATTTACTTTATTTTTTAATAAGTATGTAAATCGGTACTTATTACATGGACAAACAATTCAAATTATTTGAACTATTTTACCTGCTATTATTTTACTATTTATTGCTTTCCCTTCTTTACGATTACTATATTTATTAGATGAAATTAATGAACCTGCAGTAACTTTAAAGGCTATTGGTCATCAATGATATTGAAGTTATGAATATTCAGATTTTAATAATGTTGAATTCGATTCATACATAATCCCAACTAATGAATTGCCTGTAGATGGATTCCGTTTATTAGATGTTGATAACCGTGTAATTCTTCCTATAAATTCACAAATTTGAATTCTAGTAACAGCTGCTGATGTAATTCATTCATGAACTGTTCCTGCATTAGGTGTAAAAGTAGATGGTACCCCTGGTCGATTAAATCAAACAAATTTTTTAATTAATCGACCAGGACTATTTTTTGGACAATGTTCAGAAATTTGTGGAGCAAATCATAGTTTTATACCAATTGTAATTGAAAGTGTTCCTGTAAATTATTTTATTAAATGAATTTCGAAGAATAATTCTTCATTAGATGACTGAAAGCAAGTACTGGTCTCTTAAACCATTTTATAGTAAATTAGCACTTACTTCTAATGAAAAAATTAGTTAAATATATAACATTAGTTTGTCAAACTAAAATTATTAATTCATTAATATTTTTAATCCCTCAAATAGCACCAATTGGTTGATTAAGTTTATTTATTATTTTTTCAATTACATTTGTAATTTTTAATATAATAAATTATTACTCGTATATTCCTTCAATACCTAAATCAATTTTAAGCAATAAGGCTCACTCAACAAAGTCATTAAATTGAAAATGATAACAAATTTATTTTCTGTATTCGATCCATCATCAAGTATTTTTAATCTTTCCTTAAATTGACTAAGTACTTTTTTAGGAATTTTGATAATCCCATCTATATACTGACTAATACCTTCTCGATATCATATTTTTTGAAATAATATTTTATTAACTCTTCATAAAGAATTTAAAACATTATTAGGCCCTATAGGAGCTAACGGTTCTACATTTATTTTCGTTTCATTATTTTCTATAATTTTATTTAATAATTTTATAGGATTATTCCCATATATTTTTACTAGTACAAGTCATTTAACATTAACTTTAACATTAGCTCTTCCTTTATGACTATGTTTTATATTATATGGTTGAATTAACAATACCCAACATATATTTGCTCATTTAGTACCACAAGGAACTCCATCTATTTTAATACCATTTATAGTATGCATTGAAACAATCAGAAATGTAATTCGACCTGGAACTTTAGCTGTACGATTAACAGCAAATATAATTGCCGGACATTTACTATTAACACTTTTAGGAAATACAGGACCTTCTTTATCAGTTATTCTACTTAGTTTCCTAATTATTACTCAAATTGCTTTATTAGTTTTAGAATCAGCAGTTGCTATAATTCAATCTTATGTATTTGCTGTTCTAAGAGCGTTATATTCTAGAGAAGTAAACTAATGTCAACTCACTCAAATCACCCATTTCATTTAGTAGATTATAGTCCATGACCGTTAACAGCTTCAATTGGTGCTATAACAACAGTTGCTGGAATAGTAAAGTGATTTCATCAATATGATAATTCTCTTTTCCTATTAGGTAACGTAATTACAATTTTAACTGTTTATCAATGATGACGAGATGTTTCCCGAGAAGGAACTTAACAAGGTCTTCACACTCTTTCTGTAACAACAGGATTACGATGAGGAATAATTTTATTTATTCTTTCAGAAGTTTTATTTTTTGTTTCATTTTTTTTGAGCTTTTTTCCATAGTAGTTTATCCCCTTCAATTGAACTTGGAGCTATATGACCTCCTATAGGAATTACTCCATTTAACCCATTCCAAATTCCTTTATTAAATACAGTAATTTTATTAACTTCTGGAATCACTGTTACTTAACCTCATCATAGTTTAATGGAAGGAAATCATTCTCAAACTACTCAAGGTTTATTTTTTACTGTATTATTAGGAATCTATTTTACAATTCTTCAAGCTTATGAATATATTGAAGCCCCATTCACAATTGCTGACTCAGTTTATGGGTCTACTTTTTTTATAGCAACAGGATTTCATGGTCTTCATGTATTAATTGGAACAACTTTTTTAATTGTTTGTTTAGGACGACATTTAAATAATCATTTTTCAAAGAATCATCACTTTGGATTTGAAGCTGCTGCTTGATATTGACACTTTGTTGATATTGTTTGATTATTCCTTTATGTATCAATTTATTGATGAGGAGGATAAATTATTATCTATATAGTATATAAAGTATATTTGACTCTCAATCATATGGTCTATTATTAATAGTATAGATAATTTTTTTCAATTTTAACAATTAGCTTAATCCTTTTATTAATTTCTGTAGTAGTAATACTATTAGCTTCACTTTTATCAAAAAACTATTGTTGATCGAGAAAAAGCATCTCCATTTGAATGTGGATTTGACCCAAAATCATCATCTCGACTTCCTTTCTCTTTTCGATTTTTTTTAATTACTATTATTTTTTTAATTTTTGATGTAGAAATTGCATTAATTTTACCAATTATTTTAATTATTAAATTTTCAAACCTTATATACTGAACAATTACATCAATTATTTTTATTTTAATTTTATTACTAGGACTTTATCATGAATGAAATCAAGGTATATTAAATTGATCAAATTAATGATAGGGTTGTAGTTAATTATAACATTTGATTTGCATTCAAAAAGTATTGATTTTTCAATCTACCTTGAATATGAAGCGATATATTGCAATTAGTTTCGACCTAATCCTAGGTAAATTTACCCTTATTCTTTAATTGAAGCCAAAAAGCGGCTTATCACTGTTAATGATAGAATTGAGTCTTAAACTCCAATTAAGGAAGTATGATGTTCAAGTAAAAGCTGCTAACTTTTTTCTTTTAATGGTTAAATTCCATTTATACTTCTATTTATGTAGTTTAATAAAAACATTACATTTTCATTGTAAAATTAAATAATTTTATTTTATAAATTACTAAAAAAAATTCAGTATATTCAAAGATTAATTAATCTCCCTAACATCTTCAGTGTTATACTCTAAATATAAGCTATTTGAATAAAAACAAATTATATATATAAATACAATAACAATCCAAAAAACAAAACTTAATAAATAAATTTTTAAATTATTATTTTGTAATATTTGATTTAATTGAGAATTCTTTGCAAAATTATAATAAAGTTGTTGCCCACCAAAATATTCTGACCAACCCTGATCAAATGACTTAATACTTAACTTTCCTAAAATTAAAGAATAATTAATAATTCCATAAGTAGAAATATAAGGTATAAATCATATAGAGCCTAAAAATAAGAACTATTATAATTTATTAAAGCCTTATTTATAAAAAATAAAGAAACATTAGAAATTATATAACCTATAAATCCTCCAATTATACATACAAATAATGTTAACAATTTAAAGGTAAAATAATAACTTCTGGTGTAGGAAAAATTAATCAATTTAACATACTTCCCCCTACAATTCTTAAAATTAATAGACCTATTATACTCTTTAATATTACTCAACCTTCATCATTTAATATATTCAATGAAGAAAAATTAGAATCCCCAGTTATTGTATAGTAAACTAAACGAAAAGAATAACAAACTGTTAAACCGGTAGAAAAAAAATAAAGGAAAAAAGAAAATATATTAATATAAGAAAAATATACTATTTCTAAAATTAAATCCTTAGAATAAAACCCAGCTAAAAAAGGTATTCCACATAAAGCTAAATTAGCTACATTAAAACAAGAAGATGTTAATGGTATTATTAAACTTAATCTACCCATTAAACGAATATCCTGATTATTATTTATATTATGAATAATAGCTCCAGCACACATAAATAATAATGCCTTATATAAAGCATGAGTTAATAAATGAAAAAAAGCTAACTTATAAAAACCTATAGATAAAATTCTTATTATTAATCCTAACTGTCTTAAAGTAGATAAAGCAATAATCTTTTTTAAATCAAATTCATAATTAGCACCTAATCCAGCTATAAATATAGTTAACCCAGATAATAATAATAATAATTCAACTTATTCTTAAAACAATATTAAATCGAATTAATAGATAAACACCAGCTGTAACTAAAGTAGAAGAATTAACTGAAGCAGGTGTTGGAGCCGCCATAGCTGCAGGTAATCAAGAAGAAAAAGGAATTTGAGCACTCTTAGTTATAGCAGCTAATATAACTAATAGCCCTACAATTATTATTTCATTATCAGATTGTATTACATCTAAATAAAAAATATAATTTCAACTCCCATAATTTAATACCCTACGGGGAACCTGTAACCCCTATAGGGCGCGTCCCCAGGTGGCGGATAGGGGAATGCTTCCCAGATATGGGTGGTAAGACGGAAATCAAATACGTCTCGTGGACCAACAGGTGGCTGCGTCTGTCTTCAGGTGAAGCGGCAGCAAACAGCGTCTGAACTCCATGAGGAGCGGCTGAAAAATGGATGGAAAACTATAAACCCTTCAGAAGGCAACGGGAAACCACTAAAGTAATTTTCCCTTGAAAACCATACAATATGAACAACACAAACCAAAACACACGGCCCTCAGTCTCCGGCCAAACGAGGGTGCTAAGAATCCCCGGAGGTAAAAACAACCAAAAACTAAACATTGGAACGTGGAACGTCCGAAGTTTATACGAAGTCGGTAAATTAAACAACACAATCAATGAAATGAATCGACTTAATATTGATATACTAGGTGTGAGTGAAACCTGGTGGACAGAATCCGGCGATTTTCAGTCCCAAAATGTAGTAGTATATCACTCAGGAAACATGGAAGGGATACACAGGAGAGGTGTAGGCATTATTGTCAAAAGAAACATTGCAGACTGTGTAATTGGATCTATCCCAATGTCTGAAAGGACTATGATGATAAAAATATCAGCAAAACCCTTGAATTTAAATATAATCCAAGTATATGCCCCTATATGTGATGGAAATAATGACGAGGTTGAACATTTCTATGAAGAAATAAGTCAATTATTAAACATGACGAAATCACATGAAATAACAATAGTTCAAGGCGACTTCAATGCCAAAGTGGGGAATGATGAAGTAAATGGTATAACTGGAAGATATGGACTTGGCGAAAGAAATGAGAGAGGAGACAGGTTAATTCAATTTTGTCAAGAGTTTAAGATGACCATCACCAATACAACATTTCGATTACATCCCAGAAGGCTTTATACATAGAGATCACCATTAGATAGCAGAAGGAATATCATTCGAAATCAAATTGACTACATTTTGATTAACAGCCGATTTAGATCTTGTGTGACCAAATGCTCAACGTACCCAGGAGCTGATATACCATCCGACCACAATCTGCTGATGCTGAATATACGGTTGAAAATTGCACGAATTAAAAAAGGGAAGAAAAAATATAACAAGATAAATACTGAGATACTCAATAACCCATCAACCAGGAACGAAGTGAAGGTGCAAATGAATAATAAACTCGAAGCTATCGATACAAACAATGTAGAAAATATATGGAATAATATCAAGGACACGATGTACGAAATAACAAAAAATTATCTTGGAAAATGTACGAGAAGAACACAGCAAGAATGGATGAACGACGAAATTATGGAGCTTCGTGTGGAACGAAGGAAATATAAAAACGTTGACTACGAACGTTACTGGG
This sequence comes from Musca autumnalis, assembly GCF_047663935.1. Classification (NCBI taxonomy): domain Eukaryota; kingdom Metazoa; phylum Arthropoda; class Insecta; order Diptera; family Muscidae; genus Musca; species Musca autumnalis. The sequence continues at coordinate 62,047,886 of NW_027411866.1, read as the reverse complement.
AAATCAACAAGGAAATCCGTACCGCTACCAGAGCAGCAAAAAATGCACTACTAAATCAAAAATGTAGAGAAATTGAATATCTGCAAAACATTCATGACGATTATAACCTACATAAAAAACTAAAAGAATCCGCAGGAGTGTATAGGAAGGCATCACCAGCAGTACTAACGGATGACAACAACCAGCCCATTTTCGAGACATCACACATAAAGGATCAATGGAAAAACTATATTGAACAATTATTCACTGACGACCAACGATCAAGATATGACCAGGACATAAATACTTTTATAACAGGAAATCCAATCACTAAATCCGAAGTGGAATATGCGATTCAATCACTAAAGGACAAGAAATCAACCGGACCTGATGAAATTCCTTCTGAAATCTTAAAACTTATAGATGAAGACAACATATCACTCATTGTACAACTTTTCAATCATGTGTATGATACTGGTCAATATCCAAACGATTGGTTGAACTCAACTTTCATTGCGATACCGAAGAAATCGAACGCAAAAAAGTGTTCTGACTACAGGCTTATTAGCCTTATGTGCCACATATTAAACATGTTTTTGAGAATAATTCACAAAAGAATATACGCCAAATGTGAAAGCGCTATGGGAGAGTCACAGTTCGGCTTAAAGGAAGGTATGGGTACCAGAGAAGCCCTATTATCCCTTCAAGTACTGGTACAGAAATGCCGGGAAGTCCAAAAAGATGTTTATATATGTTTCATCGATTATGCAAAGGCATTTGATACCGTCCAACACGACAAATTAATCGATATACTGAGGGGAATAGAAATACCGGAAAAAGAGATCAGATGCATACGAAATTTATACTGGCACCAAAAGGCAAGAATTGAAGTAAATGGAGATCTGACAGACGAAATTCCCATATCAAAAGGAGTCAGGCAAGGGTGCATATTATCCCCGCTCCTCTTTAATATATACTCCCAAAAAATATTTCAAGAGTCAATTGAAGGAGAACGGATCGGGATAAGAGTTCAGGGTAAAATTATAAATAACATACGTTACGCTGATACCATAATTATTGCTAGCAGTATAACTGGACTACAACAGCTCCTAGACAAGCTCACTCTCGTAAGCGGAAAATATGGCATCAAAATAAATATAAAAAAGACAAAATACATGGATGTAAGTCGAAAAGATGTAAGTTCTGAAACGCCACTAATTATTAAGAACGAAAATATCGAACGCGTAAAATCTTTTATATACCTTGGCGTTTTAATTAACGATCAATGGAACATATCAAACGAAATTAAGCGTCGAGTGGAGATGGCCAGAAACGCATTTTTTAAATACAAAAACACACTTACCAACCACGAAATAAGTCTCGCAACCATGATTAGATTTGTAAAATGCTATATTTGGTCTATATTACTATATGCTGTAGAAACTTGGACCATCAAAAGTGCAGATCAAAAAAAATTGAAGCTTTTGAAATATGGGTCTATCGAAGAATTCTAAAGGTGCCCTATACATCGCACACTTCAAACCAAGAAATTCTAAGACGAATGCATCTCGACAGACAACTCTTCCACACTGTCAAATCAAGAAAAACCGCATACCTTGGACACTTGATGAGGAATGATAAATACAAGTTTATGCAATGTATTATTAAATGTACCATAGAAGGACAACGACCAAGAGGCAGAAGAGAGATATACTGGCTAAGTAACATCCAAGAGTGGACAGGATACAGATGTGAAACAAATCTGCTACATGCTGCTAAAAACCGAGAGCTGTCAATAATTTCATAATATAAAATATTAAAACATATTCAAATGTAATACTATAACATTGTATGGTCGCTTAATATCCGAAAAACGGATCCGCAAATAAAGAAGATAATTTAATATTCAAGCAATAGCTAATAAAAGAGCCACATCTCCAATTCGATTAGAAAATGCAGTTAATATACCAGCATTATATGACTTAATGTTTTGAAAATAAATTAATAAACAATAAGATACTAACCCTAATCCATCTCACCCTAATAAAATTCTAATTAAATTTGGGCTAATAATTAATAATATTATTGATATAACAAATATTAATACTAACATAATAAATCGATTAATTTTATAATCACTTTCTATATATTCCTTTCTATAATAAATAACTAAAGAAGAAATCATTAAGACAAATGATATAAAAATTAATCTTATTCAATCTAATAAAATTTTTATTACAATTATTAAAGAATTTATTGAAACGACTTCTCATTCAATAAAAATTGTATAATCATTTATAATAAAAATTAACCCTATCGTAAATGACAAAAGACTACAAAAAAATAAACTAACGAATCTAATAGAACAAATTGATAAATATTTCACGATTTAAAAAGATTTACTCTTATCATTGACACCACAAATCAATATTTTTATTAAACTATTTAAATTATAACCATAATATACACATATCCCCCTTTAAAATTAATAAATTTAATGGAAATCAATGTAAAAATAAAAGTAAATATTCTCGAATCTTACCTCCTCTAAAAGAATAAATACCTGAAAATAACTTTCCATGTTATCTATAAGCATATAAATATAATGTATAAGCAGCTCTAAAAAAAGATAACAAAGATAGTATTAATATTGTTACCCAAGATCAACTAACAATTCTATTAATTAATGAAATTTCTCCTAATAAATTTAAAGTCGGAGGAGCCGCTATATTTGCTGAACTTAACAAAAATCATCATAAAGCTATAGAAGGTATAAAATTTAATAAACCCTTATTAATTAATAAACTTCGACTACCTAAACGTTCATAAGAAATATTTGCTAAACAAAATAACCCTGAAGAACATAACCCGTGAGCAATTATTAAAGTATAAGAACCACATATCCCTATATAAGTTATAGTTATTAAACCGGCTAATACAATACCTATATGAGCAACCGAAGAATGAGCAATTAATGCCTTAAGATCAGTTTGGCATAAACAAGTTAATCTCACTAATACCCCCCCTACTAATCTAATTCTAATTCAAATAAAACTAAATTTTAATCCTAAAAGTTGTAAAAAAGTGAAAACCCGTAATAAACCGTACCCCCCTAACTTTAATATAATTCCAGCTAAAATTATTGAACCCGAAACAGGAGCTTCTACATGAGCCTTAGGTAATCATAAATGAACTAAAAATATTGGTATTTTTACTAAAAATGCTATAACTAATGAAAAATATAAAATCTCATAATTAAATATATAATTATTTAATAAATAAAAATTCATAGTATTTGTAACCTTATATAAATAAAAAATACCAATTAATATTGGTAACGACACTAATAAAGTATAAAATAATAAATAAACACCAGCTTGTAAACGTTCCGGTTGATACCCCCACCCTAAAATTAAAAACAAAGTAGGAATTAATCTTCTTTCAAAAAATAAATAAAACATAAATAATCTTATTCTACTAAAAGTTAATACTAATATTAATAATAATAAAATAATATTAAATAAAAATAAATTAGTATAATTATTATATTTAAAGACAGATTCTCTAGCTATTAATATTAAACAAACAATTCATAAACTTAGTAAAATCAACCCATAAGAAATCATATCAGAACCAAATAGGTAAGAAATTGACATAAAATAATTTGAATATATATTATTTAAAATAAAAACAAAAGAAATTAAAAATAAAAATCTTTGAACCATTCAATATGAATTTTTAATAAAACATAACGGAAATAAAAATAAAACTATAAAAATAATTTTTAACATTGTAAAATATTAAATCTTTGAAAATAATCATTTCCATGTGTACGAATTATTGAAATTAAAATTGAAAGACCTAAAGCTCCTTCACATACTCTAAAAGTTAAAAATATTATTCTAAAAAAATTCTCATAATTATATATATTTAAATATACAAATAATAAAAGAAATAATCTTAAAACAATATATTCTAATCTTAATAATATAGACAATAAATGCTTTCGATTAGAAACAAAAGTAAATACTCCTATAATAAATAAAATTCTAGGTAAACATCAATTTAAAATTATTAACATTAGTTTTAATAGTTTAACAAAAACATTGGTCTTGTAAACCAAAAATAAGATTAATTCTTTTAAATCTTCAAGAAAAAAGAAATTTCTTTATCATTAATCCCCAAAATTAATATTTTATTTAAACTATTTCTTGACATTATACAATGAATTTTAATAACTCTTCTATTTATTTTTAATTTTATTTTTATAAATATTAAACACCCACTAGCAATAGGTTTAACACTTTTAATCCAAACTATTTTAGTGTCAATAATTTCAGGATTAATAACTAAAACATTTTGATTTTCATATATTTTATTTTTAGTATTCTTAGGAGGAATGTTAGTTTTATTTATTTATGTAACTTCATTGGCTTCAAATGAAATATTTACTTTTTCTACAAAACTTTTAATCTCTTCAATTTCAATTTTTATAATTATAATTATCTCATTATCTTTTATTGATAAAAGTATTTTACTTCAATATACTAATTTAGAAATTCAATCAATTTCAAACTTAAATTCTTATATAATAGAAAATTCTTTATCATTAAATAAATTATATAATTATCCAACTAACTTACTAACAATTTTACTAATAAATTATTTATTAATTACACTAATTGCTGTAGTTAAAATTACTAATTTATTTAAGGGCCCTCTACGACCTATATTTAACTAATGAACAAACCTTTACGACTTAAACATCCAATTTTAAAGCTGTAAACACATACAACGTTTGATTAAAGTTTTGTGTCGTTTTGGCCGTTTTTACACTGTTGGGCATGATGCCGAAAAATTCAAATTCATTTGAAATATATGCCGATAAACAGATAAACGCTGGACTTTGGTATCGTCGTCGCCCTGTTGTTGTTGTTTTTTTCTCGACGCCCAACGCAAAACTTTAATCAAACGTTGTATCTGTTTTTAGCTTAAGAATTGCAAATAATGCACTAGTAGATCTTCCTGCCCCAAGAAATATTTCATCTTGATGAAATTTCGGGTCATTATTAGGCTTATGTTTAATTATTCAAATTTTAACAGGATTATTTCTTGCTATACATTATACAGCAGATAGTAATTTAGCATTTAATAGAGTAAATCATATTTGTCGAGATGTTAATTATGGTTGATTATTACGAACTTTACATGCTAATGGTGCATCATTCTTTTTTATTTGTATTTACCTTCATGTAGGACGAGGAATTTATTATGGGTCATATTTATATACCCCTACATGATTAGTAGGAGTAATCATTTTATTTTTAGTAATAGGAACAGCTTTTATAGGATATGTTCTTCCATGAGGGCAAATATCTTTTTGAGGAGCTACTGTTATTACTAATTTATTGTCAGCTATTCCTTATTTAGGAATTGATTTAGTACAATGAGTCTGAGGAGGATTCGCTGTTGATAACGCTACATTGACTCGATTCTTTACATTCCATTTTATTTTACCTTTTATTGTATTAGCAATAACAATAATTCATTTATTATTTTTACATGAAACAGGTTCAAATAACCCAATTGGATTAAATTCTAATATTGATAAAATTCCTTTCCACCCTTATTTTACTTATAAGGACATTGTAGGATTTATTATTATAACAATGATTTTAATTTTATTAGTACTAATTAATCCATACTTATTAGGGGATCCTGATAATTTCATCCCAGCTAATCCCTTAGTAACACCTGTCCATATTCAACCAGAATGATACTTCTTATTTGCCTATGCAATTTTACGATCTATTCCTAATAAGCTTGGAGGAGTAATTGCTTTAGTATTATCAATTGCTATTCTAGCAATTCTTCCATTTTACCATTTAAGAAAATTCCGAGGAATTCAATTCTACCCAATTAATAAAATTTTATTTTGAGCTATAGTAGTTACAGTAATTTTATTAACATGAATTGGAGCCCGACCTGTAGAAGCACCATATGTACTAGTTGGACAAATTTTAACAGTAGTATACTTTTCTTATTTAATCCTTTAATTGTAAAATGATGAGATAACCTTTTAATCTAGTTAATGAGCTTGAATTAAGCATATGTTTTGAAAACATAAGATAGAAATTTAATTTTCTATTAACTTTTACTACTAAATTTAATTCATTATAATAAATATAATAAAAAAATTTTAAACCCTAAAAAAAATAATAAAAAATTTAACGAAAAAGGTAAAAAACTTTTTCAAGCTAAATATATTAATATATCATATCGAAACCGAGGTAAAGTCCCACGAACTCAAATAAATATAAAAGAAACAAAAGTTAACTTTAAATAAAATATAAAAGAAAATACATCACACCCCAAAAATATTACACAAAATAATATACTTATAAATAAAATTCTCGCATATTCAGCTAAAAAAAATAGTGCAATCCCCCCTCTTCTATATTCAACATTAAACTCAGAAACTAATTCAGATTCCCCTTCAGCAAAATCAAATGGAGTTCGATTAGTTTCAGCTAAAGAAATACTAAATCATACTAAAGCTATAGGAAATATTAAAAATAAAAATCAAATAAATAATTGATATTTATAAAATATTAATATATTATACCCTCCAATTAAAAATACAAAACTTAATAATACTAAAGCTAATCTAACTTCATAAGAAATTGTTTGAGCTACAGCTCGTAAACCTCCTAATAAAGCAAAATTAGAATTAGATGACCAACCAGCAATTATTACTGTATAAACTCCTAAACTTGTACAACATAAAAAAAATAATAAACCTAAATTAAAAGAAAATAACTTAATAAATATAGGTATACATATTCAAACTAACAATGATAAAAATAAAGAAAAAACTGGTGAAAAATAATAAGAAATATAATTTGATAATAAAGGATAAGTTTGTTCCTTAGTAAATAATTTAATTGCATCACAAAAAGGTTGAGGAATTCCTATAATTCCAACCTTATTAGGACCCTTCCGAATTTGAATATATCCTAATACCTTACGCTCAAGAAGAGTCAAAAAAGCAACTCTTACTAATACACAAATTACTAATAATAATCTACCAATAATAAATAATAAATTTTCTAAATAAAACATGTACTATTTGTAATATAAATTACATATATAAATTCTAAATTTATTGCACTAATCTGCCAAAATAGTAATATTAATTATATTCAATAACAAAAATAATAATTTATTAAATATTAGGTCCTTTCGTACTGAAATATTTTAATTTTTTAAAGATAGAAACCAACCTGGCTTACACCGGTTTGAACTCAGATCATGTAAGAATTTAAAAGTCGAACAGACTTAACATTTAAACGGCTACACCTAAATATATCTCTTAATCCAACATCGAGGTCGCAATCTTTTTTATCGATATGAACTCTCCAAAAAAATTACGCTGTTATCCCTAAAGTAACTTAAATTTTTAATCGTTAATAACGGACCAATTAATCATTAATTAATGATTTAATTAATTAAAAGTTTTTTAAATTTTAATATCACCCCAATAAAATATTATTAACAATCATAACAAAAAAAAATCCAAAAAATTATAATTGCCTAAATATAAAGATTTATAGGGTCTTCTCGTCTTTTAAATATATTTTAGCTTTTTGACTAAAAAATAAAATTCTACTATAAATTTTTATGAAACAGTTAATATCTCGTCCAACCATTCATACCAGCCTTCAATTAAAAGACTAATGATTATGCTACCTTTGCACAGTTAGGATACTGCGGCCATTTAAAAAATATTCAGTGGGCAGGTTAGACTTTTTAAATAATTCAAAAAGACATGTTTTTGTTAAACAGGCGAACATTAATTTTGCCGAGTTCTTTATAAAAACTTATCATAAAAAATTATTTATACAATAATAATATACTAATTTTATCATTATTACTTCATTTCTAAAATTAAAATGAATATTTTAATAAAAAATTAAAATTTAAATAAATAATTTAATTTATAAAATAAATTATAACACTTTTACTAATAATAACTATTTCTAAATCTATATTTATTATTTTATTTAAATATTTTTAATAATTTATTTTAAAGCTTATCCCATAAAATATTAAAAATAAATAATTATTTAATTAATTTAACTAACTAAATAATATAAAATTTCTAAATTAAATTTATTTCTTAAAAAAATAGATACCTTTAAAAACGAATAACATTTCATTTCTAATATATTATTAAAAATAATTTTGCCACATTAACTTTTATAATATATTAACTCTTTTAAAATCGAGAAAATTAAATTTTTAATTTTTATTTAATAAACCCTGATACACAAGGTACAATAAATTAAATTTTCTTTTAAAATAATAATTTTTCAAATTATTTCAATTTTCTTTCACAATACTAATTCACTATAATTAAATTTATTTTTTCTTTATAAAATACTAAAACCAATCACTATATAATTATTTTTAATAGAATATACATATGTATATAACAAAAAAAATTAATAAATAAAATCTAATCAATTTATATTGATTTGCACAAAAATCTTTTCAATGTAAATGAAATGCTTTACTAAATAAGCTTTAAATTGCATTCTAGATACACTTTCCAGTACATCTACTATGTTACGACTTATCTTATCTTAATAATAAGAGTGACGGGCGATGTGTACATATTTTAGAGCTAAAATCAAATTACTAATCTTTATAATTTTACTATCAAATCCACCTTCAATAAACATTTCAAATTTATATTCGTTTAAATAAATTTATTGTAACCCATTTCTACTTAAATATAAGCTACACCTTGATCTGATATATTTTCTTTTTAAAAATTTTGAAAATTAACATTCTTATAAAATATTCTAATAACGACGGTATATAAACTAAACAAATTTAAGTAAGGTCCATCGTGGATTATCGATTACAGAACAGGTTCCTCTGAATAGACTAAAATACCGCCAAATTTTTTAAGTTTCAAGAACATAACTACTACTACCTAAGTATTAATATTTACATTTTAAATAATAGGGTATCTAATCCTAGTTTATTGCTAAAATTTCCAAGCTTCAATTAATTTATAATAAAATAATTAATAATTTAAAAATTTCACCTAATAAATTATATTTTATTTTAAATTAAACAATTTAACTTTAACTAACAAAATTTATTTGCATTATTCGTATAACCGCGGCTGCTGGCACAAATTTAGCCAATACTCTTTAATATTACTATTTCTAGATTTCTCTAATTAATAATACTAATTACTGCGAATATAAATTTATTTATTTATTATTTAAATAAATAAAAACTCATACAAAAATTTACATATAAATTAAACTAATAATAAATTTATAAGCTAAAATAAAACTTTATACTTAAAATTTTATTAACAATAACAAAGATTAATAATCTAAAATAATAAAAATAAGAAAAATATTAAATTTATTTAATAAATAAATAAAAATTGGTACTAGGTAATATTTTTAACTCTTAACTATAAAAATTATATATTAATTTTTACATCGAAATAAATCAATTATATCCCCTGTTGGCGTGATACCACTGACCGTCGATAGCTCAGAGATGAAAAGAGAAGAAATAAAAAGACAAACACGAGTGTATAAGTTTCAAATATATTTTCGGTTTATTGTTGGTATAGGGTTTCTGCGATTGAGAAACATTACCTTTTGTATGTGAAGCTACGAAACGATATTGCAATAGGAGTGTGACTCCTTCGAAAGTTAAATAGCAAGTGTAGTTGCAGGTGAGCAGAATAACGTTCACAAGGCCGTGACATCAACTACGACTGCAGCATTGGAAAGCGCCCCTCTGCATCCGAACTATGCGAATAAGGCTTCCAGGAGAGGTAGTAGAAAAGAGCGAACTCTCTCCTACAATGCGAACTAGGCGAATAAGGCTCCTGGAAGAAGTGCAGAGAAGATATCCCCATAGGGCTCGTGAGAGCGGCCAATTAGCGTGGGTAATTGGAATGCTGCAGAAGGGGAAACAAAGTATCGAACGTATACATTGGGGTAACCAATGTATCGAACTTATACATTAGCCGCCCACCTTGACGCGCTATCTGCAAGGCAACAGGGTTAGACTAAATTCGCGAGCAAACTTAAACTAGAGTTAGTAGGTTGTGTTTTAAGTTAGAGGTACGCAAATCAAGTTTCTAGTGAGCATGTTCAAATAATGTGCGAGATTTTCAAATGCAATTAAACTACGATTTAGTTGAAAGTGTTCGCTTTGATCGACTATGTAATTTGACTACGAGGTATTGGACCGGTAATGATGTAACCGAATATAGTTTTCTGAGCCACCAATGAATTCGATACAAAGTGAGGCGACTCAGCCGACAAAATTTTGGAGTATAGATCAGCGCCCAATAACAAATCAATTGGCTTGTCTTCGGATGTATCTGCTAGTTCGAGGTGAGGCAAATTAGAACGCAGACTCGATATGGAAGACAAAGACAATAGGCTTTTCGAAATGTTTGGTAAAATTAAAGCATCTGTTGGTAAAGTAAGAGATGGATCTTTAGGAGACGATAACTTCAGAGAACAAATTTCTTTTGAAGTGCAATTACTAGTTACGCCAGAAAGAGTGGCATTAGCAGGACGAGTTTTAACTCCAATTGTGTTTTGTAGTCTCTTTGTGATGATTGAGACTTCCGACGAAGGATCAATTATGGCTCGAACAGCATAATTTCTGTGACTGTGTACGATATTAACGATGGCAGTTCCCAAGAGCACATCTCTATTTCGTGTTGTGTGCAGAACTTGCCGGTTGACGAAACGAGATTTAGAATTTTGATTGGAATATAAGCGACTAGAGGTGGATTTCGGTGGAATAGAAGGATTGGATGAAGGAGAAATCAACGAGTTTGTCGAAGTGTTACGATTTTTACGATGGAGTAGCGTGTGATGTCTACATTTACAGACCGAACAATTGTGTTTGCTATTGCATTTTTTAACTTGGTGTCCATTCGAGAGACAGTTAATGCAAAGGCCATGTTTTTTAACAAACGAAAACTTGTTCTCAAATGAAAGATTTTGAAAGCGAGAACAGTGTCGAAGCAGATGATCTTGATTTGTGCACATCACACAAGAATGGTTCACCAACGATTTCGGAGAACGAAAGGACGACGAGTTAGTTTTAGAATCTATTGAACGACTAATTGATGAAGAGGATTTTAAAATAGATCGACTACTTTGAGAATATGATTTTACAGGAGTTTCCATAGCAGTGAAGTTTTGAATACACGACAATGTTTGTATTCTTTCCGTTAGGAACGAATTTAATTGTTTCCATGTCGAAAGAGACGACTTCTCTTTGACACTTTGTTCCCACAGAACGACTGTCTGTTTAGGAAGACGTTGCATGCAAATATAAACAAGAATTGGATCCCAATGATCCGTTACAACATCATAAGCAGACATAGCGGAAATGCAACTATTGATTCCGCGCTGAATTATTTTAAGACCAGAGATCGATTCCTTTTCTATGGCGGGAAGACCGAAAAGAAGATTGATGTGACTATGCACGAGGATACGTTTATTATCATACGCATCCGTCAATGCCTTCCAAGCCAATTTAAAACTACAATGGGTGAGTGGAAATTTCGAAACAATTTCCCGAGCCTCACCGCTGGTTTTTTGAACTAAGTGACATAATTTCTCAATGTCACTCAATCGAGAATTTTTGATATAAATTGTACTAAACAGATCTCGAAATGTTGGCCATGAAATGAAATCTCCACTAAAGACTTCGATGTCAATAGGAGGCAAAACTAAATTGTGAGAAGGTGGATCGACCGGAGTGAAACTACTAAGTGGATTTGGCTGGGTGGAAATCGATGCGAGTAATTCGCTTGTATTCAAAGGAGGCGTTTGACTTTGTTTACAAATATTGGAAACAGAAGGTATTGTGTTCGAACAAGTGGAAGATGGAGCAGACGTACTTACTGGGAGTTCCTCCGACGGTGATACAATTTGGAGAACCGTTGGTGGATTGTTGTGTGGGGTTGGTCCATTCAAAGATGGAGAGGACTTGGACGATTTTAGCTCGTCTAGCTTCTGATTTATTGCCGAAAGGCAATGTTGATAAGCCCGAAAGGAGCTGTCGTATTTACCCTCGACGACATTTTTGTCAGAGGGTTGAGGACTCTGGGATGTCGCCAGATGGTCAAGACACTTCTGATGAGTGCTTTGGAATGTTGTCCATAACTGAGAAAGCTCGGAACCGTGTATTTCGAGACTAAATACGGTGTGCTTCTCAGAATTTATACGTTCGAAAAACGAGTCATATTTAACAAGAGCGTCGGCAGCTCGAATGAAACGCACGAGGGGATTTATGGACATGATTTCAACGAATAAGAGAATGGGGACGAAAGAGGGAAACGAATCAGTTCCAAAAAGGAATGTGGGCTCAGAAGTTTAGGACAAGACTAATTAAATCCAAGCGTCGCAAATTTAGAAAGGCGATAACGAGCGAAATGCTGTAAAAGAAGTTGAAGGTATGATCAATACCAATCCAACCAATGGGGATACAAAACAAAGGAAGTACAAACGAGTGTGAATACTCAACCAATGAAAGGGTCGAAAACTATTCTAATTTGCGACAATTAATTGTAAAATGCAAAATTCCACCAGTAGAGTACGTGAGTAGACAGCAAAGTTGCAAGATGGATAAGAAATTGAACACAAGTACCGAACTGGGACAATTTGCCGACTAGAGAATATAGAAATTATCAATATTGTTTCTAAAAGAATTGAAGAATAACGACAGATATGTAATTCGAAAGGAGAATTTAGAGCAACAAACAAAAAAACGAGAAGAAAATTTCCAAAAAATTTCAATTTTTTAAACCTAGATTGAAGGGTGTAGGGGGTACAATGAACAAGACGTCAAAAAAGCCAAACAAATTTCAAGAACGAGATTTCTAAACAAAAGCAGCGGGTAAAAATCGAAAAATGATTAAATTGGTGGATTTTTTACAGTTATTTGCTTTGACCAATGATAAAATGTACCAGTACCGACTGTAGGGTACACGATTTGTAGATGCAAGATTTTTTTCAAAAACGACTAATTTGTATAAACAATATAGATAAATAATATCGATATTATTTGCAATTCAATTCAACCAAATTTAATATAATTTTATTTATAAACTGCAAAAATGCCGAAAGTAGGGTGCCTTAACCGAAGATAGACAACAACAAATGGTATTGTAGCACCACACGAAGTAAAAAGCAAAAAAATCGAATCGAAAATATTCAAAAAAAAAATATAAGAAAAAATAAATATTTTGAGACGATATGTCCCACTGTGCGAGTGTCTACTACGAATATCCGCACAAAACGTAATAAAACAAAAGCAGAGAAATGGCTCTGTGTGGGCAGCGAAGCTCCCACTCAAGTACCGACGCTACAAACGGTCAAGCAGTGATCGACAGAACTTTGTTGGTATGTTTACAATGTAATCTAACCGACGCTTTATAATTGTGCGTATCGAATCGAAAATATTCAAAAAAAAATATAAGAAAAAATAAATATTTTGAGACGATATGTCCCACTGTGCGAGTGTCTACTACGAATATCCGCACAAAACGTAATAAAACAAAAGCAGAGAAATGACTCTGTGTGGGCAGCGAAGCTCCCACTCAAGTACCGACGCTACAAACGGTCAAGCAGTGATCGACAGAACTTTGTTGGTATGTTTACAATGTAATCTAACCGACGCTTTATAATTGTGCGTGGAAAGATGTACGTTGTTATTGCAATTAGAATGCAAATTCTCAAATAGGAATATTACTTCCAGGAGAATAAAAACGAATGCGTTCGGTTGGTGAAGAATGATCTATACAACAAATAAACCAAAGGTGCGAGAATGAGTGTTGTTATTGCAAATTTGGAAATGCAAATTTTCAAAGTGTTTTTAGTAAAACGAGGGGAATAACAACGTCAAATATTTTTTGGTTGGAGAGGATTGAAACAACAAAATAAACCAAACGACAATGTATGACAGTAGCAATGTGTGTTATGGTAAATTTGCCAATGCAAATTCTCAACTAAAGGGCTTCGTTCGAAAAGACCTTGGGGAATAACAACAACAATAACTACTAAGAAAAGAGATCGATGGTGTTAGAAACGAGATTTCAAAATGTAGCCGCAAAGTTATTGGAAGAAAGGGGTGTCGTTATTTCTCACTGCTGGCTGTGGATATCAACAAGAAAGCGGGGGGGTCTATGAAGCCTTTAAGTGAGAAATAAATAAACACTGCGAAATGAATAGCGAATAATTGTAGTGATGTTGTTGTAATTATTTCTCTAAAAGGGTTCTGTCTTAGAAAGCAGAACCAAACGAGAAAAGTAGAAAACAACAAATTCAAAGGAACAGCACTGCTTGAAATGATCTCTGAAAAGATCAACGACAAATGGAAATTTGTTGTTGTGTTAACTATTAAAGTGTTTTATTTTCGAAAATAGAACCAAAATAATTAAGGGACAGCAACAAATTGAAATAAGCAGCACTGTTGGCGAGGATCACTACAATTACTGCTACGACTAAGTGAGTGGACTGTATTTTATGCGATGAAAGCAAAGAAATGACGATGTACAAACAAAAGGACAATATCAAGGCGACCAATGCGCGATGTAGCGAACAATTTTAAACCGAAAAATTTAATATTTTCGAGAGATTATTTTTTTGAAAAACAAACACTCGCGTATGCTCAATTTTTTGCACAGAAACTGATTTACGTACCTGTATTTTGTTGATGGAATGTATGATGATGGATGGATGGATAATCATATGAAATGATGAGTTAGATCCACCACAACTATAGCAAATTGCTCTAATGGCAACAACAAAGAATCCAATGTCCGAGTTTCTTCTCTTCTTGAACAAATGTAATTTGTTTTGCGGGCAACAACAAATGGCTTCGACTGGAACAGATCCGGCTCGAAGGACCAAAATGTTGGCGTGATACCACTGACCGTCGATAGCTCAGAGATGAAAAGAGAAGAAATAAAAAGACAAACACGAGTGTATAAGTTTCAAATATATTTTCGGTTTATTGTTGGTATAGGGTTTCTGCGATTGAGAAACATTACCTTTTGTATGTGAAGCTACGAAACGATATTGCAATAGGAGTGTGACTCCTTCGAAAGTTAAATAGCAAGTGTAGTTGCAGGTGGGCAGAATAACGTTCACAAGGCCGTGACATCAACTACGACTGCAGCATTGGAAAGCGCCCCTCTGCATCCGAACTATGCGAATAAGGCTTCCAGGAGAGGTAGTAGAAAAGAGCGAACTCTCTCCTACAATCCGAACTAGGCGAATAAGGCTCCTGGAAGAAGTGCAGAGAAGATATCCCCATAGGGCTCGTGAGAGCGGCCAATTAGCGTGGGTAATTGGAATGCTGCAGAAGGGGAAACAAAGTATCGAACGTATACATTGGCGTAACCAATGTATCGAACTTATACATCCCCTAATATAAAGATTCATTCTATTGTAATTTTATTTAATATTTTAATAAATAAATATTAAATTTATTAATTATAAAATAATTTAAATTAGTAAAAAAAAAAAATCAAAAAGTAAAAAATGAACCATCAGAATTTTTAAAAATTCATAAATTTTATCAAAAATTCCAATTTTTTTTTTAAATTTTTGAAAAATTTTAAAATTTTTAGTGTTATTTTTTCATATAAAAAATTTTTATAATATATATTTAATGTTTTTAATAACGTTAATTTAATATTATAAGGGATACCTATTTTTTATTTGAAGCGTGCAGAATCTGAAATTAGGTCTATATACTCTATTATATAGATATATATATATATATATATATATATATATAAATGTTTAATTAATCACTATTTATCTATTGATCTAGAATCAAAAAAAATTTCTATAACAATCCAATTAATCATAATAGACAAATTAATCTTTATTATCCATCTATTTATCTATCAATAGTAATATAATGTCTAATACAGTCGGACCTCGATTATCCGTGATGGTCGGGACCGGAGGCATTACGGATAATCGATTTTCCCGGATAATGGAGGCAATGTCTTTATGCAGTTTTGAACATATTTTTAAGTAAAAATGGTATAGTATTGTACAATAATAATAAACTATGCAATTTTTATTATATTTGTTGAGGTTATCCACAAATTTCAGAAGGATACATAAAATTATCATCATCAGATTCATCTGAACTGACTTTGTCCCATGGTTTTTGTGATACCATAAATACAGAAATTGTGTTAAACGACAGAATTTCCAATTTTCTTTTGTTTGCTTAGTCAAATTTATTGGAAAGTGTGTTTTTAATCCCGGATAATGAAGTTTATAACGAAAAATATTGGAAATGGAAAAAAGATCAACATTTCTTTTCTATCCCGGATAATGGAGGTTCCCGGATAATCGATTCACGGATAATCGAGGTTCAACTGTATATAGTATACATTATATAAATAATTTATATATTAATACTTAGTTATATATATAAATTATTTATATATACATCTATATAATATAAATAATATAGATATTATTATATATATATATATATATATATATATATGCAAAAATTAATTATCTATATACATATATCAAATATATAACACATTTTCATTATATATATATATATATATATATATATATATATATATATATATATATATATATAATTACATTAATTTCATATTATAAAAATAGCTAATAGATTAATTTAATAAATAAATAAAAATTGGTACTAGGTAATATTTTTAACTCTTAACTATAAAAATTATATATTAATTTTTACATAGAAATAAATCAATTATATCCCCTAATATAAAGATTCATTCTATTGTAATTTTATTTAATATTTTAATAAATAAATATTAAATTTATTAATTATAAAATAATTTAAATTAGTAAAAAAAATCAAAAAGTAAAAAATGAGCCATCAGAATTTATAAAAATTCATAAATTTTATCAAAAATTCCGATTTTTTTTTTAAATTTTTGAAAAATTTTAAAATTTTTAGTGTTATTTTTTCATATAAAAAATTTTTATAATATATATTTAATGTTTTTAATAACATTAATTTAATATTATAAGGGGTATCTATTTTTTATTTGAAGCGTGCAGAATCTGAAATTAGGTCTATATACTCTATTATATAGATAAATATATATATATATATATATATATATATATATATATATAAATGTTTAATTAATCACTATTTATCTATTGATCTAGAATCAAAAAAAAAAAAATTCTATAACAATTTAATTAATCATAATAGACAAAATAATCTTTATTATCCATCTATTTATCTATCAATAGTAATATAATGTCTAATATATAGTATACATTATATAAATAATTTATATATTAATACTTAATTAGATGAATATAGTTATATATATAAATTATTTATATATATATATACATATATATATACATCTATATAATATAAATACTATAGATATTATTAAATATTGTATATAGATAAATCTATATATATATATATCGGCCTTTTTGTAGAAAATTTACTTCTGTTGAAACTGAGGTATGGGGTATTGTATCTCGCGAATTGTTGTAATATACCATAACTTTTGAACGCATTTAGGTAAAATAAACTGTTTTAGCACGATTCACCGATGGATTTCTTAAAATTATAATTTGAGCGGAAGCTGTGGTCATATTAATGTAAAAAAATAGAAAAAAATCGTTGAAGGAAACGAGTTTTTTTAAGTCAGTTTTCAATTAGTGGCTGTACAATACAATGTAGAGTATAATGTTCAAAGAAGAAGTTAAAGAATACACTTCAGAGATGAAGTTTCTAATGTATGATTTTTTAATATAAACACCGCATCAATCTCAAACGGATGCTGACATTTTGAAGACTGAAAAATTGGGTTTTTTGAATTTTTGCTCTAATCGGAACGCGCAACTGTACTTGTTTAAAAACTGATTATGAGATTGTAGTACTCGCGATTACGCATTTTTTGATGTATAACTAGGGCGTGTAGCCTTCAAAGGTTCACGACAATCTCAGCTTAAAGTCGAAATTTTTGTGCGTATTTTTTTTAAAAAACCAGTTTTTTGGATTCAAAACTTACAAGTGCCTTTCGATTTCAGTGGAAACCCGCGTGAATTTAGTTTTTTTACGTTCTGAATCTAACAAGCCTTTGCGCGTCTAAATCCATCCACTAGATCGGCCGATATGATACCCCTCAAATTTCGAAAATATGTAAAAAATATTTTTGATAATATCCCGTATTTAGACGCGTTTTAGATGTGTGATACCTACTTAGATAAATAAAGCGAAACGCATATTTAAAATGTGCGAAAACAGATATTGAAAAACGTTTGCGAATCCGGAGATATAATAGATTTTTTCTAAAAACTGAGTGCGATGCTACATCCACGGTTCTTGATGGATCGCATTGAAATGACATAGGATGATGTATTTTTTAATGGTGATCATTGAAATCGGATGCGCATAAAATGCAAATATACTTCGTGGAAATTATGGGCATTTTACTGTTTTTTGCACCCTAACATGCATCTTATGCTACATCGTGGTCGTCAAATGGAATTTCACAAAGTGTATATCAAATAAGAGGGATTGATTCGCTGTTTAGGAAAATCGAATGCGCATCATGTCATTTTCACTATTACGCGGTTTATATGCGTTTCAAATGTTGTAATATTCAATATAACATTATTTTAATGTTATGCCACAATTGGAATTCCTTGTGATTTAATATAATGTTCTAAAAATATTCGCCAATAGGAAAACTATAAGTGAAAAAGTTGTTGCAACGGAATATCTTGAAATTTGGACGAAAATGACGAAGAACTCAATCATTTTTTCTTCAACATTTCCTATAAAACCATAAAAAAATAAAATTAGAATAACATAATTTTTATTTTTTTCGTCACATTTTCATTGTATTTTTGCAAATAACACGAATACTATAGCTCCAAACTTCACGACTTAGGTTTTATTTTATTCCTCACAATGTCTGGATGCTGCTATAATTTTTTATATATTTTTTTGTAAGTATAAACGCTATTGTTTCAAAAATATGTTTGTAAATACGTGAAATTATTTAATAAATTTAATTTTTCGCGAATCCATTGAAACTTTTTGAATTTTTTTTTTGCATATTCTCAAAGGGTGCGAATTCAGTTAACGACAATTGGATATAACAGCTTACTATATTAAGCCGCGATTTTTTTTAAAATTTTTTCTAATTAGCATAATTAAAACGGTCATATCTTTTGCGCGCAACAATCAAAGTTGGTAATGAAAACAGATTTGGAATGACGATTTTTTTCTTAATCTATGTACCAAAAATCATAGATGTAGTATCAAAATTTTTTTTTTGATTTTTTTGAAATGGAAAAAACGATTTTAGACATTTTTGCTGATATATATGCAAAAATTAATTATCTATATATATATATATATATATATATCTTTAATATATAACACATTTTTATTATATATATATATATATATATATATATATATATATATATATAATTACATTAATTTCATATTATAAAAATAGCTAATAGATTAATTTAATAAATAAATAAAAATTGGTACTAGGTAATATTTTTAACTCCTAACTATAAAAATTATATATTAATTTTTACATAGAAATAAATCAATTATATCCCCTAATATAAAGATTCATTCTGTACAGATTCAATTTTATCAAAATAGATTGCATAATAAGAATCCCATACCACAGAACCATACTCTAAAATTGGTCTAACAAGAGATGTGTATAATTGTTTACTTACATATGGTTCAGAAAATTCTTTCGCCCAACGTATTATAAACCCCAAAATACCATGAGCCGTATTTACCATAGTAATAATGTGATTATTAAAATTTAACTGCGGATCCATCAAAAATCTACTGATGATAGTGCATGTCCATTAATACAATAGTGGTATAATAAAGGAGAAGATCGAAGAAAGCACATGTGCTTACACTTTTTTAAGTTTAAATACATTCAGTTTATACTACACCACTGAAAAAGACTGTCTAAATAGTTTTGGAGCAAAACCACGTGATATTGAGACTTGTGTGTCATAAATAACTTGACATCGTCTGCATACATTAATAATTTAGAATATTTTATTGATTTTGGTAGATCATTAACAAAAAGGATAAATAAAACTGGTCCGAGGTGACTTCCTTGGGGAACACCGGATGGAACGTTGAATGATGTTGAGTGACAGCCTTCAAATAAGACTGACTGAGATCTGTCATGTAAATATGATGATATCCACAACAGCAAATTTTGATTGAAGCCTATGCGTTCAAGTTTATAAAGTAATATTCTATGATTAACCCTATCAAAGGCCTTGCTGAAGTCAGTGTATATAGTATCAGTTTGCTGAAGCTGAACAAACCCTTTTAATACTTCTGACGAGAATTGAATCAGGTTGGTAACAGTTGAAAGACCACTGCGAAATCCGTGCTGGAATGAACTCAGTATTGGTTGACCTTTGTGAGCAATGATATCAGCAACTAGTTTCTCAAATAACTTCCCAGCAAAATGTTTGTAGCCAAAGAAGTAGTTGAATCATGAGTGCAAGTGATTTCGGACTACATATTTTTACGTGAAAAAGTCATGATTTTTACAAGGGCATGATGCAGTGAGGATACTGTCTAATTTGCTTCTTAAGCACACATTTTGCATTAGTTCTTTATAGTGAATAAATATGCATTCCATGGAAAGTATTTTGAATTGATTTTTCGATTCATTTAAAAATTGATTCTCAAGCGAGGATATGTGAGAAGTTAACATCTATTACGCGAGGATTTTTCACTGAATTGAGATCTCAGGCCCATTTGGAAAAATTATTTAAGAATTGTGGTAACTTTTGATTAATATTTATGACCGGTTTCTCTAGGACGATTCGAATTAAAATTCGTTCAAATTACTACCAAACTCATGTTTTTGTAGAACATTTTTGTTTGAAAAAACAGTAGTTTGATAATGGTTCGATCGTCTTAATGAAATTGAAATATAATGAATATAAAACAATGAAATATCTCAAATAAATCATTATAAAAAGTGACTGAGTGCAAAATCAAATACTTTTATTCCAGAAAGTTAGCTTTTATTACTCAAAAATACCTAAAACATCTTAAAATGCTTCTTGCATAGTCATCTAAAATTGATTGCTTTCTAGCTGCGCCATGTCGTTGTAAAAAACATGACTTCTTTCACGTAAACAGACATAGCCACTTGCACTCATGATTCAACTACTTTTTTGGCTACAAACAAAGATGGAGTCTGGTATAAACATTTTGCTTAGTAATTAAAATGCCATAAAATAAATTGTTTCTTGTGTTCTTAAGAATTTTATTTGCATGTGAAAATTTTATGATGTGTATTCAAATTGGACATTGTCAAAATGTGAAGAACGGAATGCATTTTTCATGACTCTGCGTGGACTCCTTCTAAAAAAGCTAATCACTTCTTCACATAGAACAACTTCAAATAAATTTTGCTGGGTTTGGAATGGCACTCAACTTTGCTATTCCTCTATAATTTGAAACATCTGCTAAGCTACCCGATTTATGTAAGGGGACTAGATACGATTTTTTCCAAAGAGAAGGGAAATGACAAAATTTGAGAGTATAATTAAAGATTAATGTTAAAGGGACAGATAATATATCCGAACAATATTTTTAATATTATGCTAGGTACACCGTCTGGACCTGGACTTTTTATTGCTTTTAATTTACCTAAATTAAAATTTTAAAATATGGCACAACTACATTATCAAGCTGAGGAATATCATGTGGATAGGTGCTATTGATTGCGGAATTGTCATTTGAATAAACTTATGCAAAGAAATTAGCAAAACTTTGAGCAATTTCACTATCAGAAGTATGTTCTACATTATTTACTTTTAATATATGAGGTTTAGAAGATTTCCTTTTAAGATTTACAAATTCATAAAATGATTTGGGATTTAATTGATAATTATCGTTGACTTTATTGAGATAATCTTTATACAACCTGCGAGACTCAATAGTATACTTAGACCTAGCGACTGAATAGTTGGAATATATATATATTGTATCATTGATAAACACAATGTGGGATGATATTTATCCTCAGGAAATGATATGAGTGTAATTCTAAAGATTTCAAAGTATTGCGGAATGTTTACAAAAACTAAATCAAGAATTTTATTATAAGGATTTAATATATTATTTATTTGATAGAGGTTCATGCCGCTACGTTTATCTTCCTTAGTTTTGTTTGCACTTTTCGTGACGGTTTATATTAGCGTCGCCCAACAGAATACCATCAAACTGAAGCAAGTGTTTATGTATACAGTGGTGGCCAATACATTTGCAACAAAATTGCACGTTTTAGGAATTTTTATTTAAAATATTTTTTTTGAAAGTAAAATTAAGTATTTTTTTGCAATTATTAATAGTTCACTGTTTCAAATATAAGAATATAAAAAGCTTTGATACGTTATACAACAAAAAAATTTAAAAAAAAATATGAAAATACATAACACGCCTTAAAATTTAATGGTCAAAACATATGCAACTGAGCTAAATCCGCAATATTTTGTAAAATATAATTTTTTTGTATGATTCAAATTATTTGTATTTGTTTTGGGAAGATTAAAAGTGAATAAAATTTTGAAACTGATATCAGTCATACGTACATCTTCGAAGGAGTGGCGGGTCGTACGGGAGAAGCTTGGATATGGGTTCAAAGGTCAACATTTTCAAGACTAATGGAAATTTACACATTTAAGTTATCAATTTAATAAAATTCCAAGTTTAGAATGCAGTTGCATCATTTATTTGCAAAAGCCAGAAGTCTGGGTCTTAAAAAAACATATGATTGTAGGGATTTGTTCCATATCAGAATGTTGGATACTGATGTATTGAAGTTATAACGGGCGGTATCATTGGAAATTTTGGATTCTATAAACTAAAAAAGTTTTAGAAAGCTCATCAAATGATAACTAAACTCAAAAATTGAGTATATAGACACTTTCAGAAAAACGAAACGCCGGTAACAATAGGAAAATCTTTCAAAACATTTAGAACTCGCCAGAGCCCATTAACATTAAGTACAGTACACATTGTCAGTTTTAAATGACGATTTTTTGCAATTATCGATAACTGTCCAATCGTCCAGCAACCACAAAATATTTTGTGGTTGCATGATGAATGACAAAAATGAACGGCCACACTAGCAAGCAACAACAAAGCTGTCATTCAAAACTGGCAATGTGTACCCAGCTTTACATTACAACTACAGAGTTTTATAATTTTCTGATTGAATTTTTGATTGTATTCTTGTTATTTGAGCATTAAGTAACTGTTTTTGTCATCCTATTCCATTATAAACACATTTTTTAAATTTTTTTGGGATTCCACATGCATACTAGCGAAGCGTAATTGTTTTAAAATATTTTCCGTTTCGTTTTTCTGCAAGTGTAAGTGTCCTCAATTTTTGTGTTTAACCACCAGCTACAGAAAATTAAATTATCAGCTAGTTAACTACATATATACATATATTGTATAATTTACTACTCATTCAAAAACATAATTATTCTAGATTTAATGTTGTATTTGTTGAAAAATGATCGAGTGGAATAATGCACGCTTTGATTATGTAATATCCATTACTTTATTTAATCCAATTATTTTAATATAAAAACGATGTTGATCTTACTAGTGTTGGTGATAAAAGAGAACGATATTATATGTAAATGTCATAAAGAAAGAACAATGATAATGAGAATGATAAATGTCAAACTAATGGCGTTGCCATATGTACAATTATTAGTTACAACAATTCTCCCTCACTTAACTAAAACTTATTTTTAATGTCGAACATAATCGCTAAAATACTGTGGAGCTCTACGCTGTCTTCTTGATGTACGCCGACTTGGTGTTTCTGTTACTTCTGGTTCTTGATTAGCATTTGGTAACTCCTCAGTTTGTTCGTTGTTACTGTTTCCAGTGGGTGGTGTTGAATAAGATGTAGTGGGTAAATCGTTGTCTAAGATCGGAGAATCATATGTTGCACTTGATGGTATGGACGACTGTAAGCTCGGCTGCTGGAACAGTGGTATATAAATTTCATGTTCATTGTTTGAATTCGAATTAGAATGTGAAGTTTCCTCTATCTCTGGAATTGTTGCTCTGCTTGCACGTAGTTGGTTTATGTGGCGTTTGAATATGAATCCATTATCGAGCTTTACAATATAATGAAGATTACCTAATTTCTTGATTACGACTCCGAATTTCCATGTTGATTTATTGGCTGTGTAGTAACGAGCTTGAACTCTGTCTCCCTCACTTAATTGTCTTGCCGGTTGTATATTTGATTTTGTTTTTGATAATTTCGATGGTTTCAATGCATCCAATTGAATCCTTATTTGTCTTCCTAAATACATTTCTGAAGGAGTTTTTCCATTTCGAAGGGGGGTTGCCCGATATCTAAATAAAATTTCTCGAATTTTTGTTGAAATTGATGAAGGATCAGCAGACATTGATGATAATCGTTGCTTTAACGTTTGTATGTTCCTTTCTGCTAAACCGTTTGTAGCTGGATGCCCAGGGGCAATAAATTTTTGGAAAATTCCGTGGTTTGTACAAAATTTTGTAAATTCTTCACTTTTGAAAATAGTAGCGTTGTCAGAAACGACTACATCTGGAAAACCATTCCTTGAAAATATATTTTGTAGAATATTAATTGTTGATGAAGATGTTGGTGCTGAAGATAATACTCCAACCTCAGCCCATTTTGATTTTGAGTCTATGACGACTAAAAAGTAATATCCATAATACGGTCCCGCATAATCCATATGAATACGCTGCCAATTATGTTCTGGTTCTTCCCATGGGTGTAAAACCACCTTTGGGGGACTCTTTTTAACAGCTGCACACACAGAACACTTTTGTACAAATTGTTCGATATCTTTATCGATTGACGACCAATACACATACCTTCTTGCTAATTGTTTCATCTTTGTGATAGCTGAAATTTGTTATTTAGTCTTCTTTAGGCGTATAACACTTTCCCCCAGAAATTTGTAGGTATAGGTCCACGCCATCATATAGCCCCCATAGAACGGTACCTTCCGAATTTCGGTATTTTGAAGGTTGTGGCCACATTAATCCACCGAAATGGCTGAAATTTGTGGTGGAGGGTATAAAAAGTTCGGCCCGACCGAACTTAACGCTTTTCTTACTTGTTTAATTTCTCAAACGATTCATTACATTTGTTTGACCATTTAAAAATTGAATTTTTATGTAAAAGCTGTCGTAACGGCGCTGTAATCGTAGACGTATTTGGTATGAATCTAGCGTAATACGTTACCATTCCAAGAAATCGTCGAACATCATCTACGCACTCTGGTTTTGACATTTTTAAAATAGCTTGCACTTTTAATGAAGACTTCTGCACTTTATTGTGACGTATAACGTGACCCAAAAACTCGATTTGTTCTTTAAAAAATGTACACTTTGAAATGTTTAAATGCAGATCGTACCTCCGCAACTGAGTTAAACATGCTCTTAAATTGGATTTGCACTCTTCCAACGTTGAACCATGGACAACAATGTCATCAAAATAAGATTCTGTTTTTGGGACTCCACGTAATATTTGATCAATGATTCTATTAAATTCTGCTGGTGCGGTTTTGATACCGAATGATAGACGGTTCATTTTGTACGTACCCTTATGTGTTGAAATCGTCTGTATCTCACTGGACATTTCGTCGACAGGCACGTGTAAGTATGCCTTGTATAAATCTAGACGACAAAAGAATTTAGAGTCTCTAAGACTGTTGAAAATTTGATCTATTTTCCGAATTGGGTAATGCGCGTTTACTAGCCTTTGATTTACGCCCACTTTATAGTCCACGCATAGCCGTACACCGCCATCTGCTTTTGGAATTACGACTAATGGTGATCCCCAGTCGCTATTGGACACTTTTGTAATTATTTTTGCTTTTTCCAGCTCATCCAGTTCTTTATTTACGAGCTCTGTTAATGCATATGGTATTTGACATTCTTTAGTGTATACTGGAGTAGCGTTTTCACGTAATTGTAGCGTAACTTTGTAATTGGGTATGCATCCAATGCTTTGTTAAACACACTTGAAAATTCGTTAACAAATTCCTGCACTTCTGTTGTGTGCTTCACAGAATTAATCACCTGGGGAATAATATCACCATAATCTACTTCATTTAGCCTGATACCTAACCGTCGTATCCACGTTCTTCCTACTAAAGCGGAACACTCATCTGGAACGATATAAATCTCATCGGTTTTGTTTTGTACCTAATATTCACCCGAACTTTCCCATCGAATATATCGAAATACTATGTTCGTAGAAGTTATTTTGTTGTTCAGGTTTAATTTTGCAAATTGACTTCTGGGTAAAAATTAATAACCAGAACCTGAATCAACTTCGAATCGCACCAATTTACCTTCTATGAAAATATTAGCATAATACCTTTGCGCATCTGTATGGTCATTTTAATAAACATCCACAATTCTGAAAATTCCATATCCTGAATCCACTCGTTGCACTTGATTTGTGGAGGTTGAATACCTGTTGTTAGACTTACATTTTTGTCCGGCATTAGGACTATCCGCCAAAAGAGAAGCAATGCAGACTTTAGCTACATGTCCTTGCTTGTTGCATAATCTACATTTAAGATTTTTGTTTGAACGGCACTCTCTCGCAAAGTGGTTGTTTTTGCCACATCGTAAACACAAACCGGAAATTCCTAATTGCTCGTAGTTAACTCTTGCTTTTTGTGCTGAGCGTCGACTATTAAATTTCTGTGGCTTGTTTCTGCCAATTACTTTGATGATATCCACGGTGCTGTTAAGCTGCGACAATTCTCTTGCATTAACCCTCGCCGCTTCCAATGCTAATGCTTTTGAAACAATGTTTTCAAATTCGGCTGCACTTGATTGCAGAAGTTGCTCCCGAATACTGTTGTCGTGAATGCCTCGTATAAACTGTGCCCTTAGGAAAACATCAGCAATAGACTTCCTGCATTCGCACGGTGATAAAAATTCACACGACTCAATACCTGCACGTAGTGATGCCACAAAATCAGCTATTGATTGTCCTTCAGTCTGGTACTTCGATAAGAACCTGTGTTGAGCTACCAATACGTTCCTCTTTGGTGCTAGGTGATCTCCCAAAATTTTTAATAATTCATCGTACTCCAATTTTGTTGCAACCTTTGGTGCCGCCAAGGCTGTCACCATATTAAAATATTTTGAACCAATTGAGTTAAGGAGTAACATTGCACAGTACGCCTTATTCTCGTGCACGCCTTTCATGGTTACGTAATTAGAAAACCTTTCGATGTAATTTTGGTAAGTTTCCTTTGATGCGTCGAACATTTCAAAAATTGGCACTAACGCTGTATTGATACTGCTGTTGGGACTGGAGCCGGTGCTACTGCTTTGTTGAATTTGCGTAGAATTATTCCCATTTGTTAAATTTGCCAATTGCGCAATCAACGCCTCCTGCGTCTTTAAAAAGGCTTGAGAATGATAAATGTCAAACTAATGGCGTTGCCATATGTACAATTATTAGTTACAACATTTAATAACGTCTGTGCTCATTCCAAAATCTATAATACTATATAAAGAATTAAAATCAACACTCATTCTATAGAGGGGATCACGCATTGCATAGTTTGAACGTTGGAAATCTAAGTATGTATAACAATTGGTAGTATCATGGTACAATAATACAGGTAGCATTATCAAGCCAGCTGATGGTAACATAATGTGTCAATTGCATTGAATTGATGTCAAATTTTGACATCTTATGTTACCAACAATTGCCGATGCGGCTACCTGTGTATTTGTACCATGGGTAGTATCTACTGGATCTAAAAGTTATATTTATTCTAAAAGATGATATTAAACATCAGATGATTTTTAAGGTAGGTAACCGGATAAGTTTTAGTCTACTAGTATAAGAGGGCAACTCAAAGTCACTACTCCAATGTAGATTTCGTAATGCAAAAAGTAAAAACTGTTTCTGTACAGATTCAATTTTATCAGAATAGATTGCATAATAAGAATCCCATACCACAGAACCATACTCTAAAATTGGCCTAACAAGAGATGTGTATAATTGTTTACTTACATATGGTTCAGAAAATTCTTTCGCCCAACGTTTTATAAACCCCAAAACACCATGAGCAGTATTTACCATAGTAATAATGTGATTATTAAAATTTAACTGCGGATCCATCAAAAATCTACTGATGATAGTGCATGTCCATTAATACAATATTGGTATAATAAAGGAGAAGATCGAAAAAAGCACATGTGCTTACACTTTTTTAAGTTTAAATACATACAGTTTATACTACACCACTGAAAAAGACTGTCTAAATCGTTTTGGAGCAAAACCACGTGATATTGAGACTTGTGTGTCATAAATAACTTGACATCGTCTGCATACATTAATAATTTAGAATATTTTATTGATTTTGGTAGATCATTAACAAAAAGGATAAATAAAACTGGTCCGAGGTGACTTCCTTGGGGAACACCGGATGGAACGTTGAATGATGTTGAGTGACAGCCTTCAAATAAGACTGACTGAGATCTGTCATGTAAATATGATGATATCCACAACAGCAAATTTTGATTGAAGCCTATGCGTTCAAGTTTATAAAGTAATATTCTATGATTAACCACACGCAGAGAAAAAATATTTTTCGCTTTTGTTGGAACAAAAATATCTGTTTTGGTTCCAAAAATGTATTTGTTTTGTTCAAACATTGTAATCCAAATCCAAAAATACCATCTTTTGTTCCAAACATAGAGAACGAAAACAACTTTCGAATTTCCGCAATATTGTAAAAATCGTTAACAATACCGATTGTAGGAACTATCATAATCTAATTTTGTTTACAAAAAGTATTGTCAACCCAGAAAACCAGCCCAGAAATTTTTGATTTGAGTGTATATACTTCTCATATACACTTTTCACATAACTTTGATATAAATGTCGCGTATAATATTGCAATCATTGATGAACACAATACATGGTTTGCTGCATTGGCTGACAACAAAGACAAACAAAAAGCCACAAGCAACCAACCACAACATAACGAATAACTAAACACCATAACAAACTCCGGTATAACACCAAACCTCAAAGCACAATGAAGATAGAAGAATGAAACAAAACAGAAACAAATAAAAACAAGAGTCTCATTGTTGGTATAAATACACACAAAAACAAAGATAAAGGCATCATGTCATACAAACAAAACTCACCATAATTGTTTTTTTCAACACGGCATCGAATAGCGAGAGAAGAGAAAAATTATCGAAGAAAAGAGAGAACTATTGTCCAGTTGACAAAGACTTTTTGGATTTAAGAAAACCCAATTGTTGGAATCATAATACTACATTTGGAATTTAACAATATCTTTACAATACATATTTTGCTCTTCGAGTATTGTTGGATCAATCATATTTTTTTCTCTGCGTGCAGCTGAAGCTGAACAAACCCTTTTAATACTTCTGACGAGAATTGAATCAGGTTGGTAACAGTTGAAAGACCACTGCGAAATCCGTGCTGGAATGAACTCAGTATTGGTTGACCTTTGTGAGCAATGATATCAGCAACTAGTTTCTCAAATAACTTCCCAGCAAAATGTTTGTAGCCAAAGAAGTAGTTGAATCATGAGTGCAAGTGATTTCGGACTACATATTTTTACGTGAAAAAGTCATGATTTTTACAAGGGCATGATGCAGTGAGGATACTGTCTAATTTGCTTCTTAAGCACACATTGTGCATTAGTTCTTTATAGTGAATAAATATGCATTCCATGGAAAGTATTTTGAATTGATTTTTCGATTCATTTAAAAATTGATTCTCAAGCGAGGATATGTGAGAAGTTAACATCTATTACGCGAGGATTTTGCACTGATTTGAGATCTCAGGCCCATTTGGAAAAATTATTTAAGAGTTGTGGTAACTTTTAATTAATATTTAAGACCTGTTTCTCTAGGACGATTCGAATTAAAATTCGTTCAAATTACTACCAAAATCATGTTTTTGTAGAACATTTTTGTTTGAAAAAACAGTAGTTTGATAATGGTTCGATCGTCTTAATGAAATTGAAATATAATGAATATAAAACAATGAAATATCTCAAATAAATCATTATAAAAAGTGACTGAGTGCAAAATCAAATACTTTTATTCCAGAAAGTTAGCTTTTATTACTCAAAAATACCTAAAACATCTTAAAATGCTTCTTGCATAGTCATCTAAAATTGATTGCATTCTAGCTGCGCCATGTCGTTGTAAAAATCATGACTTCTTTCACGTAAAAAGACATAGCTACTTGCACTCATGATTCAACTACTTTTTTGGCTACAAACAAAGATGGAGTCTGGTATAAACATTTTGCTTAGTAATTAAAATGCCATATGTTATTTAAGACCCAGACTTCTGGCTTTTGCAAATAAATGATGTAACTGCATTCTAAACTTGGAATTTTATTAAATTGACAACTTAAATGTGTATAAATTTCCATTAGTTTTGAAAATGTTGACCTTTGAACCCATATCCAAGCTTCTCCCGTACGACCCGCCACTCCCCCGAAGAAGTACGTATGACTGATATCAGTTTCAAAATTTTATTCACTTTTAATCTTCCCAAAACAAATACAAATAATTTGAATCATACAAAAAAATTATATTTTACATAATATTGCAGATTTTTGCATCGGATTTAGCTCAGTTGCATATGTTTTGACCATTAAATTTTAAGGCGTGTTATGTATTTTCATATTTTTTTAATTTTTTTTGTTGTATAACGTGTCAAAGCTTTTTATATTCTTATATTTGAAACAGTGAACTATTAATAATTGCAAAAAAATACGTAATTTTACTTAAAAAAAAAAAATATTTTAAATTAAAATTCCTAAAACGTGCAATTTTGTTGCAAATGTATTGGCCACCACTGTATACATAAACACTTGCTTCAGTTTGATGGTATTCTGTTAGGCGACGCTAATATAAACCGTCACGAAAAGTGCAAACAAAACTAAGGAAGATAAACGTAGCGACATGAACCTCTATCAAATAAATAATATATTAAATCCTTATAATAAAATTCTTGATTTAGTTTTTGTAAACATTCCGCAATACTTTGAAATCTTTAGAATTCCACCCATATCATTTCCTGAGGATAAATATCATCCCACATTGTGTTTATCAATGATACAATATATATATACCAACTATTCAGTCGCTAGGTCGTAAGTATACTATTGAGTCTCGTAGGTTGTATAAAGATTATCTCAATAAAGTCAACGATAATTATCAATCAAATCCCAAATCATTTTATGAATTTGTAAATCTTAAAAGGAAATCTTCTAAACCTCATATATTAAAAGTAAATAATGTAGAACATACTTCTGATAGTGAAATTGCTCAAAGTTTTGCTAATTTCTTTGCATAAGTTTATTCAAATGACAACTCCGCAATCAATAGCACCTATCCACATGATATTCCTCAGCTTGATAATGTAGTTGTGCCATATTTTAAAATCCACGATGTGTCAAAAGGGTTATGTAAATTAAAAGCAATAAGAAGTCCAGGTCCAGACGGTGTTCCTAGCATAATATTAAAAATATTGTTCGGATATATTATCTGTCCCTTTAACAGTAATCTTTAATTATACTCTCAAATTTTGTCATTTCCCTTCTATTTGGAAAAAATCTTATCTAGTCCCCTTACATAAATCGGGTAGCTTAGCAGATGTTTCAAATTATAGAGGAATAGCAAAGTTGAGTGTCATTCCAAACCCAGCAACATTTATTTGAAGTTGTTCTATGTGAAGAAGTGATTGAATAGATTTTTTAGAAGGAGTCCACGCAGAGTCATGAAAAATGCATTCCATTCTCCACATTTTGACAATGTCCGATTTGAATACATTTCATAAAATTTTCACATGCAAATAAAATTCTTAAGAACACATTCTTAAGAACTAATGGAAATTTATACACATATAAGTTGTCAATTTAATAAAATTCCAAGTTTAGAATGCAGTTGCATCATTTATTTGCAAAAGCCAGAAGTCTGGGTCTTAAAAAAACATTTGGCATTTTAATTACTAAGCAAAATGTTTATACCAGACTCCAGAAGTCTGGGTCTTAAAAAAACATATGATCGTAGGAATTTGTTCCATATCAGAATGATGGATACTGATGTATTGAAGTTATAACGGGCGGTATCATTGGAAATTTTGGATTCTATAAACTAAAAAAGTTTTAGAAAGCTTATCAAATGATAACTAAACTCAAAAATTGAGTTTATAGACACTTTCAGAAAAACGAAACGCCGCCAATGGTACCGCCCATTATAACTTCAATACATCAGTATCCATCATACTGATATAGACCGAATCCCTACGATCATATGTTTTTCAAGACCCAGACTTCTGGCTTTTGCAAATAAATGATGCAACTGCATTCTAAACCTTTAATTTTATTAAATTGACAACTTAAATGTTTACAAATT
Organism: Musca autumnalis; assembly: GCF_047663935.1. Lineage (NCBI taxonomy): Eukaryota > Metazoa > Arthropoda > Insecta > Diptera > Muscidae > Musca > Musca autumnalis. The sequence continues at coordinate 62,015,280 of NW_027411866.1, read as the reverse complement.
TCCATTAGTTTTTAAAATTTTGACCCTTGGACCCATATCCATGCTTCTCCCACGACCCGCCACTCCCCCGAAGAAGTACGTATGACTGATATCAGTTTCAAAATTTTATTCACTTTTAATCTTCCCAAAACAAATACAAATGATATGAATCATACAAAAAACATTATGGGGTCGATTATCGATAGCAATTATCGTTGAGTGGAGTTGTCCGTTGTCAAAATTACTTTATTTATGGCAACCTTCAACTGAAGTTGCGAATCTCAGTTGACGAGCCGGCTATTTTTCAGCAACCGGTTATTTTCAGTCGCAGTGAATATTTTCGAAGAAATAAGAAGTAAAATTGATGGTAAAAAAAACATTTTCTTAACAATTGTTGATTAATTGCATGATCAATTAATATATATATACCAACTATTCAGTCGCTAGGTCGTAAGTATACTATTGAGTCTCGTAGGTTGTATAAAGATTATCTCAATAAAGTCAACGATAATTATCAATCAAATCCCAAATCATTTTATGAATTTGTAAATCTTAAAAGGAAATCTTCTAAACCTCATATATTAAAAGTAAATAATGTAGAACATACTTCTGATAGTGAAATGGCTCAAAGTTTTGCTAATTTCTTTGCATAAGTTTATTCAAATGACAATTCCGCAATCAATAGCACCTATACACATGATATTCCTCAGCTTGATAATGTAGTTGTGCCATATTTTAAAATCCACGATGTGTCAAAAGGGTTATGTAAATTAAAAGCAATAAAAAGTCCAGGTCCAGACGGTGTTCCTAGCATAATATTGTTACGAATGTAACTGATAGGTTTAATTTAGTTTAGTTTAATTTCCGTTAATTTAAAAATTTGAATTGTAACGTAAAGTTTTTATTACGCAGTTACTTTATTTAAGCAACAACAACTACCATGTAGAACTCTCTTCATTATTCTAGATGTTACTTTACCTTTCATTAATGTGCTTTTATTTTGTTTTGCCATAATCATGTAATTATCGTTTAGTTGCTACTTCTTTCTTGCATTTGTTTGTTGTTGTAATTACGTCATTACTGTGTTTGTCCACTGTATTGCTCTTTCCCATGTATGTGAGTCTGGTTGTTCGCTTAGTGCGAATGTGCGTCAGTGTGTTCGTTGTACAGATTCGAGGTGTTGCCATATGTTCTAGATATTTCTCGAACAGGGAGACTTTGGGATATAAATACAGGGGAACTGGCAATGACGAGTGAGTTGTGTTTTAAGCATTGAACTGAACAGATCGGTTAAAGAGTAGCTGCGTGCTAACTAGAGACTTGCTGTGTGCTTAGTAATTAAAGTCGGTTCTGAATAAGTGTAATAAAGTAAATAAAGCATTGTAGAAACGTAATCTAAAACGAAACCTGTTTTATTCGGTACGAATCGTATCGGGGAATAAAACAACGTCTACACGGAGATTAGTTAAACCTAATTCCGTAACAATTGGTGTCAGCAGTGAGATTACGATCATCCTACAATGAAGTTTAAGGATCTACGAATGGAAGACTTGAAGAAGGAGCTAAGTAAGTTGGAGTTGTCTTCTACTGGCAACAAGGCCGAACTACAAAAACGCTTGTTGGAAGAGTTCGAGCGCCGTGGAATGAACATCGATGCATATGAGTTCGACAGTAAAGAGGAAGTCGAGTTATCGGCAAAGGGCGAATCCAGCGTTATGGAAGTTTCGTCGTTAGCTGCCAGGGGTGACGATTTGAAATCAATGCTGGCTATGATGATGGACAAATTAGATGCTAAAATGGAAGAAAATTCCAGACTTATGATGGAAATGAAAGCAGAAAATTGTCGAATGGTTGAAGAAAATTCCAGACTTATGATGGAAATGAAAGCAGAAAATTGTCGAATGGTTGAAGAAAATTCCAGTAAAATGATGGAGAAATTAGATGCTAAAATGGAAGAAAATTCCAGAAAGAGTGAAGAATATTCCAGGAAATTAGAGGTAAATTCTAGAACAATTAACGAGAAACTCGAGAACATCACGATGGTGATTGAAAAGAGAGTAGAAAACGTGGAGGTACAAATTAAAGAGTTGGATAAAAAGATTTTGTCTGTTGACGAGAAATTTCTGGCTCAAGATGAGAAGATTCTGGGCATAGAAAAGAAAATTTCGGAACTGGAAATTAAAGGCGGTCCAGTGAGAGCTATCCATAACGCGTTAAAAATTAAGCCTCCAGTGTTCGACGGCTCTACCTCTTTCAATGTGTTCAAATTACAGTTCGAGACATTGGCTGCTAGAGATTCTTGGAACGACAACGAAAAGGCGGTATCACTACTTATGGCATTGAAGGGTGATGCTGCTGACGTATTACAGAGTATTCCCGCCGCTTCGAGAAACAACTATGGAGATATAATGGCTGCTCTTGAACGTAAGTACGGTGGTGCACACAAGCAAGAGATCTACCGAATGGAACTGAGGGGAAGAGTCCAGAAGCCAAATGAGACCTTACAAGACTTTGCGGCTGATATAGAGCGATTGGCGCAGCTGGCATATCCAGGAGAGACACATCCATTGGTGGACCGCATAAAGATTGAGACATTTGCTAGTGGTGATCCAGAGGTAAAATTTGCGACGTATGCGGCACCGATAGGAACATTCGCAGAAACCGTGTCATTTGCCCTGGCCCAAGAAACCGCGAGGATGCTGGTGAAACCTAAAGCTTACAACGTGAGGAGGCTGGACGTTGAGGACTACAATTCCCAGACCGTTGTCGACCCGCTGAAAGATGCACTAATGCATGTGAAACGAGGGGCTGCTAGAACGAAAAAGACTTGTTATAACTGTCGGAAAACTGGACACATGGCCCGAGAATGCAGATTGCGGCAAGCAAGGCCCATATCCACCTCACCGCCTTCAAAAAGCGACGACCGACCGGTGTCCAAGAATCTGCAAAGAGAGACATCAGGTGAATCAGATACAGCAAGTTCTGCTAATCACGAGGCGCCGCCGGTAGATGATGAAAACGATGGTCCCACAATTTCTATAGCCATAGTCCAGCAGAAGAATCACAACTTAACGGTTAAAGGCTTCATCAATGGTGTATAGCGCACCTTGACATTGGACACGGGTGCAATAAAGTCCATTATTAGACCGGATTTGGTAAAAGGGAAGGTATTGCCGTTAAATGGAGTCAAATTGCGGACGGTCACAGGCGAGACTACAACGGTGCATGGAAAGGCCTACCAAAGGCTGAGCATGGGTAGAAAATCGGTAAATTTCGATTTTATAGTGGCCGATATTGTGGACGAAGTTATACTTGGTGTAGACTTCATGATTGCCTTCGATATCAACCTGGACATAAAGCACCGTGTGATGACTTGGTCCAATGTGGAAATACCGATAAGTGTGGGCTACAACGAGAAAAGCAAACATCGCCCGAAAGCAGAATCCAGAGAGATCGCTGTCGATGTCCGTACGCTGAAGGTGGAAGCCGCCGACAATTGGTCCGTAGGGAAGCGGAAAAATCCAGCAACGAGGGCGAAAAAGCGAAGATGTACGTCGAGGAAAGATCCATCGAAAAACGGCTGTACAGCAAGGAAGGACAAGTCCGAGGAAGACCAGTTGGCACTTAGGAAGGTGACCACGAAGAAAGAAGGTATAGCGTCGCGATTCCTGGAGAGAAAGCAACGTCGTCCAGAAGAGCAAAAGTCCAAAGCTGACGCAGTAGAGGGTACATCTAAATTGGTTGCCACCACTACAGAACGAGAACTGCGTCTAGTCAAGAGGAACAGGCTTAAGCGGGAGGCAGTGTTACCAATGCCCATACCACAGAGAGGGAACTGTGCCTATTCGGGACGAACAGGCTTAAGCGGGAGGCAATGTTACGAATGTAACTGATAGGTTTAAGTTAGTTTAGTTTAATTTCCGTTAATTTAAAAATTTGAATTGTAACGTAAAGTTTTTATTACGCAGTTACTTTATTTAAGCAACAACAAATACCATGTAGAACTCTCTTCATTATTCTAGATGTTACTTTACCTTTCATTAATGTGCTTTTATTTTGTTTTGCCATAATCATGTAATTATCGTTTAGTTGCTGCTTCTTTCTTGCATTTGTTTGTTATTGTAATTACGTCATTACTGTGTTTGTCCACTGTATTGCTCTTTCCCATGTATGTGAGTCTGGTTGTTCGCTTAGTGCGAATGTGCGTCAGTGTGTTCGTTGTACAGATTCGAGGTGTTGCCATATGTTCTAGATATTTCTCGAACAGGGAGACTTTGGGATATAAATACAGGGGAACTGGCAATGACGAGTGAGTTGTGTTTTAAGCATTGAACTGAACAGATCGGTTAAAGAGTAGCTGCGTGCTAACTAGAGACTTGCTGTGTGCTTAGTAATTAAAGTCGGTTCTGAATAAGTGTAAAAAAGTAAATAAAGCATTGTAGAAACGTAATCTAAAACGAACCCTGTTTTATTTGGTACGAATCGTATCGGGGAATAAAACAACGTCTACACGGAGATTCGTTAAACCTAATTCCGTAACAATATTAAAAATATTGTTCGGATATATTATCTGTCCCTTTAACATTAATCTTTAATTATACTGTCAAATTTTGTCATTTCCCTTCTATTTGGAAAAAATCTTATCTAGTCCCCTTACATAAATCGGGTAGCTTAGCAGATGTTTCAAATTATAGAGGAATAGCAAAGTTGAGTGCCATTCCAAACCCAGCAAAATTTATTTGAAGTTGTTCTATGTATATATATATGAAGTGATATATGAAGTGATTGAATAGCTTTTTTAGAAGGAGTCCATGCATAGTCATGAAAAATGCATTCCATTCTCCACATTTTGACAATGTCCGATTTGAATACATTTCATAAAATTTTCACATGCAAATAAAATTCTTAAGAACACATTCTTAAGAACTAATGGAAATTTATACACATTTAAGTTGTCAATTTAATAAAATTCCACGTTTAGAATGCAGTTGCATCATTTATTTGCAAAAGCCAGAAGTCTGGGTCTTAAAAAAACATATGGCATTTTAATTACTAAGCAAAATGTTTATACCAGACTCCAGAAGTCTGGGTCTTAAAAAAACATATGATCGTACGCCACGCCACTGGTGGTGGTCCATCACAAGAAGTGAATTTATCGCCTTTGGAGCAGACAGAAGCAAATCTTTTGGTGACAAATCCAGTAGGTTCAGTTTATGGTATTGTGGAACCATGGGATGAAGATAAAATAGAAATAATGCCAACTGTTGAAGCGGAGCAAGCCGTTGTTTCTTCTACCCAACCAAAAATGGACAGTGTTCATCCCACTCCGCGGAGAAGTTGCAGAAAACAGCACAACAAAACAAATCTCCTCAACTTACAGTGCAGATGGCAATTCCAATGGATTCGACTTGTTCCTCAAATTTCTTCTAATAGATGCAATGTCCTGTACATTTTCTTCATCATCAAAAAATAATTCATTTTTTGGGACAGCAAATAAAACTTGACGATCCGAAGATTCAATGGCCAGGTTATATTCCAATCTTGGGTTGTTTTCCAAATTTGCTCGAAAACTCAGCCAAAATATTGAAATATTGTCCAGAATACACAAAAGAGTTATCCAAAGCGCAAATTATTTTTAAAATAGTTTTTTTTGCGAATAGAGGTCACAAGTTTGAAAAAACACTGATCGATAACATGTTTATCGACCACCCAGTTGAGTTGACATTAATGGTACAACATTTCATCTCAGTCGCGCAGTCAACTGACAACGCAACTCAAGTTTAGTGTCAATGCAATATCGACAAATTAATTGATCATGCAATTAATCAACAATTGTAAAGAAAATGTTTTTTTTTTACCATCAATTTTACTTCTTATTTCTTCGAAAATATTCACTGCGACTGAAAATAACCGGTTGCTGAAAAATAGCCGGTTCGTCAACTGAGATTCGCAACTTCAGTTGAAGGTTGCCATAAATAAAGTAATATTGACAACGGACAACTCCACTCAACGATAATTGCTATCGATAATCGACCCCATAATTTTTTTGTATGATTCATATCATTTGTATTTGTTTTGGGAAGATTAACCCCCTGGTTTTGTAACTTATTTTTGTTCGTTCGTTTATTTTCGTAATAATTTAGGCATCCATAGCTCTGCCCCCAGGTGACACACTGACCTAATTTTTCGTAGACGCGTTCCATAATTAGTAGAGAATTCCTCATTTAAAAATCAGTGCTGTAAATTTACGCCAAGGCGAGTAAATCGATCTACAAAATTTGACAATTCGTGCGAGAAGAATAAAATTCTTTACAAAAACTGGGGGTAAAAGTGAATAAAATTTTGAAACTGATATCAGTCATACGTACTTCTTCGGGGGAGTGGCGGGTCGTGGGAGAAGCATGGATATGGGTCCAAGGGTCAAAATTTTAAAAACTATTGGAAATTTGTAAACATTTAAGTTGTCAATTTAATAAAATTAAAGGTTTAGAATGCAGTTGCATCATTTATTTGCAAAAGCCAGAAGTCTGGGTCTTAAAAAAACATATGGCATTTTAATTACTAAGCAAAATGTTTATACCAGACTCCAGAAGCCTGGGTCTTAAAAAACATATGATCGTAGGGATTTATTTATTTTTTATTTTTTTTTTTCATTACTTTGCAATCGAAGCCATATGGATAATTCAATGGCCAATTCAGACATAATTACAAAGATTCCACCTTACTTCATAGCTACTCTATAAATAAAATATTAAACATTATTGTTCTTACAAACTATACATAAAAATTAAAAAAAATGATTGCATTGATTATAATTTGCCTCCTTTACATCATAACTACTCATATGTATATTATCAACATATTATAATTAATATAGAATTTTCAAAAATATCATCTGTACAACCAATATTTTCTTCTTTATGCCATAGCTACTCGAATAAATGTTATGTTTTTGTATTTTTTTTTTTTTGTTTTGTGAAGTTTAATAACAATGAATATATATGCTATAAAATTTTAAGTATTTAATTTAATAATAACCCGTTTTTTGAAAGGCGAAATAGGTAAAAATTAATATAGAATTTTCAAAAATATCATCGGTACAACCAATATTTTCTTCTTTATGTCATAGCTACTCGAATAAAAATTATGTTTTTTGTATTTTTTGTTCTGTGAAGATTAATAACAATAAATATATATGCTATAAAATTTTAGCTATTTAATTTAATAATAACCAGTTTTTTGACAAGAAACTCCAAACAGCTTACGGAGCCATAAAATCAAAGAGAATATCAATCCATTGTGATTCCTGAAAAGTGAGTAAAGAGCTTTTTTTTTATATAGACCATTGGAATAGCAGAAAACTTTGAGGTCGTTAGGAAGCACATTAAATAGCCTTACTACTCTAACAGTGAATGATTCATTCATATGGGTTCCAACTCTAGGCAATATTATTTGGTTTAGGCGAACTGAATGCATGAATGAGAAGAACTTTGTTAAAAACAGAGGTGATTGTTGTTTGAAAACTTTGTAAAATAACAATAGCAGTCTAAAACTTATAAATGAAGAAAAAGAAAAACCAAGAAAGCGTTGTACGTATGAGGATACATGCTCAAAAAGCCGAAGAGAATACAGGTAAGGTACAACTCTATTAAACGCAAGTTCTAGCTTTGACAAGTATCTTGCATGTGTTCCTGAATATACCTAAGCAATACAAAATATTAGGCATAATGAGAGCATGAATAAGTTTTTTCTTTATAGGCTGAGGCAAAGCTGAGTCAGTGTTAAAGAATTGTCTAAGAGCATAATTTGTATGAGCGACAACTGTATCAATATGTGGTTCAAATGTCAGTTCGTCATCTAATATAACACCCAGGCATTTCATGCTGTGAACCATATTTATATCTACTCCACGATACTTTAGTTGCAAATCTGGAATAGCCCTATTAGAAAACATCATCGCCTTAGTTTTCGGCGGATTCACAGAAAGACGGTTTACTAACATCCAGTCGCTAAGATTTTTCAACACCAGATCTATTTTTGATTGCAATACTGCAACATGTTGATAATCACCGGCAAACAACAGTTGCACGTCGTCTGCATAGGCATATGGAACACACCAGTTCTCTACAGTAGCATAAAGGTCATTTAAAAACATGATAAATAAAAGGGGTCCCAAGACAGAGCCTTGAGGAACTCCGCTTTTTACAGGGAGAATATCAGAAGATAGCTTTTTGAAATAAACAAATTGCTTCCTACCATGTACGTAAGAATATAATTTACATGCACTTTGGTTGAACTTATATATGTTGCAGAGCTTTTGTATCAGGCAGAAATAATCGAGCTGGTCAAAGGCTTTTTCTAAATCAAGAGATATTAATACACATAATTTGTTATTGGAGAGATAACTTCTTACCGTATCAGTTAAACCTGTCATCAACAAAGAGGTACTCCTACCACATTGACATTGACGGAAACCACATTGACAGTCATTCAGCATGGAATTGCTATGGATGTGTAGAATTATTTGCCGTCGCAAAATATATTCAACCATTTTGGATAAAACTGGCAACAATGCAATCGGACGGAATTTGCACAAAGAATTATCACCATTGGATTTCTTTTTAATAGGATTGATTTTTGCTGTTTTCCAATTACTTGGGAATGTTGATGTACTGATAACAGTATTGATTATGTGCAAGAGGAAAATCGATATATGGGGGAGAACCAACTTTAAAAACTTTTTTGTAAAACAATCACTACCGGCAACATTAGATTTGACACTTGCAAATGCCTCCAACACATCATTTTGTGTAACACATGAAAAAGAAAACCCACCCTCATGATCTGGGAAATTTAAAAGTTCCTCTATTTGACCTTGAGGGTCTGATTGATTATTAATAAATTGCAGATTCATTTCGTTTACATTAACCTCATTGTTTAAGTTAGAATTGATTATTTGATTTAAATTGGCCCTATGAATTGCATAGGCATATTCGTTGAAATCTCTTCATTCCCATTTATTACATCCCTGTAATAGTATGAGAGATTTCAACGAATATTCACTTGACAACCGCCCTTTTGAAGCATCTATGCAGATGTCAACACACAACATAATAAAAAAAATAAATAAGCAAAAAGATTGATCGACCGCTTGACTTGCAAGCAACACCCGCGCTTTATCGTAAGCATCTCTTGTACATATCGTTGTACATAATTATTCGAAAGGTAATATTGTTTACCATTAAATAAACACCGGCAGTTGAGCCAAACTCTTTTACTAAAAACTATCGTGTTTTATTTTCTATTTCGTTTCTTTTTTTATTGACGGCCAATCGTACGCATTGGGCGTACTGGCTCCATTGGGGAGTCTTGCTGCACTTGTTTTCCCCCCAAGTCCCTATAGTGCGGACTAAACATTTGGTCGCTTCGGGCCGAATAAACATTTGATCCAATCGAGCCGGATATTCCAGTTGGCATAATTTTGGAAACCATTACAGTCCACAATCCCATTGGAGCTTACTATTATTGGTACGTATAGTGCATAGTGAGCATCAAAATAAATAAAAATACAAGTGTTCGTTTGTTTGTTTGGTCGTTTTACAACGTCATCGATTCCCTTTCTTGTCGGTCGGTCAAAGTCCAAATCGTGGACAGACGTACATACATACCTACGGGAATAAGAAACCAAAACAAAAATAATAATTTTCGTTTTAAAAATTTCGCATTTGTTTTTGTTCTTCGAAATTGTCATTTACTTTTTTTTTGTTGTTGCAAAAAGTGTAGAAAATATTCCCTAATATATTCCTAATCTACATTGATTTCGTTTTGGTTATCATTAGTAGTGTAAATATACAAACATATATTCATAAATACACTGCTTACATATTTATCCTGCACGGCCTATTCGTGGTCCCTTCTATGCTGGTACACACACGTTTGTATTGATACATACTCCAGCATCGTCGTTCTGTTGCTCTGTCCAGTCGGTCAGCCAGTCAGTTGCATGCGAATGTATACACACACGCATGTACGCGTAAATATTGCATTTTTGGTTATTCCTCTTTCTGTCGTGTCCGTTTTTGTTGCACAGTAACCCGCCGGTGTATTATTACACAGTACCCGGTCAGTAAATTAGTACTGTGACACATATTATTATATTTTATGGTAAATATAATAAATCGGTGTCAGGGAACATTTTAATAATATTTTTGGACATTTTGGAATTGCGTGCACCCTACAATAGGTCAGTTAGATCTTTTCTTGTGTAGGGCGTTATTTAAAAATATTTATTGCGATTTGTATATATTTTGGAATTTCAATATAGTTTGAAATTTTTGTTGCATTATTGGACACATATACACTACATTCGGTAGCTACTTGCACAAATTTAATATTGCATGCACCCTACAGTCGGTCAATTGGAGTTCAAACAGAATTTTCTGAATTTTATTGGAATTTCAACATATTTTGAAATTGTTGCATTTTTTTGGACACAAATACACTACATTCGGTGGTTATTTGTAAATATTTAATATTGCATGCACCCTACAACCGGTCAATTGGATTTTTTCTTGTGTAGAGTGTATTTTAGAAGTTATTTGTGCTAATTTTGTAATTATTTTTCTGGAATTTTGATATCGTTCGAATTTCCCCTTGCATTTTTGGACAAATATACACTACGTTCGGTAGTTATTTCGTGTAATTTTGGTCGATAGTTGGATATTATTTGTTGGTTTTTTACACATATTTTAGCGAATTCTATATTTTTTTGGAATTTTGATATTGTTTGAATTTCCAGTTAAATTTTTGGACACAAATACACTACAATCGGTAGCTAGTTCGTGTAAATTTGGTCGATTTATTATTAGTTTTTAATGCAAATTAATATCGCCTCGAACCGTTTTTGGTAATAATCTTGTAAATTAAATGGTAATTTACAAATTATACATAATTTTTGGATCTTAAATTTCCTATTGTACCTTTTGAGTTGTCATTTGTATTTTTAGTTGCTTTTCGTTTGCAAATTTTAGAGAAATTTTATTAGAATTTTGATATAATTTGCATTTCTAGTTGAATTTTTTAGAAACAAATACGCTACATTCGGTAGTTGTTTGTATAATTTTGGTGGATAAATATCTGTGCTAAATATCGCATATCGCCTTTTTTGGTTTTTTTGTAAATTTATTTTACAGAATTTTGATATTAAATTTTTGGTTTAAAATTATTGTCAATTGCATTTTTGGTTGATTTTCTTTAGAATAATTTAGTGCAATTTGTGGGATTTTGAATATTGTTTCAAGTTTCTGATTTTAAATCAGCACGCTACAATTGGTAGTTTGAGAATTTATCCTTTTGTGGAAAGTACTATATTTAATAGACCTTCATTTTTACTCTTAAATTTCATTCACCATTTTGTTGCTTTACTTTGTCTTTTTTGACTAATATGGCTTTCACTCCTCCATATTTATTAATTCGTGCTTCCAAGTCTATCGTGACATTCACTGAACACTTCAGTATATTAAAGGAAGACGAACTTGACTTTTATGGTCTCGAAGTTTATTGTGAGGAAATTGAGAAATTGTGGAAGAACTTTCAGGAAACTTTTAGTAAATGCCTCTTTTCTGTAGAAAATCCTGAAAATCTTAATTCCATATATGAGGAGTCGCATAAGAAATATACAAGTTGTTCTTCAAAGATAAATAGTTTGTTGTCCAAATTTAGTAGTTCATCTAAAATATCACCGAACACATTGGGTAGTTCGAAAGACTTCTTAACAAAACATCCAGGCGACATTTCTGTGGAAAAGCAGTCCTGTGATGTGAATGTTAAAAACGTGAGTTTGCCGTCCCATCTCTCTCGTGATGTGGGAACACAGGCGTCTAGCTCTTCAATATTGAGTATTGGGAATCCTAGAATAGGCACAAACTTCGTTGATGATCTCCCAGAATTTGATAGCATTCACAATCTTGCGTTACCTCCATGTGATATTGAGGTTTTCGATGGAAACATTTTAAACTGGCCCACTTTTAGAGATTTGTTCAGTGCGGTCTACGTCGATAACTCCCGGTTGACAGATATTGAGCGTTTGTGTCATCTGGTGAGTAAAACTAGTGGTGAGGCTCGAGAAATTGTCTCGAAGTTTCCGTTGACTCATCGGAGTTTCAACCTTGCGTGGAATGAATTGAACTCCACATACGATAATCCACGTTTGCTTGTCCACAGCCAATTGAAATCGTTGTTTTCGCTTCCTGTGTTGGATCAGGAAACTAGTTTGGGACTTAAGTCAATACAGCGTGGAATAAATAGTTGTCTTTCGGCAATGGCAATTTATGAAATACCTACGGATAATTGGGATCCGATCGTGGTTTTCATTTGTTTACAAAAATTGCCCAAGATCACACACGCTTTATGGGAACAAAGAGTAACAAATAAGTCTCGTCTTTCAACTTGGAAAGAATTAGATGCATTCTTGACAGAGAGAATTCGAACCCTTCTGTGTTTGCATGAAATGAGAAGTGTTGGCACTTTGTATAATTCGACTTGTAAAGTGTCTCCTAAATCTTGTACTTCTCCCCACTCTTCTCCCAGTCCCAAACACTTTTCGGCACCTCTTCGTTCGTTTCCTAATTCTTGTTGCGTTCTTTGTTCAGAGCAACAACACAAATTAAATATTTGTCAGCGGTTTGTAAATTGTACACCGTTGGAGAGATACCAATTGGTTAAAAGGCATCGTTTGTGTGTGAATTGCCTTCAGAAGGGACACGAAGTCAAAAATTGTGCTAGTCGTTGTTGTCGAAAGTGCAACCAGAGACATCACACTCTGTTGCACAGAGATCGCTCTATGGCGAGCAGTCCGAGTCAAATTGTGACTCCCAGAAGTTCGAAGGTGTCTGCTTCAGCTTCCACTTTTCGGCCTAGAACTCTAAATGGTAATTGTACTTCTTCCTCAGCTTTTAGCACTCCTTCGACATCGGAAGATAATGTAGTACGACAATCCTTCCACGTCAGGCAGAAAAGAAAAGTTCTATTGGGAACAGCACTCGTGAATATCGTTCATCAGGGAGCTTCTTTTCCTGCTAGGGCGCTGATCGACCCGGCTTCTGAGTCGTCTTTAATTTCGGAAAGACTTCAGAAGGATCTGAAACTCCAAGTTCAATCCACCAAATCGACCATCTCTGGAGTTAATGGGACTGTCGCAGCTACATGTCCTAAAAGTTGTTCACTGAAACTTCGTAGTCGTGGTGACAGCTCGTCTATTTATGAAATTTCGGCATTAGTTGTAGATTCGATATCGGGAAATCTTCCCACATTTTCGGTCACTTCGGACCTTAAGTCGGATTTGTCGAATATAGTTTTAGCGGTTCCTCAATTCGGCGAATCGCGCCCTGTGGATATTTTGATAGGAGCAGATTTGTACCCGAAGATAACTAAAAATCATACTCTTCGACTTTCGTCCGGTTCGCTGCTCGCTCAAAAAACATCATTTGGATGGATTGTTACGGGTCCTGTCACCTGAATTTGGTTTTTCGTAAATCGTACGGAAAAATAGTTGTAAAGCGGCCTCAAACAAACATAACGAACGATAGCTCACGTTGCACTATCGTTCGCAGGGTCCCTAATGGCCCTTTCGTTGGCCAGGTCTATAGTGATCTGCACAACAGCTGGGTCCCTAATGGCCCACTCGCTTGAATGGTCCCTCATGACCATATTTACCGCGGGGTCCCTAATGGCCCGGGGTCCCTAATGGCCCAATCGTTTAGTTTGTAAGCCTATCACATGGTCCCTAATGGACATATTTACCGCGGGGTCCCTAATGGCCTGGGGTCCCTCATGGGCCATCGTTTAGCATGTAAGAATGTTTTTGAAAAAATGATATGCTAAAAAAAGAAAAACCAAAAATTGGAAAAAAAAAGTAAAAGGTTATGCTCACGCCTGCACTATACCAATACTGAATACTTACATATATACATTGCACTTATATCGATTTTGTTAAAACATTTGGATGTTTCAAGGGAGGCGGCAAATGTTTAAGTTAGAATTGATTATTTGATTTAAATTGGCCCTATGAATTGCATAGGCATATTCGTTGAAATCTCTTCATTCCCATTTATTACATCCCTGTAATAGTATGAGAGATTTCAACGAATATTCACTTGACAACCGCCCTTTTGAAGCATCTATGCAGATGTCAACACACAACATAATAAAAAAATAAATAAGCAAAAAGATCGATCGACCGCTTGACTTGCAAGCAACACCCGCGCTTTATCGTAAGCATCTCTTGTACATATCGTTGTACATAATTATTCGAAAGGTAATATTGTTTACCATTAAATAAACACCGGCAGTTGAGCCAAACTCTTTTACTAAAAACTATCGTGTTTTATTTTCTATTTCGTTTCTTTTTATATTGACGGCCAATCGTACGCATTGGGCGTACTGGCTCCATTGGGGAGTCTTGCTGCACTTGTTTTCCCCCAAGTCCCTATAGTGCGGACTAAACATTTGGTCGCTTCGGGCCGAATAAACACTCATTTTCTTCATCATATTGACTGCCCTTGTTGATTAAACCGAAATTTCTGATGGTATTCCACATATGTTTCGGACTATTGCACGCATTGAACATTTCAAAATGTGCCTTTCTTTTTAGCTTCCTCTTGAGTTTTTTAGTTCGATTTCTTAGTTTGCAATACGTTAGCCATCTGGCATCAGATCTATCCTCAAGGAATGCTTTGTAAGCCAAATCCGTCAAGGACTGACTGTTACGGATGGTAGGGCTATTTATCCAATTTTCGGAATTGTAATCAACTTTCCTTTTTTTCACGGGAAACATGGCGTGAATATAATTTAGACATTCCATAAAAACGTTCAATTGATCATCCACAGCGTACTCAGAAAACACTCTGTTTAATCCTGACTGATTTACCCTTTCTTCTAACTCCTCATAAGAAAAGTCACTGTAATCAATGAATTCGAAAAAATTTTCGGTTCGCCTAGGAAAATACCTGAGAGAAACAAAAACAAGAGCATGTTTCGATATATTTGGATTCATGACTTGACCTGATAGCTGCACAGAGTCCCGAAATGGTACAAGGAAATAATCAATGAGAGAAGTAGACTGGTGAAAAGTGTCAAAATGGGTCGGACAATTATTATGAACGATTGACATATTCATTCTTGAACATGCCTGCCGTATAGAAGAGGCCAAAAAAACATCGAAAAGATTGTTATTAAAATCACCCATAATGACAAAGTTATTATAACGTACGAGAAGATCAGAAATTTCATCTTCAAAGGCGTGGAAATTTCCATTAGGCAAATATACCACTCCAACCAATAGTGGGCCACTGTTCACAAAGACTTCAACAAACAAACATTCTACGCAACCAAAATTATTGCCAATATAGACCACTTTGTATTTAATTTTCTTTGATATGAGAAGACCCACTCAACCACCTCTACAGTTGGGCCTGTCGCTCCTACATAACGAATAACCACAAATGTTCACCATGGCGGAGGGTATAGATGGTTTCAACCAAGTCTCGGATATACCAATGATGTCTAAGCAACTACCTTCAACAATATTTTTTATTTCTGAAAGCTTTGACGAATGTGGATTGATGTTCAAGCTTTGGGAATTAAAATGCATTACATTTAAATTGTGCTTCAAATTGAAAAAACGGGAATGAAAAAACTGGTTATCATGAACAATTTCACCTATGTTGTTTAAATCCATAATGCAAAAAAATATATATATAATTTGGCATGGTGCTCAGAAAAATATTAAAGAATTACGAATAATATTTGCATTTGTTAAAACTACTCCCACATTAAGACGTAATTAAACATCTGCTGAACGAGGCACGATTGTGACAGAACCAGACTGATCTAGTAAATCAGCGCATTGAACTATATCGAGCGTACTATTAGTACCATTAGGATAGGTAACAAAAACTTTCGGAATATCTGCATTATTAAGTTTATACTTGACTATCTTATTTTCTCTCCTAAGTTTGCGGCACAAAAACAATAACTTTGAGGCAGCTTGATGCAAGTGATCGTTAAGATACACTTTATTCCTTACTTCGCCACCGATAATATCAGAGAGAATTAAGTGGTTACCGCTGTGATAATTGGCCATGATTGTGTCCCTCATATACACGGAATTGAATTTGACCAAAACAGATTTGCCCTTTGCCATATAGCAACAATGCTGAATGTCTGTTGGTCCGATGACTACATTGCACAGATTGCCAATCTTCATAATTGGCTCTCGAAGATCGGGAATGGCATCAGGAAGTCCATTAATAACAATATCCGCCCTATTTAACCGTCTACGCTGTATGTCATGTTGCAACTCAAGGTCTTGTATTTTCCTCGCATACATGGCTTCAAACTGTTTCGTAACGGCAAAACAATTTCGAATGTCTTCCTCCATTTTAGTCATTTTTGTATTAAATTCAGATTTAACAGTTTCGAAAAGGTCATCCATTTTCGTTTTTACATGAATCATCTGCTCTTGGATGTCATTTGTTAACGCAGAATGCTGCTTTTCCAAAGACGATGCAAATTCTGAAAAATTCCTCACGCAGGTCGACAGTGCTGGATCCAGCTTGGGAACTATTAAGACTGGAGTTAAGGACAACTTTATTGTTCGCGCACTTGGTACATCTATATAAAAACATTTTACTTTTGTGCTAAAACGTGTGCTGTTCTTTAGTTATCTTTGCACAAGCAATGTGGACATATTCATCACATAAGAAGCAGCCAATACTATTTTCGTTTTCCTTAACCGGTTTATGACATTTGGGGCATGTGTATATTTTGGCTGGCATTATTATCAATAAATGTAAACTCTTTTAATGGGTGTATAAAATCAGTACCAACGGTTAAAAGCCAATAATTAAAGCAAGATGTAAAATGTTTGCAACAACAATATCAGAAAACAAACAGCAGCACGCCACAGTGCTAAGTATAAATTGGAAGATACTTCTCCAATAACAACAACAACAGCAAATGCACCAACGCCGAACAAGTATTCAGTATAGATGGATGTTGGCTTACTACAACAACAAGTGTTCCTCAGTAAACAAACAAGCAGATGGGCAATCCAGTAGAGTAAGCAACAAACGTATGACCATATGTTCTGTATAAATGCAGCACAACAATAATTTCTAGCTTCAGTTGTTATTTACAC
This sequence comes from Musca autumnalis, assembly GCF_047663935.1. Taxonomy (NCBI): domain Eukaryota; kingdom Metazoa; phylum Arthropoda; class Insecta; order Diptera; family Muscidae; genus Musca; species Musca autumnalis. The sequence continues at coordinate 61,998,104 of NW_027411866.1, read as the reverse complement.
TCCTTATAGTGTTCAGCAAAACAGATGGCGGTGAATAATTCTTTTGTAGTTTCTTTCTCTTCTTTCTTCTTCTATTTTCATGCAGACAGCATAGCAGAAAAGTTCTCCTCAAAAATTTAATGCCATAAAAGCAATAAACAACTCGGATTTCAGTTTATTTTGACAACAATTTACTTAATTATTCGACTTTACTGTATTTTTAGACAGTAACCGATACTTTTAATTAATATTTTTCGAATTTTCTTTAATATTTTACGGAGCGCGAGATTTTTACTTTTTGCTCATTTTAGTGTTGCCAGATTTGTTCCATATCAGAATGATGGATACTGATGTATTGAAGTTATAACGGGCGGTATCATTGGAAATTTTGGATTCTATAAACTAAAAAAGTTTTAGAAAGCTTATCAAATGATAACTAAACTCAAAAATTGAGTATATAGACACTTTCAGAAAAACGAAACGCCGCCAATGGTACCGCCCCTTATAACTTCAATACATCAGTATCCATCATACTGATATGGACCGAATCCCTACGATCATATGTTTTTCAAGACCCAGACTTCTGGCTTTTGCAAATAAATGATGCAACTGCATTCTAAACCTTTAATTTTATTAAATTGACAACTTAAATGTTTACAAATTTCCATTAGTTTTTAAAATTTTGACCCTTGGACCCATATCCATGCTTCTCCCACTACCCGCCACTCCCCCGAAGAAGTACGTATGACTGATATCAGTTTCAAAATTTTATTCACTTTTAATCTTCCCAAAACAAATACAAATGATATGAATCATACAAAAAAATTATGGGGTCGATTATCGATAGCAATTATCGTTGAGTGGAGTTGTCCGTTGTCAAAATTACTTTATTTATGGCAATCTTCAACTGAAGTTGCGAATCTCAGTTGACGAACCGGCTATTTTTCAGCAACCGGTTATTTTCAGTCGCAGTGAATATTTTCGAAGAAATAAGAAGAAAAATTGATGGTAAAAAAAACATTTTCTTAACAATTGTTGATTAATTGCATGATCAATTAATGGGTCGATATTGCATTGACACTAAACTTGAGTTGCGTTGTCAGTTGACTGCGCGACTGAGATGAAATGTTGTACCATTAATGTCAACTCAACTGGGTGGTCGATAAACATGTTATCGCTCAGTGTTTTTTCAAAATTGTGACCTCTATTCGCAAAAAACTATTTTAAAAATAATTTGCGATTTGGATAACTCTTTTGTGTATTCTGGACAATATTTTAATATTTTGGCTGAGTTTTCGAGCAAATTTGGAAAACAACCCAAGATTGGAATATAACCTGGCCATTGAATCTTCGGATCGTCAAGTTTTATTTGCTGTCCCAAAAAATGAATTATTTTTTGATGATGAAGAAAATGTACAGGACATTGCATCTATTAGAAGAAATTTGAGGAACAAGTCGAATCCATTGGAATTGCCATCTGCACTGTAAGTTGAGGAGAGTTGTTTTGTTGTCCTGTTTTCTGCAACTTCTCCGCGGAGTGGGATGAACACTATCCATTTTTGGTTGGGTAGAAGAAACAACGGCTTTCTCCGCTTCAACAGTTGGCATTATTTCTATTTTATCTCCATCCCATAATTCCACAATACCATAAACTGAACCTACTGGATTTGTCACCAAAAGATTTGCTTCTGTCTGCTCCAAAGGCGATAAATTCACTTCTTGTGATGGACCACCACCAGTGGCGTTGAAGTTTCTTTTATTTTGAGCCATTTTCTTTTTCAACTTTGCTTTAAAGTGAATCCAGACTATCTGCCACTCTTCAGGTGTTCGTGTTGGAGGTCCATGGCTGTTTAAACTGTCCGAAATGGACCTCCACGCTTCATCCGCTGTGGCTTTGGTTTCACCAAAAACCCGAACTCCTCGGGCTAAGTTTGGATTTTCACTCAGTTTATCAATTAATATTTCGAACTGTTACTTTGTCGTTATTTTCACCATATTCATTTTCACTGTTCACTGCAACTGAAAATTGGTGGTTGCTGAAAAACAGCCGCTTCCTCAACTGAGATTCGCAACTTCAGTTGAGTGTTGCCATACGTGGATCAATTTTGACAACTGGCAACGCCACTCAACGATAATTGTTATCGATGATCGACCCCTAATTTTGTGTATCAAAAATATGGTGAAAATAACAAAACAACAGTTTGAAATATTAATTGATAAATTGAGTGCAAATCCAATGTGAAAATGGGTTCCAGCTATACAGACGACAACACCAGGGAATTTCGTTTTTGAATAAAAATGATTTTTGTTTTGTCTTTTTTCCTCCTCCGACAACTTCGAAACGATCCAATTTTGGAACAATTTGTCCTCTATCATGTAGACAACTTTCTTCAATACGTCCCTCCGCAAAAAATCTCAACGCAGCGCACACTTTTAAAAGTGGGGGTATTGCTGTTGATCTGTAACATACTTTGAAGTCATCCTTTAACGTTTCCACAATGTAAGCTACGGCATCCTTTTCAATCGAAAATACGCCTTAAATCTAAAATAATTTACTGATTATACAGATCATTCCAACATGAGCTTCAACTTACAGTGCAGATGGCAATTCCAATGGATTCGACTTGTCCCTCAAATTTCTTCTAATAGATGCCATTTTCTTCATCATCAAAAAATAATTCTACTGGACTTATCATTTTAAAACAGTTTTTTTTTTTGCGAATTGTGCCTTTTGGATTTTAAAGTTCACAAGTTTGAAAAAACACTGATCGATAACACGTTTATCGACAACCCAGTTGGGTTGACACCAATGATCAGTTTCATATGTTTTGAAAATTAAATTTTAACGTGTGTTCTGTATTTACATATTTTTTCAAATTTTTTGTTGTATAACGTGTCAAAACTTTTTATATTCTTATGTTTGAGTCAACGAACTATAAATAACTGCCAAAAACTACTTAATTTTACTTTCAAAACTTTTTATATTCTTATATTTGAGACAACGAACTATAAATAACTGCCAAAAATACTTAATTTTACTTTCAAAAAATATTTTAAATAAAATTTCCTAAAACGTGCAATTTTGTTGCAAACCACTGTAGGTGAAAAAACAACAACCACATGATGTTTATCAGTCGTGTTTTGCTCACGTATACTGTGAATGAGGGAGAATGACAAAAGCAAAACAACTCAGTGGGCGCCCGCAGTATACAGATGGGCGACCCTGGTTTATATATTATATTTATATTTTTTTCTGGTCTCGGTTAACAATTGTTATTGTTAATTTCCTTTCGACTTCATCATTCTCCTTTTGTTATTTGGTTGCATTATTTTTGCCGTCCGTATCCATCAACGTTACTGATGCTCCTTTTCGTACTCTTATTTTTGAAATAATCACTAAATATTCTGTTGCATCGGTGTCCAATGTCAAGGTACGCAATACACCATTGATGCAGCTTTTAACCGTTAAGTTGTGATTCTTCTGCTGGATTATGGCTATAGCAGCAGCATTGTGGACCATCGTTCTCTTCATCTACCAGCGGTCTTTCGTAATTGGCGGAATTTACTTTATTTGATTCACCTGATGTCTCTCTTTCTAGATTCTTTGCCACCGGTTGGTCGTCGCTTTTTGAAGGCGGTGAGGCGGATCTGGGCATTGGTTGTGGCAATCTGCATTATCTGCATTATTATTATCCAGTTTTCCGACAGTTATAGTAAGTCTTTTTCGTTCTAGCAACCCCTCGTTTTACTCTATCTAATAACCGCTTTAGCGCATATTTCAGCAGGTGGACAACGGTCTGGGAATTGTTGTCCTCGACGTCCAGCCTCCGCACGTTGTAAGCTTGGGGTTTCACCAATATCCTCGCGGATTCTTGGGCCAGCGCAAATGACACGGTTCCTGCAAATGTTCCCATCGGTGCCGCATATGTCGCAAATTTTATATGTGGATCAGAAATACAACTAGCAAATGTTTCGATCTTTTTTCGGTCCACTAATAGATGTGTCTTTTCAGCCGCAAAATCATGTAAGGTCTCATTTGGCTTCTGGACTCATAACCTCAGTTCCATTCGGTAAATCTCCTGCCTATGTTCGCTACCGTACTTACGTTCGAGTGCTGCCATTATATCTTCATAGTTGTTCCTAGAAGCGGCAGGAATACTCTGTAATACGTCAGCAGCATCACCCTTCAATGCCGTAAGTTGTGATACAGCCTTGTCGTTCCAAGAATCTCTAGCAGCTACTGTCTCGAACTGTAATTTGAACACACTAATGGATGTAGAGCCGTCGAACATAGGAGCTTGATTTGTAGCGTGTTATCAATAGTTTTCACTGGACCGCCTTTGATTTTCAGTTCCGACATTTTCCAGAAATTTCTTACCCAGCTCCTTTATCTGGCTTTCTACATTCTCTACCCTCTTTTCCATCACTAGCGTAATGTGTTGACAAATTCTGCCTTAATTTCCGTCATAACTCTTCTGGAATTGTCCTCATTCTTTCAAGTCATCTCTTCTAATATTCTACTGGAATTTTCTTCACTTTTCCTGGATATTTCTTCTAACGTTTTACTGTAATTTTCTTCGCTCCTTCTAGACATTTCCTCACTACTTCTGCAATTTTCTTCCATTTTAGCATCTAATTTCTCCATCATTTTGCTCGAATTTTCCATCATCATGGCCAGCATTGCTTTTTAATCGTCACCCCTGGCAGCTACAGATACGCGCCTTTCCGATAACTCGACTTCATCCTTACTGTCGAACTCATATGCGTCGATCTCCATTCCACGGCGCTCGAACTCTTCCAACAACCGATTTTGTAGTTCAGCCTTGTTGCCAGTAGAACCCAACTCCAACTTTCTTAGCTCCTTCTTCAAGTCTTCCACTCGTAGGTCCTTAAACAGAATTATCGATATATCACTCCTGACATTGTTGTTCCCGAAGCGATTTATCCCAAATAAAACAGGGTTCGTTTCAGATTACATTTCTACAATGCTTTATTTACTCTAGTACACTTATTCAAACCGACTGTAATTACAAAGCACACAGCTTTTCCTTTATTTCTTCTTTAACCAATCTGTTCAGTTTGACGACTAAAGCACAACTCACTCACTGTTGCTCAATCCAACTGTATTTACCCCAATACCTCCTTGTTCCGGAATTCTCCAGAAAACAAATCTGGTAACACCCCGAATCTGTGCAACGAACTAGAGTTGTTTAGTTCATGAACGAACCATTTCAATTGAACAATTCATTGAAAAGAGCGTATGAACTAGATTAGTCGATATAGTTCATTATAGTTCAATAGTTCACTGAACTATAATCAGTCAGTGACCGTACGATCAACGAACGATTCACAATCTAGTTCAACATGTCGTTCACAAATACATAAAACCTCTGTTCCTTTACGTGCAAGAATCTTAAAGTTTAACTACTTTTTACTCGAAAAGCGTTCCTTTACTTCAGACACAATACAATTCATATATGATCAGTTTACATCTTTTACTACTTTTGCCGGTTTTACCATTTTCAAAAGTAAAGGCCTCGGCACATACGGCGCGTTGAGCGTTGTGTTACAACAACCACATGAAAACTTCAAGAACAAACTTGGCATCACTTACACATTTTTCATGTGGTTGTTGTTTTCAACGCTCAACGCGTCGCACAACGTACCGTATGTGCCGGGGGCTTAAAGGAACAGACCAAAAGTGGCGGCGTCGTCTATGTTATGCCAAGTTTACACATGCGCTCTAAAATCCACTGGATTTCACGAAATCCTGAAATACATCCCGGTGTTTACACTTCTTTTTTTGTTGATTTCATACATATCACAATGATCAAGGTAGATGCATACGCGCAGCTGATCGAACATGAATATTCAAAACAAGTTGTTGCAAATTGAATTAGTCATCAAAAATATACGACAATATAGAACTTTACAACTTTATTTCAAAAATTATCGTAAAACTATCTATATATCGTATTAATTGTGTATAGAACCCGTTCCCGTACTCCGAAGTCTAGCAAGACTTACACCTCTATTTAAACAAAAATAGCGCCGAATAACACCCTATTCTCCTGTTTTCTGCCATACAATTTTGTCATAGTAGAAACTAGCTGATACGTTGACTTGCTGCAGTTTTTGCAATTTCCGTAATTTTTTCGTTCTCGTATTTTTTAAGAAATTTTTATGGCGAAGCAATTTTAGACATTTCGCTCTTTTTTCTAACATTACCATTAAAAAAGTACGAGAACGCAATGAAAAATAGCATTGTAACATAGTAATCTAATATTTTTTTCACATTGTTTAAAAATTTTGATTCTAAAATTTTTTGTTGCAGCAATTGACTACCTTGTTTATTGTGATACGTCAAAAGTGTTGCAACTTTTGGTACTTTTTCAGTCACAAACAGGGTTGTATATCATCTGTACTGTAATTTCGATGTTGATTTCGCTGAAATCACGAAATGTGATGATTTAATTTTTGTATGCGAAATCATGATGATTTTTGCTTGATTCCGCGCGAAATCACGAAACGCCTTCGAAATCACGAAAAGACGCCGAATGTAAACCAAACAGTAAAGCCCTCGGCACATACGTTCCGTTTAGTGACACGTTGGGACGCGCGTTGTCCCAAAACAGTTAAATTATGTTTAACTTTAATGCGTCAGCCATATGGCCCCGGCACATACGGTACGTTGTGCGTTGCGTCACGCGTTAAAAACAACAACCACATGAAAAAATGTAAGTGATGCCAAGTTTGTTCTTGAAGTTTTCATGTGGTTGTTGTAACGCGACGCACAACGTACCGTATGTGCCGGGGCCATAAGGGATGCCTGTGATCAGCTTGTTTATGTTTTGGATCAAAGTACATGGAATACATGGTGGAATAAGAAGGTGTTACATCAAATCATGTCAAACGTCAAATTTGCTCACAATAATGCATTACTGCGAATTGTATGTGATTTTATTCACAATAACGCATTTTGACAACTGTTATGAAGATCAGCTGTTTTTGGCGTTACACCTTGTTATTCCATTAGGCGTATCTAGATTGAATTTCCCAATACAGCAATTTCGTGATTTTACTCTAGTATTGAACTCGATCTAGAAACGCCTAATTTCATGCAATTTTTTAATGAAATTCACGCTAGTGTGGACCAGACATACGAGACATAACATATTACAATATCTGTCTTTTTGGATAGAAAAAAGGACAAAAAAATAAAAAGAAACGCACACGCACAAAGCTTTTTCGCAATGACAATTTCTACACACACACACACAACATAAGATTTTTTGCCAGCCACCTAAAGGTGTTGAACAGAATGAAATACGCCGCTTTTTTCACGCTCAATTTCATGTCAAAGATTAAAGACCATGGCCCATGGTAGAACAAATACAAGGTAAAGTTAATACTACAACAAATACAACTCGAACAACAACCACAAAGGAATTTGTTTTTGTTTGTAAACCTTAGTGTCAACGTAAATGTAAACAAAACAAGGAAATGTCTATAAATTATTGGAATTTAAAAAACTAATAATTTTTCACATTTGATTGAATATTTTGGAAAACATGAATGAAAACTCGTTACATTTTCAATTTTTATGTTCCCACATCATTCCACTAAATGCATAATTTCTCGCAGAAAGTAGAATACTTGCAAAAATGTTTCGGGTCGCTGGTAATTCATTGAAAAAAGAGAAGATGTTTCAATCATTTGCCTTTGAAAACAAAAAAGCACATGTTTATTAGGGCTTCATTCTTTTCAAGTTTAAGAAAATACCACACATATTAACAAATATTGTACCGCCTCTATAAGCGGTGTTTTAGTGTGCGGCATGTCGTTCGGACCTGGAGGAGGTTACATGTCAATGATATGAAGCCGTCTTTATGGGAAATAGTTTTTTTTTCTGATGAATAAATTTGTTCTTCAAAAATATATATCCCTAATATACATCGAACATAGAAATAAATACATAAAATGTCGAATGGAATTTGACACTAACACTACAACCCAGTTCAGTCAGCTGGGTATTGCTGCTACCTTTTCTTGTTCTACCATGACCATGGCCCAATTATAAAGGTCCTCTCAAAAACAAATGATTTTGATTTGAGCTTTCAAAATGCATATTTGTCATTTGAATTCGCTGTGAGGTAGAGAAATGTCAAACTGTAGAGGAACAGGTATATGCATGGTACAATAAGAAAGGTAGATGCCTCAGCCCAGCTGATCGAATCTAAAACGTCAAAAAACTATGAATTCGCCATGAAAAATCAAAACCAAAAACCATATGATTCGGTAAGTAAGAGATAGCATGGCATAGCATGATAGACAAACACAAGCGATAAAAAGACACAACAAGAGACCATTTGGCGAAAATTTTGACAGTTTACATTACAAAAAAAGTTGCTTTTTTGTAGCAATTCGCCGATGCATCTACCTTTCTTATTGTACCGTGGGTATATGTATATCAACTTTATGTTGTACACGCAAAATGTCAACATTTGTTCGGTTTTATATTAGAATTTAATTTACAACAACTTATTTTGGCAGTTATAGATCGATCAGCCAAACAAAATAACTGCGTCAACAACTTTTTCTCGTAAAATGTTATGTATGCATCTACCTTAATTGACAATAAAGACATTTGCCTCATACATATTCCGTGTCGGCGAAAACAAATTTTTCGCCTTTGTTTATGAATTTTGAAGTTTCAAATCTTTGTTTTTGTTTGAATTCGCTTGAGAGAGGACCTGTATAATTGGGCCATGTTAAAGACCAAGTACTACCTAATTCAAATGCTGTCTAATTAATTTGAATTAGGTAGTACTTTGAATTTAGTCTTTTACATGAAACTGAGCGTGATAAAGCGGCGTATTTCATTGCGTTTCTACCTTAAATGAAGGATGTTTTTTCTAAAATTAATTAATCTTTCATTAAGAATGCAATAAAACTATGTAAATGTAATATTTTTATTATGGAGTAGTTAAATTATTGCTCTGTTCCAGAACCTGAAAGAATCTACTATTTTTTACTACGATAACAATTTTTCCTTTATGTTATGGGAAAAAATTAGTAGATTCTTGCAGTTCTGGAACGGACCTTATATTAGTCTTTTGTTTGTACTTAGTGTATGTATACGTTTTTATCAAACGGCCGATTAAGAGCCGGTGAACGATTTTGATCCGCATGATTGAACTGAACGGTGAACTATGAACTAGATTACTGACCTAGTTCAGTTTAAAGAGCTGAGCTATTGAACTAGATCTTTCAAATGAACTAGGTTGTACAACTCTACAACGAGCACACAGGCGCACACTCGCACTAATGGCTATATCACACCATATGCTTTTTCACATGTATTGCATCAGCTGGTCTGTATATTAGTATACCCAAAGTGACAACATACATGTGAAAAAGCATATGGTGAGATACCCTGCAAACCATTTCTATCGCCTAAGAATAATACGCGATTTTCCTGGGCGAATAATTTTTCGCAGGCGATATCGCCTAAAAATCTTCTGCGTAACACCAACCTAAAGTAAGTGTTTATGGAATGCGAATAGCGACCAAGATTCGCTGACGAATCATTTGGAAGATCTTAAGAAGAAGAAAATATAAACAAAAAATTAAAGAACATTTATTTCTCATTTTTCTTTGTTTTTTGTTTCATTAATTTTTTGTCTTTGATTTTTATACTTTTTGTTTTATTTTCTGATTTGTTATAATTTTTTATCATTCCTTATGACATAGTGGTTTATACTGCTTCTCGGGCCTTTCTTAATTCCACTTGGCAAAACCCAGACATGTACTATGTTTGTCAGTACTCAAAATTTAATACCAAAAATATATACCAAAGTTATGCAAAATGTGTATATGAGAATTATAAGCAACCAAATCAAAAATTTTAGCAACAATCGCGTGATCGGGGTTCGGAAAAATAATATATTATTCGCCTGCTCTAACAATAGCGGAACATAACACAATTTCGCGGAAAGATCGCCGAGAAGCATATCAGGTAATTTGTAGTAGCGATTGATTATAAACAATAATTTTTGAGAATCATCTACGAATTGCAAATTACTCGCATGGGTGAATTTTATATAAAAAATCGATAAAAGATCACCGGAAAGAAGCGTTGAAGAAAAATCTGGTCGAAAAATCTTCCAACAATCTTCCAATGGTTTGCAGGGTATAAGCCTAAGCGAACAACCATACTCATATACATGGGCAAAGATCAATACAAGTGGAAAGCACAATAATGACGCAATTACAGAAACATAAAAGAGAGTATGTAGAACAAATGTAAACTAATACAAAAGATAGCAAAATAAGCGATAATTGCATGACTATGGCAAAACAAACGAAAACAAAAGCACATCAATAACACGTAAAGTAAGGACTGGGATGATTAAGACAATTTTGCATCGTAGTTGTTGTTTAAATATGTCCCGGGCCACACTAGAATAGTTTCACTGAAATTTTAACATGAAATTATGAGTCTCTAGATTGAGTTCCACAATAGAGTAAAATCATGAAATTGCTGTAATGGGGAATTCGGACTAGGAATACCTAATTTCATAAAATTTTTTAATGAAATTTACTCTAGTGTGGACCGGGACTATAGTAACTGCGTAATAAAACTTTACGTTACAATTCAAATTTTTAAATTAAAGGAAATTCAACTAAATTACTTTAAACCTATCAGTTCTGTTCTTTGATTGAGCAGCACGCATTTTTTCTTTGATGTCGCAAGTAAGAAGTCGTTTTGTGCCAAGTGCTTTAAAGTGCTTAATAGCACTGTATTTATCAGATGCAAGATATGTTGCTCGAAATTTCATAGATTGCGTGCTGGCATTGTTAATGATAATGGTTATAAACTTTTAAAAGACTCTGCAAATATTTTTTTTAATTGCGATGATTGCTTTGCTGTATCAAGAGAATTAATTGCTTCTATTTCAATTCTCTCCAATGAAATAAGAGAATTGAAAACGCAGTTTCGTTTATTTATGAGTGGTGAGAGTGTTGGTTTACCTACTACTAATGCTTCGCCCAAGGCCAATGCTGCTGCTATTGAAAAAGGTCATTCCCCTATTGGTCACTCTACATCTAATGCTGTTCGTTTTGTTGATGCTCTTTCTAATGATGGATCTATTGTTGGGTTAACTGAGAATGTTCTCAATAATAATCACTCGTATAATGATGGTGCGGTAATCAGTGGTGTTGTTGGTGATGGTTGTGCTGCTACGTCTGCCAATTCTTGCACTGCAATTGTAAATGCGGATTGCTCTACTGTCAATGAAAATTCTAATTCTGCTTCTGCTACTTCGGTTGCTTTGATTGGTTATTCCTCTGCCCGCAAGAGAGCACAAAATAATGTGAGTGATGGTGCTAATGTCTCAAATAATGATATGTTGTTACCTGGGAGTCGTTGTAATTTTGACACTAATACTGATGTATCAGATGCAAATTCTGCTTCGACTGCAACTACGTCACGAGCTAATAATGACCCAGCTAACAATTTGGAATAGGTCAAAGCTAAACCAAAAAGGAGCAGAAAGCGTATTGTTTTTGGTGACAATTCGAATGAGGAATTGGATGTTTTTGCCTCTAAAAAGTGGGTTCATATTTCTTCCTTCAAACCCAATGTTACAAGTGTTATTGAATTATGTGGAGCGACATATTAATGTGCCGAAAGAGAGTATGGAATGCTATAGACTTGTTAAAAAAGATGTTGATGTACAAACCATGAAATTGAATTTCATTTAAGCTTGGTGTTTACCCTCGCTGGTACAAGGAGTTGTTTAAGCTATCGTTGTGGCCTGCTGAAGTTCAAGTTCGACCTTTTGATTTTTTTTGTGAAGCATCGTACTTCAAATACGAAGGAGTGATTAACGCTATTGATTGTCATGACATTAATATATATTATCAAATGTTGGTGGTATGCGAACTAAGTTGGTGGATATTTATAATGGATCTCTTCAATTTGACTTTGATGTTATAGTTTTGGTTGAAAGGTGGCTGAAGGAAGAATTTGGTGATGAAGAGTTATTTGATGTTAACGTTTTTCAAGTATACCGCAAGGATAGAGACTACTCGAGATTGCACTGCACTAAGGGTGGCGGTGTTTTAATAACAGTAAGAAAATCTTTAAATTCATACTTTTGTCGATTTCCCAATTCGGATTCAATTTTGGATCAAATTTGTGTTGTTATTGATGGTTTATACAGAAAATTGCTTATTTCCGTGTCCTATATTTCACCTAATGTCCAATTCACATTAGCAACTTTTTCGTCATTTCGAGCTGTTTCGTCATTTATTTGGTAAAACAGGCAACATTTTGCGTCATTTACCATACAAAAATAAATGACGATAGCTGCGTCATTTATTCTAAACAACGCACGAAAACACCATACTATTATAAGCAGCCCTTCTTTTTTTGTCATAAACTACCAAAAAATGCAACTGTTTTATGATGTCTTTGTTTGTTTGTGTGTGTTGTAGAAAAACAAAAATACTCAAACGATGACAAAAGTGAAAATAAATGTTTAAAAAACTTGCAAAAATTATGTTTTTTTGTTTTTAGAATTAATTTAAGTTATTTGATATACATTTGTATTGTGAAATTCCTATTTCTTTGAATATATATATTGTGTGCGTGTGTTTGTGTTATTGTATAAGTGTGTATGTGCGATTGTGTGCGTAAGCAAATGACGCAAAGAAACATATGTAAATACACTTCATTTGATTATAGAATTTCGTAAAACGAAATCATTTATTTATTTATTTATCAACTTTACAATAATTCTAAGCCATCGGGCCAATTTAAATGAATTACATTATATTACATATGTGTATGTTATCACTACTCAGAGTGCATATAAAACTAGGTATATGATATAATCCTATAATTACAAATACTCCAAGCCATAAGGCTAAAAAAATACAAATATTTATATTCCCACTATATGTAAATTGGACTTAAATCTAATGATGATTTGTATTCTGCGCATGTGCAGAACATTGTTGATTTATATGAAGGCTTTACAAATGCAGAATTAATAATATTTGGTGATTTTAATCTTAGTGACATTATTTGGTCAATTTTTTCTGACAATAAAATATTATGCCCCACTAGTGTTAATAAGGCTTGTGAAATAGAAGTTATCGATGGTTTTTATGGTTTAGATATGAACCAGGTTAATAGGTTTTATAACCGCCTGGGCAAGATTTTGGATTTAGTCTTTATTAGTGCTAATTTGAAGTTTGATATTTGTGAATCAATAACCCCATTCGTCAATTCTGATATGCACCATGTTGCATTAGAAGTACGTCTGAAATTCTATGTTTTTCCTAAAACTAAGTTTAAACATGAAAGTTTTAGATTTAATGAATGCAATTTTGATCTTATTACCAATCTCATTGCCAATGTTGACTGGCTAAATATATTTGATGGATTAAATTTGACTGATTGTTACGACTACTTCTTATATTGTGTCAATGACATCGTTTCTAAAAATGTCTCGCGACTTAATCCGAGACCATATAAATTGCCTTGGTATACACGCGGTCTAAAAAGTTAACGAATCGCAGAAATAAATTACACAAGGAATTAAGGGCTAATAACTGTTTATTTAATCAGCAGAAATATAATGAGTGTAGCAGAGAGTTTAACTTTTTGAATAAATTCTTATATAAGCAGAATATTTCTAATAAGGAATCTAATATAAAGAACAATCCCAAATGTTTTTGGCAATATATAAATTCTAAAAAAAGAATTCTGATTTTCCAACGCAAATGTATTTTAATGATACTTTTTCTGATTCTCCAGCTGATTTGTTTGCGGATTTTTTTAGTTCCAGTTTTGTTGAGGATCATCATCAAAGTTTTTAATACAACTTCGTTGAAACTCCTGTAAATTTTGGGACATTAGAAGTAGCTACTGAGGATTTTCTAAGTGCAATTTCTAATTTGAAATCATCCTTACGAACGGACTCGGATGGATTTTGTGGCTTATTTATTAAACAATGTTCTTTTGCTTTGGCTCTTCCTTTGATGCTTAGGTGGAAAATTGCGTCTATTACTCCAGTCTTCAAAAATGGTGCTAAAGATAATGTTAGCAATTATAGGCCTATTTCTAAGTTGTGTAATAACAGTAAAATTTTTGAGCACATTATTTTTGATAAAATGTACTTTTCAATAAAAAGTTATATTTCTCCCTGTCAGCATGGGTTCGCGGTCGCTCTACCGTAACAAATTTGATGGTTTTTTCGGAATATTGCATATCTAGTTTTGAAGAGGGTTTCCAAGTTGATACGATATATACGGATCTTGCTAAAGCTTTTGATAGAGTTAACATCAGAATTCTTTTAAAAAAGTTAGTTTCTTTGGGCTTCCATTCAATTTTCCTTAATTGGGTTGAATCTTATTTGACATATAGAATTTATTTTGTCTCTATCGATTGTAGTAATTCTTACTACTATACTGCTTCATCTGGTATCCCACAAGGTAGTATTTTGGGTCCGTTGTTATTTGTTTTATTTATTAATGATGTTTGCTCTGTGGTGAAATATTCTTCGATTCTTCTTTATGCTGACGATATGAAAGTATTTATGAGAATTAAGGCTATGGATGACGCTATTAAATTACAGAGGGATATTGATCATGTTTTTAACTGGTGTACCTTGAACTGTTTGGATATCAATGTTTCAAAGTGTCATAAGGTTTCTTATTTCAAATGTAGAAACCCAATTTTCTACCAATATTCGATGAATAATATTACTTTAAACTGTGTCGAAGAAATTAAAGACTTAGGTGTATTTTTTGACTCGCACTTTTCTTTCAATTGTCACATAAATTGCATTGTGCCAAAAGCCTATAGTTTACTTGCTTTCTTTAAAAGCAATTGCAAACATTTCGTAGATCCATATACGCTAAAGTTGTTGTATACGTCAATCATTAGGTCTAGATTAGATTCTGCCTCGATTATATGGAATCCATATTACAAAAATCACTGCATAAGACTCGAACAAATTCAAAAGAAATTCATTAAATACTGTCTTCGACATATTCGTTTTGATGATCCTCATCCTTCTTATGAAGACAAATGCCGTCTTATTCACTTGAAAACATTGGAAAATATGAGAACTTACTCTAGCCAAGTTTTTTTATATAAAGTTATGAATGGGTTTATTGATTGTAATACTTTGCTCGAAAATATTGATATAATGATATAAATGTTCCAGCTAGATTACTGCGTCATAAAAATTTGTTTCACACTTCGGTTCATAGAACGAACTATGCATGTAATGAACCTATTTCACGAGCCCTACAGCCTGTTTTCGTAAAAAGTTTTTGCTCATTCGTTCGTCGATTTCATGAATGAAGACACAATTTGGTTTTCATAGCGGTTGACGTTTGTATTCGTGTGACAAACAAATGAAAGTTTTTTATATTCGTATTTTTTTGGTTTTCGTAACAAAATCGGACGAACGAATCAAAAATAAACGAATGGAAAAGACCCATCGTATTGAATGAAAATTAAATAATTTGAGTAATAAATGGCACAAAACACACGAAAACTGGAAGGGAATGCAATTTTATTTATTTTCCATAGGTGTTCTGAAATTAGGTGTTCTTAACCCATTTCGTACTTGGTGTTCGATTTTTCGAACAGTAAAATCACTTTTTTTCAAAAAAATATTTATGGATGAAAAAGGTTAAATTTTAAACAAGTTTTGGTATATGTATAAAGTCTAATCTGTCAGCAAATAAAAAAAAATGTTCCCTTGAAAACCCCACCTCCCCCTCGATGTTAAGGGTAGATTTTTAAAACCTATATTTTTGGATCTTTTTTAAATTAATTTTAAAAATTATAAAAAAATGAAATTAAAAAAAGTAATCATGGGGAATTATTGCCAATATATGTAGCCGTTTCACGAAATATAGAGAACTTGATTTACATGCGCAAGCGCGACTTTACAGATGTGCAAAGTTGACTGTTCGAAATTTCGAACGCTGGTACTTAACCTACATATCGATGGGTATATCAAAACATGGAAATTTACTGACAAATTGCGGGGAAAAGTTATTATAGCACCATATAAGACTAAATACTAAATTTCAGCCATTTCTAAAGGATAGTGCGGCTAAAAGCCTGAAATACCCTAAAACCGTTAGGTACAATTCAACGGAGGCTATATAAAACGTGGACCTATGCTGGCAAATTTCTGGAGGAAAGTTAAGTAACCTCAAAAAAGACTAAATATGTATTAATTTACAGTAGGATAATGCAGCTAAATCCTTGAAATCTCCCGAAAATCGGGCGGTACCATTCTATGGGGGACAATCCAAAACGTGGACCAGTGCTGACACATATCGGGGAAAAGTTTTGTAGGTCCAAAGAAGTCTCAATACCAATCTTCACCAATTTTTTCATACAAAAATGGTGAAATAAATCAATAAAATGGCAAATAAATCAATTTTGTTTTACTTCTATACATATAGCTGGTGTTCGAAATTTCGAACACTGGCACTTAAGTGTTCGAAATTTCGAACACCACTTTCCGGGAAAACGGAAAATCGGAAAATTTTTTTGAGTTGATTTTTGACATCAGTGGGTCCTAATTACCCTAAAAAGTGCTTTGTTTTTAAAAAAATAAATAAAAAATTTTTCTCGGTACGATATGGGTTAAATCGAATTCCCCACTACAGCAATTTTATGATTTTACTTTACTGTGGAGGTCGATCTAGAGACGCATAATTTCAAGCAATTTTTTCAATGAAATCACTCTAGTGTGGACCGGGACATAGAAGCACACGCGTATATGTACATCCGTTTCTTCAAATTATCACAATTATTTTTGGACAAATTTGATTACAATTTTTTCTTATTTGTTGTTTGTCATCTGTTTATCGGGGTTGCCATCAAGTAACACATTTTACGTGCAGATGCCTATGCAAAATTCACAAAATAAGTAGCATGGAAACCCTGAAATATAAAAGCTTTTATGAAATTTATGAAAGCTTTTAGATAAAAACGAATGGTTCGTAAAATTTTACAAGAATTAAATTTTGAGATTTTTCTGATCAATTGCTGAAATTTATTAACACTTTAGATTTAATATACTTTTAGATATAAGTAGTATAAGTATTGTCTGTAAGGAAATATGTAAATTCCATAGACTAAATAAATAAAACAGTTATATATATATATATATATATATATATATATATATATATATATATATATATATACTAGCATATGCTCGCTACTTCGTTAGCGGAAAATCCCCATGGTATAAAGGTATAATAAATAAATTGACCAAAATTCAGAATATAATGTCTCCATTTCACATTTACAACTTTTTTTATCAAAATAAAAGCCAGTAATGCTACTTACGACAGTTAAGAGTGTTACTATTTATCTTTTTCTAAAAATCAAGTATTTAGTTTTCAAAAAGAACTACATAAATCGAATCGTTCGCGATATAGTTTGACGTAAATCGACTTATCTCCAAAAATTAATGTCTATAATCGTAAAGCAAATATGTCTCTCCCTCCCTCCTTCCCTTCGCCATACCATAATACCATAAGATTTATTGTATTTTTTGAAGGCAAAAAAAAATGATTTCTTTGTTAGTTAATACCAGCACTTTAATGTTAATTAACATTTAGTAATATTCGTACCTCGAAAACACTAATTATCAAAAACTCTACCCGTTTGTAAAAATTGAGCTTGCTTCTAGTTCTGTCTGTTCACACAACCCCAGTGATCCCCATTTGTAAACTTACAGAACTATATTTTAAAATCACCACTTTATCTCAACCAATACTAAATATCAGCTTAGAAGTCTATCTGTTCGCACAAAACCAAAGGTACCAAATTTTGTACGCAAATTAAAACCTTTTTTACATTTCCGTTTTTTATTGAATTCGTTAGATAAGTACCCAACGCAATTTACCCCTCGCAACGCCTCAAAAAACGCATTTAAAAGTTGCACATTTGTTTCATAATTTTTTTAGGGAACAAACGGTATGCACAAATCTATAATTCTTAATATTTTACAAAACAGTTATATTTTACTCTTAAAATCAGAAATGTAAAAAAGTGGAAATTTAAAGTTGAAATTTAATCATTACAAATGATGATTTCTGTGATACTAAGAATCCTCTCGCAAATGAAACGGTAAAAATAGAAATGCAGTCACAACCTGAACTTAATGTAAGACATTCTGTATAAAATTGATGGTATGATGATGAACTAAAGTCGATTGAAAGTTTTGTCTTTAAACTTTAAAATACTTCAAAACCTAAACCTATGTTGCTAATATTTCGCACAGAGGTTTTCTATCTACAAAGAACAACAATTGCCACATTACAACAAAATACGTAGGAAAATGTATCCTAACGGCCGGTATGGTTAAATGAGGGCTATACCAACGTGTATTGAAAATATTTTGTACATATTCCGAAAACGCTATATTCTAAAGCGGGTACACACGATCAGTTTTGACTGCCGATTTTTCGGAAATATCGATAAATGTCAAACTATCCAGCAACCACAAAATATTTTATGATGACTGACAAAAATGAACGGCCACACTGGCAAGCAACCGATTACTTGAGCAAAACAGACAGTTAAAACTGATCGTGTGTACCCCGCTTAAAGGGGAGTACACACTATCAATCAAAAATGACAGCCAGCGTACTTTTAGGACATTTTTCCTGCAAATAACAACTTTTATTTAGCGAAAAACCTTTTAAATACAATATATACGGTATTATTTAGATATTACAAAAGAAATTTTTCAGTTAGGCTTTGATATTCACGAAATAGACCTCGATGACTATCAGTTTTGCTTGCCAATGTGTACTATACTTAATTTGCAGCAAAATTGATTGAATGAGTCTATAACGTAAAAATGGACACTACCGCTACATTAACCGTACAGGAAACCGCGTGTCTATGTGGTAAATATTGAGCCTCGCACTACCAACTAATATAAGTGGAATTTTTGTGTTTTACTGTAAAAATTAGTAACCTATGTCCTTCATATTGCACTGCTTGTGATGCTTAATATTGCCATTGCCACCTGAGATTTATGAACAGTTTCGTTAAGACGATACGAATACAAATGTGTTCAAACTGCTACCTTAGTAGCGTTTTGTTTATATATGAGTTATTTTTGTTTGTTTTTTGTTTTCAGTCGAACAACCATTTTCTACACCGAAAGGCGTTTGGTAGTAATTCGAACGAATTTGATTTCGGATCGTCTTAGAAATCAAATATATTATAGTCATTCATTCAAAACACAAATTTGTTTTTCACTGAACACTAATTTTAAATGTAAGTTATATGCCTAGGTAAGGGTACTTTACACGATATGAAAAAATACATTTCGAAATGTCATATTTTATTGGTATTTTTCCCATTGATCTTTTTTAAGTTTCGCATATTAGTGGAGGGTCTTTTTCCAACTTTTTTCCTCAGGTGAATCCATAAAGTATTTGTAGATAAGATTAACGTCTAGAATGTCTTGGGTTGGTAGATTTTATATTGTATTTACTTTTTTGATTTTCAGGTTCCAAAAACCACAATTTTGACGTTGTCGTTAAATAAGTTGTAGAAGATCTTCAAATAAACCTCAGAAAACTTATTTTACCTAAAGTCATTGCTTCATATACAACACTTTGCCATAGACAAATTAAATGTACATATAGACAAAGGAATGCTCTAAACAATGTTCTTAACATCGAGTTTGTTGACCGAACAACTCAATGAAAACTACAATAAATACAATTCTATAAAGTTACTTTTTGACGGAATCTACATCCTCGGATAAAAATGTAAAAGAAAATCTTGCCATTTTTCTCAAAAATCGCCTTCAAAAATATTCAGTATTTTGGTTTGAGTCTGTTGACAGCACACAGCATGAGTAATCTTTTGTCTATACAATTCGTTTGTCTATGCCAATACCATAACTTACAGTTCTCCGAAGTTTTCAGTATGTATTACATTTTTAGTTTCCAGGGTTGAAAGATGGTTGTGCCATATTTTTTGGGTCCCCTCGTAATAATACAACATAATGTTCGTCTCATTAGAAAATATAACGCCATCAAAGTACTTCAAAGGGCTTGAAATCTTCTCTGTAGAAAATTCGTTTCCCTATATTTTACGGGGAGAGCAGTGGTTTTTCCTATCCCTTTGTGATAATGCCTTCTGACTTTTTCACGTAACGCACATATTCCAAAATCGTTTTCAATTACAAAACCAAAATTTTATTCTGGTTTGTGGTCTATTATTGATTTCCTAAATTATTTGGTGACGAAAAGTTATAGACTCTACATTTCTATATACCAAGAACGCCATAAAAATTCTTAATTGCAAACAAATTGTGGGAATATTCACAATTTTATTGCACTTTAATTGATTTGCAAACATTTAGACCAAGGCCAAGAAATCAAGTACATACACTTTTTGTTGTTGTTATTTCTGGCCGATTTCTGATTTTATTGCCTTAATGATATTTTAAACAGTAAAAAACTTAACATTATTGAACTAAATTTTGTTTTAATCTTAAATTAAAAATTAAATTTTCCAACGAATTTGGTAATAATTTTTTTGTTTAAAAAAGAAAATCTGTTGTGCGACATTTGTTAAGTGAAAACAAAATTACTCCAGACACGTAAATCTGGATCGGTTGGTTTTTTACTGCTTACATTACGTTAATACTATACAATTGCGACATCTGTTGAAACGGAAGAAAAACTTCTAATGTGGTTTTATAATTTAGTGGCTTACGATAAAATGATACGATAAAACCTGCGCCTAGAAGTAAACTACAAAATTTGAAATTATTTGTGATAATTTACGGTATATAATAGCAAAATATAAGGATTTTTGTTGTTGATATTTTTTGTGGTTTCAGGACGAATTTTCTAAAACCCGGCCTTATCTCGCACATTTGCACCAACAGTGACCTACTGGTAAAATTTCAAGTTCATAGCTTTAGCCGTTTTGGCTGGGCGTTGATGATGAGTCAGTCAGTCAGTCACTTATCACCAACCTCAAATATATAATATATATATATATATATATATATATATATATAAGTTAACTTTATTGAATTGAATTCTGTTAAGAACTAAACTTACTTCTAACAAACAGATACTTATAATCATTAATGTCTTCAACAACTTGCTGACACCGCTACACGTGTGGAGTGTTGTATTGCAGAATGTTGATGTTGACTGTTGATGAACTGCTACCCGTGGGGTGTTGCATTACAGAATGTTGGCTTGGCTATTGATGAACAATGTCTCTTGCTGACATTGCAGTTATTATTATTATTCAAATATTAGGGTGAGCCGATGGAGACTGTGTTAACTCCTCCCACACTCAAGTGAGGGCCGTCCTCGGACCTCTTGTAGCTCTCGATGATAGCTTCAATGTCGATGTTCTGTACCTCTTGCTTCTTCCGCAATTTAAGAGCCATGAAAATACCAAAAATTAAGACTGCAGTTGTTAGCCCCGAAATTGCAGGACCAATCATTGCCTTTTCCTTTACGTCGTTGATATACTGAAGATTCTCTATGCTTAATCGTTGCAGGTAAGGAAGACTTAGTATGTCTTGGTGGCTCGTGATATTGAGAATTGCTACTGAGGCCGTCGCAGGTTTTCTCATTATAATACCTTTTCGATTTCTGTAAGTGGATCAATTAATAATAACTTCGTCCTCAAAGGTAATTAGGAATGTGCCGCGAATTGTGGTTGCAGAACCATGTGTGTTGTTGATTACTGCGGTGTTATCGTTAAGAATCATGACGCCATCATCAATAATTACCAAAGGCTCAAGGTGACTAGGTCGCGTACTGCAATGGGCTTGAACGCCTGAATAAATCTGTTGAGCACATGTTGTTTCTGTTAGCTCTTGACAAAATGTTGATGTTAGAGTAGCGCTGCAGTTTCCAATTGCCAACTTACGGGTTCCGCAATCTGCAACATTGTTGTTAGGGAGGTGCAGCGTTGTTCCATTTTGTTGAACAGGAAAAATAATGATTTTCTTACATTCTAAACTAGGCTTAGGGTATTTTATAATAAAATGTAGTTGCTTATTGTCTAAAAGGACTTTAACAATTGATACCTCCAATACGTCTGTAATAGTTGAGTGCATACAATCTATTTTTATTACATTTTCCAAATCAGAGTCTAGAAGTGTAGGATTTATTATTCCTATTTTTGCTAAGGTGACTGACATTATTAATACTTCGATTTCATTAATTATTATTCTATTTCTGGCAAGTAAGGTCTCATACAAGTGATCTGTGCTTGTTTGTTTAGGATTAGTCATCGAAATAATTTTATTGACTGTTTCTGTCAGTTTATTAATCTGTTCCTGAGTTTTTGTGTTTATCGATATCTGTCTGTTCATTGCGTTTGCGATTTCCTGCTGTTTAAATTTTAGTTTCTCGAAGTCATCGAAGTCAGGTGTTCCGGCAATTATTTTAAGAGTTGTTCCTATCACATTAATGCTCCTTGCATGTCTGTGGTGAACTTCTAGAGTTGCTAAAAGGGCTCTTATCCGCATAGTATCGGAATTCAGTAGTTTAACCATGTGTGATAAAGAAAAATGTTTGGTGAGACTTTCTGTTTCGTCTGCGATCTCTGAATAGGACGTTAGATTCGTTGTATGTCTCAAGTAATCAAAATCTCTCCAAATAATAACATTGCCGTCTGTAATAGGAATGTATTTGCTGTATGAATAGTCCGTTAGTGTAGCTGTCATCGGCCGGATGGATAGTATCATTGTCAAAATCAGCTGAAAGAAGTAATTTATTAAAAAGGTGGTAAGGGTGTGCTCGTTTCATCTTAAATTGTCCTTGTGGACCACCCTCCCTTTTATAAGAACAGTTGTTCCTAAATCTGCTTCAACTATTTCCTCAGAATATATGGGAGTTAGTTTATTCCCTAACCGTTTATTGTTTTTTACCATTACCCTGTCTACAACATTAAATGTTCTATTCTGTCGAGAGGCGTTGTTTCTTTCCAATGATGCTAGTTGAGCGCTTGTTAATTTTTCTTTGATTGAGAGGCGCTAACCTTCCCATTTTCTCCTTTTAATATGTCAGTCAGAGGTTTTGCTATAGAAGCAAAATCCTTGATAAAGCATCTGTAATACCCAGTCAGGCCTAAAAATGACCTGATATTATAGAGTGTAGAGGGTTGCTCGTAATTGCGAATCGCCTCAACTTTTGGGCACGTCTTGATGCCACCTCTAGATACTATGAAGCCAAGGTACTCAACACTTTCCTTAAAAAAGTGAGATTTTTCACGAGAAACTCTCATGTTGGCTTTAAGCAATCTAGACAAGACCCACGAAATGTGTCTAATGTGATCTTCTTCATTTTCGGAAAAAAATTATGACATCATCCACGTAAACATAACATGTCTTTCCGATTTGTTCCCTTAAAACATCGTCGATGGCTCTTTGAAAAAGGCTAGGAGCATTTTTCCCGTTTGCCACTGAAAATGAAGTTTTTTTCCCTATCTTGTTCCGAGAGAGAAATCTGATGAAATCCCGATTTGAGATCGAGTGTTGTAAAGTACCTCGCTTTACCAAGGTTTGATAGTATAACTCCAACCTCCGGGATCGGATATTTATCGTCGATTGTAACACTATTCAGTTTCCTGAAGTCTATAACCAGACGTTTTTTTATGTTTCCCCGCTCGTCTTTTCCTTTCTTATCAACAACCCAGATAGGGTTATTGTAAGGAGACCTAGAGGGCCTTATTATTCCGTTTTTTAACAATTCTTTTATTTCAGAATTGACGAAATCAGCCACTCCCATTGGATATGGGTAGAGCTTGGAATACGTAGGATCAGTCGTAGTAGTACGAATTGTGGCCACGATATTAGTATTGTATGGAAGTGCTTCATCGGGGTTTGCGAAAACTCCCGATAATCTTTGCATCATTTCCTTAAATTTTTTTGATATCCCTTGAGGCACCTGAATGTCTTCAATTTTTGTGAAATTTACATTTGCACATCTTAGGAATTGAAGTTTTTCTACTCCTGATTCATTTTTAATTTCTTTATTACTAAAATCCAATGTAGCACTAGTTTGCGTGAGCAAATCCAGGCCGATTATCCCGTCGAATGTTGACAGTGATGGAAGAATAAAGAAAGTACTATTGGTGTTGAATATATTAACGACACATTTTTTGTCGATGGTAGTGAAACCGTGAATTGATTTCACTACGAACTGGTTGTCTACGGGGACCACATGTTTCAAACCTTTTATAGTTTTAATGTAGTTCTTAGAAGCCCCCGTGTCTATTAAGAGTTTTATTGTCTTCCCCGCCACTGTCCTCTCTATGAACGGTAGCAGGGAACTACTTCTAAAAAATTTATCTGATCATATTCGTCCGCATCGTTAATGTCACTTGCTTCATTATCCGCAAGAGTCTGATAGTCTTGATCTGACGATTGATCATTGCTGGCCAAAAGATTGACTCTTTGGTGCTTCATTCCAGTAAATCTTGATGTACCACTATTTGGTCTCTTCGAGGCCTGACCCTCCACACTCACAATAGAATGGATTTTACATTAGACTTATTATTCTACTTTCTCAATCACCTTCACACTCACAATAGAAAATATTTTATATTAAACTTATTATTCTATTTTCTTAATCACATTTACACTCACAATAAAATGGATTTTACATTAGACTTATTATTCTACTTACACCTAGGTACATTTTATTGGTTGATGAATAGCTGGTAAGGTGAATTGATAGGCCGTTGTTCAGTTGATGGTTCCCTGGTTCCTTTTATTTGACTTCACTCGCCGCCCAGGCTGTTTCGAAGCTCTGGTGACTTACTACCTTTTACTTGATTTCACTCGCTGCCCAGGCTGTTTCGAAGCTCTGGTGACTTATTTAGCTTTTATTTTAATTGTTGTCCTTTTACAAAATTTTTGTTAAATTTTTTGCACTCAAGCGTTTCGCAGTGTTCTTATTTTTCTATTTTATTCACCCGTAGGGTAATGAAACACTTTTTCGAAGTTAATTGTTGTCTTTTTTACAAAATTTATTTTGTTAACTTTTTTGCGCTTTGAGCGTAGCGTCATTGTTTTTTATTCATCCCGCAAGGTAATGAGAAATTTCTAATTTAATTTTTGTCTTTTATGCAAAATTTATTTTGTTAATTTTTTGCACTTTGAGCGTATTTTTATTCATCCCGTAAGGTAATGAACAATTTATTTAATGTTTGTCTTTTATAGTTTTTATTGTTTTTATTTTATTCATCCCGTAAGGTAATGAAACACTTGTTGTCTTTCCACAAAATTTATTTTGTTAATTTTTTTTGCACCTTGAGCGTAGTGTCTTTATTTTCTATTCATGCCGTAAGGTAATGAAAAATTTATTTAATTTTTGTCTTTTATGCTAAATTTATTTTGTTAATTTTTTGCACTTTGAGCGTATTTTTATTCATCCCGTAAGGTAATGAACAATTTATTTAATTTTTGTCTTTTATAGTTTTTAGTGTTTTTATTTTATTCATCCCGTAAGGTAATGAAACACTTGTTGTCTTTCCACAAAATTTATTTTGTTATTTTTTTTGCACTTTGAGCGTAGTGTCTTTATTTTTTATTCATCCCGTAAGGTAATGAGAAATTTCTAATTTAATTTTTGTCTTTTATGCAAAATTTATTTTGTTAATTTTTTGCACTTTGAGCGTATTTTTATTCATCCCGTAAGGTAATGAACAATTTATTTAATTTTTGTCTTTTATAGTTTTTAGTGTTTTTATTTTTTTATTTTATTCATCCCGTAAGGTAATGAAACACTTGTTGTCTTTCCACAAAATTTATTTTGTTAATTTTTTTGCACCTTGAGCGTAGTGTCTTTATTTTTTATTCATCCCGTAAGGTAATGAAAAATTTATTTAATTTTTGTCTTTTATGCAAAATTTATTTTGTTAATTTTTTGCACTTTGAGCGTAGTGTCTTTATTTTTTATTCATCCCGTAAGGTAATGAAAAATTTATTTAATTTTTGTCTTTTATAATTTTTAGTGTTTTTATTTTTTTATTTTATTCATCCCGTAAGGTAATGAAAAATTTATTTAATTTTTGTCTTTTATAGTTTAGTGTTTTTATTTTTTTATTTTATTCATCCCGTAAGGTAATGAAACACTTGTTGTCTTTCCACATTTTTTTTTTTTGCACTTTGAGCATAGTGTCTTTATTTTTTATTCATCCCGTAAGGTAATGAAAAAAAAAATTAATTTATTTTTTTTGCCGTAGTTGGGCGCCAGTTAACTTTATTGAATTGAATTCTGTTAAGAACTAAACTTACTTCTAACAAACAGATACTTATAATCATTAATTGGTCTGTTCCTTTACTTTTGAAAATGGTAAAACTGGCAAAAGTAGCAAAAGTTGTAATCTACTTCCATATGAATTGTATGGTGTCTGAAGTAAAGGAACGCTTTTCGAGTAAAAAGTTGTAAAACTTGAAGATTCTTGCACGTAAAGGAACAGGGCTAATGTCTTCAACAACTTGCTGACACCGCTACACGTGGAGTGTTGTATTGCAGAATGTTGATGTTGACTGTTGATGAACTGCTACCCGTGGGGTGTTGCATTACAGAATGTTGGCTTGGCTATTGGTGAACAATGTCTCTTGCTGACATTGCAGTTATTATTATTATTCAAATATTAGGGTGAGCCGATGGAGACTGTGTTAACTTATTTATATATATATATATATATATATATATATATATATATATATACTAGCATATGCCCGCTACTTCGTTAGCGGAAAATCCCCATGGTATAAAGCAGGATAATAAATAAATTGACCAAAATTCAGAATATAATGTCTTCATTTCCCATTTACAACTTTTTTTATCAAAATAAAAGCCAGTAATGCTACTTACGACAGTTAAGAGTGTTACTATTTATCTTTTTCTAAAAATCAAGTATTTTGTTTTCAAAAAGAACTACATAAATCGAATCGTTCGCGATATAGTTTGACGTAAATCGACTTATCTCCAAAAATGAATGTCTACAATCGTAAAGCAAATATGTCTCTCCCTCCCTCCTTCCCTTCGCATCTTATGGTATTGTATTTTTTGAAGGCAAAAAAAATGATTTCTTTGTTAGTTAATACCAGCACTTTAATGTTAATTAACATTTAGTAATATTCGTACCTTGAAAACACTAATTATCAAAAACTCTACCCGTTTGTAAAAATTGAGCTTGCTTCTAGTTCTGTCTGTTCACACAACCCCAGTGATCCCCATTTGTAAACTTACAGAACTATATTTTAAAATCACCACTTTATCTCAACCAATACTAAATATCAGCATTAAATATCAGCTCTATCTGTTCACACAAAACCAAAGGTACCAAATTTAGTACGCAAATTAAAACCTTTTTTACATTTCCGTTTTTTATTGAATTCGTTAGATAAGTACACAACCCAATTTACCCCTCGCAACGCCTTAAAAAACGCATTTAAAAGTTGCACATTTGTTTCATAACTTTTTGTATGGAACAAACGGTATGCACAAATCTATAATTCTTAATATTTTACAAAACAGTTATATTTTACTCTTAAAATCAGAAATGTAAAAAAGTGGAAATTTAAAGTTGAAATTTAATCATTACAAATGATGATTTCTGTGATACTAAGAATCCTCTCGCAAATGAAACGCAGTGACAACCTGAACTTAATGTAAGATGATGGACCAAAGTCGATGGAGAATACCCACAAACAAGAAACAAGGGAACTGATGAGATCCAGTGGCGTGGATCGAAACTATAGTATTCCTTGCCTTACCCCTTGGCGAACAATGCCAAATCTTTTCCACTTATAAAATAGTTGTTTTAAAATATTAAAACAACAACAATGGGATTAAGCCAGACTATTTTGAAAAAACAAAATTGCAAACGCTATCCCAATACAAAAACGCCACAATGCTTCAAAAAGAAAAACGTTTTAAATACAATATATACGGTATTATTTAGATATTACAAAAGAAATTTTTCAGTTAGGCTTTGATATTCACGAAATAGACCTCGATGACTGTCAGTTTTGCTTGTCAATGTGTACTATACTTAATTTGCAGCAAAATTGATTGAATGAGTCTATAACGTAAAAATGAACACTACCGCTACATTAACCCTGCAGGAAACCGCGTGTCTATGTGGTAAATATTGAGCCTCGCACTACCAACTAATTTAAGTGGAATTTTTGTGCTTTACTGTAAAAATTAGTAACCTATGTCCTTCATATTGCACTGCTTGTGATGTTTAATATTGCCATTGCCACCTGAGATTTATGAACAGTTTCGTTAAGACGATACGAATACAAATGTGTTCAAACTGCTACCTGAGTTACGTTTTGTTTATATATGAGTTATTTTTGTTTGTTTTTTTGTTTTCAGTCGAACAACCATTTTCTACACCGAAAGGCGTTTGGTAGTAATTCGAAC
Source organism: Musca autumnalis (assembly GCF_047663935.1). Taxonomy (NCBI): domain Eukaryota; kingdom Metazoa; phylum Arthropoda; class Insecta; order Diptera; family Muscidae; genus Musca; species Musca autumnalis. Next base: position 61,969,616 of record NW_027411866.1, on the reverse strand, counting down.
GAATTTGATTTCGGATCGTCTTAGAAATCAAATATATTATAGTCATTCATTAACCATCATTCAAAACACAAATTTGTTTTTCACTGAACACTAATTTTAAATGTAAGTTATATGCATAGACAAGGGTACTTTACATGATATGAAAAAATACATTTCGAAATGTCATATTTTATTGGTATTTTTCCCATTGATCTTTATTAAGTTTCGCATATTAGTGGAGGGTCTTTTTCCAGCTTTTTTCCTCAGATGAATCCATGAAGTTTTTGTAAATAAGATTAACGTCTAGAATGTCTTGTCTTGGGAGATTTTATATTGTATTTACTTTTTTGAATTCAGGTTCCAAAAACCACAATTTTGACGTTGTCGTTAAACAAGTTGTAGAAGATCTTCAAATAAACCTCAGAAAACTTATTTTACCTAAAGCCATTGCTTCATATACAACACTTTGCCATAGACAAATTAAATGTACATATAGACAAAGGAATGCTCTAAACAATGTTCTTAACATCGAGTTTGTTGACCGAACAACTCAATGAAAACTACAATAAATACAATTCTATAAAGCTACTTTTTGACGGAATCTACATCCTCGGATAAAAATGTAAAAGAAAATCTTGCCATTTTTCTCAAAAATCGCCTTCAAAAATATTCAGTATTTTGGTTTGAGTCTGTTGACAGCACACAGCATGAGTAATCTTTTGTCTATACAATTCGTTTGTCTATGCCAATACCATAACTTACAGTTCTCCGAAGTTTTCATTTGCAAACATTTAGACCAAGGCCAAGAAATCAAGTACATACACTTTTTGTTGTTGTTATTTCTGGTTGATTTCTGATTTTATTGCCTTAATGATATTTTAAACAGTAAAAAACTTAACATTATTGAACTAAATTTTGTTTTAATCTTAAATTAAATTTTCCAAATTCGTTGGTAATAATTTTTTGTTTAAAAAAGAAAATCTGTTGAGCGACATTTGTTAAGTGAAAACAAAATTACTCCAGACACGTAAATCTGGATCGGTTGGTTTTTACTGCTTACATTACGTTAATACTATACAATTCCGACATCTGTTGAAACGGAAGAAAAACTTCTAATGTGGTTTTATAATTTAGTGGTTTACGATAAAATGATACGATAAAACCTGCGCCTAGAAGTAAACTACAAAATTTGAAATTATTTGTGATAATTTACGGTATATAATATAAGCACATCAATAACACGTAAAATAAGGACTGGGATGATTAAGAAAGTTTTACATCGTAGTTGTTGTTTAAATATAGTGACTGCGTAATAAAACTTTACATTACAATTCAATTTCCGTTATTTTATTTATTTATTTTATTTAACAACCGAACATTAATTCAAAGCCATCGGGCAAAAAAAGATGAATTAAATTAGTGCTTCTATTTCTTCGAAAACCGCACTGAGTATCGTGCAGCATGTTACTCGCTTCCAAGTAAGCAGACATTTGAAATTTCAAAATATGTTATACAATCTTGGAACATACATGCAAGATTGAGATCGGACGAAATTCCTGTAGACTGTTGACAGCGCCCCTTTTTTTAACAGGGACAACCTTTGCCACCTTCCAAGCAGCAGGAAATGTTGATGTTGTGAGTATAACATTAATAAGGTGGAGCAAATGGTCTGAAATCATCCCATACACCCGCTTCCAAAACTTGAGTGTGAATCCATCCTGCTGCATTAGACTTAATTGCGAAAAAGGCCTTGTTCATTTCCAAGAGGTTAATGCAACGAAACGAAAATCGGCCGTCTTCAAACTCAGGATTATCATAAAAATAAGTGTTTTGATTTAGTTGATTCCCAACAAACAAACTATTAAGATCATTTGGGTCTAACCCACAGTCATACGACTTGTCTGAAGCAAGGCCATTTGATTTTAGTAAACCCCAAAAGTCCTTACTACTCTTGACATCATCAAACATAACAGAATGCGCTTCCCTTTTGGCCTTACGGACCACGGATTTGGCTTTATTACGAGCCTTACAAAAAGATTTCCAATTAAGAAAATTTCTGTTACGCATATACTCACGAAATGCTATATCTCTCAACGAGACATAATAATCAATTTCACGAGATTTTATCCACTCATCATTATGTTTGAAAACACGCCTTCTCTTCACAGGAAATACACTATGAATTTCACTAATGCAAGATTCAAAACAACACCACAATGCATCAATGTTAACAGCATTGTATATGGGCGAAAAATCAACGGAAGATATAAATTCATGCAGTGATTCTGGGCTAATCGCTCCAAAATCAACATATTCTATAATATCCTGCCTAGAGGAAGATGGAAGATTTATAGATATAAAAATAAATGAATGGTCTGATATACCAGGACAATAAAATTGACTTGACAATGCGATAAGATCAGAGTTGCTCACAAGGAAAAAATCTAGCAGCGATGCGGAGTTATGAGAAACACTGTAATGGGTCGGAAGAGAATTGTGGTTGATAGCAACATTTAGTTTTAGACAAAAACTACGAATCGTGACAGAGGAATCAATAAAAAAGATTGTTGTTGAAATCGCCCATTATTATACACTCAGGGTACCGCACTAATAAATCCGCAATGTCATGTTCAAAATTCAAAAAACATCCATGGGGGAGGTAAACAACTCCTATTAGAACCCTGCGACCACTAACTAACAGCTCTACAAACAGACATTCATATGTGGCATCATCTCTGCTTTTGAAAACAACATTATAAGATAGTGACTCAGTGATATACAAGGCCACCCCACCACCACGCTGAGAGGTGCGATCATTTCTTATACAAGAGTAGCCCGACAATTTAATCTTACTAGTGGAAACATGCGGTTTAAGCCATGTTTCAGTAACACCAACAATTTTTAGAAAACTATCTACCACAATATTCCTTATTTCAGCCAACTTAACAGATTTACTGGTAAGATTAAAACTACGACAATTGAAATGTCCCACATTAAGATTATTAATGAACGCACGTAATGATGAACGTAAAAAGGTGTTGTCATGAACAATATTGCCTAAATCACAAAAATTAGTATTCAAATTCATATCAATGACAAACTTAAGAAATTAATAAAAAATAATCAACAAGGTCGACAGAGCCGACAAATAAGTTACATATCTACTCTCCCATTACATGTGGACAAATTTGTATCCGACGTATCAAAGTAGCGTTCAAGTTGATCAGCATCAAATTCTTCAGGATTTGAATCAGGATATATGGTGACACGAACCTTTGGCAGATCGCCGTTTACTAAAACATACTTTTGTATCCTCTTGGCTTGACGCAGCTTACGACATTTGTAAACCAATTCTGCAGCAGCCGCCATCAATGACCACGTCCTTAAGAAAAATGGATTGACCACGGTGAAAGTTAGCCATAAGCAAATCCCTTGTATGGACAGAAACAAACTTCACCAAAGCCGATTTCACTGCAAAAACGTAGCAGCAATGGTTAATTTCATTAGACTGTAGCGCAAGTCCACAAAGTCTGGCAATTTTTACGACAGGTTTTCGAAGATTAACTATTGCCCTTGGTAGTCCATTGATCAAAATATTAGCACGGTTCATGCGTCTCTCATTTATGTAATTTTCACGTTGAAAGCGCAATAGCTTCTCATTCGAGTCCGCTTCAATTTTAGACAGCTTACATTGACAATTAACAACATCTGCAGCTACTTTATGGTGGGACTCTAAAAATTCAGTTCGAAAATTACGTGCAACATCATTAACCATCCCATCAAAATTGTTCAAACATTGTTGCATATACCCTTCAATTTGTTGTTTCATGGATGCTTCAAAGAATCCGCCAACTCATCAATCATACTTTTCCTTGGAGCTTGACCGTCGCTCCTACTACCAGAATCAACAGCGGAGGAAGAACCTGCAACATTAGTAATATCACTACTACCCTTCGCAGACACAACAGCAGCAGATGTCTTTGGACGCTGGATACAATTTTTGCATGTGTATTTCATCTTTGGATTTGCCTTTAACTCCTTGGTAGGGAGGTTTGCACATCTGTGATGAAAATATGCCCCACATTTTGAGCAACCTACACTATACACTCGCTTTGTGAAAACTCTCATACACGCTGCACATTTGAACGTTGATGACTTAACAGCTTTAGAGGGCGCCATAACAAATGCCAACAGCAGATTTAACACGTGAGGATGCAACAAAATACACCACAGTCAAACAGCAATTTTACCAAAAATTTAAAGCAGCGATAAAATAAAAAAAATACTTTGCCAAAAAATACAATAATTTGTATTTAAACTACTCAAATTAAAAATTTTAATTGTAACGTAAAGTTTTATTGCGCAGTTACAATATTTAAACAACAACTACGATGTTCAATTTTCTAAATCATCTCGGCCCTTACTATAGGTACGTGTTATTGATGTGCTTTTGTTTTCATTTTATATAAGATAATTTATTATAAATTTTATTGAATTTTTAAACATGATAAATTTGGAAACAACTTTGATAATTACTTTATTTATTATTAAACCTATCCCCAACTGTATTCCCATTGTCACGAGCTGCAGCCTCAGCGTTTATGTTATTTCTCATATTGTGTTGAGGGATATGGTATGGATCGAAGGAAGGAACGACGGAAGTGTCATACTCGGACATGGACAGGGATATGATTTACCATACATTATGTACCAATGAAGTATGAAGGGGCAGAATATTGGTTGGCTGCTTCTATTTTGTTAATTCTATGTTTCCCATGTAGCGTAACAGACGGGCAAAACAGTATGGAAGCCATAATCTGTGCCGTCAACTCCATTATTCCGAAACATTAACGAAATCACGTCTTAGTTCTTAGCATCCAACGATTTGAAGTAAAGCGAGTAGCATTAAGGCGGAGTCGACTGTACCTAACATACACGCATGGCAGAACTATCAGGTAGTGGTATCACACCAGCTGATCGAACATGAAAAGTCAAATCCCTTTATAAAAAATATTTTTGTTGTAATTTCCCCAACAACATAAAGAAAGTTCTGACATAACATATTCAAAATTTTACGATGCCACCACCTGGTAAATTGTACCATGCATACCCAGTCAGCATTTTTTGAAAATTTTAATCAAATTCGAGTCTTTTTTGATCCGACTGCACTATTAAAAAGCTAGAATATGAGCTCATTTTCTGATCATAAATGACTCCTTTGTCGGTAGGAAAACATAACCTCAGGCGACTCTTCTAAACAAATCACAAATGAGTATTATTCGAGTCGTATTTCAATCATTTATTGGTGTTTTGTTTGTTTAATTTCGGACCCTTTTTCGAGTCTTTTTAGAGTCATGTTTATAATCATTTATGAGTCTTTAGGGAGTCATTTATGAGTCTTTTTGTTAGACGAAATAAATTAAAAAAATTTTCTTTTTATTCTTCTTTGTTTCTTTCCTTTGTTTATTGTCTTTTCTGCTTTGTTATGTCTTTTAATTATCCTTTATGTTGCTTGGTGGTTAGTATACTGCTTCTTCATTTCACTTGGCAAAACCTGTTGTGTTGTGTTTGTCTGTACCTTTAATATTATACGTTACATTTATATCAAAATTTTGTAGAAAGTGTATATGAGAATTTTATTTTTTTATTTACAACCAAATAAAAATAAAACAAAGCAATCAGTTTTTAATCACCTAACTGTTCAAAATATGATCAGAGTATACATAATTATAATCACTTTTTTGATTAAGCATTTTTCAATCTTCCAGATGATCAAAATGTGACAATAAATAACAAAAAATTGTTACATTTTAAACACCTCAATGATTTATTTGTGATTGCTACACATTTGTTGTTGTATTTTAAATTGAACTCTTTTTAATCATTACTGGGAGTCACTTTCGTGTCCCTTCCTGATCACACAAGCGACTTAATCAATTTTTGATCACCAAAAGGACTCTAAAAAGACTCCTCAATGTGATTTTTGAAAAAACAGTCTTCTAAATGCTATCTGGGTACGTATGCTTCATATACATACGATATGGTAAAGTGGGTAGTAGACAGGATGCTTGGCTGGTGGCTACTTTGGATATAGTAGCAACATAGTTTATGTTCACAGTATCGGTAGTCTTCCCGAGATGTACGGGACAATGAGGCTGGAGGGTAGCGCTTATATGAAGCACGAAGTTGGTGGCAGATTTAAGGTGGGTGGTAACTTGGTGCTCAGACAATTACCTTAGGATAGTAGTAGTGGCGAGCCTGAAAGATAGGAGGGTGAGGTTACAGACAGTACCTGGAGGGCCGGTCTTGCCTTCAGGGTGAGCATGGCAAAAGCTGGCCGCAGGATGATAGTAAGGCGTATCTTTGTTTAGGTATCTTGCACAAGCCCATGTTGATCTGTGCAATGGGGGGCGCAATCTTTTGTTTTTATACATTCCCCAGTTGTATATTTATTTGCGTTTTAGTAATTTTAATAATTTTGTCCATGATGTTTAATAGGCGGGCTGCTGGCAGTTTATGATGTAATTTCTTGGAAAATTGCAGAAGCCCACGCAAATCGGTGAATAAGAGTGCGATATTGGGCGGGCTTATTGTTTTTTTATATTTTCAAGATTATATTTTGTATTGTTTTATTATTGTTAATTTGTCTCGAAAATTTCTAAATGCATGTTGATACCACAAGTGCCAGGTGGTGGTATGAAAACAGCTGATTGTGGAACTTGTTAGTTTGACAGGCCAGGGATGGGAATTGCAATTCGAAGTTTCAGAGTTGTATGGAAGAGCGCACGGTAAGAGAATAACGCACTCATAAATTGAGCGGCGTAACTAAATTTTCAAGGCCATGCGATCGATGAACTTGGACCGTAGTTCAAGCATGGACATTTTGTTGGTAATGGAGAAACTTGCCAAAGGGTACGTGAGAGTATGATGTTGTAGTAAAATGAGTTAAAAAGAGCGACTAATATGTAGGGACTAGCCAAGCATTTGCATATTTTTATGTAGGTTAATGGTCACATAGGAAGCAGCAACACTTTAAAGTGATTATTTGAATTTGTTTCGTGTACATTTTGTGCATTGAGACGGTATATACTTGGATTGCCGAACGTTTGTAATTTTACTTTTATTCTAAAGGCAATTGCTATTAAAATAAATAGTTGATTGTTGGAGTTATTTTGGAATTTTAAAATTTGTTTCGTGAAAAAGTGTGCACAATAGTTTTAAAATCACGAAGTGTCTAAAACCCATTGAGCTATAAAATTTGAAATTTGTCGGAGCGTATCCGTTTGCTAAAAGCGCTTCCGTACGTTGTACGTTTGATTTTATTGCGCACCCTTGTTTCAGGGATACCTGGTGTGGATGAAGTGGAACTCGGAGAGAACCATTATTAGCTACATCCCAATTCCCACTAGGGTCCCACTTGCAGAGAGCCATGTGGATTGAATCCGGTAACAAAGCTAAGTTATAGCATATTTTAAGGAGTTACTTGATAGCGGCGAATTTGTGTTTTGTTGTGCATCTGTGTGTTGTCCTAGTTAAATTTCTGTTAGTTTTAAGTATTGTTATTTTATTATAATATATTTATTAGTTCATTATAATTATTTTTTTTTTAGACATATGGTAATATTCAAAAATTTTTTTCAATCGTTGAAGTTGAGGTTCACCATTTAATAAGTCGCGAACTGTTGATATATGTTATAAAATATGAATATATTTATATTAATTGAAGTGTTTTAGCCACGATCTCATAATATGGATTATAAAAAATAATTTTCGTGGAAGCTGCGTTGGTGGTAATATAAAAAAATGGGGAAAATGTGTTGAAGTAAACAAGTTTTTTTTGTGTTCTTTTTTGATTTCTGGCCAAACCACGCAAAATTCGAACCTGTGCTCAAAGAAAGAACTAAACAATACCCCTTGGCAACATGGTTCTAGTGTATGACTTTTGGATATATATTTTGGCTTTAAAATTTACAACTGTCGTACAGGTACCCCTGAACCCCGCGGGATTTTTGTTTTTTTACGTGCCGGATCTAATGAGCTCTTCCGCGGTCGAATCTATCCACTAAAACGCCGGATATAGATCTGCAAAAATATATTTTGACAATTCCGCGAATTGAACCGCGATTTTCTTTGATTATTTTTGCATAAATGTAATCCTTTATACGCGATTTTAATATTTGCCAAAAAGGTGGTCACAAATTACAAAGATTCAGGAGTGATATCCCTATTTATCCCAAAATAGAATGCGGTGGCACATCCGCAGTTCTTGACGAATCTGTCTAAAATAATTTATATTGACGTATTTTTAATAGGGGGCCATTGAAATCGGATGCACCTTATAATCATATGCACATCGCGTAATTTTTGCCCACTTGAAGGTTTTTTGAATAGTAAGATGCAACTGATGGCACTCTTTGGCCACTGAATGAAACATGGGAAAATCCATGCATATTGATAGACATGGACTCCCTTTATCCGAAAAGCACATGCACCTCAACCGATTTAAACCAATTCGCGAATTATACTGTTTTTAACTTCTATGTTTTTTCTTTGATTGTAATTTCAATATTACTCTCTACTTCTTATTTCTATTGCGTATCACAGGAAGCAAATATACTCCCACGATGACTAATTACTTTTCTAGTAGAAGATTAAGCAAAATACTTCAGGATTTGGATCGAAATTTAGAGAAATAATAGAATAACTCCCAACAAATTTTTCAAATTTTTCCTATTTAACCAAAAATATATTTTTGAAATAATTTCCAACAATAAGTTTCCGTTCTTTGTTGTTGCTGTAATCTGCAAGTTATAAACGCGATCTTTACAATATTGGTCTCACATTCACGCGTTCTCTAGATTCTGTACGTATTTTTAAATTATTTTTTTAGAGATTTAAAAATAAATTTAGCAACTATTTTAGCATCTACGGATAGATATCAATTGCTGCTGACGATTCATATATACATGTTCTTATTACAACACAATAGGAATTTTTAAATATTTTTTCTTTACAAGAGAGTAAAACCGCATATAACTTTTGAGTGCAGCATCCAATTATGTGAACGCGAACAGATTTGAAACCACGATTTTATTCGTAACCCATGTACCAAAAATGGCGGATGTGTTCGCCAAAAAAGTTTTTAATTTTTTTCTATGTAATGCTTGGTTTACATTTACGAAATCCACTCGATTTCAACTGTCAATTCCTTTGCGTATACGTCAAATGAAAACTCATCTGAAATCCATTGGATTTCATTTGACGTTTAAGCAATGGAATTGACAGTTGAAATCGAGTGGATTTCGTAAATGTGAACAAAGCATAATTGTAAAGGTAATTTGAAATTTACCATATATAATTTTTGGTTATTTTTCCATTTCGATAGTGAGATTTGAAGTGTTAGTGATCTACCTTTAAAGAAGGCAAAGTAGTCCGTAGGAAAGAACTGCTAGGAAGAGCTCTAACTGGTGAGGTTTTTCTGAGATAGGACATGGGAAGTCCCAGGTTAGAGTTGTTGTTTGAGTGTGTATAGTCCATTTTGTTGCAGTTTTTTTGTGCTGGTTATGCCCTCAAGTGTCATAGGGTTAATGGACCACGGCCCAAACATTTTAGCCGGGGCGGACACAATTTGAATGGGGAGACATAACAATTGTCACCTGATCGTCACTATTGGTGTGGCTGGACAAATCACCTCATATTGTAATATGATGATCTACGTTGGCATGAGAGTGGCTGATTGAGTTGTTTCCCATGGATATGCTTAGCGTTGAATTATGTTATGTTGATAAATTTCATACGTCTCGTATGAATTTGTTATCGAAGGGAAAGCACTGTCATCAGAAAAACGGGATGTTGTTAAAAATGGTAGCCTTTTTAGTTCTTGTGAAAGGTGCTGGATTTTCTTCAACGGGGGAATCACTGTGTACCTTTGTGCTTTCTGCATTATTCTCGAAACTTCTTTGTTTGCATTGTTGAATGTTTAGTTTGAAATCACCTGTGATGTAGAACAGACAGAGTAAATTGCAATCCTCTTAACAATTAAAAAATAATATAAATCCCTGATGATGATCGTCGTAGACGTAAATACTGATAAACAAAAATCAATATTTGTTTTATTCAAAAGGACCTTGAGCCGAACTAAAACTAAAGAAACACTTCTTTGTTTGCAGAATCTTATTAGAAATAATGAAATCAACAGTATGAACGCCAGGCCTACCGACACATTTATCCAAATATTAGTATGTTTATCTAATTTGAGATTTTCGATGATTTTTGTGTTATTGTTACTAATTGCCTGCTGTTAAAAGAAATGGGGAGCACAAGCCTTATCATTATGGGATGCGATGCCAATGCTCACTACTTCCACTGGGGTAGCAGTGACACGAATGCCAGGGGTGAGTCCGTATTTGACTTTTTATTAAAATATAATCTCAGAATATGTAGTTGGGGAAACGAAGCTACTTTTCAAAACAGGAACAGGGAGGAAGTCATTGACCTCACCCTTATTAACAAGGACGAATCGATCGTCTGTGATTGGAGAGTATCCAACGAGTGTTCCTTTTCCGATCATCGGAAAATATTATTCTACGTCGCTTTAGACGGCATTTATCAAACTCCGCATAGGAATCCCCGGAAAACTAAGTGGCATAAATTTACTGAACATTCTTCTTCAAAACTGGGTATAGTGAAAACTTTATCCTCAGTCAATGAAGTTGAAAAAGCAGTAAATCACGTGACAAGTATTCTGGTGGACAGCTATGAGGCCTCTTGCCCACTTACTTATCCAGGTAAGAGATGCCAACCAGTTTGGTGGGATAAGAATCTGGCGAAACTAAGGAAGACTAGCAGGAAATTATACAATAAGACCAATAAGACTAAACTATCTACAGACTGGGATGCTTATAAAGAAGCATTCAACAAATATAACAGCGAAATCAAAAAGGCCAAGCGAAAATCATGGGTATGCTCTAGTGAGCCAATAGAGACAGAGAAGGACATTACCAGATTCCGCCGAATGCTTTCGAAGGACCCCGAATCCATTGGAAGCATAAAACGTGAAGACGGTACATGGACTAACTCTGGTCTAGAGACCCTCGATCTTCTAGCTACCACTCACTTCCCAAACTGCGCGGACGTATCCGATCCCCAGAGCGATCCAATAATACGTAACGCTGCCACGGTGGACAGGAGTGATATCGAGGAGATCATAAGCCGCCCAAAGATCGCTTGGGCTTTAAACACATTTAAACCCTATAAATCTCCCGGACCAGATGGCATCATACCTGCGATGATGCAGAATGCATCTGAGTTGCTTATCCCTTCTCTGGAGAGTATTTTCAAGCCGTTTGATTTTGTCATACATTTCGGTTCTATGGAGTGAAGTCACAGTGACATTCATTCCTAAAGCAGGAAAACCTAGTCACACACTTCCAAAAGACTATAGGCCGATCAGTCTGTCATCCTTTCTGCTAAAAACTTTGGAAAGACTATTGGACCTTGAAATTAGAGGTAAACTAGCAATTTCATCTATCAGTTCTGCCCAGCATGCCTCCACTAAGGCAAATCGGTAGAAACTGCTCTAAATGATGTTGTCGGGTTTATCGAGAGGAATATGGACAACTCAAATTTTACGTTAGCAGCCTTTCTAGATATAGAAGGAGCCTTTAATAACGTTAATTTGGAGTCAATCCATAATTCACTTGTGGGCTTGGACATCTCCCCTACCCTAATCAGTCGGATTGACAATATGCTTAGTAGTAGGATAATAAATTCGCGAATCGGCTATAATTCCATTAGGAAGTCTGTCACCAGAGGCACACCTCCAGGAGGAGTACTTTCTCCATTACTTTGGCTCCTAGGGATCAATGAAATGCTACAAGAATTTGACAAACTTCGTATTAAAACCACCGCTTACGATGACGTTGTTTTGATGATAAGTGGGAAATTTCCTCAGACCATATCGGATGTCATGCAAGGAGCCCTTATCAATTTAACGGTTTATGCCCATCGGAACGGACTAGGGGTAAATCCCTATTAAACAGAGCTGGTCCTTTTCACAAAGAAGAGGAAAATTGATACATTCACTCTACCAACGCTAAATGGTGCCACTTTAGAGCTCTCTTTGGAAGCCAAATATCTAGGCATAATTCTGGACCATCAGCTATCATGGAAAAGAAATGTGGAAGAACGCGCAAAGAGAGGACTAATAGCACTGTACACTTGCAAGAACTCCATTGGTAAGAGTTGGGGACTGAGACCACAAGTCATACACTGGGTTTTTATGACAGTAGTACGCCCAATTCTCACCTATGGAGCTCTAGCTTGGTGGAATGCTCTAGGCAACAAATCATATCTGCGTGAAATAAACAGAGTCCAAAGAGCAGCATCAATGCTCATAACTGGTGCTGTTGGATCTTACTCCGTTAGATCTCATTGTAGAGGAGCTGGCATCTAAGAGCGCTTTACGTCTCAAGGAGCTTAACCAGTGGTGCGGCTCCCAACAGGGCCACGCTGCGATTCTCAGCCGAACGAATGTGCCAACGAGCATGGAGCATTTAAGTGACTACATATCACCACAAATGAACTTCGAGCATGGACATTTTGTTGGTAATGGAGGAACTTGCCAAAGCGTACGTGAGAGTATGATGTTGTAGTAAAATGAGTTAAAAAGAGCGACCAATATGTAGGGACTAGCCAAGCATTTGCATATTTTTATGTAGGTTAATGGTTCAAAAGTCTCATAGGAAGCAGCAACACTTTAAAGTGATTATTTGAATTTGTTTCGCGTACATTTAGTACATTGAGACGGTATATACTTGGATTGCCGAACGTTTGTAATTTTACTTTTATTCTAAAGGCAATTGGTATTAAAATAAATAGTTGATTGTTGGAGTTATTTTGGAATTTTAAAATTGGTTTCGTGAAGAAGTGTGCACAATAGTTTTAAAATTACGAAGTGTCTTGGCCAAAACCCATTGAGCTATAAAATTTGAAATTTGTCGGAGCGTATCCGTTTGCTAAAAGCGCTTCCGTACGTTGTACGTTTGATTTTGGTGCGCACCCTTGTTTCAGGGATACCTGGTGTGGATGCAGTGGAACTCGGAGAGAACCATTATTAGCTACATCCCAATTCCCACTAGGGCCCCACTTGCAGAGAGCCATGTGGATTGAATCCGCTAACAAAGCTAAGTTATAGCATATTTGAAGGAGTTACTTGAGAGCGGCGAATTTGTGTTTTGTTGTGCATCTGTGTGTTGTCCTAGTTAAATTTCTGTTAGTTTTAAGTATTGTTATTTTATTATAATATATTTATTAGTTCATTATAATTATTTTTTTTTAGACATATGGTAATATTCAAAAATTTTTTTCAATCGTTGAAGTTGAGGTTCACCATTTAATAAGTCGCGAACTGTTGATATATGTTATAAAATATGAATATATTTATATTAATTGAAGTGTTTTAGCCACGATCTCATAATATGGGTGCAACTAGATAATAGAGGGTGCAACTAGATAATAATCCAAACTAGTTTATAGGATTGTAGAACTCGCGATTCCACGTCGTTCGATGTATATCTCATGAGTGTGCTCCGTACAGCTTCCTAGTAATAGGAGTCCAAAGGCGAAAATTTGGTGCGTAAATTTTCTGAAAAAACCTATTTTTTGGCTTTAAAATTTACAACTGTCGTACAGGTACCCCTGAACCCCGCGTGATTTTAGTTTTTTTACGTGCCGGATCTAATGAGCTCTTCCGCGGTCGAATCTATCCACTAAAACGCCGGATATAGATACCTTGAAAGTAGGAAAATCTGCAAAAATATATTTTTACAATTCCGCGAATTGAACCGCGATTTTCTTTGATTACACTATGCAACACTGAAAATGCAAACAACTTCTAGTATGCATTTTTTTGAAAATACGTATTTAGACTACAAAAACCCTAGTAGGGTTTTGTCCTGTCAGATCCAGTTCGGATTTTATGGCCTCATCTAAACCGGGCTAAATCTATACTTTTTTGCATTTATCAGGCCTTTATCTCAGAAACGAATAGGAATTTGGCCTTGCTGTCTTTAGCAATATTGTAGCCCTAAACTAGTAGAACTTATCTTTTGAAAAAACCACATAAGAAAAACTCCATCTAGGGCATCAAAATCTATAAAATATAGAAAATGTTACATAATTGCTGAAATTCTGGTCAGTATCGGCTAAACTATTGGGAGTTGAACCAAGTAACGTTTCGCAAAAATCTTCCAAATAAATTTCTCAACATTTCTTTAGAACATTCTGAAACTCTTAAATGCTTACTTCATGTTGTTTCAGCGGTATTTTGCATCATATCTTTTACAACACGTATTTCAAATACAGTTCACACCAACAGTTTATTCTCGCATTTCGGATTTCAATACATTATTGACATTTTTATTAAATCGTCGTTGAAAACAAAACAATGAACCTCAAAGAAGACACGAATAACATAAGCGTTAGCTACAGAATTGCAATATAGATGCCTGTGATAATAGTTTTTAAGCAGCCGTTAAAATAAATTAAGGCTTTACAATAATTTAAATTTGTGCACTGACGAAAATATACTTCATGTAAACTTTATCTAACTTATTGTAAGTTGTATAAATTAACATGTAGAATTTGATGTAATGTAATGTTTTTAAATAGACGCATCCCCTGAAGATGTCAACAAAAATTGACGAAACGTCGGGATAAATGAAATAAAAGGATTTTTATTTACTCAACTTAGGTCTGCAAGCTTAAAAAAACCCAAACGAATAAATCTAATTGGACCAAGAACATCAAAAATCAACAAATTATCGGAAAGCCTGCCGAAAACACTATTGAAAGAAAACATTCAAACAACCAACAACAATAAGTGCACAAAATGAAGAATTATTTTCAACATATCTCCTTAAAATATGACGAGGCAACTTGCAAAACTATGAAAGAATATTGCAATGAAATTAAAAGGCTAGCACAACAAACGGAACGACTTAAATTTCTACTGATATGTCGAGATTATGGTATCATACCCCAACACACAAAAGCAACAACAACGAAGGTAAATCAACTCTTCAATTGTAATACACTAATAACGAAATTAGGCAAAATTGAAGAACACTTCCACAAAAAACTCCTAAATCTTGAAATATCACAAGCAAATGCCGACATAAAATCAACGAAAAGCAAATTTTTAATATGGACTCAGGGATTAAAACTTTATTACGGATTTCAGACTACACGTCATTTATAAACAAACAAAAAATAAGGCTGAAACAAATATCACAAAAAATCAATAACACCCAACAAGAAAAATTAAACAAATTAAAAAGAAAGCAGTTTGACAAATATGGCATCATCTTCAATGATGACTGGTTTGAAAACAAAACTGATATTTATTTTCCAGTAGAATACAAGTGGATTCTATCGTTAGGGAAAAAGTTTGCAATCCCAATAGATAGAGATAACTTCTCACCACTACATACACTAGCTGACATAGAGCACTGTATACAAATGTCAGAAGAAAATGAAAAGGAGACATGTAGAACAAAAATAGGTAACAGGGTTACCACTTTCAAAAGAAATATAAAAATCAGCCCCAAAGAAAAGTTCATATTGACCATTTATAAAAAAACTTCAAAATTTCTAAAACAATATGACGATGTCATAATTACTCAAACGGATAAAGGGAATAAAACGGTTGCCATGTACAAGGAAGAGTACAAAAATAAAATGGGGAAACTTCTTGAAGATAAAAACACACACAGAAAACTAAGAGAAGACCCAACAACAAAACTTCAAAAATCAAACAACAATATAATTACGGATCTACACAAGAACGATATAATCGATCAATATGAAAAAAAGAATTTATACTGCTCGGCTGCCACAGCACCAATAATGTATGGGTTACCAAAGACACATAAACCTGATATGCCTCTTAGACCCATTGTATCGTCCGTAAACGTACCATGCTATGGTTTATCCAAATACATTGGGAAAATACTGAAACATATTATTTCAGATTTGTACAATATTAAAAATTCCATAGATCTATCTAAAACAAAAACTTAAAGATATACAAATTGAAAGCGACGAGGTCTTGGTATCTTTTGATGTTATTTCGTTATTTACGAACATACCAGTCAATTTGGCGATTAAAATAATTATGAACAAATGGGAATCAATTAAAACACACACAAAAATACCAAAAACAAAATTCCTAAACATACTAAATTTCTGTCTTAAAGACAATAATTATTTCAATTACGACAATAATATATATCACCAGGTATTCGGAATGCCTATGGGGAACCCCCTTTGGATGACCTTCTTGATAACACTATTCATGAACTAAGTAAAAGTAAATTCATAACCAAATATGTGGACGACACATTTTCTATTATCAAGAAGAAAGACATAAATGAAATTCTCAATACACTCAACAAGTACCACGAAAAAATACAATTCACTTATGAAGTTGAAACAAACAATTGTATAGCATATTTGGATACAAAACTAATAACAAACGGAAGTTCCATTAAATTTGACTGGTATCATAAAAACATTGCTTCTGGTAGAATCATGAACTACCACACAACACAACCAAAATCCCAAATAATCAATACAGCCAAAAGTCTTATCATGAGAATACTACGCATAAGCGATCAAGAATTTCATAAAAACAACGTTAAAGAAATCACAACCATTTTAGCTAACAATAGTTTCCCCAAAAAATTAATACCAAAACTTATTCAAGACAGCTTACGAAAATTGAATGATGGCAACCCTACCAACCAAGAAGAAACCAAAAAATACTGCAGCCTAAAATATATTCCTGGCCTAACAGACAACAAAAGTATGGGAATGGTAATAAACAAAACACAAAACATATGTTATGCGTACAAAGCAAACCAAACATTAAACAGAATATTCACTAACGTCAAAACACCCATTGAGAAACAACATAACGTAGTCTACGAAATAGAATGTATGGGCAATGATAAACAAAACTGTGATCTTGTGTACATTGGCACAACAAAACGAACACTTCAAACGAGAATGGGAGAACACATAACTGACATTGAAAAGGGAACACAGAAAACAGCACTTGCGCAACATATTGCCAAAACTGGCCACAAAGCAGATTTTACAAATGTCAAAATTCTTGATAAAGAGAACAAAGATAACAAAAGATATACAATAGAAAGCTTACAGAAAATAAACAAAACAATGAACCTCAAAGAGGACACGAATAACATAAGCGTTAGCTACAGAATTGCAATATAGATGCCTGTGATAATAGTTTTTAAGCAGCCGTTAAAATAAATTAAGGCTTTACAATAATTTAAATTTGTGCACTGACGAAAATATACTTCATGTAAACTTTATCTAACTTATTGTAAGTTGTATAAATTTACATGTAGAATTTGATGTAATGTAATGTTTTTAATTAAATAGACGCATCCCCTGAAGATGTCAACAAAAATTGACGAAACGTCGGGATAAATGAAATAAAAGGATTTTTATTTACTCAACTTAGGTCTGCAAGCTTAAAAAAACCCAAACGGTAACCTTTTTAGTTCTTGTGAAAGGTGCTGGATTTTCTTCAACGGGGGAATCACTGTGTACCTTTCTGCATTATTCTCGAAACTTCTTTGTGTGCATTGTTGAATGTTTAGTTTGAAATCACCTGTGATGTAGAACAGACAGAGTAAATTGCAATCCTCTTAACAATTAAAAAATAATATAAATCCCTGATGATGATCGTCGGAGACGATCGAAATATCGGTAAATAAATACTGATATAAAACAAAAATCAATATTTGTTTTATTCAAAAGGACCTAGAGCCGAACTAAAACTAAAGAAAAACTTCTTTGTTTGCAGAATCTTATTAGAAATAATGAAATCAACAGTATGAACGCCAGGCCTAGCGACACATTTATCCAAATATTAGTATGTTTATCTAATTTGAGATTTTCGATGATTTTTGTGTTATTGTTACTAATTGCCTGCTGTTAAAAGAAATGGGGAGCACAAGCCTTATCATTATGAGATGCGATGCCAATGCTCACCACTTCCACTGGGGTAGCAGTGACACGAATGCCAGGGGTGAGTCCGTATTTGACTTTTTATTAAAATATAATCTCAGAATATGTAGTTGGGGAAACGAAGCTACTTTTCAAAACAGGAACAGGGAGGAAGTCATTGACCTCACCCTTATAAACAAGGACGAATCGATCGTCTGTGATTGGAGAGTATCCAGCGAGTGTTCCTTCTCTGATCATCGGAAAATACTATTCTACGTCGCTTTAGACGGCATTCATCAAACTCCGCATAGGAATCCCCGGAAAACTAACTGGCATAAATTTACTGAACATTCTTCTTCAAAACTGGGTATAGTGAAAACTTTATCCTCAGTCAATGAAGTTGAAAAAGCAGTAAATCACGTGACAAGTATTATGGTGGACAGCTATGAGGCCTCTTGCCCACGTACTTATCCAGGTAAGAGATGCCAACCAGTTTGGTGGGATAAGAATCTGGCGAAACTAAGGAAGACTAGCAGGAAATTATACAATAAGGCCAATGAGACTAAACTATCTACAGACTGGGATGCTTATAAAGAAGCATTCAACAAATATAACAGCGAAATCAAAAAGGCCAAGCGAAAATCATGGGTATGCTTTAGTGAGCCAATAGAAACAGAGAAGGACATTACCAGATTCCGCCGAATGCTTTCGAAGGACCCCAAATCCATTGGAAGCATAAAACGCGAAGACGGTACATGGACTAACTCTGGTCTAGAGACCCTCGATCTTCTAGCTACCACTCACTTCCCAAACTGCTCGGACGTATCCGATCCCCAGAGCGATCCAATAATACGTAACGCTGCCACGGTGGACAGGAGTGATATCGAGGAGATCATAAGCCGCCCAAAGATCGCTTGGGCTTTAAACACATTTAAACCCTATAAATCTCCCGGACCAGATGGCATCATGCAGAATGCATCTGAGTTGCTTATCCCTTCTCTGGAGAGTATTTTCAAGCCGTTTGATTTTGTCATACATTCCGGTTCTATGGAGTGAAGTCACAGTGACATTCATTCCTAAAGCAGGAAAACCTAGTCACACACTTCCAAAAGACTATATGCCGATCAGTCTGTCATCCTTTCTGCTAAAAACTTTGGAAAGACTATTGGACCTTGAAATTAGAGGTAAACTAGCAATTTCATCTATCAGTTCTGCCCAGCATGCCTCCACTAAGGGCAAATCGGTAGAAACTGCTCTGAATGATATTGTCGGGTTTATCGAGAGGAATATGGACAACTCAAATTTTACGTTAGCAGCCTTTCTAGATATAGAAGGAGCTTTTAATAACGTTAATTTGGAGTCAATCCATAATTCACTTGTGGGCTTGAACATCCCCCCTACTCTAATCAGTTGGATTGACAATATGCTTAGTAGTAGGATAATAAATTCGCGAATCGGCTATAATTCCATTAGGAAGTCTGTCACTAGAGGCACACCTCAAGGAGAAGTACTTTCTCCATTACTTTGGCTCCTAGTGATCAATGAAATGCTCCAAGAATTTGACAAACTTCGTATTAAAACCACCGCTTACGCCGATGACGTTGTTTTGATGATAAGAGGGAAATTCCCTCAGACCATATCGGATGTCATGCAAGGAGCCCTTATCAATTTAGCGGGTTCTGTCCATCGGAACGGACTAGGGGTAAATTCCTATAAAACGGAGCTGGTCCTTTTCACAAAGAAGAGGAAAATTGATACATTCACTCTACCAACGCTAAATGGTGTCACTTTAGAGCTCTCTTTGGAAGCCAAATATCTAGGCATAATTCTGGACCATCAGCTATCATGGAAAAGACACTGTACACTTGCAAGAACTCCATTGGTGAGAGTTGGGGACTGAGACCACAAGTCATACACTGGGTTTTTATGACAGTCGTACGCCCAATTCTCACCTATGGAGCTCTAGCTTGGTGGAATGCTCTAGGCAAGAAATCATATCTGCGTGAAATAAACAGAGTCCAAAGAGCAGCATCAATGCTCATAACTGGTGCTGTTGGATCTTACTCCGTTAGATCTCATTGTAGAGGAGCTGGCAGCTAAGAGCGCTTTACGTCTCAAGGAGCTTAACCAGTGGTGCGGCTCCCAACAGGGCCACGCTGCGATTCTCAGTGACTACATATCACCACAAATGAACTTCGAGCATGGACATTTTGTTGGTAATGGAGAAACTTGCCAAAGGGTACGT
This sequence comes from Musca autumnalis, assembly GCF_047663935.1. Lineage (NCBI taxonomy): Eukaryota > Metazoa > Arthropoda > Insecta > Diptera > Muscidae > Musca > Musca autumnalis. The sequence continues at coordinate 61,949,356 of NW_027411866.1, read as the reverse complement.
GAGAGTATGATGTTGTAGTAAAATGAGTTAAAAAGAGCGACTAATATGTAGGGACTAGCCAAGCATTTGCATATTTTTATGTAGGTTAATGGTTCAAAAGTCACATAGGAAGCAGCAACACTTTAAAGTGATTATTTGAATATGTTTCGCGTACATTTAGTACATTGAGACGGTATATACTTGGATTGCCGAAGTTTGTAATTTTACTTTCATTCTAAAGGCAATTGGTATTAAAATAAATAGTTGATTGTTTGAGTTATTTTGGAATTTTAAAATTTGTTTCGTGAAAAAGTGTGCACAATAGTTTTAAAATTACGAAGTGTCTTGGCCAAAACCCATTGAGCTATAAAATTTGAAATTTGTCGGAGCGTATCCGTTTGCTAAAATCGCTTCCGTATGTTGTACGTTTAATTTTGGTCCGCACCCTTGTTTCAGGGATACCTGGTGTGGATGAAGTGGAACTCGGAGAGAACCATTATTAGCTACATCCCAATTCCCACTAGGGTCCCACTTGCAGAGAGCCATGTGGATTGAATCCGGTAACAAAGCTAAGTTATAGCATATTTTAAGGAGTTACTTGATAGCGGCGAATTTGTGTTTTGTTGTGCATCTGTGTGTTGTCCTAGTTAAATTTCTGTTAGTTTTAAGTATTGTTATTTTATTATAATATATTTATTAGTTCATTATAATTATTTTTTTTTTAGACATATGGTAATATTCAAAAATTTTTTTCAATCGTTGAAGTTGAGGTTCACCATTTAATAAGTCGCGAACTGTTGATATATGTTATAAAATATGAATATATTTATATTAATTGAAGTGTTTTAGCCACGATCTCACAATATGGATTATAAAAAATAATTTTCGTGGAAGCTGCGTTGGTGGTAATATAAAAAAATGGGGAAAATGTGTTGAAGTAAACAAGTTTTTTTGTGTTCTTTTTTGATTTCTGGCCAAACCACGCAAAATTCGAACCTGTGCTCAAAGAAAGAACTAAACAATACCCCTTTGCAACATGGTTCTAGTGTATGACTTTTGGATATATATTTTGGCTTTAAAATTTACAACTGTCGTACAGGTACCCCTGAACCCCGCGGGATTTTTGTTTTTTTTACGTGCCGGATCTAATGAGCTCTTCCGCGGTCGAATCTATCCACTAAAACGCCGGATATAGATCTGCAAAAATATATTTTGACAATTCCGCGAATTGAACCGCGATTTTCTTTGATTATTTTTGCATAAATGTAATCCTTTATACGCGATTTTAATATTTGCCAAAAAGGTGGTCACAAATTACAAAGATTCAGGAGTGATATCCCTATTTATCCCAAAATAGAATGCGGTGGCACATCCGCAGTTCTTGACGAATCTGTCTAAAATAATTTATATTGACGTATTTTTAATAGGGGGCCATTGAAATCGGATGCACCTTATAATCATATGCACATCGCGTAATTTTTGCCCACTTGAAGGTTTTTTGAATAGTAAGATGCAACTGATGGCACTCTTTGGCCACTGAATGAAACATGGGAAAATCCATGCATATTGATAGACATGGACTCCCTTTATCCGAAAAGCACATGCACCTCAACCGATTTAAACCAATTCGCGAATTATACTGTTTTTAACTTCTATGTTTTTTCTTTGATTGTAATTTCAATATTACTCTCTACTTCTTATTTCTATTGCGTATCACAGGAAGCAAATATACTCCCACGATGACTAATTACTTTTCTAGTAGAAGTTTAAGCAAAATACTTCAGGATTTGGATCGAAATTTAGAGAAATAATAGAATAACTCCCAACATTTATTTTTCAAATTTTTCCTATTTAACCAAAAATATATTTTTGAAATAATTTCCAACAATAAGTTTCCGTTCTTTGTTGTTGCTGTAATCTGCAAGTTATAAACGCGATCTTTACAATATTGGTCTCACATTCACGCGTTCTCTAGATTCTGTACGTATTTTTAAATTATTTTTTTAGAGATTTAAAAATAAATTTAGCAACTATTTTAGCATCTACGGATAGATATCAATTGCTGCTGACGATTCATATATACATGTTCTTATTACAACACAATAGGAATTTTTAAATATTTTTTCTTTACAAGAGAGTAAAACCGCATATAACTTTTGAGTGCAGCATCCAATTATGTGAACGCGAACAGATTTGAAACCACGATTTTATTCGTAACCCATGTACCAAAAATGGCGGATGTGTTCGCCAAAAAAGTTTTTAATTTTTTTCTATGTAATGCTTGGTTTACATTTACGAAATCCACTCGATTTCAACTGTCAATTCCTTTGCGTATACGTCAAATGAAAACTCATCTGAAATCCATTGGATTTCATTTGACGTTTAAGCAATGGAATTGACAGTTGAAATCGAGTGGATTTCGTAAATGTGAACAAAGCATAATTGTAAAGGTAATTTGAAATTTACCATATATAATTTTTGGTTATTTTTCCATTTCGATAGTGAGATTTGAAGTGTTAGTGATCTACCTTTAAAGAAGGCAAAGTAGTCCGTAGGAAAGAACTGCTAGGAAGAGCTCTAACTGGTGAGGTTTTTCTGAGATAGGACATGGGAAGTCCCAGGTTAGATCCGAAACACCTTAAAGTTTGATTGTCGTAAATTTCCAATTTGAATTTAAAAAAAGAAAACGGAAGTCATATAAAGTAATTTTCTTTATTCATTCATTTTATTAAATTGTTTTGTTTTTAAGGTTTTAACATTCATGTTGTATAGAGATCTGTAAAAAAAACTAGATTTATTAGAATGTGTTATAGTACGTTTATATATAACCGGATTTAACAAACCCACTGGGCTTCAAAGGTTAACCCTACAAAAAGGCTATAATATAAACATGGTCTTACTTATAGGTTTAAATATTTTTATACATATGTAATAAAGGTTAAGATTAGTATTGAAAATGGTGTGTTAGTTTGAGTTTAAGGGAAGGGGAAAAGGGATAAGAAGGGATATGTAACGACATTATGTTATATACGACGTTGGTGCTCAGCTAAATGGGGCTCTGAAGAGCATTCGGTTGGGTGTGTTATGAAGGGGACCAGTATCTGGATCCCCGATAAACGGTGGTTATTGGTTCGTGTTTCTTGAGTGTGTATAGTCTATTTTGTTGCAGTTTTTTGTACTGGTTATGCCCTCAAGTGTCATAGGGTTAATGGACCACGGCCCAAACATTTTAGCCGGGGCGGACACAATTTGAATGGGGAAACATAACAATTGTCACCTGATCGTCACTGTTGGTGTGGCTGGACAAATCACCTCATATTGTAATATGATGATCTACGTTGGCATGAGAGTGGCTGATTGAGTTGTTTCCCATGGATATGCTTAGCGTTGAATTATGTTATGTTGATTGTAGGTATTTTGTCTTAACTCGTCACCTTTAAATTTCATACGTCTCGTATGAATTTGTTATCGAAGGGAAAGCACTGTCATCAGAAAAACGGGATGTTGTTTAAAATGGTAGCCGTTTTAGTTCTTGTGAAAGGTGCTGGATTTTCTTCAACGTGGGAATCACTGTGTACCTTTCTGCATTATTCTCGAAACTTCTTTGTGTGCATTGTTGAATGTTTAGTTTGAAATCACCTGTGATGTAGAACAGACAGAGTAAATTGCAATCCTCTTAACAATTAAAAAATAATATAAATCCCTGATGATGATCGTCGGAGACGATCGAAATATCGGTAAATAAATACTGATATAAAACAAAAATCAATATTTGTTTTATTCAAAAGGACCTAGAGCCGAACTAAAACTAAAGGAAAACTTCTTTGTTTGCAGAATCTTATTAGAAATAAAGAAATCAACAGTATGAACGCCAGGCCTAGCGACATATTTATCCAAATATTAGTAAGTTTATCTAATTTGAGATTTTCGATGATTTTTGTGTTATTGTTACTAATTGCCTGCTGTTAAAAGAAATGGGGAGCACAAGCCTTATCATTATGGGATGCGATGCCAATTCTCACCACTTCCACTGGGGTAGCAGTGACACGAATGCCAGGGGTGAGTCCGTATTTGACTTTTTATTAAAATATAATCTCAGAATATGTAGTTGGGGAAACGAAGCTACTTTTCAAAACAGGAACAGGGAGGAAGTCATTGACCTCACCCTTATAAACAAGGACGAATCGATCGTCTGTGATTGGAGAGTATCCAACGAGTGTTCCTTCTCCGATCATCGGAAAATACTATTCTACGTCGCTTTAGACGGCATTCATCAAACTCCGCATAGGAATCCCCGGAAAACTAACTGGCATAAATTTACTGAACATTCTTCTTTAAAACTGGGTATAGTGAAAACTTTATCCTCAGTCAATGAAGTTGAAAAAGCAGTAAATCACGTGACAAGTATTCTGGTGGACAGCTATGAGGCCTCTTGCCCACTTACTTATCCAGGTAAGAGATGCCAACCAGTTTGGTGGGATAAGAATCTGGCGAAACTAAGGAAGACTAGCAGGAAATTATACAATAAGGCCAATAAGACTAAACTATCTACAGACTGGGATGCTTATAAAGAAGCATTCAACAAATATAACAGCGAAATCAAAAAGGCCAAGCGAAAATCATGGGTATGCTTTAGTGAGCCAATAGAGACAGAGAAGGACATTACCAGATTCCGCCGAATGCTTTCGAAGGACCCCAAATCCATTGGAAGCATAAAACGTGAAGACGGTACATGGACTAACTCTGGTCTAGAGACCCTCGATCTTCTAGCTACCACTCACTTCCCAAACTGCGCGGACGTATCCGATCCCCAGAGCGATCCAATAATACGTAACGCTGCCACGGTGGACAGGAGTGATATCGAGGATATCATAAGCCGCCCAAAGATCGCTTGGGCTTTAAACACATTTAAACCCAATAATTCTCCCGGACCAGATGGCATCATACCTGCGATGATGCAGAATGCATCTGAGTTGCTTATCCCTTCTCTGGAGAGTATTTTCAAGCCGTTTGATTTTGTCATACATTCCGGTTCTATGGAGTGAAGTCACAGTGACATTCATTCCAAAAGACTATAGGCCGATCAGTCTGTCATCCTTTCTGCTAAAAACTTTGGAAAGACTATTGGACCTTGAAATTAGAGGTAAACTTGCAATTTCATCTATCAGTTCTGCCCAGCATGCCTCCACTAAGGGCAAATCGGTAGAAACTGCTCTAAATGATGTTGTCGGGTTTATCGAGAGGAATATGGACAACTCAAATTTTACGTTAGCAGCCTTTCTAGATATAGAAGGAGCCTTTAATAACGTTAAGTTGGAGTCAATCCATAATTCACTTGTGGGCTTGGACATATCCCCTACCCTAATCAGTCGGATTGACAATATGCTTAGTAGTAGGATAATAAATTCGCGAATCGGCTATAATTCCATTAGGAAGTCTGTCACCAGAGGCACACCTCAAAGAGGAGTACTTTGGCTCCTAGTGATCAATGAAATGCTCCAAGAATTTGACAAACTTAGTATTAAAACCACCGCTTACGCCGATGACGTTGTTTTGATGATAAGTGGGAAATTCCCTCAGACCATATCGGATGTCATGCAAGGAGCCCTTATCAATTTAGCGGGTTGGGCCCATCGGAACGGACTAGGGGTAAATCCCTATAAAACAGAGCTGGTCCTTTTCACAAAGAAGAGGAAAATTGATACATTCACTCTACCAACGCTAAATGGTGTCACTTTAGAGCTTTCTTTGGAAGCCAAATATCTAGGTATAATTCTGGACCATCATCATGGAAAAGAAATGTGGAAGAACGCGCCAAGAGAGGACTAATAGCACTGTACGCCCAATTCTCACCTATGGAGCTCTAGCTTGGTGGAATGCTCTCGGCAAGAAATCATATCTGCGTGAAATAAACAGAGTCCAAAGAGCAGCATCAATGCTCATAACTGGTGCTGCTAGGAGCACTCCACAGGCAGCCCTTAACGTGCTGTTGGATCTTACTCCGTTAGATCTCATTGTACAGGAGCAGGCATCTAAGAGCGCTTTACGTCTCAAGGAGCTTAACCAGTGGTGCGGCTCCCAACAGGTCCACGCTGCGATTCTCAGCCGAACGAATGTGCCAACGAGCATGGAGCATTTAAGTGACTACATATCACCACAGATGAACTTCGAGCAAAAAGTTGTGCATATTCCCAACAGAGAAGCCTGGACCCACAACACTCCACAACTAGGTCTATACCGATGGATCTAAGATGGAAAATGGAACAGGGACAGGTGTATACAGCGACATTCTTAACCTTCAACTCTCTTTTAAGTTGAATAAAGAGTGTAGCGTTTTTCAAGCAGAGATTTTTGCAATCAAAAAAGCTGCAGAATTGATTAAGAACATTAAAGGGGACACCAATGGACCGGTGACTATATACGTCGATAGTCAGGCGGCCCTCAAATCACTTATGTCCTATTCCATCAAGTCTGCAGTTGTTTTGGACTGTATAAAAGTATTAAGTGACCTAAAATTAGCAGTGACACTGTGTTGGGTCCCAGATCACTGCAAAATTGTAGGAAATGAAATTGCGGATGAATTGGCACGCCGCGGATCAGAGTCACAAGATATCATTATCGAAAACTCAGTCAAGCCACCCTTGTGCTACTTCATGCGGCTGTTAGAACAGGGCTATCGGAATAAGGCTAGCCAGATTTGGCAAAACGAAACTGGTTTTAGGGTTTCCAAAGCAATCTGGCCACTCCTTTCCAAGCGCAGAACATCATCTCTACTTTCATTGAAAAAGATCGAACTCAGACTAACAGCTGGCCTAATCACAGGTCACTGCAATATCAGAGCAATGTCTTATAAATGGGGTAGAACCGAAGGCGCCGACTACAGCAGACTTAGTGAGGATGAGGAGGAATTAGAGACAATCGAACATTTACTGTGCCGCTGTCCAATGCTCACGAGCAAAAGACTACGGATAACGGGTGAACACACGATCCAGTCTCTCTCATCCTTTTGTGAAACCGAACCAAGAAGTCTTCTTCTTTTTGCCAAGAGTCTAAAATGGCTGCAGCAAGAAGAACGGTTACGCGTCCTTTAACCTAACCTTACCTACTAATTGCCTTCATCATTTCCAACGATAAGGTTTCCTCTTTTAGATTAGATTTCATCAGTTGCACCAGAGCTGGTAGCGGTTTTGATTTGACAATCTGAGTTTTTAAAAAAGATCTGCCATCGATTTTTGGCTTAGTGTTCGAATGGTAAATGAGAAAAGTTCCGTTTAAACCAATTGGGAAGTCATCAGCCAATACCTCTCCTTCGAATTGATTCAAGAACAGCAATCCTTCTTCAATTTCCTCGAGCGAAGGTATGTTGTCATTGTTTGCTACCGTGTATGATGATGGCTTGCTGGTTTATAGTTGGGGAATAGAGTTTGAGTTTGTAATATTTACTATATAATTATTATTACAAATATTTACATAAATAGTCAAAATTATTACAATTATTCTTTAGACCGTATATTTGGTTATTAAAAATTAAAATGTTACTGAAATTTATTTTATAAATATTGTTTTGAAATTTTACAGGTTTAATAATGTTTTTTCTACAATTTTTCTCATCTGTAGTAGGTATATTTATGATATAGAGAGGTGTTTCTTGATTGGAAGCAATTTTTATATTGGCAAATTTCAAAAGTTCATCAATGTTGGAAAATGTTATTTCAGATTATTCGAATATGGTTTCAAATATTTTTATTTATACATTGGAAAACACAACTGAATTCATTATGTTAGCTTTCGCCCATTGGATGGCAAATTCTATATTTGATAATTCTTCTTGAATTATTTCCAATTTATATTTGAATTCAATCACCTTATCCAATGTTTGTTGTTCTTTAATTTCTTTTATTATTCTATTTGTTAATTGATTTATGTATAATGGCTTGGTTATTATTATTTTGCAATATATTATTTATCTTTTGTAGAATTATTTCAAAGTCATGGTGATCTGGTGTTCCAGAAAACCACTTCTAAGCAAATCTATAGATCTCTTAGGTATAAGTTTTGGTTTTTAGCGGGATAGACAAGATTTTATTCGGGATGTATAGTGAAGTAGGTAAGGAAGGATGGGATGGTGAATGCGAATATTTTTTTCAATTAGAGTTTCCATATTTATAGCAACATCTTCACAGATTTTCAAATCAAACACGTGTACTAGTTTGAATGTACCAGACTGGATTTTTGCTAAACCAGCATCAATTGTAACCAATCTTGTGTTGGAATAATCCAGTATTTGAATTTTTCCGGCACAGCTGCCTAGAATCAATATAAAACTTAACGAAAATACTTTTAATTTCTAGTCGGCCTTATTCTGAACAAAAATTCCCCGTGAATTTTTTCGCATTCCCCTTTCGCCTTATTCTGGACAACATTTCACAGCGAATTTTTTCGCATTCCGTCTTTCACCTTATTCCAAACGATGTTAGAAAGCGGAAAATTTTCACAATTTGTGAGAAAATTTTCGCCAGTAACTTGAAAGCGGGTTGATCAATATATCAATCAATAGGAGTTAAAATATAGAAAATAGGAACATTTTAGAGAAGCAAAGTGTAATAAAATATTTCTTATATATTCTAATAAATTTATGCCCGTAATTTCTAGCCCTAGGTAACCTGGTAGGTAGCTACCTATTAGTTATCTTTACCTACGCGTTTGGTAATTTCTACGTGCCATTTACCGAGGCGTGTACATTTTGAAAACATGTGTTAACATTGGTGATTTTCATTCATGGTTTCGTAAAAACATTGCCACATATAAGTGTTTTACAATTTTTAACACATTGGCAACGATCAACCAGGCAAAATCCTTGGTGTAAGTAACACGACCGTTTACCTATGGATTGAAATTATGAAATTTTGCTTACACGGGGGATATCTATGATCTCATAGATAACTACGAGTAGAAATTACGGGCATTAATGATATAAAAGTAAGTTATTCGAAAATATTTATAACTTCGGTCAATACTTTGCCTAAACTAGATTGACCTACTAAAACGTCTGAATCCTTTCCAAAGCTTTTTTGGTAACCTCCTTCAGCAAAAAACACAACGCCGAACTTAGCAAATGATTTTTGTTGACCTTGAATGTTGGAAGTTAAGGTTTCCAACAATTATTTAAATGCTGGTTTATTTACTCTATAGCTTTGTTCCTTTACGCGAAAGTTTCTTCCAGTTTTACCACTTTTACCATTTTTAACTTGAAAAGCGTTCCTTAAAGCCAAAAAGTAGTAAAACTGGAAGCGATTTTTATGAGAGTGAGAAAGTGAAGAGTGGCGAAATTCCTTTCTCTTTTACTACTTTCTGCTCGACAAATTTCGTGGTGTAAAAAGTGGAAAATCTGTCAAACTGCTTTGACATTTATTTGACAATTAAGGCAAAAACAAAAAACGCGCACAGCCAAAACAAATTAAAAAGAAATTAATCCAGTGAAATAAAAAACAGTGAAATGGAGAAAATATTATTGAATGCCCTATTGGACGACGACTCCAGCAGTGATGATGAATTTCTGTTGGAGGATTCCGATGACGACGAAGTTTTGCAAACGCTGATGGAAATGGGAAGAGGTAATTAGGACACGTACGTTTACCTCAAGTGGTGGCTTAAGACAGGTCAGCTTGATCGCGGATCACCTAGTCAAATGTATAGGTTGTTGCTTTGTTGGCAACCGCTGGGCGAAAAACTATGGATTCGGGTCAATCCGGTACGAAAGAACTCGCTGCCGTGGAATTGTTATGGTATGGTTAGCCGTTCTGACCCTGATTACAACGATATCCAATTTGTGTTGAGGAAGTTCGTCCATACTTCCCGAGATATGGACCTTTACAGTTCCGTAGCCGGTGTTGGACTCTGTCCATTGAACAATGTTTTAAAATTTGGGCCAACTTATATCAAGCCCTAAACCTGAGTTGTTTAATACAAGCTTCAAGTTTTGTTTATGTTTGTTTCATATTCAATTTTCAACTTCATTTATTACCCTCTATTACAGAGAGTAATGTTTTTCAAAACGAACTGAGAGTGTTGCAAAATTTTACTGATCGCTACCAATATCATGATTTCATCCCGGCGAAGGGAATTATCAAGTGGCTTCTCAGTTTTTGAAGTTATGCCTTTTTAGCAAAAACCCGAACTCTTTAAGTGTCTAGTATTCCCATATGGATGAGAATCACACTCACTTTTCGGCTTTTCCAAAGAAAAACATTACTCTCTGTAATAGAAGGTAATAAATGAAGTTGAGCCAATGGGGGAATACTCCATTCAAGCAATGAAATGAGATTGAATCTTCAACAATAAACAAAACAAACAATAAATTGAAGATATGTATGTATTTTTTAAATTTTTCTTACCGTAATCCATTTCCTATTCGATAATATGGTATTTTGATAGTTGTTTATTTTGTTCATTTGTTGTTATTTTTTTAAGTAGCCATGTTTGTTTTGTCATTTGACATTGCTGCCAGATCTACTATTTTTGCGTTCCTTTACTTTTCTGGTAAAACTGAGAGGGAGAGAGCAAATTTGAGAAATTTTTACAGTTTTCTCTTTTACCACTTCTACTATTAAAAAAGTAAAGGAACAGAGCTTATAATAGTTTTGAAATCTGGAAATCAGTTAGGATAAACAATATTCGTTGTTTTTATTAATATACTAACATTCCGGCATCTCAACGGGATTGCTCGAATCTCGAAGAGTTCTTCTAATAATTCGTTGTTCCTTTTTGTGCTTCTTTGACATTGTTCAATGATTTTAGTTTCTGCCATCATCCAAAAAGCAATATTAGCCATTTTATTCTGTTTATTGACAACTTTTTAAACAAATTTATTACATTTTCTTATTGCATCAAAATAAACAATTGCAACAAAGCGTATGCGTTAGAACAATAAACAGCTGATTCACATGCCGTATTGTATGTTGCCAAATATTAAAACATTCGTTTATTTTGTTTTAATTACAAAGCATTTTACAATGAATTGCTGTTATTTCACATTTCTATTGGTAGAAAAGTTTTAAAATAATAAAAAACAAAGTTTTTTTGAAAACAAACATTAAATTAAGTTATGCAAGTATTATAAGATTCAATTACAATGGGGCAACACACAGTATACCTTAAATTAAAATTTGGCAGCATTTCATTTCCATTTACGAAAATTCGAAATAAATCTCGCATTTTTTCCGAAAGCGAAAATTTTTTCACTAGTGAATTTTTTCATTGGCGAATATTGAGAATAAGGCTGAATATTTATTTTTTTTTTGTATTTTTTTTATGGGCAACCCTATGTCTGAGTAGACGCGTGTTTATTTCGCAGCTGATCGTGTGCTAAATAAACAACGTTTTCGCTGTTGTATTTTAATCAATTGCTTCTGTTTAACTTAAATGTGATTTCTGTGCTGGATCGCATTGAAGTTTTTTTGCAGAAACTCAATTGAAGTATTGCATTTATAAATATACTTTTGTCTGGTGTTGCGTCACTTTTTTTTTGCAATTTCTTTGGTGACATTCGTTTGGTTTTTGTTGCTGCTGTTTGACTGGTTGCTGTTAATATGCCGGGTACAAAGACAAATAAAACGAGTGCCAAATGTGGACTGTGTTCTAATAGTATAACTAAAGGCAAAGGAAGCATTGAATGCAAGATATGTTCCCAATGGATTCATAGGACGTGTGCTAACCTTACTGAGCATGACTTTTCTGTGCTGAAGTCTATTCGTATGTTCTCTTTTGTATGTTCAACCTGTGAAAAGAACCCAGGTAGTGCACGGGGCAATGCTGTTGTTGATGACATGCGAGATCTTAAAAGGCAACTTGATAATTTTGTTGTTACCCATCAAAATGAGCTAAATTCTATTAAAAATTCAATTGATGGCATGAGAGTAGAAGTAACCTCAGGCCTGTCTGAAATCAAGTCTGATATTGTAAAGTGCAATGACCGTATTAACATTGTTGAAGAGTCAGTGTCTACCAAAATGTCCGTTTTGGAAACAGAGAATAACATCCTGCATCGCCATTTGAACCGAGCTGATTTCATTATTGGGGGTTTACCCGATGGAATTTCTTATCTTTTTGTGCCTGTGTTCTCTATTGCTGCTTTCTATAACGTCACAATTAGTAAATAAGATGTCAACCATGTCTGTTATATACGTAATAAGAAGCAGATATTGGTCAAATTAAACAGTGTTGGGATACGAGACGAAATTATGAAGCAATATCTTAGAACACACAATCTACGTGTGTGTGACGTGTTAAAGGATGGTCCTGGTAATGATGTTTCTACTCGTGTGTTTCTCAATGATCACTATACACCTGCGGCTTCAAATCTCAGTACGATATGTGGCAAACTTCGTCGATTGAATGTGATATCAAAATATAGAATTCTTAATGGAGACCGGGTTTTTGCAGAAATTACTGACTGTAACGGTGTTAAGTCGAAGAGAGATGCCAATTATTGCACTTCCTTACTGCGAGAATCAGAGGCAGCGGAATCTGTTTAATATAATTTTTCTTTTGATTGAAATTAATGATCTCATTATCTTTTTCCCCATGATCAGCTGTGAATTAGTATGTGAATTAGTATTTGAAATAGTATTTGAAGTATTTTATATATTAAATATGTATTTTTATAAAACATTGATGCATTTCTTCTTTGCAATATATTTCTTTTGGTCCCCCTTCCATTTATTTCATAAAACAATATGATGTCTTCTAACTGTAATTTGGGTCCTATAGTTAGCAGTAACACTTATATTAAGACAGTCTTACACCAATGTCCGAATCAAATGAAAATAGCTCAATGGAATTGTAGTAGCCTTAAGCCTCCCATGAAAATGAATGAAATAAGATGTATTATGAAGGATAATATATTTGATGTTATTGCGATTTCTGAGACATGGCTTGTTCCGAGTAGTAGGAGGCACTGTGTTCTGTATCAATTAAAAACTTAAATAAATAAACAATTGTAACTGAAAGTATCAAATTACATATCTTAAATAAACAACCCTTTAACTCAATCAATTAAAAACTTAAAAAACTAATTAGTGTCAAATTACACCAAAATAATAAAACTCTTTGATGTTTATGTTTAAGGTAAAGTCTATGGGTAAGATATTTTCAGAGTCCGAAGCAATCATGCATGGGATTTTAAAGATTCAGTGTCCTAGGCAATTGAGTTTGAGGTTTGTAAACGACATACTTTAGAATTGTTTATTATTGTGGACCACCATGTTTTGGATTGATGGATTCATGGTGGTCTTCAAGTGCAAAGATTTTACGACAATATTTATGTTGTATGATACAATTTTTAGTTTGTTTAAATAACTAAATTTTTCTTATTGACGACAACGAAGAGTGAAACTAATCAATATATTTTGTTGTTGTAAAAAATTCTTCTACATCATACATTGTGAGTTGTTTGGAAGGCAACTATAAGGTATCATTTTTCTTCATACAAAAAAATAATTTTCATCTTTAAAATGCCTTCGATGAAATTTCAATGCAAATATTGCCTCACGCAATGCGTAGTGCTGTTGCTTATAAAAAGCATTTCCTCAAATATGTTGTTTAGATTGATGGATTCATGGTGGTCTTCAAGTGTAAAGATTTTTCTTATTGGCGACAATATTGATGTTGTATGATGCAATATGTTTGTTTAAATAGCTACATGGGTTTGTTCTTCATTTAACAGTATATTCTTTATAAAAAAAAGTAAGAAGAAGAAAAGGATTTCTTTGTATAAAAGTGATATTCGTTTTCGAAAAATCATTCAGTTTAGTTATTCCATTCAAAGTAAAAAAACCATGCCTTCAAAAATTTTAAAAACAAGTTCCTCAAAGAATACACTTGGAATTAAAAGGTCATCAACGATGAAGTCCTACATCAACAAAGACTATAAAAACGTACCCCTCATCTGGTTAGATGATGAATATATATGGTATAACCCTGAAGCGGCAGCCGAATTGGACAACAAACTAGCTCGCCAAGGACTAATAATACATCCAAGTGTATGGCTGATGATAAATGAGGGACTTTCTATGGAAGGAGGAGCAGAAGATTTTGAAGAAGAGGATGTCGAAGAAGGCACAAAAGATTCTAAAAAGGAAGAGGACACCAAAGATGAAGAAGAGGCACTTTCCATAGAAGTAGAAGATTTTCAAGAAGAGGACGTCGAAGAAGACATCAAAGATTCTGAAAAGGAAGAGGACACCAAAGATGAAGAAGACCCCAATGAAGGGGCAGAAAAAGAGAGCCAGGAATCAGAGGCTAGCATCTGGGATATACCGAGGGAGGAACTAATAAGTGAATGCCTCCGGGAATATGGTATGCATGAGGGGCAAGATTTAAATAATTTAGAATTTAGTGACTCATTTCTCAATAATGAAAATAATTTTATTCTACCTGAGGAGCCTGTTATCCTAGAGGTGGAAATTTTACCGAATATAAATGAGGATTCGATTATAAGTAGTATAGAAAATAATGATAATAATGTAATAGATTTAACCTCCGAAGATGAGGAAAGCAAAGAAAATGTTAAAAACTTTTTAAATATATAAGAATTAGTTTAAATTATATTAATAAAAGAAAATAAATACTTTACTATTAATATTTTTATCAATAAAAGAAGAGAAAAAATCTACAAGACATGCGTAAACAATATTAATGGGGGGAGCTAATTTGGGCTAAACATACAATATCGTATAAATAGATGAAGCATTCTGTGAACAATATACAGTTAAAAACAAGTCTCATACGATGAATTCCTATACAGAATTAGTGAATTCCTTCAATTTCTTACACTTTAAGAAAGTTCTTACCATGAAGGAAATGGAGTTTAGTAAGGAATATTACATCAATGGTGCATATAAAACACAAACTAAATTTGGAATGAAGATAGTTTTAAAAGTGGATGACTACATTTTCTATCTACCAACAATATTCTCAATAATCAAAAAACCACTACACGAGTCGGGCGATGGCAACACATATAAATTGGAATTGAATCACATTTTACCAAATGAAATGTATTACTCCTCATACACACCATAATAAACAATATACAAACAAAAACAAAAACTCTTCTTTTTATTTCTATAAAAGGCATTTCACATTTTCAGAAAAAAATTAGTATTGAAGAATAAGTTTCAGCATAAACATGCTACTCTCTAGTTTCCAAAATTTAAAATCATTAAACTTTTTCAAGAATTGTTTTCATAGAGGAGATGAACGATTGAAGGCATTCGACGCCTGGCCATTAATAAATCCTAAACCAAGGGATATGGCAATGTTTGGATTTTATTATACCGGACTAGCAGATAGAGTTGAATGTTACTTCTGCGGGGTCGAAATTTGTTGTTGGAAAGAAACAGACTCACCACTATCGGAACATATACGTTGGTCTAGCAATTGTGCTCTTATGTGTGGAATTCCAACCAATAATATTCCTTTAAACTCAAAGGAATTGAATAGTCTCCTACCAGAAACCAGTTTTGACACATGTGGTATGCATAATATTACCATATCAGAGCAATCTCATTCCGAGGAAGTGGAGCGTTTAAATTCAAGGATTATAGCATCATCATCATCAGTACTGAGAACTTTAACAATGGATCATTTATTATTATTCTTCATATTTTTGCTGACAATTCTTGCATGCATTTATACTTTTTTAATATATACTTTTGTAAATAAAAATCAATAATATATAGAGAATGAAACAATTTGTTTTTTTATTTATTTTTTATTTACATATAATCAGTAGTCTTAAATATTACACAATCTATTATATCCTTAGTCTATTTTTCAATAGAAACTCCAAACATAAATGTCCGCAGTTAAATGAGTTAAATTTTTGTTTTCTTGCATAATTGTAACATGTATCCGTTCCTAAATATCGCAATATTTCCATAGGGGGCTGCAGATTGCCAAAACTATCAAAATATTCCTTTTTCTCATAATTTCTATAATACGCTACCCAATGGGTACCAGGGCCTTTGTATGCATCCAGATTTACGATACCGCATTCCACCATTTGTGGTTTCTTAGGGAGTTTATCACGCATGTAAACTCCTCTAAAATGAGGAAGTATTGAAGAATAAGTTTCAGCATAAACATGCTACTCTCTAGTTTCCAAAATTTAAAATCATTAAACTTTTTCAAGAATTGTTTTCATAGAGGAGATGAACGATTGAAGGCATTCGACGCCTGGCCATTAATAAATCCTAAACCAAGGGATATGGCAATGTTTGGATTTTATTATACCGGACTAGCAGATAGAGTTGAATGTTACTTCTGCGGGGTCGAAATTTGTTGTTGGAAAGAAACAGACTCACCACTATCGGAACATATACGTTGGTCTAGCAATTGTGCTCTTATGTGTGGAATTCCAACCAATAATATTCCTTTAAACTCAAAGGAATTGAATAGTCTCCTACCAGAAACCAGTTTTGACACATGTGGTATGCATAATATTACCATATCAGAGCAATCTCATTCCGAGGAAGTGGAGCGTTTAAATTCAAGGATTATAGCATCATCATCATCAGTACTGAGAACTTTAACAATGGATCATTTATTATTATTCTTCATATTTTTGCTGACAATTCTTGCATGCATTTATACTTTTTTAATATATACTTTTGTAAATAAAAATCAATAATATATAGAGAATGAAACAATTTGTTTTTTTATTTATTTTTTATTTACATATAATCAGTAGTCTTAAATATTACACAATCTATTATATCCTTAGTCTATTTTTCAATAGAAACTCCAAACATAAATGTCCGCAGTTAAATGAGTTAAATTTTTGTTTTCTTGCATAATTGTAACATGTATCCGTTCCTAAATATCGCAATATTTCCATAGGGGGCTGCAGATTGCCAAAACTATCAAAATATTCCTTTTTCTCATAATTTCTATAATACGCTACCCAATGGGTACCAGGGCCTTTGTATGCATCCAGATTTACGATACCGCATTCCACCATTTGTGGTTTCTTAGGGAGTTTATCACGCATGTAAACTCCTCTAAAATGAGGAATATGTTTCCTCGCAAATATTTTAATGTCTAAATCAGTAAGAGGCCTATTGGGTAGCTGACTAATTAGTTTTTTGTCGATAATTTATTTTTACATATTATACCCATTCCTCTTTTAAATGGTTTGAGATAGAGTCCTTTTCCTATAGCAATCTTTTCCATGGATTTATTATGACGAATATTTTCTTCAAGTTGTTTCTTTGCATCTTTTGTTGCGTTTATTGCTTTTACTATAGATGACCCACCATTAGCCAAAGCTCCTACAGCGCTTAGAGCGGTCAATATTGGTATTATTGGTAAAAAACCACCAATTTTCGGTACTCTTATAACTCTAGGAATAACAACATTGGATTTATTCCCCTT
The DNA here is from genome assembly GCF_047663935.1 of Musca autumnalis. Lineage (NCBI taxonomy): Eukaryota > Metazoa > Arthropoda > Insecta > Diptera > Muscidae > Musca > Musca autumnalis. The sequence goes on along the minus strand of NW_027411866.1, from coordinate 61,931,944 downwards.
GAATGATTTTCCAATTGCTTTTCGAGCAATTTTTATAGCGGTGTTAATATCATGTGGCTTCTTCTTTTTTAAGTTTGATGTTGCATTTTTCACCGCCTAAGAAAATAAATTCTTTTTACATATTTTTTTATTAGGTATACCCATACCAAATTTAGATTTGGCTTTCATTGTGTTGGTCACCAAATACGCACTAATTTTTTCTCCCCAAGTACTATCTTTTGCTTTCACTCTACTCCAAGCCTTTTCAGCTAGTTCCTGATCGGCTTTATTTCGTAGATTTATATCAGTTGTTTTGGAATATTCAATATCATGTAGTTTACAAGCAGCATCTAAACCATTTATTCTTTTATCACCTCGTTGTAATCTTTTTTCCAACTTTGTTCCGGGTCCGCAATATTGATAACCAGGCAAATGAAGCTCAAAAGGAAGTGAATTTATAATATTATTTAGTAATCCTCTTCCTTGAATGTTTCGAATGCGATTGAGCTTATTTTGTAAATAAACAATCATTTTATATTTTAAGATATCTAGAAATAAAGAATGAAAATATATATCTTTCATGATATTTCATAATTATATATAGTATATAAAATGCGTTTGATGGAACAAGATACAAACATCAAAGTGAGAAACTTTGATTTTAAGCAATATAATAAAGAAAAACCCAAGCATGGTCAATTGTTACCAAACTCTATCAGAGCTATGATAGTTGGCCCCTCTAATTGTGGAAAAACAAACATTATGATTAGTTTAATTGAAAGTCCTAATGGATTGAAATTCGAAAATATATATTTATATTCAAAATCACTTCACCAACCAAAATATAAATATTTAGAAGCGCTTGTCACACCGATAAAAGGAATGGGGTTCCATACATTTTCGGAAAATGCTGATGTAATACAATCAAATGATGCTAAAGAAAACTCTATAATGATATTTGATGATGTCGCATGTGAAAATCAAAACAATATTCGTGCCTATTTTTGCATGGGGAGGCATAGAAATATAGATTCTTTTTATTTATGTCAAACATATACGAGAATACCAAAACATCTTGTGAGAGATAATGCGAATTTCCTGATTATATTTAAACAAGATCATGTTAATATGAAACATATTTTCAATGAGCATGTTGGAGGAGATATGTTATTTAGTAAGTTTGTTGAGATTTGTCGAGAATGCTGGAAAGACAAATATGGATTTTTGGTTATAAGCAAAGATGACAACATTCAAAAGGGTCGATATAGAAAAGGATTTAATGTGTTTATTCACATTTAGTATTCTTCAACACGTTAATTTAATCACACATTCAATAACTGTTTAAATCATACCGGTTTATTATAAAAACATAAAACCACCAGTTTAAAACAACCAGTTTACAACCACGGGTTTAAAACCACCAGTTTAAAACCACTGATTTAAAACCATCAGTTTAAAACCACCAGTTTAAAACCACTGGTTTAAAACCACTAGTTTAAAACCATCAGTTTAAAACCACCAGTTTAAAACCACCAGTTTAAAACCATCAGTTTAAAACCACCAGTTTAAAACCCCCAGTTTAAAACCAATAGTTTAAAACCATCAGTTTAAAACCACCAGTTTAAAACCACCAAAAACCATAAAATGGATGAGGATGTCCTAAAAGAACTTATAAAGTCAAGAATTATTTTAAAAAGAAAATTTCAATCAATCAAGCAGGGGGAAGATGAAATAGGAAAACGATTGGAACACACCTTCAAACCTATAATAAAACCATTAAATGATGTTGTTAAATTATCACATTTAAATTTGGCAGAAACCAAAAACACAAGGAATACCATCAAAAAAGAAGAAATGTTTAAACCTAAAAGCGAAATAAAAGAAGAGACCAAGTTTAATATCAAGGGCAAAGATCATGATGATTCTGAAGATGAAAAGTTTTATTCTGAAGATGAATCAGATGAAAAGGAAAAGTTCTATGAGAGTGGAGCTGAAAGTCTGCATACATTACTTGAAAGAAATTCATTTGATACAACATACGGTCCTCGCAAAGATGAAAAAGGTGATTGGAATTTCGGCAATAGCAAGATGTATTTCGTTGATGATAAAATAAAAATTGGAAACCAAACTTGGGCTCTTACACCAGGCTTATATAAACTCCTATTTCATAAAAATCCAAAAGACTATGACACATATGAACTGGATATATAAGAAGATTTTAGAGAATACATGCGTACATCGAAAAGATAACCAACCTAATGGAAATATAAGAGGAAACAGAGGTCCAAAATATACAAAATCAAAAAACTATTTGAATCAACTCACACTGGTGAAGGTTTAATGACTGTTAATCTCAACAAACCCAACTATATATACTGGGATGATCCTAACGAATTAGTTGATCGTTTAAAATTATTAATAGCATCTAAAAATGCTGGACACACAAACCAAGACAACGAGATTGCATCTATTATTGAAGAGTTGAGAGAAGCTAATATAATACATTAACTTTAATGAAATGTAATCAATTATGAAATGACCGTCGATAAATTCGGTCACTATTCCAGTTCTAATATTTTTAGAAAAAATGCCTCAAAACTTTTGGGGATTTCTATTGACCAGCATTATAACATCGATATCAAAAATAGGAAAATTAAAAACTTGGCGCCGCCATCGGAAAGTAACGACGCAGTCAACAAAGCTTACCTACAAACACAAATCTTACACACTAAAGAAATAATAAAAAGAGATTTTACAGCTGAAATAAGAAATCTACAAAGTGAAATAACTCGATTAAGGAAAGATTTCAGAACTGTTCGGGACCAACAAGATGTTAGATCACTTATGTCAATGCCTCAAAATATTATTCTCAACAGTGTTCTTAAAAAGTGAATAATGGAAAGACGTGCTGTTGTAAACGAAGTCCATTCTCAAGCGAGAAAACATTTTCCTCGCCGTCGAGTAATAACAAAAGGTATTGATGATTTATGGCAAGCAGATTAAGTTGAAATGTTAAATTGTCAACAAATAGAGAAAGACCTCGTTCTGTATTATTAGCACTAGAAAATGATGGTAAATTTATCCACTCTAATTTAGTAAATGTGAAAGTTCATTTAAATTCCGAAACATACCCCTATGATGATTTAAACCTAAAATTTGAAGATGACAGATATGCAGTGCTTTACGACATGTATGTAAAGTTTCAACAAAACTACTTTTTTAAAGAGCCTCAACCAATTCTGTCGTGGGAAAAATTTAAAAATGCACCGATCGCAGTTATTGATGTTAGCTATCAAAACGAAGTCGTTAAAAGTGGACCAATAGAAGTAAAGCTGGAATTTGAAACAAATACACCAATACCATCTAAAACTTCGGCATACTGTTTGGTACTTCATGATCGATTAATTGAATATACCCCACTTACTGGAATTGTTCGAAAGATAATTTAAGCGATTGCTGTTCTAATTATTTCTTTTTTATTATTATATATATTATATATTTTTTACTTACCTCTTATATAAATTACCAATAAAAATAAAGAAACATTTTTTTAATTTATTGTAAAAAAAAATCATATATTTGTTTTATTTCTTTTTTCTTTTTATAAATATCTTAGTAATAAAAAACTTATAAATTAAAATAATAATACAATTTATATTCTTAAATCATGTCAAGCAAATCATCAAGTATACTATTGAGTCTGTCATTCTCCTCCTCCTCCTTAATATGATAATGGCCCCATGCATATGTATTCACTTTATCTTCTCTTACCATTCTCTTACTATCTTTAAAATTTAAAACTACTTTATACATCTTGGTAGTATAAAGTTCAATTTTGATCTAAAATTCAGCATATAATCACTAGTGGTTTGTTCGTTATATAATGTGTTTCTATAATTATCAATATTATAACGCCCAATGACACATTTTTTGACACCTTTAGCCTTCTTTATTTCTTGACCGTCTTCTACAGTATATGAATACATTTTTGGTCCTAACCCCACAAATTCTGTCATGATTTTCCCACTATTCTCATCCTTCATCATTCCAATAACCTTTTTGTTGCGTCGAGGTATATTGTATACATTATTTTCTGGATACGATGATGTATCGAAGAAATCATCAATGTCAGGCCTAATTTCTTCGTAAACATCATCTGAATATATTGTATAAATAAAGGAGTCAGTATCCATATAATTTAAAAATACACGCTCACCGAATTTCTTCTTTATGTATTCATAGTGGAAATCATACATTTTCCACTTGGCTAGTTCAAGTATACAAAACCCTAAATATATTGGTTTATTATAGATCACTTTTATTCTATTCATTTGAATAGCCCAAAAATTAGTACAAAATTCCGTCACACTATGGAAATTTGGTCTTGAAATTAAAGTTCTAGCGCCCGGTTCGTTGGTTACTCTATCTACCCAAGTTGTTACTAACATTATGTCTTTCCTTTTGTCAACATTCTACATTGTTTTACCAAATACTGCATTATTCAACAGTTTGAAAAAATTTCTAAGAAAATCGTTCGTTGCCTGTTGTCTTTCATTATTATTTTTCTCAATATATGAGGCCAACCATGGAGATTGGGTAAATGACAGAATCCGATGAACTTTTTTCAATACCAAACCGTTATCCAAACATTGTTTTAAGACCATATAATGAATTGGATATTCTATTTTGTCGGCAAAATCTGCGATAAGTTTTGGATACTTTGAACCTACAATTTTCTTATTTTCTGGACAGAAGGGTAAGTCATTGTGTTTATCATGAAGTTCTTTCGGATAACCCAAGTCAACCACATACATGAACCCAGTTTTTTGATTTGGCTTAAAATTTCTAATTGACAGCACATCAATAATCATCTTATCAGGATCTACCCATGCAAAATCTCCTGAGGGAAGAAATTGTTGCATAGCCCAACCGTATAAATTGTTAGCATCTATATATAATAGATAGCTAGATGGTTTGCTTGCGTCAAAATCTGCCATATATTTATTGTTTGCCTTGGTATGTCTTTTAGAACATTGTGTCAAACCACCTCTAATACCATTTTTAAATACATTAAACATGTCTGAATCTGTTAACAAATCTAATTCTATTTTGGTATGTCGAAGCATTGCATCAAAAGACAAACCTGGGGCGGTATAATATTGGCAAGGGTCCAGTTTGTGAATACGTTTACAAGATTTTCTGAAATTTTCAAAAACATCCGTGAGAAGAAGCACGTCAGTTTTTAAGTATAATTCCATGTAATCTCGTATTGTTTTACATTTAAACGTCTTCCACACTTGTTGTGCGTGTTCATAATCTTCTATGCTACAACTTGTATTATTTAGTTCACTGTAAAACGATTCTATTGGGGGAAGAGCAGTTTCGTTTAATTTATCAAAGTTATTGATATATTCATTGCAAAATATACCCTTCCTCCTCATTAAATTAAATTCTATATCGTTTGGAAAATGTCTTCTTATAGATACTAAGTCAGCATCATCGCAATAACTAGCTAAAGCATCTAAGCTGGCTGCCATAAAACGTAAAGAATCTAAAAATCTAAATTCCAACTTGTTGTATCTACCTTTACCCATTGTTATTGTATGTGATAGAGAAGTATACAATTCTTTATTTTGAGGTATAACATTTGTAGCACCATCAATTGTATTCAGCAAATTCTTTATGAATAAATGACAATCATAAGAAGAAAAGTTATGGAAGAATATCGGAATGAATTTGGAGACCTTATAATTTATATTGCACTCATTATGAGCTGCCCCCCTATATTGTCCTGTTATGTGACAGTGATCCCGAACTCTATCAACACCTAACTTTTTACTACATATATGACAATCTCTAGAGGAATAAAAAGATTTTCGTTCATCTAAGGTTAGTGGTGTCATTGGGCGATTTACATTTAGATATTCATTGTAAATTCTCCTACCTTCTCTATCTAATGTTTCTACAAACACTTGAGCAGAATCTTCACCGGTATATGAAATATATTTATCTAACGTGCTATCGAAACTACACTTAATATTTAAACCAAAAGCACAGGGAACGTGCTTATTTACATTATTACCCACTACCCCTATATTTACTAAAGCGCATTCAAAACCAGCGTAAAATATAAATAGAACATCCATTTGCTTTTGGTAGCTTGAATACTTCAGCTTATCCTTACCAAGTTTAGGAAATTCTGTCACAACGCCACTGCAGTTTTTATAATCATGTTTCTTATAAACATCATAATCTTTGGTATAGTATAAGCATTTGTTGCAGACATATAAATGCATTTTTTCGGAAGTGAGTTGACTAGTCAATAATCTAAAAAAAGTAAGTAATAATAATTATGATTTATATAGATATTGAAGATTAATTAATTACCTTGAAATATTATTCACTAATATGTAGTGAGCCTTGCCATCTTTCTCCAACAACACCAGATTGATATGAATACTCTTCACTGCCTTTGTTGTGCGGTATGGTCCAACAACAGAATTATTTTCGAATCCAAAAACGTTTACGCTTATATTGGGATTATTCTTTTCGAACGTGCTTATGGATCTCAAGTCTAATGGAAATTGCAATCCACTAAAATTTAGTACTACACCATTTGCTAGTATAATTATTGAATCCGCAATATTTTTGATTTTGTAGGCTGATGTTCTGTTAAAATTGATCAAATCATGATTTCCAAATGCAGCAATTATGCACCACTTGAAACAATATTCATTATTATTTTGAATATTAAGGCATGCTTTCTTATTTTGTAGTTCCCATGGTGTTTCTATATATTGTGATCCTTTAAGTGGGCACGATTGGTTGATACTTATTTCCAACGTCTTTAATTGGGATAGAGCCCATCCAGACCCCCGTGTTTGGAACTCTGACATTTGATTTTTGATATAATCAATATTTTTTTTAGTATATCCTCTATATCATCAGAAAATGTAATTTGGGTTGTTTTACTGTTGTGGAATATTTTTTCGATTTCAGCAATTTCTGCAGATTCCTTAAAGTATTCGCCAACAAGATTTAATTGAAATTTCAGCAGCTTGTGTTTGCTTAACCTGTCATTTATTAGTACAATGATGGGTTTTCCAGAGTTGGAAACGACTTCATCGAAATCAATTATATTATTATTTATTTTATACTGAAACTTTTCAATACGACCTCCGAAACCGCTACTGGTTGTTGGCAGGTTTTCTTTAATTATTTGGTCACTTTTAGTTTTATGAGAAACCGATTTACAATGAAGTCTCCAATGTTTCAATAAAACATTTTCATTACATGCATAACATAATTTTGAATATTTTTTCGATTTCAGCAATTTCTGCAGATTCCTTAAAGTATTCGCCAACAAGATTTAATTGAAATTTCAGCAGCTTGTGTTTGCTTAACCTGTCATTTATTAGTGCAATGATGGGTTTTCCAGAGTTGGAAACGACTTCATCGAAATCAATTATATTATTATTTATTTTATACTGAAACTTTTCAATACGACCTCCGAAACCGCTACTGGTTGTTGGCAGGTTTTCTTTAATTATTTGGTCACTTTTAGTTTTATGAGAAACCGATTTACAATGAAGTCTCCAATGTTTCAATAAAACATTTTCATTACATGCATAACATAATTTTGAATTTTTTAAATCTGGTTCATTTTGATTCTGTAACTGTGGTTGATGTTGCTGTTGTGATGGACACCACTGCTGGTTGAAATATCCGTGTTGTTGGTGATGTGCTCCATTAAATTGAAGATTATTAGAGTTGTGATTATTCAATGGAGGCTGTTGTGGAAGATTCCATTGTTGGTTGTTATATTGACTATGTTGTATGTTTTGTTGTTGTTGCTGATTATCTTGTTGCAAGGTATAATGTTGTATGTTTTGATGTTGTTGTTGGTTGTTAAAATTTTGATTTTGCACCTGTGGTTGTTGTGTTATATTCCATTGTTGGTTGTTATGCTGGTTATATTGTTGATTAAACTGTTGTTGATTAGATTGTTGCAAGTTTAAATGTTGCTGTTGTGTATACCCCTGCTGGTTGAAATATTCATGTTGTTGGTTTTGTGCTGAATTATATTGCTGATTGTTAAAATTGTGATTTTGCAAATGTGACTGTTGTGGTAGATTCCATGGTTGGTTGTTATGCTGGTTATACTGCGGATTAAATTGCTGCATGTTTTGCTGTTGTTGAAGACAGTGCTGATGTAGTTGATTAGCTTGTACGTTTTGCTGTTGTTGAAGACCTTGACCTTGCTGCTGTTGGTGGAGGTTTTGTTGTTGAATTGAATTCATTTGCTGGTGATCTATTTAGTTGATTTCTCCACATATTTAACTCTTGACGAAATTGATTTTCTTGTTGCTCGTACTCCCAAAGAGTTCTCTCTTGTTGTTGGTTTGCTGATTGTCCTGGATGTTTAACGAGATAATGCATTTTTAGTGCCAGGGTATGCTGACACCATTCTTTGCAAATATTGCATATTTTGTGCGATTCTAAATGCTTTTTATAAGCAACAGCACTACGCAATTGTGTAAGGCAATATTGGCATTGAAATTTCATCGAAGGCATTTTAAAGACGAAAATTATTTTTTTTTGAGTTCAAAGAAAAATGATACCTTATAGTTGAAGTCTCAACAGAAAGTGAATTGAGATTGCCTTCCAAACAACTCACAATGTATGATGTAGAAGAATTTTTTTACAACAACAAAATATATTGATTAGTTTCACTCTTCGTTGTCGTCAATAAGAAAAATGTAGTTATTTAAACAAACTAAAAATTGTATCATACAACATAAATATTGTCGTCAATAAGAACAAATCTTTGCACTTGAAGACCACCATGAATCCATCAATCCAAAACATGATGGATGCATGGTGGTCCACAATAATAAACAATTCTAAAGTATGTCGTTTACAAACCTCAAACTCAATTGCCTAGGACACTGAATCTTTAAAATCCCATGCATGATTGCTTCGGACTCTGAAATCGCTAATTGTCGCCACCAACACTCAAAACACTACCGAAAAATAAACAAATATTGCATATTTTGTGCGATTCTAAATGCTTTTATAAGCAACAGCACTACGCAATTGCGTGAGGCAATATTTGCATTGAAATTTCATCGAAGGCATTTTAAAGATGAAAATTATTTTTTTTTGTATGAAGAAGAATGATACCTTATAGTTGCCTTCCAAACAACTCACAATGTATGATGTAGAAGAATTTTTTTACAACAACAACAAAATATATTGATTAGTTTCACTCTTCGTTGTCGTCAATAAGAAAAATGTAGTTATTTAAACAAACTAAAAATTGTATCATACAACATAAATATTGTCGTCAATAAGAACAAATCTTTGCACTTGAAGACCACCATGAATCCATCAATCCAAAACATGATGGATGCATGGTGGTCCACAATAATTTTGAATTTTTTAAATCTGGTTCATTTTGATTCTGTAACTGTGGTTGATGTTGCTGTTGTGATGGACACCACTGCTGGTTGAAATATCCGTGTTGTTGGTGATGTGCTCCATTAAATTGAAGATTATTAGAGTTGTGATTATTCAATGGAGGCTGTTGTGGAAGATTCCATTGTTGGTTGTTATATTGACTATGTTGTATGTTTTGTTGTTGTTGCTGATTATCTTGTTGCAAGGTATAATGTTGTATGTTTTGATGTTGTTGTTGGTTGTTAAAATTTTGATTTTGCACCTGTGGTTGTTGTGTTATATTCCATTGTTGGTTGTTATGCTGGTTATATTGTTGATTAAACTGTTGTTGATTAGATTGTTGCAAGTTTAAATGTTGCTGTTGTGTATACCCCTGTTGGTTGAAATATTCATGTTGTTGGTTTTGTGCTGAATTATATTGCTGATTGTTAAAATTGTGATTTTGCAAATGTGACTGTTGTGGTAGATTCCATTGTTGGTTGTTATGCTGGTTATACTGCGGATTAAATTGCTGCATGTTTTGCTGTTGTTGAAGACAGTGCTGATGTAGTTGATTAGCTTGTACGTTTTGCTGTTGTTGAAGACCTTGACCTTGCTGCTGTTGGTGGAGGTTTTGTTGTTGAATTGAATTCATTTGCTGGTGATGTAATAGATTTGATCTATTTAGTTGATTTCTCCACATATTTAACTCTTGACGAAATTGATTTTCTTGTTGCTCGTACTCCCAAAGAGTTCTCTCTTGTTGTTGGTTTGCTGATTGTCCTGGATGTTTAACGAGATAATGCATTTTTAGTGCCAGGGTATGCTGACACCATTCTTTGCAAATATTGCATATTTTGTGCGATTCTAAATGCTTTTTATAAGCAACAGCACTACGCAATTGTGTGAGGCAATATTGGCATTGAAATTTCATCGAAGGCATTTTAAAGACGAAAATTATTTTTTTTGAGTTCAAAGAAAAATGATACCTTATAGTTGAAGTCTCAACAGAAAGTGAATTGAGATTGCCTTCCAAACAACTCACAATGTATGATGTAGAAGAATTTTTTTACAACAACAAAATATATTGATTAGTTTCACTCTTCGTTGTCGTCAATAAGAAAAATGTAGTTATTTAAACAAACTAAAAATTGTATCATACAACATAAATATTGTCGTCAATAAGAACAAATCTTTGCACTTGAAGACCACCATGAATCCATCAATCCAAAACATGATGGATGCATGGTGGTCCACAATAATAAACAATTCTAAAGTATGTCGTTTACAAACCTCAAACTCAATTGCCTAGGACACTGAATCTTTAAAATCCCATGCATGATTGCTTCGGACTCTGAAATCGCTAATTGTCGCCACCAACACTCAAAACACTACCGAAAAATAAACAAATATTGCATATTTTGTGCGATTCTAAATGCTTTTATAAGCAACAGCACTACGCAATTGCGTGAGGCAATATTTGCATTGAAATTTCATCGAAGGCATTTTAAAGATGAAAATTATTTTTTTTTTGTATGAAGAAAAATGATACCTTATAGTTGCCTTCCAAACAACTCACAATGTATGATGTAGAAGAATTTTTTTACAACAACAACAAAATATATTGATTAGTTTCACTCTTCGTTGTCGTCAATAAGAAAAATGTAGTTATTTAAACAAACTAAAAATTGTATCATACAACATAAATATTGTCGTCAATAAGAACAAATCTTTGCACTTGAAGACCACCATGAATCCATCAATCCAAAACATGATGGATGCATGGTGGTCCACAATAATAAACAATTCTAAAGTATGTCGTTTACAAACCTCAAACTCAATTGCCTAGGACACTGAATCTTTAAAATCCCATGCATGATTGCTTCGGACTCTGAAAATATCTTACCCATAGACTTTACCTTAAACATAAACATCAATAAGTTTTATTATTTTGGTGTAATTTGACACTAATTAGTTTTTTAAGTTTTTAATTGATTGAGTTAAAGGGTTGTTTATTTAAGATATGTAATTTGATACTTTCAGTTACAATTGTTTATTTATTTAAGTTTTTAATTGATACAGAACACAGTGCCTCCTACTACTGTTCCGGATATTTCGGACATGACGGTTTCTATTCCAGGGTACAAAATACTACGTAATGATCGATTGACTTCTCGTAGGGGTGGAGATGTTGCCATCTATATATCAAACAAGCTCCGTTTTAAGAAAGTTTTTTCTGTTTCTGTCCGGAAATGTGAGTCTCTATTTATGAATAACATGTGTGTCTTGTTTGGGGTTGTTTATTTGCCTTCGGGCAACATGGATGATTTTGAAGATCTTCACAGTAGTATCTTTTCCCGTTATAATAACATTGTAGCAATTGGAGACTTTAATTGCAATCTATTTAATACATTAAGATCTGGTTCACTTTGGGTGTGGACTGTATTCCAATATCTTTCATTAAGATGATTTTTCCTTACGTGTCACATATTTTAACTGATTTAGTTAACTGTATATTAACGACTTCGTCATTTCCACAGGCATGGAAGCAAGCACGTGTTGTGCCTATACCTAAATCCAAGGCCGTTCATGGACCCGAAGATTTCCGTCCCATTTCTATTCTTCCCGCTATATCGAAAATCGTTGAACATATTATTAAGTGCCAAGTTATGCAGCAATGTTTTGATAAAATTTGTGCTTCCCAGTACGCTTTTAGACCTGGTTATAGCACTACACATTTACTCATTGGCCTGACGGACGGTATTCGGGAGAACATGAATACAGGCAAGCTCAGTGTACTAATATCTCTTGACCTGTCTAAGGCATTCAATTCTATCAACTGCAATCAATTGATTACCAAACTTATGCATGAGTATGGTTTTTCTGTTTCGGCATGCATACTTATTATGTCTTACCTCAGCAATAGAATACAATTAGTAAGCTATAATGGTCTTCAGTCTGACTTTTTGCCACTCTACTCCGGTGTGCCTCAGGGTTTCGTTTTAGGTCAGCTCTTGTTTATTCTTTATGTGAATGATTTAGTTGACTACACTAGACTTCCGGATTATAGAACATATATGTATGCTGATGATATATTTTTGCTGTTTTGTGGTAAACCGCCTGTCTCTGAGATATGGGAGAGTAGTGCAAACACCTGTCTTCGAAGTATAGAGAACTGGGCTGGTATGAACTCTTTGTCTATAAGCTCATCCAAGACCAAAGCTATGCTTTTTCGACCATCTCATCGGGTTAGTCCTGAGCCTAACATATATATACAGGATGAAAGAATACAATTTGTGGACAGACATAAGTGTCTAGGCGTGATTATAGATAGTGAGCTTTCATTCAAATACCATATTGATGCATTATATGGTAAGGTTTTGTCTTCATTACGTAGAATTTATGCTTGTAATGCATATCTGCCAACCCATGTGAAGTATAGAATTGGCCATTCACTATTAATGTCTCATGTGAACTATTGCTTTGAGGTTATTTGTGGTACTGTGGGTTTATACCAGGCTAGGTTAAGGAAACTTGTAAACACTATTACTCGATTTGTTTACAATATTCCGAGAAGAAGTCATGTTTCTGAATTTGTTAAAAAATTTTTAAAATTCTCATTTAATGCTTATATCGACGTTCGTAATCTGTCTTTATTTCATAAGATTATTAAGTATAAAAACCCGGTTTTGCTATATAGACAATTCGAATTCTTCCACATCCCTAGGAATCCTCAAATATTCATACCTAGAATTTGGAAGGATATATTTAGTAAATCATTTCTTGTTCGTATTGCACGTACATGGAATATATTACCCCTGGAATTACGTATCTTTTCCCATTCTAATAATGTTTTTAGGTTAAAACTTTTGGAACATTTTAACAGACCTTTGATCGTGTTAGAATCTTAACATTAGTGTTACTTGTAACTAGGACTATTTCTGATTATATCTTTTTCCTTCTTCTTGTATTGTTATGGTGGGGACCACACTGAAATGAATATTGTATAATACGTATAGTTCAAAAACTTTTCATATTTTTCTTTTATATAATAAGTATGTTGTAGTCAAGCTTAATCTCATATTTGTTGTTTTCAAATTTAAAAAACAACAAGTTTAAAGTGGGAAGTAGTTAAAATTGATTACTTTTGGGGATGGCAGAGAATACTAGTTTCGTCCAACGCCACTTGGACTCATCAGTTCTCTTAGTTCTTTGTATTGAAACAAAGAACCCTTCCCCAATTTTATGACGACTCGAGCTCAAGAATAAGTGTGACTGATGAATTCGTTTCAATGCGAATTCAACCGAAAACACCTAAAAACTCTCGTAGCCGCATATGAAAACCAAATTAACTACTCCCACTGTCATGTGTCTCCACATTGCAGAGAATGCACATAACTATTTTGATAGTTGTCGAAAAATAACAACAACCAATCGTCCACGGTGCTCTGTGTCTATATTTAGATTCGCTTTGGCAGTTTTGTTGAGATGTGTGTTTTACTTACTATTTGTTGTAGTCAAGCTTAATCTCATATTTGTTGTTTTCAAATTTAAAAAACAACAAGTTTAAAGTGGGAAGTAGTTAAAATTGATTACTTTTGGGGATGGCAGAGAATACTATTTTCGTCCAACGCCACTTGGACTCATCAGTTCTCTTAGTTCTTTGTATTGAAACAAAGAACCCTTCCCCAATTTTATGACGACTCGAGCTCAAGAATAAGTCGACTGACTGACTGATGAGTCCAAGTGGCGTTGGAAGCTCGAGTCGTCATAAAATTGGGGAAGGGTTCTTTGTTTCAATACAAAGAACTAAGAGAACTGATGAGTCCAAGTGGCGTTGGAAGAAACTAGTATTCTCTGCCATCCCCAAAAGTAATCAATTTTAACTACTTCCCACTTTAAACTTGTTGTTTTTTAAATTTGAAAACAACAAATATGAGATTAAGCTTGACTAAAACAAATAGTAAGTAAAACACATATCTCAACAAAACTGCCAAAGTGAATCTATAATAAGTATGTTTATTCAGATGTATATATTTGAAATGTAATGTTTTTGGCCTTAAAGGCTTTGTATTGCATAAATGGATTAAATAAATAAATAAATATGTTTCTTATGGACAACTCTTCCACTTTGTGTTACTATTGTGGAAGTTCCATCTTCTTTTACTATTTCTTCTTTATATTTTTGTGTCAATTTAGTTCCCCATCTTTTATTAATTTTGACAAAAACTGTTTGACCAGGAATATAAGTTTTAGGTTCTGATTTTTTTATTATGAAATTTTTAATCACTTTTCTGTTTCTTTCGTAGCCTTTCCATATTTGTCTCGCGTGTCCGCTCATAATCCCCAGGTGAAAAGTCGACTGTTCTTCCAAAGAACAAATCTACTGGTTTTTACCCACAGTCGAGTGAACAGAATGATTATATTCATTCACTGTTCTTTCTACCAATTCATCAAAATTCCTGCATATTTCCTCTTCCTTAAGGCATCTCATAATTTCTGCAAGCGTAGAATGGAAACGTTCAGTCTCTCCATTGGCTTCGCTTCTGTATGGTGGTGTTGTGAATACATTTATGCCTAACTCATCCTTCTTCATAAAGAGTATAGCAGCAGAATTTAAAGATTTTTTATTTTTATTAAAAGATTTATTATTAACGATTGTTTTAGAATATAAGATCCCTTAATGTTCTCCTTATGTCTTCAATTGATTTTCCATTTAGTATTTTCGCTTGTGCGTATTTAGAAAATCTATCCAAGGATGTCAAAATTATTTTTTATCTGTAAAAAACAAACCTATGTGTATTACTTCTCCGGAATATGAAGGAATTGGAGTTTCACTTAATCTTGTTTCATTAGGGTGTCTATCATATTTGCTTTTCTTACATATGGAACATAGTTTTACTATTCTTTTGATTTTGGACAACATACTAGGAAAATAAAATCTTTCTAATATATGGGCCTTGCTTTCTACTGCATTTCTATGGGCTCGCTTATGAGTGTCGATTGTTATATCCTCTTCTCCATCCTCCTATGTAACGTCCTCAAAAAATTTTTGAGTATAACGTGCCTTATAATTAACGAAATGGTTTGGATATAATACCTGTATTTTTCCCATTACTGATTCTAGAGCATTAATACCACTTATAACCGAAGGATATCTTTTTAGAAAATTGGTTAAATTTGTGCTACTAAATAATAAATAAATTTTTCCAAGTGTAAAGTAATGACTTACACTCGTAAAAACTTTTCAATTGTATTTAACTATTCCTACAACTCTGGTACCGACTTTACTCGAGTAAATTTAATTCAAGACTTGGGTGTATTTTTCGATCCAATTCTCTCCTTTAAACATCATATGGAGTATATTATTTCGAAATCTAATTCCCAATTTGGTTTTTGAAAGTCTGGTTAGACCTCATATTGAATATTTATCCATAATTTGGGATCCTTATTACAATGAAGGAATAAACAGAATTGAAAGAATTCAGAAACGTTTCACAAGATTTGCTTTAAGAACTACTTATAACATTGATAATATGCCTCACTATATTGAACGATGCCGAATCCTTGGTATTCAGCAACTATATCAAAGGAGGAAGCTGCAAGGTATTGTTTTTATAAAAGATTAAAGCAGCTTGTTGTTGTGCTCCACGTTGGTGCGCCTATAAAGCAGCTTGTGAGCGGAGCTGATATGGATTCATACGAAAGAACAATACAAGATTTCTTTTGAATGAATACTTTCACTCCTTGTTTAGTGTTTGTTTATTTAGAGCGGTGGAGGGAGAAAATAAAAAGAAATAAAACACAAGCGGTATCAATTCTTTTGTATAAAATTAAGATTGGTTTTATTGAGTTCAAGAAGTTATTTTCTATTACAACAAACAAAATTACCTTTGTAATTTGGGGTGGCGACAGAGGCCTTTTGTGCTTTCGATGCTAGTCGACAAGTGAACGCAGAGGTTCTTGCAAACAAGGATTGCAGTGACCGCAGAGGATCTTTGTCGTTTTCTACTACATTTACAATTAATTTCCAGTGAGAGAAAGAGTATCAAATGTACCAAAGTGAGTAAACCAACAACAACCACCGCCCGTTGGCATCAACACTCTACGGTCTCCGCAGAGGGAACTTGCTGAAGTGATACCTGATGATGTCAATCAGCATTCGTGATCGACTAGGCTCGGGAAGTTGAAGGCCAACGTATCTAACTTATACATTGGTACAATGATATGGTCGGGACGTAAACAATTGTAGCAATACCGATAATAGGCTACTGCGCGCAATTGTTTCTCGGGCATCTTGAGATGCCATAACTAACACAAAGGACAGCACGAAAGAAAGAACAGATAAGATGCTTAATTAGGCAGCACGACTAATTTCGCTACTGGTCGCCTAACAATACCCTGAGAAGTTCGAATATCTACAACGCGAACCTTACCATCATCGCCGGGATGAGTTTCAACGACCCGACCTAACTTCCAAGACGTAGGTGGCAATTTCTCGTGACGAACTACAACTATATCATCGACCTCAATATTTCTCTGGGGATATTTCCATTTGTATCGTTTATTCAAATTGAATAGATATTCTTCTTTCCATCTAATACACAATTGATGGGTTAAAGCTTTCAGTTTTCTATATCTATTGATCAAACTAAACGGTGCTTCTTCAATAAGGGGTTCAGGTGGAGAAAGGAGGGGTGCACCTATGAGAAAGTGACCCGGAGTGAGTGCTACTAATTCCTCGGGATTATCCGACATAGGATACAGGGGTCGAGAATTTAGACATGCTTCGATACGGGTTAGAATTGTAGAAAATTCTTCGAAAGTATAAGACATGGACTTTACATGTCGATAAAAATGCTTTTTGAAACTCTTTACAGCTGCCTCCCAAAGACCACCCATGTGGGGAGCGCCAACTGGTATGAATTGCCATGTAAGTTCTTGATACCCTAAAGTAGACGACACAGTATCACGACTTTCTCGAATAAAGCGCCTAACATCCTCTTCCAATTTATGTGAAGCACCAACAAAATTAGTCCCATTGTCTAAGAACATTGATTTGGGACAACCACGACGGCCTATGAAGCGATAAAAAGTAGCCATAAATGCAGCCGACGAAAGATCAGACACAGCCTCTAAATGGACCGCTTTAGTTGCAAAACAAACAAACACGCAGACGTACCCTTTCGTAATACGACAAGCACGTCCGGTAAATGACTTAATGTCAAAGGGACCAGCAAAGTCTACTCCAGTTGTGGTGAACGGCCTATTCATCATAGTTCTTTCTGGCGGTAGTGCACCCATGATCTGTGGACACGATCGATTTTTATCTAACCAACAAACCTTACAACTATTAATAACGGTGCGGATAAGTGTTTTAACACGAGGAATCCAAAACTCTGTTCGAATGATACGCAACATAAGCTGGTTTCCACCGTGAACGGATTTTGCATGTGCAAATTCAACTAAAAGGCGGGAAAACCGACAATTATAAGGCAAAATAATGGGACGTTTTTCGGTCTCGGATAAGGTGTGAGAGTTGACTAAACGCCCATTGAAACGCATAACTCCAAAATCGTCTTAAGCTGGGTTTAAAGGTAGGAGGGAGCTAGAAGATGGCAAAGGACGTCTATCAAGGATATGTTTGTACTCCTGTGCGAAATAAGCCTTTTGTGTCAATATGGCTAAATTATTTTTGACCATTCTAATTTCCGCGGAGGTCGGAATTTTTGTTGAGAAACGATATGGGCTAAGATTGGAGACGAGTTTTATGTATGAAACGATACATATATGCCAAAGATCGCAACGCTTTATCAAGAGAAGAAAAACGATCTAACAGGTCTTCGAATTCCGAGAAGAAAGAATAATGAACTTTGTTTCAAGGGGAGTGATGTCTGAGGTTCTCCAAGCGGAGTTATCTAAACTCAGCCAACTAGGACCCTTCCACCAAAGGGAACTGTTAGCGAGTTCTAAAGGCGAAGTTCCACGACTTCCCAAGTCTGCCGGGTTGTCTTCAGACCTAACGTGAAACCAATGACCATTCCCTACATTTTGTTGGATTCGGCAAACCCTATTTGCCACAAAAGTGGTCCAAGTAGTGGGTGTTTTTCGCAACCAAGCTAACACAATGGTCGAGTCGGTCCAACAGTAAATTTTATGGATGGTGTAAAGGCGCCGAAATTGCGTTTTGAAAAAGAGATAAATAAAAACACGAACGTTTTAATTTTCAAATAATAAAAAGCAGAAGCTTTATTGAGTAAATAAATAAATATAATTAAAGTAAAGGGAAAAGTATCAAGGCGAACACATTACCTGTGTTACGGATGGCGATCGAAAACGAAGAGTCAATAATAATGCCGAAAGGTCGCGTAGGCGCAAAAACAACACTCATTAGAAAACCCCTAGATGACAGATCACTGTTGCAACAAAAAAGGAGTAGGCCGTTTTCTAACAAGTATGCAAATCGAACACAATGAATGTAAGGCGAAAAGCGGGCATTTCCAAACAATGCACATTTAAACTAAATATTAATTCTTACTTAAACATTGGCGCCGACCTTGCAACATTATTAATGTTGTAACACAGACCGATAAAGATTTACAATAACAATAAATGATATATAATAGAATAGGTGGTGCAGTGTTTTGTGAGCAAATTCGAATTTTATTCAATTGGTTCCGACATAACCGATAACAATATTTATGAGGCGTGTACGAATCGTCCGCAGTAACGGACGTACGCTCTACCATACCATACGAACATGGTGTGAATTGCCCGAAGACGCCAAGGTCGCATTGGAACCCACAGTTATGGATTCCGACCTGGAAGGTACGAAATTCGAGTTCGATGCCGATAACGAAGAA
Organism: Musca autumnalis; assembly: GCF_047663935.1. Classification (NCBI taxonomy): domain Eukaryota; kingdom Metazoa; phylum Arthropoda; class Insecta; order Diptera; family Muscidae; genus Musca; species Musca autumnalis. The sequence goes on along the minus strand of NW_027411866.1, from coordinate 61,912,664 downwards.
CCCGCAGTTACGGATTCAGATGTCAACTATTTTTTTTTTTTTAATCCGCAGTGACGGATTTGGACAGATCTCCATTTTCTAGCAGAACCCGCAGTGACGGATTCAGATGAAGTGTGCATTATACTACGAAAAAATTAATATGTTACTCCGAGTTCAAAAGAGTACAAATGAGCCGCTTCACAACGCGCTTACCGTACTAACATCCGGTACACAAAAATAAATGTACTTGAACTACGAACATTACGAAACCGATTCACAAGCGATAACGGTTCGTCAATTACGACAGGTTCAGGATGAGCGATAAATGAGCACCTATAAACAAATTTATCACCAGCTCCAAAGACCACCTATATGTGGAGCACCAGCTGGAAATAAATGCCACGTAAAACCAATATGAAATAACGAAAATTTTGACGTAGACCACGAGAGGCACCCACAAAATTCGTAACATTGTCCGAAAATATCAAGAAGGGACAACCACGACGTGCTGTCATGAGTGACGAAACTTTTCCAGCACCTCTTCTAAGTCAGTCGAAAAGTACGATAATTTTAGACCCAAGCGGAGCGAGATCTCGACTAGACCAATCCGACTTGTCTAGACAGCCACCAAAGTAATTCCATTCACCACGAATCTATTCGAAGAGAAAACCAGAATGTACCAACTAAGCCACGACTACACAATTGTAGAATCCGTTCAACAGCGAAATTCCAAGTCGATTTTCTTAACAATAATTTTCAAAGTTCTGACGTTAAAAGTGCACTGAAAACTCTAGTCGAGGGAGTGCAACCGATTTTAGGGGAGCGATAACACGATAATAGATGCACGAGCACATCTACGAATTTATGCCACTCCGAACGAGTAGCGAACAAGAGAGATTCGTCCCAAACAATTTAATAAATTCACAGCTAATTTCGATTTTCCGACAAAGGAATCGGTCCAGTCACAAGCCATCCGAAAACAGAATTTTGGGCGAGCAAAGTTCCCGACAAAATTGACTGACAACCATCTACCAAGATTTTTGGATACAAGTCTGCACCCAACAACAGATCCACAGGACGTGAATCGAACAAATTAGCATCTGCCAGACGAATACTTGGCATTTCAGCTCTTAAATGAGAGGAAACAGAAAACGACGGCAAGTTACCAGAAATTGACGGCAATACCAAAGCACGAGTTTCTAATAACACCGAAGGATCGCAAGGGCTTCCAATTTTTATGGGACAAACTTTTTGTGAATTTGCCGAAATTGCACAATTCACACCCGAAATAACCGCATTCGTTGAACATACCGGAAGTTTCAACCTATTCTGCAATCGCTCTGTTAGAAAAGAGGATTCAGAGGCGGGGTCTATTAAAGCCCTAGCTGGGTACGCAATGCCACAATGCTTTATGTTCACCATCGCTGTTCCCACCAGAACCGACTTATTCTGTGAGGTATGAAAGACCTGACGAGCTACAGATGCCGAGGATGTGGATGGACGAGAAGGGTCGAGAGTTGGAGGGTTGGAAGGACGAGCTACAAATGCCGAAGATGTGGATGGACGAGGAGGATTGACGGGTGGAGGGTTGGAAGGAGTAGGAGTGTTCCTGCTGACCGAGGAAACACTGGAGATCGAACTATTTGGAGACGAGTCGCTACGATGTAGCAAGGTGTGATGACTTCGATTACATTTCGAACACCGACGATAACTACTGCAAGTTTTTACTTCATGCCCCGTACGCAAACAATTCACACACAATCTACGACGTTTCACAGTGGAAAACCTAGCCGAGACAGACATATTTTTGAATCGAGGACATTCAAAAAGCAAGTGGAACTGCTGGGGACAAAGAAAGCAATCATTTTTCTGCGAAACCTTTGGAGAAGGAGAAGAATTCGTATTAGTCATATACGAGTGAAGTTTATTCACGTTAGACTTTTTAACCGGATCCTTTCCTCTCATATCGTGAAGACACATGAGCGTCTGAATTCGCTCAGTTAGAAAACTGTCGAGATCTTTCCACAAAGAAATAGACGATTTGTCTTTCACGCTTTGCTCCCACAAAGTTTGTGTTAATTTTGGGAGCCTTTGAAGACAAATAAAAACTAAGAACGGATCCCAATTTTCCGTACTAACGTCGTAAATGGACATTGCAGACACACAACCATTAATACCACGCTGGATTTGTTTGAGACCCGAACACGTCTCGATTTCAAGTACCGGAAGCGAAAATAATACTTTGAACTGACTATGAATTAACAAACGAGGATTGTCATAAGTCGATTTCAAAGCATTCCATGCTAGACTGAAGCTACGGTGAGTCAAGGGGAATTTAGAAACAATTTCACGAGCTTCCCCACTAGTTTTTTGCGTCAAATGACAAAGACGCTCAATATCCGACAATCTCGAATTTGTAATATATACCGTGCTAAATAAGTCTCGAAAAGTAGGCCACGAGAGAAAGTCACCTTCGAAAACGGGAATATCGCATGGAGGCAAAGCTAAATTATGGACAATGTCTAAATTTGAAGGGTTAATAGCAAAATTCGAGCTATCCCTAGAATTCCCAATACCTGATATTGGGGAGCTAGAAGCTTGAGTACCCACACTTCGAACAGTGTGAGTAGACGAATTCGTGTTGTTTAAACCGGGATCGTTTCTCGAGACTTCCCTTGGAGTGGCAGACAAACCCTGCTCACCCTTAGAAATGTTGGAAGGATCCTGGTTTAACGAAACCACTGAACTGCTGTAAGAGCTCAAGGAAGATTTTCGAGACCGCCGAAACTTATTTAAATATTTATTAATTATGGCCTGACATTCCATAAAAAGTTCATAAACAACCGCGTATTTACCATCGACAACACCAATGTCTTCCGCAGTTGTATCCTCAGCCGATTTCAAATACTCGAGGCAGTTATCAAAGGAACTTTCCACCTTGGACCAATTTTTAACTAACTCGGTACTTTTTACTTCTAAGATAAAGAAATCCAAGTCTTCTTCCTTCGCGTCTTTAATTTTGGCACAAAATTTTACCAAATTATCCGAAACACGAGTAAAATCATTGAGAGGAGTGAAAGCCATTTTGCAAAGATTTTCTTTAAGATCACGCGAAAACTTCAAAATTTACGAAAAAATAAAAAACCAAGCTTTTCAAGCAGAAAATGCGACAAAAAACGATAAAAGCGAAAAATTCCAACTCAAATAATCGAAAAAGTTTAAATTCTTGCGAAAAGATCAAATTTCTTTTCAAATCCAACAAGAATTTTCAAGATTTTTCACAAAAAAATCTACCAAAAATAGCAAAATTTACGAAAAAATTGAGAAAAATCAACAAAAATCGCCGAAAATGTTCGATAACAAACGAAAACCCAACTTTTTCCCTTTAATAATTTCGAAAAATGTTCAAAAAGTGTATAAAATATCGAAAATAGCAAAAATATTTCGAAAAAATTCAAAAAATAATTTATAAATATATAATATTTATGTCAAAATATTCAATAAATAAGCTTGAAATATTTTTTACGATACCAAAAATATTAAAAACGGCAAAAAATTACTATTTTTATGTCCAATTACAATAAAATATCGATTACTACTATCGTAAATGCGGACTGTAGGGTGCACGATAATCGAAAATGTCCAAAAATGTATTTATTTTTATATATACACACACTGCAATTTAGTATGCAAGCAATTTTCTCTTTTGTACCCAACGTGTAAACCAGCCCCAATCGACCGACCCGATGTGTGTAGCGTACACGCAAACAAAAGAGAAACGAAAAAAATTATTTTCACTAGGCTAGCTACAACTGCCTAAAGCAATGGTATGTATGTAAGTGATGTGTGTGTATATAACAAGCAAGAGACCGACGACGACGTACGTATGTCACTAGCGTATGTATGTTTATATTATTGTGTATTATTGAACAGGGATTAATGCGAGAATAGAAGGAATAATTTTGTGTATTTTTCGGTGGTTTATTTCTTTTGTTAGGCACAACAAGACAGTGGTAACCCGATGGAAATAATAAAGTAATTAATTTTCAATAAATAAATGAATTATTTTATTAATAAAATTATCGAAATTTAACACGACTGTTAATTAAATTTTATTAATAATTACACCACCACTCAATAATGAAAAATACACTGTTTTTGAATAAAATGTTTGCACTTTTTTCACAATAAATTTTGCAACAAAAATTATTTTATATTGGTTTTCACTGTTCAATAATAACACCGAAAAAATCAGAAACGACAAAAAGGAATACGCGACGCGTTGTAAAGCGGCCGTAATTGTTGTTGTTGTGGGAACGAAAAGAATTTTTGGACGATGGATATTTATGTTTGTTTATATTTTTTATTATTATTTTTTCACAACGCGAGCTCACAATAATGAAGAACACTGCACTCACCTGTTGGTTTGTTGATGTTTTAATGATAATGATGTTAATGACGATGTTGATGAGGATGATTAAGATGTTGTTGATGCTGCTGCGAGAATAAGCAAGACGAAAACCAATTAGAAAATAAATCAAAACAAATCCAAAGGCTCGTATCCGGCTCGAAGGACCAAAATGTAAAGGCGCCGAAATTGCGTTTTGAAAAAGAGATAAATAAAAACACGAACGTTTTAATTTTCAAATAATAAAAAGCAGAAGCTTTATTGAGTAAATAAATAAATATAATTAAAGTAAAGGGAAAAGTATCAAGGCGAACAGATTACCTGTGTTACGGATGGCGATCGAAAACGAAGAGTCAATAATAATGCCGAAAGGTCGCGTAGGCGCAAAAACAACACTCATTAGAAAACCCCTAGATGACAGATCACTGTTGCAACAAAAAAGGAGTAGGCCGTTTTCTAACAAGTATGCAAATCGAACACAATGAATGTAAGGCGAAAAGCGGGCATTTCCAAACAATGCACATTTAAACTAAATATTAATTCTTACTTAAACAGATGGGAATATCTAAATCATTCAATATGGGCTTTAGAAGTTCCGACGCTAACACAGCCCCACACAATTCTAATCGAGGTAATGACACCGATTTTATAGGCGCTACTCTCGTCTTGGAGGCCAACAAATGAACATGAACTTCTCCGTGCGGGCTCCTAATGCGGATATAAATTACCCCCGCGTATGCTTTCTCTGAAGCATCAGAAAATACATGTAGCTCTGCCAACGAGTTTGGTTCATACTGAACCCAACGCGGAACTTTTATTGAGTTCACCTGAGGGTAATTTTCAACGAAGCTTTGCCAGGAGTTTCTTGTAGCGGTAAGAAGAGAATCATCCCATCCTATATTGTCTAACCACACTTCTTGCATTATTATTTTCGCTCCGACAATAACAGGGGCTAACCAGCCTACGGGATCAAACAATTTTGCTATATGAGAAAGCACTTCCCTCTTCGAATAATTAGCTTTGCTAGGGATGGGATTTACAGAAAAATAGAACGAATCCAAACTGGCATTCCATCTTATGCCCAATGGTTTGCAACTACTAGCCTCTACAAATGAAAGAACCTGAGCGTCAACTAAATGGTCAGGAGGCAAACGAGCAAGTACAGATTTATTATTTGAGGTTCACTTCCTCAACTCAAATTTAGCAGTGGATAGAGAAGCAATTAGCTGGTCACGAGCAAGCACTGTGGTTTCTAAATCATGTGCACCAGCGAGGACGTCATCAACATACATGCTGCTGCGCAGAATTCTCGAAGCTAAAGGAAACTCTGATTCACAATCATCAGCAAGTTGTAACAAAGTTCGAATTGCTAGAAACGGGGCACAATTTACACCAAACGTTACAGTTTTCAATTCGTAATCACTAATAGGGTCATTTGGGGACTCTCTAAACAGAATTCTTTGAAGTGGAGTATGTTGTGGGTGGACGCGTATCTGACGATACATTTGCGTGATATCACAGTTAAATACGAACCGGAATAAACGCCATCTTAATATTAGCAAGACTAAGTCTGCTTGAAGGGTAGGTTCTACATGAAGAATGTCGTTCAGACTTATACCATTAGAAGTTTTGTTCGATGCATTGAATACTACGCGCAATTGGGAGGTCTGTTTTTCTAGATTGACCCCTGGATGGTGGGGTAAGTAACAGACAAGTGGCGCTTGTGAGGGGGAGACTGGATGCATATGACCTAGGTCAAGATACTCGCGAACAACTGCATCATACATTTCTTTGAGAGAGGGTTTACGCAAAAGCGAACTTTCATTTCTAAAAAATTGATGTAAGACATTTTGCCGAGAATCACCAATTTGCAGACTTTGCGGAAATTCAGAACGAATGGGGAGTGTGACAACGTATCGACCCTCTGAATTCATCGTAATTGTGGACTTATAGTTCTCCTCGCAGAACTTGTCCGATGGCGAGAGTACTTTACGTTTGGGAACCTCCTCAAGTTCCCAAAACCGCAGAAGAGTGTTGTTGAGGCTATCCTCCTCACTAAAGTCTAAAGTGGTTGTGAAGATCTGCAAAGGGGTACAAGGAATTGGACCAGAAAGGATTCAACCAAACACCGTATTTTGCGCCAACAGAGAACCTAGTATGTTTTGTTGTACCCCAGGCAACAATATATGAGGATATAAGTCCGTACCCAACAACATATCTAAAGAGCGACAATCAAAAATGTTTGGATCAGCCAAACGGATATTAGGCAATTTACTTGCTAAAACGGGGTCAATAGAAAATGATGGAAGGTTACCAGATATTTTAGAGAGAACAAAGGCATCGGCTTTCAGTAAAAGGGAAGGGCTAAAGCGAGAGCTTATACAAAGACGACAGTTTTTCCAAGAGGTAACAGAAGAACAATCACTTACACCAGAAATCTTTGCAACAGTGGATCTAGACGATAATTTTAGGCTATTGAGAAGGTTTTCAGTTATGAACGTAGCCTCAGACGCAGGGTCAATGAGGGCTCGAACAGGGTAAGTAGTTCCTTCATGAACAACATTGACAATTGCAGTACCGAGCAGAACCTTTGAGTTGTGGGACGTGTAATGAACTTGACGGTTCATTACAGTAGGATTAGCACCAGTGGAGGTAGAGGCAACATTATCCAAGTTAGAATTTGATTGAGTTCTAGTGTCTGAACGTGGGGTTGTCACAATCGACGTGATACTACTTTGGGAGGGCGATCTATTGAGTTTATGCATAAGCGTATGATGCCTTCTACGGCATACAGTGCAATTATGCTTGCTAGGACATTCGCTAACCGAATGACCTCTACACAGACAATTGAAACACAAGTCTTGTCTTTTCACAACAGAAAGTTTTTGTTCGAATGTCAACTTTTTGAAACGAGGACAATAGTATATCGCATGATTTTCAGAGGAGCAGACAACACAACGATGTTTTGCATTTGATTTTAATGCATCAGCGGAAGTTTTCGCCAAATGTGCCTTAACGTTGCGATTATGTGGCGAACTTGAGGAATCTATACCTTAAAGGTCACGCAAACAGGCAAGCGTCTGAATTCGGTCCGTGAGGAAAGAATCGAGCTGAGACCATAACGATAAGGACGACCTATCAGTGAGACTCTGTTCCAGAGTGTCACTGTAAGCTTTGGCAGACGCTGAATGCAAATAAAAACTAAAATTGGATCCCAATGATCCGTAACAATGTCATAGACTGACATGGCAGACAAACAACCGTTAATGCCCCTTTTTTAAAGTTTTGTTATGTAACTATGTCGGGAGTGTAAGGGGGAATGAGGCATACCAAGATGTCGCTGGTATACACTTGCCATTGAAGAAATTCGGTCTAGCTCAGTGGCCACTCCTGACTAGCTATAAACAAAATTGATTCATTATCAATCACAAAAAAATGCTTATTTAAATTCAAAAGAATTAAAGTTGTTGTTGTTGTTGATGGTACCCAAGATGTTTGCTGGGTTACCTTGCCCTCCCAATGGATTTCTACGCAAATCCCCAATGAGTCTTAATTGACTCCCAAAAAAAAACTTCCATTGGCTGAACCTCCCTTCTACATTACCTTATAAAGAAATATTTACCACATATTCAACAAATATGGTTTCATATTATAAAGACAATTCAGGTTTTATTTGGATACCCATATGGTCCAAAAATATTTACATATTCATTAGTTTCCAAGGAAACATTTATAAAGACTCTACAAATTATAATTAAAAAAAAAAATGATCAAAAGCAGATGAATTGGTTGTCAACCACAATGCCGGTGCTAATACGCACTTGTACTATGATATCAAAAGGAATCACTAACCCTATTGAGCTCAATTGGAATGATCCAGACTTATCAAAAAAAAAAAAAAAAATTTTGATGCTTAATTTTTATCAAACTTTGATTGGGATCGACATCCTCAAATAAATGACAAGGGTTTAAATCAATGAAAAGATTAATTAAGATTTAAATCAACAATAATAAATTTAAAGTCAGAATTGATTCTAGACTATGCCTTAAAATTCTAAATTATATAAGTATAATTTTTCATGTATAAATTCTAATGGTTATATACATATATACACCATGTACATATATGTATAAGGTGGATAAAAAGATCCAAGGCGGTTTTGTTAAGAGTGATTTGTTAGTATCCAAAATTGAATACTAAATAGTTTCAAAGTTACTAAAAGAATAATCGGTTACACCTGTCAGCACAGAATTCACAAATACATTTTCAACGAGTAAAAGTAAAAATACTTAAAGAACGATTAGAGGCCAAAACGCACTTTGAGACCAATGAAAGCTTATGGCGTTAAAAACAAACGCAGTGTAAAAATAAATCTTACACCTTGCTATAGATGATCTTAATTATTTCTCATTTTGCGTTCCTCTTCTGTTTCTCTTTTCTTTTATGTTCTACCCTTCTGTACTCGCGAATACTGCACGTGGTGATGCACCGCTATGTTCAGAAATTTACCGCTATAAAAGTCAATTTACATATGTACATACATGTATATATGTAGTACAGACATGTTCACTTAAACATATGATCAAATTCAGAAAACCTTTTTTTTATAGAAAAAAAAAATTTAAGCAAAGTTAATTAATTTCAATTTATGATCGGCTGACCGTCGATCTCAATGAATGTAGAAACGTAGTTCCTTATCTCCCTGCCTTTGGCGGAGAAATAAGGATACTACTTTTAATACTAATAGGCAAACAGATCACACTGGTGGTGTACACGTAAGTATACTACAGACAGATTTCACAGGCACTACACTGGTTTCTACTTATCTGCATTCCAGCTGGGTTATTCAGCATGTGGGAGGCCGGTACAGTTTGAATGGACAGCTAGTTGTAGTTTGTAACCAGGTCAGCTAAATCCACTGCAACAAAATCCGGGCGATGATGCACGGTGTTGTGGTTAGGAAAGGTATTTTCGTCATAAACACGTTGACATCGAATTCGGCAAAAAAATGCAATACCGCTATGCGTGTTTGGTTGGACTGCAACCATTCAAAAAAAACTTGCGGTGGCGGTAAATTGTGCTGGTGTAATTCATCCAAGGCCACTGATGTATATTTATTAGTGGGAGCCAAGTTTGGTTTACCCTTCCGCTCAATATCTTGAAACGCTTTTACTTCCAAAATTTCTCACAAGTGTTTGCGAAAGTGGTGGATGGGGTATAAAACACTTTTATGACGGCCGATGATCTTGCGATGGAAACTCCATGCGTTTATAAAAATGATGTAACCAGCACAATTACCGTTTTCGCCAAACCTTAAGAAAACGAAACACGCACTTTAGTAACACAATCTAATTTCTTTATAGTACTGTTGTACTAAAAGCTTACCTTCTGGTAGAAAAAAACAAATGGAGCGAAAAATTTCTTATTGGAACTATGTTCCTTTAGATATTCCACGGCACAACACTTGCAAAAATTTTACTGTAGTACAGCCACGCGAATTTCACAACTGCTCGGTTGTAGTGGTGTTGACGATGTTAAAGCGGCCGTGGTTTCTAATGCAAATAAAATTGCATTTTCAAGTTGGCTTCATGGCCCGGAAAAAATTTGCAAATGAAATGAAAAGAATGTCCGCCATTTGCATGCCGGGTTGCCAGCTTCCAAAAATTGACTGTCAAAGTTGTGTTGACCAACTCCACTGAATGGCGTTCCTTACGCCGTCGCCACCTAGCGTACGTTTACATTTATGAAATTTGTCCGGGTTGCAATGTAAACGGTTAACATAACAAACCCGAACACGTTGGCATAGGCCTGCCGAAGCCATACTGATTCGGGAAGTTAACCGATGGATGTTAAGAGTGGGGAAGAACCGCGACCCTGAGATTAAGAGTACAAAAAAAATCATAAGAAGGTAAAAGCCGGGCTGATTATTTTGTTGGCACCATGTGCTGTAAATCTTTGCAATGGTAGACGCCTATCTTCCTACCACGTAAGTCCTCAATCTCATATAGGGATGTTCCAACCTGTCTGGCAACTCTGCACTTTACGAACTTTTGACACAATTTTGAGTTAAGATGGCGCGAAGCGTCACTTAAAACAAAATTGCGCCTAAGTATTTCCTGCCCCGGTTTGAAACTGACGTCGCGAGTTCTAGTGTTATACCTATCCGCAGATTTTTCAAAAGAATCGTGAATTTTCGTTTTAATCTTTTCGCGAACTAAATTCAAAATATCGTGTTTCGGTACTACCTCAACTAAACCATCTTCCAAAACGCCTAGTCTGTGTGCTAAGCCATAAGTGCTCGCGTGTGTAACCATATGGGTGCCGAATAACGCAAAATATGGAGAACAACCAAGTGACGTGTGAAAGGTGGACCTCAAAGAACATTCTATGGACGATATATTTCGGTCCCAATCGCGTTGGTCTTCCGAAACATAAGTCCGAATCGCCGCAATTATAGTTCTATTTACGCGCTCCGATGCATTCGCCTGTGGCGAATACACGGCATTTCTAATCGGTCGGCATCCATATTTATTTAAAAAGGAAGAAAATTCGGTTGACGTGAACTGTTTCCCGTTGTCGGAATGTACAATCTGTGGCACACCGAATTTATGAAATACCTCGGATTCCAAAAATTTTATAACGTTTTTCGAGTTAGCCTTAGCAAGTGGCTTCAGCAAAACAAATTTAGTTAAGTGATCTAACACAATAAAAACATATGTGTTTCCCAACGTTGACCTGGGAAAAGGTCCAATAAAATCTATAAAAATTTTTTGAAATGGTCTATCGGTTACGGTTTCGGTTCCCATCTTGGGTCTTAAAATATGATTTGGGGCTTTCGATTGTCTACAAACAATACAGTGATTAATAAAGTTTCGGACTTGTTGAGCCATCTTAGGCCAATAAAAATATTGCCTCAGTGCAGCGATCGTGCGTCCTATTCCGCAATGACAATACAATGACGAAGTGTGTGTCTTTTCAATAAGTGATTCGGTTAATGAACTTGGGACCCAAAGTTTCCAAATAAAATTTTCATGTACCGGAGTACCATCAGACGGAATCGTCTTTTTATATACAAATGAGTCAACAATTTTTAAGTCCGGAAGACTGTCTTGGTTCTCGCGTACCATTTCTAACAACTGAGTGTACTCTTCATTCTTGAAATCGGGCGAATCTAAATCAATCAAAGGCTTTTCATCAATGAACATGTTGATTTCATCCATGTGTAAACGAGATAAAGTGTCCGCGACTACATTTTGCGATCCCTTTCTGTGCTGTATATCGAAGTTAAAGGCCTGAAGCTTCAAGCTCCACCTCGCCAACCGACCACTGAGATCTTTCTGCCCCATCAACCATTTCAAAGCGCTGTGATCAGTGATAACCGTGAACGGCATCATCTCAATAAAAGGACGGAATTTCTTTATTGCACTGATCACGGCTAAGCACTCTCGCTCAGTGACACTATAATTCCGTTCAGCATTCGTCAACTGAGCGGAATGAAAGGCGATGGGGCGTTCCAGACCTTCAGCGTCTAGCTGGAACAGCACTGCGCCTAACCCAAGATTGGAGGCATCGCATTGGACGTAAAATCTTTTATCGAACACAGGATGGTTCAAAACAGGACTTGTAGTCAGAGCTACTTTTAATTTGTTGAAAGCCTCGATTGCGGAATCACCGAATGAAAAAGTTCTGCCCTTCTTCAAGGTGCTAGTCATGGGAGCGGTTATTTCGGCATAATCTTTGATGAAGCGCCTAAACCAAGAAGCCATCCCTAGGAACCTACGAACATCTCTAGCGGACTTTGGAATTGGAATATCAGTGATTGAGTTAACCTTTGATGGATCAGGCTTTAATTTTCCTGCCCCGACAATATACCCGAGGTATCTAAGCTCTCGACGACAAAATTTGGATTTCTTGAGATTGATTGTCAAGTTTGCCCTGGTCAACATTTCACCTACCTGACGAAGTAGTTCGACATGTGAGTCAAAATCCGGAGAAACTACTAACAAGTCGTCGAGGTATACGAAAACCTTGTTTTTCAGTTCCGGTGAGATCACTCTATCCATTAACCGACATAACCGTTGGGCTGCATTGCACAACCCAAACGGCATGACAGTGAATTGATAGTGTGGTCTCCCCGGAACTGTGAACGCAGTCTTCGGACGGCTTTCTGTTGCCAGAGGCACTTGCCAAAATGCATCCTTCAAGTCGATGCTTGATATAAAATAAGTGTCTTGAAGCCTGCCTAAGAGTGCGTCTATAAATGGTAGCGGATACGCATCTTTTACGGTAACTTCGTTTAGCTTGCGTGCATCCAAGCAGAGCCTGTTCTTTTCGCCTCTACGTACGAGTGTGACTGGCGAATTCCATGGACTTGTACTTGGTTCTATAACACCTAGACTCAACATGCGATCCAATTCCTGATATATAAGAGACTCGACAGCTGGCGATACTGGATAATGTCGCTGTTTTACTGGGACAGCATCCCCCGTGTCAATGACATGTTCCTCCAGATCTGTCTTGCCGAGACCATGCTTCTCAAAATCTCTAAAACTTTCCTTAGCTTTCTCCAGCAAGGCTAATTGGTCATCGGACAAGATATGCATATCGGAATCTACTTTATCGGAATGGATCTCTAAGCTGCTAATAAGTTTTGGTGCTACGCTGAACTCTTTCCAAAAGTCTACACCGCAGTACATGGAATTCTCGAGACCAGGAATAAGATAAACATCCATGGTCTTCGTCTTACCGTCGTACGAGAGCTCAACACTAACTTTACCAGAACAGGAAACTCGCTGGCCACTAGCTGTACCAACGCTACATTTATATACAGGATTAACCTTCAGATTTAATTCATCAATCAAAGAAAAACAATTTTTACCTAAGCAGGTGACACTGGCTCCACTATCAAAAAGAGCTAAAACTGATACTCCATTAACAAGAACTTCTCTAAATGGTCGAGGATCATTGGGTCTAAAATCAGAAAATTGAGCAGACGATATTGATAACCTTTTAAGTCGCCTACGTTTATATCGCTGACGGGTCTTCATAATACGTTTGGAAACAAAAACAGTGGTATCGGCAGTTATTTCGGAATTGAAAATTCTATCACGAGTCTTCATATAATTGGCCATGCGGACGTGAAAAGGTAATGTCAAATCAGGTTTGGTTTTGGCTAAGTTATTGGAAAGTCTGGGTAATACTTTACATGGATCAGAAAAAATTGGATCTGTATGAGTGGAAACATCAGTAGAGGCTAGTCAATCCACTGTCTGAGTAGCTATTGATTCGGATTTAGAAACATTAGAAGGACGACTAATTTGTTTGCATTGATTGCATTGTGGAGTGGTAACCCCTGGTGATCCACAGCGGAAACAGAATATTGAACGATGTGAACTAGAGCAGTTCTTAAAAATGTGGCCATTGCTGCCGCAATTCCAACATCGTGAAGGCTCACTCTTGGAAACACCAGTTGGCTTCTGCCGTAAACGCAACTCCTCAACATCATGGACTAAATCATCAAAATCAGAATCGTTAATTTCATTTATCATTCGAGGGGGTTGGCCTGTTCTAAATCTCATCGACGATTCCCTTTCAAGAAACTCTTCAGCTTTTCTAACTTCATTTCGGAATTGTTCAACAGAATAAAAGGTGCCACTGAAAGTTAAATGGGCAAGTCGGGGTTTTAATCCCGCTTTGAGAATGTCTATAACTTCAAAATCTTTCAAAGGTTCCCTCAACTGAGTACGCAGGCTATTTATGGCATCTATGTATTGAGTAGCAGATTCATCCCTACCCTGCTTTCTGTCCATAATCTGCCTCATCACATCAAGATTTGATTGAAAACGTTGAAATTCATGGACTATACTGATCTTTAACATTTCCCAGTTCATGCTTGGATACTGTCGAATCTTTCCCCAATACCATTGGCAAGGACGACCTTCCAATAAATGATGAAATTCATCAACCAATTCTTGTTCTGGGCAACCATAACTATTCCGAAGTCTTTCTACTCGAAAGATGAAATCTTCGACATTTGGTGTCTTTGGGGTAGCATCAAACTTAATGCCCCACTTACTGAGATATGGATACCTGGGCCTACTAAAATCTTCCCTATTTCGATTTGGAACTTCCTGGTTTCTACTACCCGAACCTGCATGTCTGGTATCGGTTTGTAGTGGTGGCAAATCATGAGGCCAATCAATGCTTTGAGAATGTAGTTCTTGTCTGTTGATAGGATTAGCTGGAGGAACAGAAGATTGAGAAAAAGCAGCTTGAACTGCAGCAGCAACCGCTTTCTGCATTTCCTTTTTCATGGTTTCAACCATTGATGCTTGGGTGGCCTCTAAGGCGGACTGAACTACCTCAAGAACTCCTGTGCTACTAAGCCTATCAACCTGATCTTCATCATTGCCACGAATAGTCAAAGGGCTAAAGGAAGGTCTAGTAATTGTGCTTGGTTGCTCATTTACTTGCGAAAGAGTAGGTGGACTTGCAAATTCGTTTGGTGTAGGCGGATCATTGCCATCAGCGCTAGCTGGGATACCTGATCCGGTACCTTGTTCTGTTCCAGCAGCTTCTCCCACTGCTTGACTTGTCGACCTAGTCATAATGCCGTAAGTTTTTGGCTTAGCACCCGTAGCAGGCTGCATGTTGTTCAAATCAAAACCAAATCTCAACAAAAAAATATTGAAGAACTTTCCAAAAATGTACTTTTATTACTCAGTACAACAATAAATCTTAATAAAAAGCTCAAGAAACAATTTCCAAAAAAAAATATGACTTTTCAAATGATCAACAGGTTATTCAAAAGGTAGGTATGATACCATATATTCAAAAGAGAAATAAAGATATAGATATGTATCGCCGAGATAGTCAAAGTCCAATAGTGAAATGGTTACGACAGGTCTGGTACGTCAAAAAGAATCGAATCTAAAATCAATAAATCATGAAAACTTCCTCAAAAGCAGAAAAAACTCAAAAATCCTGTAAAACAGAATAAATTGAGACAATAGATTATCTAGGCTGTGGTAGTTCAGGGTAAAAGTTTGTAAGTCCGGGTAAAATTAATTCGAATAATATTCGAATCAGAAAAAGAAAGGTCTTAGCTGGTGAAGGAAAAAAAAAAAAAAAAATATAGGACTTCGATAGGCTCTTCAGTCCTCTTCGCCTACCCCTATTGTTCTATGAGGTAAACTGTTCAAAACGTAGGAGTGATTGTTGCCGGTTAGAATTTCCTCAAAGAGTTTCTCGAGGTCTCTTCAGTGTATCTTTAGTTAAGCATAGAACGGCTTTCTAAAGATACACTGGGAAATCGACAACCAGACAACAACCAGTCCTACGGAAAATGCTCCAACTCAAGGTTGAGCGCTGCCGTCCGAAGGCTCTCCAGACTAACCGCCCCTACAACCTTAAGGTACTTCAGCTGACCTCGAGTCGAACTGAAGACCAGTCTTCGGAAACAGTTAGTCCAGTTCTGTGTACACCCTGTGTGTACGTGAAAACAAACAAAAATATATTGCTACTCAAAGCGTATATATTTTAAAAGTAAGAACTAGCAATCAGTAGTTTGAGCCTATCAAACCCCTCCTGCAGTCTTTTAATCAAAAAGAGAAAAACAAATGTCTTGAGGGCGACGACCCTATGCCTCACGCAAACGGAAATATAATGGTAACTACCACTGTAAAAAAAAAAATATGCCAGCAAAGTGAATAGTAAATTACTATCACTTCTGAAAAATGTAACAAAAACTAATGCACCACCGATTCCAACTGAAATCTCGAAAGGTTTCCCCAGGTTCCACGACGATGCTCTATAATCAAATCTCAAACCAGAAACAGGAAAAAAAAAGTTTGCCAAAAGATCTTATCAGTGCAGGTGCCAGAAAAAATGAAAACTAATACGTCTTAAATGCGCCAACAATCGAATAAAAATCAATAATTTAATTTCCAAAAATTTCCAGAAAAATTTCCAATAATCTCGGGTCAAAATTATTTCATAAAATGTATAAGGTAATTGGTAGAAGGTTAAGGTATCAGCCAGGATAAAAAAAAAAATAATCAACAACAACAAACAATCTTCATCATCTTTCAAAAGCGTGGTCAAAATTTTCCCCAAAAATTTCAATTCCAATAAATCAATATATTAAAGCAGCTATAATATAGCAAATCATGCAAAAGATCATAAATAATCAACTGCAGATGACAATATATTATAAAGCTTTAAAGAAAGTCGAAGTATGAACTTAATAACATAGAAGTTTCGTCACAAAATTGCAGCTTGACATAAACTCAGGCTTGCAAGACGACTAAAACTCTTTTCCTTTAAGTTGACATTCAAGAAATGATGTTAAAATTTAATTGACCTTAAGTCGCAATTGGTATGTTGTAATATAACAACAACTCAAGACATACTGAAAACCAATCAAACAAAAATTCATACACCTAATGTTCAGGAACAATTCCCATTGATGGGAGTTGAACCCAAGACATTGGCTTGTACGTTGGGCGCCATTGTTATGTAACTATGTCGGGAGTGTAAGGGGGAATGAGGCATACCAAGATGTCGCTGGTATACACTTGCCATTGAAGAAATTCGGTCTAGCTCAGTGGCCACTCCTGACTAGCTATAAACAAAATTGATTCATTATCAATCACAAAAAAATGCTTATTTAAATTCAAAAGAATTAAAGTTGTTGTTGTTGTTGATGGTACCCAAGATGTTTGCTGGGTTACCTTGCCCTCCCAATGGATTTCTACGCAAATCCCCAATGAGTCTTAATTGACTCCCAAAAAAAAACTTCCATTGGCTGAACCTCCCTTCTACATTACCTTATAAAGAAATATTTACCACATATTCAACAAATATGGTTTCATATTATAAAGACAATTCAGGTTTTATTTGGATACCCATATGGTCCAAAAATATTTACATATTCATTAGTTTCCAAGGAAACATTTATAAAGACTCTACAAATTATAATTAAAAAAAAAATGATCAAAAGCAGATGAATTGGTTGTCAACCACAATGCCGGTGCTAATACGCACTTGTACTATGATATCAAAAGGAATCACTAACCCTATTGAGCTCAATTGGAATGATCCAGACTTATCAAAAAAAAAAAAAAAAATTTTGATGCTTAATTTTTATCAAACTTTGATTGGGATCGACATCCTCAAATAAATGACAAGGGTTTAAATCAATGAAAAGATTAATTAAGATTTAAATCAACAATAATAAATTTAAAGTCAGAATTGATTCTAGACTATGCCTTAAAATTCTAAATTATATAAGTATAATTTTTCATGTATAAATTCTAATGGTTATATACATATATACACCATGTACATATATGTATAAGGTGGATAAAAAGATCCAAGGCGGTTTTGTTAAGAGTGATTTGTTAGTATCCAAAATTGAATACTAAATAGTTTCAAAGTTACTAAAAGAATAATCGGTTACACCTGTCAGCACAGAATTCACAAATACATTTTCAACGAGTAAAAGTAAAAATACTTAAAGAACGATTAGAGGCCAAAACGCACTTTGAGACCAATGAAAGCTTATGGCGTTAAAAACAAACGCAGTGTAAAAATAAATCTTACACCTTGCTATAGATGATCTTAATTATTTCTCATTTTGCGTTCCTCTTCTGTTTCTCTTTTCTTTTATGTTCTACCCTTCTGTACTCGCGAATACTGCACGTGGTGATGCACCGCTATGTTCAGAAATTTACCGCTATAAAAGTCAATTTACATATGTACATACATGTATATATGTAGTACAGACATGTTCACTTAAACATATGATCAAATTCAGAAAACCTTTTTTTTATAGAAAAAAAAAATTTAAGCAAAGTTAATTAATTTCAATTTATGATCGGCTGACCGTCGATCTCAATGAATGTAGAAACGTAGTTCCTTATCTCCCTGCCTTTGGCGGAGAAATAAGGATACTACTTTTAATACTAATAGGCAAACAGATCACACTGGTGGTGTACACGTAAGTATACTACAGACAGATTTCACAGGCACTACACTGGTTTCTACTTATCTGCATTCCAGCTGGGTTATTCAGCATGTGGGAGGCCGGTACAGTTTGAATGGACAGCTAGTTGTAGTTTGTAACCAGGTCAGCTAAATCCACTGCAACAAAATCCGGGCGATGATGCACGGTGTTGTGGTTAGGAAAGGTATTTTCGTCATAAACACGTTGACATCGAATTCGGCAAAAAAATGCAATACCGCTATGCGTGTTTGGTTGGACTGCAACCATTCAAAAAAAACTTGCGGTGGCGGTAAATTGTGCTGGTGTAATTCATCCAAGGCCACTGATGTATATTTATTAGTGGGAGCCAAGTTTGGTTTACCCTTCCGCTCAATATCTTGAAACGCTTTTACTTCCAAAATTTCTCACAAGTGTTTGCGAAAGTGGTGGATGGGGTATAAAACACTTTTATGACGGCCGATGATCTTGCGATGGAAACTCCATGCGTTTATAAAAATGATGTAACCAGCACAATTACCGTTTTCGCCAAACCTTAAGAAAACGAAACACGCACTTTAGTAACACAATCTAATTTCTTTATAGTACTGTTGTACTAAAAGCTTACCTTCTGGTAGAAAAAAACAAATGGAGCGAAAAATTTCTTATTGGAACTATGTTCCTTTAGATATTCCACGGCACAACACTTGCAAAAATTTTACTGTAGTACAGCCACGCGAATTTCACAACTGCTCGGTTGTAGTGGTGTTGACGATGTTAAAGCGGCCGTGGTTTCTAATGCAAATAAAATTGCATTTTCAAGTTGGCTTCATGGCCCGGAAAAAATTTGCAAATGAAATGAAAAGAATGTCCGCCATTTGCATGCCGGGTTGCCAGCTTCCAAAAATTGACTGTCAAAGTTGTGTTGACCAACTCCACTGAATGGCGTTCCTTACGCCGTCGCCACCTAGCGTACGTTTACATTTATGAAATTTGTCCGGGTTGCAATGTAAACGGTTAACATAACAGTTTTTAAACCAGAACTAGTTTCATGTACTAAAGAAGGGAGGTCGAACAATAGCTTTAAGTGGCTGTTAACAAGGATTCTCTTATTTTCATAAGTATCCGTAAGTGCTTTCCAAGCAAGACTAAAACTCTTGTGAGTGAGCGGAAACTTAGACACGATTTCCCTAGCCTCACCTTTAGTTTTTTGTACTAAGTGACACAACTTCTCGATGTCACTTAGCCGAGAGGATCTAATAAAGATGGCCGAAAAAAGATCACGAAATGTGGGCCACGACAAGAAGTCTCCGTGGAAATCATCAATATCACACGGAGGTAAGTTAAGGTTATGCGTGGTATCAGAAACACAGGGTGGCAACCTCCAATGGGAGATCAAAATATCCGCAGAATTCTGAATATCAGAGTTGACCGTATTAGAAAGATGAGGCAAATTCAAACTATTATTAAAATATTTTCCGAATTAGAATTTGCATATTAGATATGTTTTGAACATTTTGAGTTGAGGTATTTTGAGGGGTGCTATTGTGAAGTGCAATTGGAGCTACAGGAGAAGTTTTCAACGACTTCAATTTTTTTAATTTTTCATTTATATTAGAGAGACAAACGACATATTTCACACAAGTACTGTCATACTTGCCGTCAGCAGAAGCAATTTTTTCGGAGAAAGCCCCCTCAACAGTAATTAAGTGTAGAGTTGTGTAGTTCCGGAACGAACTAGTTCCAAGGAACTATTCCGAATGAGGAACTATTGGAACTATATCCAGCTCTTTCTTTTATATAGTTCCTTTTGTTCATATAGTTCCTTTTGTTCACCTCGTTCCTTTAATGTACCACCTCACCTACGTCGATCTTTTTTTCGTTACGTTAATTTTTATTATCTTACATTGGCAAATAAACATAAATGACATGCACCTAACATCGCTGCAATTCATTTATTATTATATCAATTTCACAAAACAATGAAAACAAAAGGAACGATATATGTATTTCGCTCTCGGAACTATTTTTAAACGAAGGACACAGAAAGAACGGTGGAAGAGAAAGATTCATGGAACTATATCGCTCTCGGAACTATTTGGAAAGAAGAAAACAGAAAGAACGATGAAAGAGAAAGATTCATTGAACTATATCGCTCTCGGAACTATTTGGAACTATGGAACTATATTAAGGAACTAGTTCCTTTTGGGAAAAGGAACTAGAAAGATCGATCCGCTCCGGGAACTAGATTGCCCAACTCTAGACTAGAGTTGTGTAGTTCTAGAACGAACTAGTTCCAAGGAACTATTCCGGACAAGGAACTATTGGAACTATATCCGGCTCTTGCATTTATATAGTTCCTTTCGTTCTTCTCGTTCCTTCAATTTAAAGCTTACGTCCATCATTCGTCTTTGTTATTTTTTCGCTGCAATTTATTTATTATTATGTCATTCATCCACCAAACCATGAAAACATTTCATTCTCGGAACTATTTGAATCAAAGGAAACAAAAAGAACGACGAAAGAGGAAGATTCGTTGAACTATTTCGGTCTCGGAACGAAAAGAACGATAAAAGAGAAAGATTCGTTGAACTATATCGGCCTCGGAACTATTTGGAACTATATTAAGGAACTAGTTCCTTTTGGGAAAAGGAACTAGAAGGATCGATCCGCTCCGGGAACTAGATTGCCCAACTCTAATTAAGTGGTCTATATACTTATCATAAGTGTCAGAAGCTTTGCTCCACAAATTCTGGAGTTCGGTCTTTCGAACGTCCAGACTTAAGACCGTATGATCTTCCGTTCTGATAGCACTAAAGGCAGTAGTAAATTTGACTACCTTATCAGAAGCACGGATAAATTGAGCTAGAGGAGTGACTGACATTTTTCTAAAGAATATTTCAACAACTATTATCAAAAAACTGAAATAAAATGGAGCAAAGTGATGGGAAAATCAAAGTTTAGTTATAAAACAAAAGCAAAATTATAGCAAATCAAAGCAAATTATGAAATAATAAAAGTAAAATAATATGATGGAAAGAAGAAATCACAAATTTTTCTAAAAATCAGCAAAATATCACAAAAACAAAAAAAAATAGCAACCAAAGCGGTGTTTTTCTCTAAAGGAGCGAAGATGGGTAGCGAATTTTCAATAAAAAAAAATACAAATAAAAATTTAACTAATGTAATAAATGTTTAAAATATTTGAAATTCAATCAAAAATATTCACGAATAGCGTAAAAAAATAAAAAATACCAATTTTTCGGTATGTACCGGGCGAAGGGTGCACGAAGTGGGAGCAAAATTTCAATACAATGTTCAAATAAATATTCAAATATTATAATAAAAAGGTTAAATTTCAATTAAATTCTATCAGAAATAATCAAAAGCGAGAAAAAAAAAAACAAAAAACTAAAATTTTCAAAATTTCGGTGTCTACCACGCGTAGGGTGCACGAATTTTCAACCGATTTACGGAATATAAAGTAAAATAACTTATTTGTACACGTGTACTAAAATTTTTTCCCAAGAAAATTGATCCAAACTTTAAGAACAACTTATTAAAATATCAATATTTTCTCAAAAAGGAACGCAATAAATAGTGCAAATAATATACCGTGTGTAGGGTGAATTTAATTTAAATCAAAACGTAATTTAAAAAATTCAAATTTTTATTGTGCCAACTGTGCTGTGGTGAATAACGAATACCACACAAAAGGTAGAGAGAAACACACAAGTAGCGGGGGTGTGTGTGTATGTAAATACCTCGCTACGAACAGACCAACGACGACGACCAAGCAAGCAGTGAGAGTTGGAGATGCGAATATTGTTGGTACGTTTATTAGGGCATAGACTGACGCTATCAAAAAATAAAAAAAGCGCGTATTCTTGTTGTTGTATTACACGACAAATAGAAAAATAACCAACAGTGAGAGCTGGGGAGATAAGTATATTGGTGGTATGCTGGAATTTCAATAACAAAGGGCACTGGGAATATGAAGATTATTGTTGTTGGGAGTATTAGAAAATATGATCTCTCAACAGAACAAATGTGTGGGGAATTATTGCAATGAGCAAACAAAAATAAATGCACTCTACGAAGGCAAATCGGTTTAACCAAACAAGATATTTTTATGCGTAAACTATTAATCAAATGATGGCAAATTTATTAGGAAAATCGATTATTTCGCGACGAAACGGAAATTAATACGATTGTAACTCAATATTAAGTCAAGTTCAACGATTTCAGAGACAATATTTTATTGAAGTGGGCTGTATTTAATTTGATACCGCGAAATAGGGTGGAACAAAGGCGACCAGTACCGCGGAACAAACTAAAAACCCAACTTTTTCACTTTTTTTTCTTCGAAAAATAGCACTTTAAAGCTCACAAAAACAATTCACTGAACTTACGTACCTGGTTTTTTGATGACGATGGTATGAGGAGATGGATTTCTGATGCAAGGTGTGAGGGGGGATGTGTTGTTGGTGATTTTTTTCCCTTGTAGAAGAAAAAGAAAATACAATTATTCCGGGCAACTTCTCAATTTTAGCAAATCCGGCTCGATGCGACCAAATGTTTATTTAGAGCGATGGAGGGAGAAAATAAAAAGAAATAAAAACACAAGCGGTATCAATTCTTTTGTATAAAATTAAGATTGGTTTTATTGAGTTCAAGAAGTTATTTTCTATTACAACAAACAAAATTACCTTTGTAATTTGGGGTGGCGACAGAGGCCTTTGTGCTTTCGATGCTAGACGACAAGTGAACGCAGAGGTTCTTGCAAACAAGGATTGCAGTGATCGCAGAGGATCTTTGTCGTTTTCTACTACATTTACAATTAATTTCCAGTGAGAGAAAGAGTATCAAATGTACCAAAGTGAGTAAACCAACAACAACCACCGCCCGTTGGCATCAACACTCTACGGTCTCCGCAGAGGGAACTTGCTGAAGTGATACCTGATGATGTCAATCAGCATTCGTGATCGACTAGGCTCGGGAAGTTGAACGTACCAACGTATCTAACTTATACAGTGTTTATTTCCAGCTTATGAATCTATATCCATCAACTTGGGCAAGCGTGGTAGATTATAAACTTTCAATGTTGGCTAAACAAGTTAGAGTGACCTTATTGACATTTGGATTCGCTTAAGTACTCAACGTGAGAAGCGAGTAAGTCGACTAGTATTGGATGTATACAAAAGGTATCAAGATCAAAGATGTAAATTAATAGTAATGTTTGTATGGTTGTATTTTTTAGCTGTTAAATTCAAATATTTAAATGTTGTTGCGTAATAATAGTATCGATTAGTGAAAACGTAAACGCAAGCTTAAGCAAAATATGTACATAAAGGGCTGTTTACACCATCTATCAATGTCGTATGAGATGTCAAATTTTCTACCTGCGAATGTTGTACACATAGTGTGACCACTATGAAAATTTTCATCTATCAAAATGATTTGCCAACTCATATGTAAATTTTTTCATTTAGGGGGCGCTCTATTTGATACGGCATTCTCGTATGTAAACAAAAATTAATCAGCTGTTTCCTGGCATTCTCAAAAAAAAAAATTGAAAAACAAAATCATTTAAAAAAAGAAAATGGAGAGTTATGTATATTTAAATATTTAGAAAAGTAAATAAATGGTGTTTATAATGTTATTTTCAGATCGATTGGTCGAAAGAAGCAGTCTTGGAAATGATTGCTTTGTGCCAAAAACATAAATGCCTCTATAACCCCAAAAGCCTATTATACCACAACAAACATGCTAGATATTCATTTTCCTTCAACCAAAATTAAAATTTGCGCAAATTTGCAACTCAACAATAAATGTAAACAATGACAAAAACAGCTGTTTTTATATTTATAGGTTATGTCATACGAAAATAACACTTGTAGATATGAACGCACAAGTTGAATGTTGAATGTTCTGAATTTCCCGCAATACTTTTGGAGTTGGTGGTATTGGAGAAATCTTTTCCTGCCCTTCAACGAATTCAATAAATTTTTACATTCCAGCAACGGCTTTAGTTTTAGGCGAGTCTTCGTGACCCTGGACATCTAATGAATAGACTTGCATCTCCAATGGATTGGTAAACGAATATCTTGTCTTCGGCTCATCTTCGAAATACCAATATCGTTGCGCCATCTTCAGAGTGATGCCGGATTGCTCCATAAAATCTGCACAAAGGAGTGTTCTGTTTTTTGTGGCATTGGGTAAACAGATAAATCTAATTCTTCGTGTCCTCTTTCCAATACGTATGTCGCATATTGTAGATTCGACGTTTTCAGTTGTTGATGAGTCATCTGCCAAACTGACATCGGCTCGTACCTTTTGGAAATTACAACCATTTTCTCTCAGAATGTTCTTCAAGTTTAAGCTGGCAACACTAATGTTTGCGCCGGTGTCGAAAACAGCTTCTACCAATAAACCAAACACCTCGACATGAGTTGTAGGAAGAGCGCGACCAATAGTACCAGCGGCAATGGTGTTGAATGAAAGTGGCTGAGGGCTGTCCTTGTTGTTGTTGCTACATGTAGTGCAATTCGCTCTGTATACACCAAGCGCACCACATCCATAACAAGCAACTGTTGGTTTTCTCTGCTGCACACATTGAGCTGACGCTGCGGACGTTGTGGATCTTGCTGCGAGTACTATTGTCGTTGTTTCTGCTCTTGCCGTTTCTTCAATTTCACACAAGCATTCACTGTATGGCCTTTTTCTCGACAGAAATTACAACGCACAGAATTTGCTTCGCTTTTCTGCTTCTCTTCTTTAGTGTGAGCTTCCAATAATATTAGTTCTGCTTCTCTGCAGGCAGATAACAGTTCTTCAAATGTTTTCACATTTTCTCGACGCACACGCTCTCGCATATTCGTGTTGAGCAAACCAAACACAATATTCAATTGCCCCTCTTCGGCATTTTCAACTGCGAAAACAGCAACCTTTTCTTGGAAATGAATGTGTCTGTGTGCTCTTTTGCTTGTTGTCTGGTCTCATAAATCGACGAAAATATGCGCCAGTCAGGTAGTGGCGGAGAAAATGTGTTTTTTATGAGTTTAGTTGCTTCGCTAAACGTGGTCACCGTGTTTTTCACCCCTATCCACCAGTTAGCAGCATAATCCTCAAAAAGCAATTCTATTTCTTTGTAAACCGATATGGCGGTTAGAAACTCCTTAACAACGGCGGCATCTCTCTGCCCCCGAAAACGCGAAGTACAATGCGAAAACGAATCAGTCCGGTTATTGCTTTGCATTGCCTGGATCAGTTGTTTGAATTGGCTGTCTGTAAACAGCGCCATCTCTGCTTCTTCGCCTGACACGTACTCGTCGCTATCTGCTTTGGTTTTTTCTTCGTCTTCAATCTTGGTTTCGTTGTTCGTGGCCACTTCGTTGGGCGTCAATAAAGCAGCTTTTTCAATAAAGCAGTTTGTGAGCGGAGCTGATATGGCTTCATACGAAAGAACAACATAAGATTTCTTTTGAATTAATACTTTCACTCTTTGTTTAGTGTTTATTTCCAGCTTATGAATCTATATCCATCAACTTGGGCAAGCGTGGTAGATTATAAACTTTCAATGTTGGCTAAACAAGCTAGAGTGACTTTATTGAAATTTGGATTCGTTTAAGTACTCAACGTGAGAAGCGAGTAAGTCAACTAATATTGGTTGTATACAAAAGGTATCAAGATCAAAGATGTAAATTAATAGTAATGTTTACAAAATATGTACGTGGTTGTATTTTTTAGTTGTTAAATTCAAATATTTAAATGTTGTTGCGTAATAATAGTATCGATTAGTGAAAACGTAAACGCAAGCTTAAACAAAATATGTACATAAGTAAACAAAATAGTAAAGTAACATAAAACAATTCATTGAATTAAAAGTTGATCAGCTTCAAGATCTATTTGATTCAAATATTGATTGCTCTGAGCTTTTGTCTTTGTAACCAACGTTCCAAATCGATTTTTAAGAGAACATCTATTATTTAATATATCTTTTCATAGAACTAATTATGGGAAGAATGAACCGTTAACACGATGTCTTTGTTTATTCACCTCCATTGCAAACCATATAGATTACCACATAGAACGTCATGTTTTCAAGAGATTAGTTAGATCTTTGCTTGAAAATGAACCTTGGCTATATATCTAATGTTTGCCAATTTATTAAAATTCTAGCTTTTAAGCCCAATCCAATGTAATCTGTGAGAGCATAGCTCGGTAGATGAAATAAATAAATAAATTATTCCAATACAGGCTCTACAATGGTGTGTCTATGAAACCCATGGAATATTATTTTAAACTGATAAGATGAAATTTCTCCAATAATTAAAAAGATCTGATTTTTAAATACGGATTTCTACACTAGGTATTACATTTTCAGATGAACTTTCGTCGCTGTGGACAGTACCGGTCAGAGTATTTATGCCATAAGGCATCTGCAACTATGTTAGTGCTGCCTGGTTTATAGCTTATTTCATGATTGTATTCTTCAAGTATGGCTGTCCACCTTTTCATTTTCATATTACTCTTTTTGTTGCTAAGTGCAAACGTTAGGGGCTGATGATCAATGAAGATGATCACTTTTGATTTGCCATATAGGTATTTTTTAAGATTATCTAATGCCCAGACTATTGCTAATATTTCTCTCTCATTTGTGGCATAAGACTCTTCTTCTCCTGAGAGAGCTCTTGAGATAAATGTTATAGGTGGATCCATCTGTTGTTAAGTGAAATTCTTTTTTGAAATTTTGAGAATTTTTTTTAAGTCAATGACTTTCTTTTATTGCTCCTTCAGATATATTTTGATTTTAATAGATTCATTTCTAGAAACCCTTCCATTATTTCCTCTTAACAAGTTTGTTAAAGGTTTTGCCATTTCAGCGAATCCTTTTATAAACCGTCTGTAATAATTAAAAAGTCCCAAGAGTGGGCGAAGCTCTTTCAAGGTATTAGGATAAGGGAAATTTATGATAGCTTCTACTTTTTTGGGATTTGTCTTGACTCCGTCAACAGATACTACAAAACCTAAGCATTCTAGTTCTTGTTTGAAGAACTCACACTTGTCTATCTGAACTTTCATTTTTGCTTTCTCTTTAGTATGAAAGATTATGTTAAGATGTGTAATATGATCTTCTTCGTTTTGCTGAAAATTATGATATCGTCTATGTAAACACAGCATATTTTCCCTATAAAGTCACGTAGAGTCTAGTAAATTCATATTTTCCATTACATGTGGAAAATACAGTTTTTTCCCGATCGTCTTCTTTAAGTGGAATTTTGTGGAACCCACTTTTTAGGTCTATTACCGAAAACAATTTATTTCCTCCAAGATTAGACAGAACTTTTGTAATCTCGGGAATAGGATATTTGTCTGAATTTGTGATAGCGTTCAATTTCTATAGTCTATTACTACCCTATATTTCTTTTGACCAGACGCATCCTCTTTCTTCGGTACCACCCATATGGGAGAATTATATGAGGATCGAGATGGTGGTATTATTTCATCCCTAAGTAACTTTTTTATTTCCTTGTCAACAACTCCTCGTACGGAAAGTGGGTGGGGATAATTTCTAGTGTACAATGGCATATCTGAAGTCGTTCTTATTTCAGCAACCACTTTTGTAATATAAGTTAATTTTTCATCAGGATCTGTAAATAAGTCAGGATGCTTTTTTATAACTTCCCCTAAGTTTATTGATTGATCCTTAGTCAGGTGTCCTGTTCTTAATTCTATGTTGTTGACGTCTTGGAAGAAATGTTGAGATGTAGCTATTTTTCCAATATGTTTTACCCAAAAATAGTTCTCAGATGTGTAAATAACAGCGGATAATTCTCTCATAGTATCACTACCTAGTATTGCATCAAATGTTTTTAATCCTGGCAAAAGAAAAAATTTTAAGGTCTCTATTTCTGGTCCGAAAATATCTAGAAATGTATGATGGGTTATTTTTATATTTTCACTTACTGAATTTGCTGTAAAATGTCTTTGATTACATATAGGATTCTCTACTAACTCGGGTTTAGTGTAATTTGTATTGCTTCCTGTGTCCAAAAGAATTTTCAACATTTTGTCGTTCCTCCTTATACAAAAAAATTAAGATCCGCATTAAAATCTTCATTGGAGTATTTATCCAGGATATTATCTGGTACACCGATTCCATATTGATTGCTAGCAATATCCTCAACGAATTAATTTTCAATAGCTTGAGCATAATTTCCAAGCACTTATTCATAATTTTCATTGCCTTCTGGGATGCAGGAGTCCCTTCTTTCATCTATATGTTCGGTCCTTTTTTCTCCTGTATTAATATGAAAATTTTTTTGAACCTTTGGTGGAACCTGAAATGATCCTGCTGCAGGCCTTTTGTTCGCAGGATTTAAAGCAGACCTCTTGGCGTAGTTTATTTGTCTTGTTTGCATGGAATGATCTATGTCCATGGGTACAGATCGTTGAAAAGTCCTTTGACTTTTTGGAAAATTGTTTTGGTATTCTATATTCGGTGAAGAATAATTTCTAGGTTGGTATGGGGTTTGAGTATAAAAATTATTTTGGTATCCTGGATTTGGTGAAAAGTTGTTTTGGTATCCTGGGTTTGGTGAAAAATTATTTTGGTATCCTGGATTTGGTGAAGGATAATTTCATGGTTGATATGGCATTTGAACATTAAATGACTGTTTGTGACGGTTGTGCTATTATTTTGCTCCACAATGCACAATTTTTAGAAAACCCCCTCATTTGCCCTTTTATGCATCATTTGTCACTACTCTGGTTATTCTGGATTATTTCTTTTCTAATTCTCTCATATTTTCTAATACTCTCATCTCTACCTTACAATATGTTCCGTGGGTTGTGTGATATGTGAGGAGTGCAAAATATCATTTATGAATGTTCTCTCTGCCCTGTCCTTCAATGCACTTGTTAGTCTTGCTTTAGTAATATCATTTCTTCTTTTAATTCAATAATCACCAATGAATGAAGAGGATAGATCATCAATAAATGTTATTGTTGTTGCCAACTTTGATACTGTATTGCGCATGCCCTCTCATTGTTAAAGGTTGAAATCACTCCATAGGTAGGGTAGGAACGGTGTGAACGAAACACACCAGTTTCTCCTAATGCCCATCATTGTTTGGAAATATCAGCTTATGTATGGGGAATCGAATAGAAAAGGAAGGGGTCATTCAATTTTTAAGCTTGAACTGAATGGTTGTCACAAAGGAAAGAATGTTACGTTTTGAGAGATTAGAAAAAAAGTACACCCTGCCAGAAATAATGGAAAATTACCAGAACACATTTTTGAGAGATTAGAAAAAAAGTACACCCTGCCAGAATTAATGGAAAATTACCAGAACACATTTTGTGGAGAACACCTGGCTTGAATTACGATGGGTTTTTACTGCGGAGTTTTGCTGCTTAATTAAAACTACTTGGCAAATAAATTGCTGGTGCTTTTTTATCCTAAAACTGATCCAAATCATGGAAAGGAAATCGTAATTAAATCCAAGCAGAATTGTGACGACAAATCACAATGAAATATACTATATAATAATCCTGATGAAAATTTTTGATTTGTATCACATCATTTGATAATGCATTAATTAATAAAATGCATTGAAATATTAAATTATTTCAGTCCTCCATAAATGAAATACTAAAAATTTGAATAAGATTAATCCACCATAATACACAATAATATAAATTTAAGTAATAATTTTAAGTCACATAAATAACTT
This sequence comes from Musca autumnalis, assembly GCF_047663935.1. Lineage (NCBI taxonomy): Eukaryota > Metazoa > Arthropoda > Insecta > Diptera > Muscidae > Musca > Musca autumnalis. Next base: position 61,882,557 of record NW_027411866.1, on the reverse strand, counting down.
TCATTTCACATACAACAACCTTATAATTGTGATACACGCATAAGATCATCCTCACCTCAAACACCAGGCCTGCTGTACAGAGTTGCGGAATAAATAGTGAGTACATAATTTCATATAAATATAGTATTATGAATTAATGTATGGAAATGAATTTAATACATATAAGATATAAGTAATTGACATAAACGTTAGTGTTCAATGCAAACGCATTGAACCACATTTTAACCAACAACAATATATACATATGAAATCATTTTCAAATAAGATTTATTTAAGCTTAAACATGAATTCTATTCCTTGTACTATAATCTTTATTGTTCTCAACAATTCCTCAATTCATTCCCTTTTTTTTCTTTTCTTCAATTTTTCTTGCAAAATAATAAAACCAAAACAACAACGTTTCATTTACAACCAGAATTCACATTTAACGGGGTGCTCGTGTTGTTGTTCCTCTTATCCTAAGGTTCTTGCATTGCCAAACCAAAGCATAACAACGATGAGTAGAGAACAACAACAGCAACACTTCCAACTTCAAACACATGAATATAAAGAAGAGAGTAACAATTAGTTTTCTAGTTTTCTTTGTTTGATATTCAATAACAGAAACGCAACAAGTCAGTTGCAATTGGAATTCGTGTTAGATAGATCGCTTTTGTCAACTTTGCTTGAAGTAAAATTATCAACAAACATCAATTAAATTGAAGTGAATTATCATTGTATATTAAACAACCATAATAATTTGAAGTTAATATTACTTATTATAAGCCTACGGCGAATATAATAAACCAAATACTGTGAATTAAATTGTAAATACATACGTATATTTTTTTCAATAAAACTGAATAAAAATCAAATCAAAGTGCTTTGAATTAATAAAAGGAAGTCGAAAGGAAAAATATTGTACAAAAAAAACTTATCAACAATCTCACAGAACAAACATTCTTACGATAAACATTTGGTCCCCGCGAGCCAGTGAAAAAAAAAACAGTTGCAAATTACAAAAAAAAAATATACCAGTGACAGCAAATATAATAGAATTAAAAATACAAACTTTAAGTGGAAAAGACGTGCAAAGTGCAAATAAGCGAAAATTACAAAAAGTGCATATCGCAATATCCAACCTTAAAATACGCGCCAAGATATTGTGCTAAAACGTATTTTACCTTTCAAGAAAGAATTGAAAAAATTCACCGCTTTTCTTAACGGGATATATTTACTCAAAATTTAACATTGAACAAACTCAACGTCAAAATATTTCGAGTTTAAAGACCTCAACCGAATAACGGTAACCAAAGGCGCAGCAAACTCTTAAATAACGCTCGCAAAAGGAGAAACACAACAACAAAAAGCAAAAAACCATACATTTGCAAAGTAAGTACGTCCCACCAATACTTACAGACATATACATACATAATTTTTTCGTCACGTACAAACCAGAGAGTGGTTGACATTAGACTTTTTAAACTCCTTACCTGCCGTAAAAATTGGGGGTTGCCATTCCTAATAATTTATGAAATATTCGGTGAAAACATTAGCTGAGCACTTGAAAATCTTTATCGATGTTCCGGGTATAAATACAGCACACGTTGCACGATTATTCTTACAAATAAATAATTTTCTACAATCTAAATCCCTGACATTTCTTAGTCATTTTTTCTAAAAATTCTGCACGGATCTGCTGGTTTTTAGACTCCTGGAAAATTTTGTTTAATTCTGGACAATCCGCAACACAAATGAACTTTTGATCTATCTGTGATAAAAACCACCATTCTACAAACCTGAATCAATTACTATCTACTCTTTACAAATACCCGATTAAAAAAAACTATTTCGGATTTGCTCATTTTTAAACATTGTTAGAATTGACTTCTGAATATTGTTTTCCTGTGGCATTTCCTTGCTGACTTAGTCGATTTTTTGGATATTCCCAACGTTTATCTGTTTGCGCTGAAACGCGATTAATCCACCAGTTGGTCACTTTAAGAAAGTTGCTCAATTTGGTACAAAATTTTAAACACTTCGTCGTTTTGGTCGGACTGACCTCCTCGGTCATTTTGGACATTTTTTGATCGCACTTTCTGATTTTGGTCAACATTTTGCGTGTTTTTGCGGTTTTAATCAAATATCATTGACCTTTTGAAATTTTTTGGTCGTTTTTTATGATTTTGGTCAACAATTTTGCGCATGTTTGCTGTTTTAATCAAATATCGTTGACATTCTGGACATTTTGTTGATCGTTTTGCTGACGGTGATAATTTTTTTGCCCGTTTTTGAACTTTTGGATCTTGTCCGGTTGTTGGACAATTCACTTATTTTCGGAAGGATTGATTGAATTTTGGCATCCGCTTATTTTCGGATCTTTATCTTTTTCTCACAATGGAAGTAACCAAGAAATTCACAAATGCGTACAACGACTTGATCGACTTCAATGAGTTACAAGTCGGAAGTACCTCGGAGGACAATGTGCACGCCTTGGAAGCACTTCGTGTCCATTTGGATTACGTCTGGACTCAGCTACGAAGATGTTATGAAGAGTGCCGGGATTATGTACCCACGGAAGGGGAAACTCCTGTTGACCTCAAGAAACTACGGTCTACCTACAGAACGGCCATCACTGTATACAAAGATACATTAGGATCAATAAATGCAGAAATAGACGTCCTCAATAACAAGTCTTCGGAACAGCAGGATAAAACGGTGTTAGAAAATCCAGTACACCGTTCAATTAAGCTTCCTCCATGCGACACAGACGTTTTCTACGGTAGCTACAAGACATGGCCAACGTTTCGAGACCTTTTTTCTGCCATCTACATCGAAGGTTCCAAGATTAGTAAGGTTGAGAAATTGTACCACCTAAAACAAAAGACTGGGGGCGAAGCTCGGGACCTTATTGCGCACATTCCTCTCACGAACGATGGTTTTGACCTTGCATGGGAAGCCCTAACCGATAGATATGAAAACACTCGTATGCAGGTGAACGAGCAATTAAAAATTTTGTTCAATCTACCGTCAGTAACCATCGACTCAAGCTCCTCATTGAAGTCACTGCAACGCTCAGTCACAGGTTGTCTTGAGACTTTAAAAATTGACATTGCCACTTGGGATCCAATTCTTATTTATTTATGCTCTCAAAAAATGCCTAGAACCTACCTACAGGACTTTGAGAATACATTAAGTTCTAGTTCGGACATACCTACATGGGGCGACTTTAATAATTTCCTAACACAGAGGTTCAAGATGTTAGAATCGGTAGGAAACATACAATCATCCACACCCAAGCCGGTTCAATTCTCTAAAGAAAATTCAAGACCTCAAAAGGACAAAAGACTTAATACATTTCAAGCAAATATTACTCCAAAGCAAAAAGTTAATATAAGTTCAGCTTCAAATAGACCTCAAAGAACCACACATATTAAATGTCCATTTTGTACAGAATGTCACATACTGAGAAATTGCCCTAAATTCTTGACAAAAAACATAAATGACCGTATTCATGTTGTGAAAACAACAAAAACGTGTTACAACTGCCTCTTAACGGAACATGGAGTTAACGAGTGTAAGAGTAAATACAATTGCAGACACTGCAACCTTAGACATCATACGCTGTTACACAAAGGAGACACCTCACAAGCTCCTCGTGAATCGCAGCATGATGTACCTAACACAAATGCTCAAGTGCTTACTACAACTATACAGTCCACACCTAGCACCAAACCAAATCATCTCACATCACTAGCTCTTCTCGATGAGAATAGACCTCATTCGAAATCGGAAGAGACTTTGCTTTTCACAGCTTTGGTGGAGGTTGAATCGAATTGTCACAGGATTGAAGCCCGAGCAATCATCGATTCCGGCTCTCAATCGACTTTTATTTCAGAAAAGCTGAAAAATCGACTTCGACTTCCTACCAAACGGAACTTAGTACATGTTTCTGGTCTTAACCCAACAATGGTGGAAACATCAACGCAAGCTTGCGTTTTCACACTTCGATCGCGGTTAAACTCCGACTTTAAACTTGATGTATGGGCGCCTGTCTTGAAAACCTTGACCTTCAACTTACCACCAAAGAGTATGGATATAAGCAATTACGATGAACTAGAGCTTCCACTTGCAGATCCACATTTTAATAAAAGCAGCCCCATTGACATTCTCATTGGTTTAGATATATGCTCAAGTATTTTCGACTTAGCGGTTCCGATGCGTTCACATGGCTCACTTCTTACTCAAAAAACCGTTTTTGGGTGGATTGTGGGAGGGCCTGTGGAGCGATCAACCCAGTCCAATCGAAATTTATCATTATTTAATGCGGTGGCATTAGATAACCTCCTCACACAATTTTGGGAGGTGGAGGAGACACCATGTAAGACTTTGCGGTCCAAAGACGACATCTTTTGCGAAGATTTGTTCAAGTCAACGACTTCTAGGACTACGTCAGGGAGATATATAGTCGACCTTCCTTTCAAAAAAGATGAGGAAATTGGAACATCGCGGAACATCGCGATGGCTCAGTTTCTTCGTATGGAAAAGATTCTTAGTGGAAAAACGGACGTCAAGGACTTATATGATAAAACCATCATGGAGTACTTGGACTTAGGACACATGAGGAGAATCTCGAAAGAAGACATCAACACTGGACCTAACTATTATCTTCCGCACCATGCGGTAATAAAGCCGGAACGTGTTACTACCAAACTTAGAGTAGTGTTTAACGCCTCGTCACCATCTGATAATAGAAAAAGCCTAAATGACATCTTATATCCTGGGCCTATTCTCCAGCAGGACCTCATTCTTCAGACATTAAAATGGAGGTTTTACAAATACGTGTACAATGCTGACATAACGAAGATGTACCGACAGATTTTGGTAAATCCTTCACAAACAAAATATCAACGGATATTATTTCGTACGTCATCTAAAGGGCCAATTGAAGACTTTGAGCTATTGACTGTAACTTTTGGAGTAAATTGTGCTCCATTTTTAGCAATTAGGACATTACTTCAGCTAGCCGAAGACGTCCAGGACTCGTATCCTTTAGCGTCTCATATATTACGAAACAATATGTATGTTGACGACGTGTTGGCAGGTGGACATACCATCGAGGAAGCAGTGACATCTAGAAATCAACTCAACCTTGCATTAGCCTCTGCTGGATTTTACCTCAGAAAATGGTCACCAAATAATCCTAAAATTATTAAAGACTTGCCACCAGAAAAACTTTTATCAGATGATTGTTTACATCTTTCGGAAAACTTGTCTACAAAGACATTGGGCATTAAGTGGAACGTTAGTAGCGACTCGTTCACATTTCCTCAACCTGACGTCGCTATTAAGTCCAATTACACAAAAAGAGAAGTCCTCTCTATAATAGCCCGATTTTTTGATCCCTGCGGTTGGTTAGCTCCGATCATTATCGTTGCCAAACTCATCATGCAGCAGATTTGGCTCGATAAAGTAGGATGGGATGATGGACTTAAGCCTTTGACATTCGTCGCTTGGGAAAACTTTATAAAAGGCTGCCCAGACATCCAGCATCAAAAGATTCCTCGTTGGATACAATACACACCAACGTGTAACATCGACATTCACGGATTTTGTGATTCTTCTGAAAAGGCATATGCTGCGACTTTGTTCATTCGTCTTGAGAAAAATAACGACATCCATACACATCTTCTAGCTGCCAAAACTCGTGTGGCGCCTGTTAAGAAAATCTCTTTACCTAGATTGGAACTTTGCGGGGCTGTTTTATTAGCGAAATTGACCTCCACTATTGTACCAAGTTTAAATATTGGGCAACATGACATATATTTTTGGACAGACTCAACCATCGTGTTGGCGTGGCTTCGAAAACCACCGTGCGCCTGGAATACATTCGTTGGAAACCGCGTATCTGACATCATGGATAAAGTTGGAACAACAAATTGGAATCATGTTGATTCACATGACAATCCAGCTGACATCGCAACAAGAGGATGCTCAGCCAATGACCTTCAGAATAATCCTTTATGGTGGCACGGACCTCCATGGCTTCAAAAACAAAGAAATTGTTGGCCACAATCTAAACAGATTGCTAACACCTTGCTGGAACAAAAACCCATTAAAGCCCTTGTAACCCCATTTTTGCGAAGATGCCGCAACATAGGAGATGGACCTCAAGTATCTTCTGAAGATCTTCTGGCAGAAGAAATTCAGCACGCCAAAACCAAAGTAATTCTTCTTACCCAATTACATTACTTTGCTGAAGATTACAACTTATTGGCCCAAAAACAAAATTTACATCGTAACAGTTCCCTCTTGACTTTAAATCCCTTTATTGATGCCAAAGGAATAATGAGAGCAAACGGACGTCTTACAAATTCTCCCATGTTGACTTATAACGAACGACACCCCATACTCTTGCCACACCATGCAAAGCTCTCATATTTGCTTGTTGAACATACACATAAATATACACTGCATGGTGGGAACCAACTGATGGTCCGCATCTTGAGGTCCGAATTTTGGATTTTCAGACTAAAGCCCCTGGTTAAAATGGTCATCAACCGCTGTAAACCGTGCGTGTTGTACAAAAAACATACTCTAAACCAAATTATGTCCTCTTTGCCTCCCGAACGTACTCAGTTTACCAGACCTTTTCTGAATACCGGCGTTGACTTTGCTGGACCTTTCCACATTCGAAATTTCACAGGACGAGCATGTTTAATTACAAAAGGTTACGTATGCATATTCGTATGTTTTTCTACCAAGGCGGTACATCTGGAAGCAACCAGTGACCTTTCAACTCAAGCATTCTTAGCTGCATTCACTAGGTTTATTGGCAGACGAGGGTGTCCTGCAAAAATGTTTTCCGACAATGGGACAAACTTCACGGGGGCAGCAGAGATGCTTAGAAAAGATAGAATCAACTTTTTGAAAAACATAAAAAATGACCTAATACATGTATATGCTCATCAGAATCTGGAATGGGAGTTTATACCACCTGGGGCCCCACATATGGGAGGATTGTGGGAGGCCGGTGTAAAATCTTTTAAAATGCACTTAAAAAAGATAGTCCCCAACATGACATTCACTTTTGAAGAACTATGCACCATTCTGGCACGCATAGAATCTTGTTTGAATTCTAGACCTCTTTGTCCTGCAAGTGATGATCCAAATGACCTTTCACCACTCACTCCTGGACATTTCCTAATTGGTGCTCCGCTGTTGTCTCCACCTGAACCCGACATTTCCGAAGAAAATATCTCAGTATGCAATCGCTGGAGACGTTTAAAGATCATCTCACAAATTTTATGCCTCAGGTGGAAAACAGAATATTTTAAAGAACTTCATCGTCGTTATAAATGGAAACGGCAACAAAGAAATGTCCAGTTAAACGATCTTGTCATTGTACAGGATGATCGCACACCACCGAATGAATGGAAGTTAGGGCGTATTGTCAATTTACATCCAGGGGCAGATGAAAATATCAGGGTCGTTGATCTCCAGACTTCTAATGGCGTTATTAAACGCCCAATCACCAAACTAATTCCACTTCTCTCTGACTGACTTTTAACAAATTCACCCTCATCATATCACACTAAACATCACTCATTTTCATCTCTTGCAGATATGCCTAACTCTAGAAGCACCGAATCAAGACCTCGTCACTGGATCTACACATGTGGACTCTGCAGAGCCGATCACCCCCTCAAAAAATGCAAACAATTTTTAGACCTAGATCCTAAAAAACGTTTTGAGGTTGTGTGTGATTACCCATATTGTGTAATGTGTCTTGCTGCCTCTCACACTAGAATCAACTGTCCCACTGACCATAGATGCCATATTTGCTTTAAAGATCACAATGTACTTCTCCATTTTGCACCACAACTCAAAACCGACTACATGAGTTCACACACACCAAAACGCCAACAACTCGCAGAGCGATCAAAATCTCCTACCATACCCCAACCAGAAGCCAAAAGGAGTCACGAACGGCACTCACGACAAGTGGAGCGAAAACCACCTGAGGTTCAAAAAAGAGTTGTCCGTAGTGCTTCGGAGTTCCATATGATGCCGAGAACATCGAGACCCAGCAGCCCTTTTAAATGTAATACTGTCTTTATACCAACAGCGCACATAAGCATAGCGATTCCAGATGAAGTCAACATGTGGCGCACTTGCCGAATTGGTATCAACGTGTTTTCAACCGTTTCTAAAATATCTGCAGAATTGCAAGACAGTTTACGTTTAAAAACAATCATGCACAACAACACTCGGTTTGCAATCTTCACAGCCAAAGGCCGTCTACCTCGTTTTTCGTGGAGTCGTGAAGTTCGGGCCCTTATTACTAACGACCTTCCCTGTCGCCCATACAGTGCGGCAATAAACGAAGATCCAACTACTGGCTTCTCCCCGAACTCGTTAGCTGATCCCGATCCTCAAAGTAATTTGGCAATAGAAATCGTGTTAGGCGCCGAAGAGTTCTACCATCTCCACCGGAACGGATCCATTTCATCCGACATTAATGGTGTGATTCACCGACGTAGCCAGGGGGGGGGGGCCCGGGGGGCCCGGGCCCCCCCGAAATGATTTTCGTTCCCATAGGATATTGGCTTATGTTACACAAATTTTTTTTAATTTTTGAGTAAAATGTTAAACTGTTTTAAATTTTTCAAGAAACATGTAAAGTATTTAAAACAAATTTTACAGAGAATTATTTAACTACATTGGTATTCATTATTGTCCAACATATTGGAAAGTATAAATATAAGGAACACGTTAGGCTTTTTTGAGCAATTTTGTTACTGTTACTGAGTTCAGAACAAGACGTTTATTTGTATTTGTTGAACGTTTGCAGCATATTAGTCCAATACTTTGGCTTTAAAAACAACATCTGGAAAAAAAAATCTTCCGATCTTTTGCTTTTGCAATTTTTGAAAAGAGCATTAAAAGATAAAATTTTTTTCTGTCGAATTTTTATGTTTTGTTCGACCTTTTGAATTATAATAAAATCAAGATTATTGAGCTTTAGGTCAATGTTTATATTTTACTAGCTGAACCCCGTGCGCTTCGCTACCCCGAATAAGGTAAAATATATTTTGACAAATTTATTTGTAGGCCAATTTTCGTCACTGTGTTTGGTTTATCAAATACATGAAATCGGAAGAAAATATATATGGGAGCTATATCCATATCTGAACCGATTTCAATATAATTTAAAAAAATTATTTTTAGACCCAATCCCGTCGCACATTCCAAATTTCATTGAAATTGGACATACATAGCGTGTTTAATGCATAAAATCGGCGGAAAATATATGATTTGGCAAATTTATTTCTAGACCAAATTCCTGCACACATACAAAATTTGGAGACATTATCTGTTACCATTATATAGATATTTGCATAAAAAATCTAAATTTGTTGGAGGTAACTCCGATTCTGATGCTATATCTCCAGATCAACGCGGAATTTAAAAAATTAAAAATGTTACCTTCAGGCCATGTAGTGATATACTCTGAAAATTTCAGGAAGATCGGTTCAGCAGTTTTTGAGTCCATAAACTTCAAACAAACAAACATTTTTCTACTTTATATATATATTGATTTATTACATATTATTTCCAATATTTCAAAATTACAATGAATTTCATCCTCAGAGATTTTTCTGTCGATTACTCTTTGAATAAAACCAGAAGAAAATGACATAGAAACCCACAGCAAGTATTTTGGGAAGTACTTTCAATGGATGCACATTTCTAGAAATGTTAATTTTTCCTCCTTCGGTAAAGGACCTTGTGACGACAAACGAAAGCTAAAAACTGATCGGAAACAGGTTCTTCTTCGTTAAAATCTTAACAAGTACCACTCGACTTTGCGGACAGGAATATACCCTGAGCCTGTGTGAATTGAAACGTTCATCTATAGACAGATCGAATAGCGGCTACACAGCCAAAATCCTAAAACCCAAAAGCTATGCATTAGGAAATTTTCAGAAATTTGTAGCCATTTTCGGACGTATGAACTTGCAAACAAAATATGGATTTGTATCATTGATCACAAGTGTTGCGGAGGAGGTATGGAGAAATGGACCGGACCGAAATAGTTCAGTTTGGAAGTAGATCTTATTTTGGGAGTCATTCCTTTCAAAAGATATTGCGCCCACAAGTCATTTCAGTTCGCCACAGTATAATTTTCACCTTTTGACTCTTATGCCAGGAAATATAGACTTGCCCACCAAAAACAAAATACCGCTCTAAACACAAGGAATACCTTCAGTAAAAATGTCTAAAGATCCTCAAGTAGACCTAAAACTGCACTAAAACAACCATTTTCGAGCAAAAACTAATTTTGAAAAAAATATTACTAAATCCAAAGTTTGGACCAAATCTGTTGCTCCGTTCAAGAAACATCGCGCATACCATTTTAGCTAAAATTCTTGAAATTTGGGGAGGAAATACCAGAAGAAATAGACCGAAAAGCACCATCGCTGAAATATTGCGATAAACAAAGTTTGGACCAACGCAGTATCCGGTTCGAAAGTTGTCGTCGCACTAGCCACTACACATGATTGCCTTAGGAGTTCTTTACAGCTTTCGTGCCATTTTCTCTGGAACTTGCCTCTGAAAAACTTGGACGGTAGTAATAGGAGCTCGAGAACACTTGTTGCAAAAAAAGCAAAGCGTTTCCAGAGAGTTTTTTTCCTTTATTAATTTATTACTTTCATATTTATACCCTACACCACTATGTGGGGAGGGTATTATAAGTTGGTTTTGGCCAAAAAGTTTGTAACGCATCGAAATAATGGTCGTAGACCCATACTTATATATATCAAAATGAATGTCTCGACGAGCTGAGTCGATCTGGCTATGTGTGTCCGTCCGTCAGTCCGTCCGTCTGTCCGTCTGTCCATCTAAACATTGTAATCACGCTACAGGTCGCAATTTTGATCGGATCGTCACGAAATTTTGGGTGTTGATGGGGGTCCCTGAGGGGAAGACGCCTATTGATTTTGGTGATGGTCGGATAATATTTAGGGGTTGGAATGGGCAAAAAACTTATGTGGATAAAAAGACAACGTTTTTTTCCAAAGCGAATATCTCAGCTTCTATATGGGGTATACCAAAAGCAAAACCAGACGATGAAAGTAGAAAATATCACCTTTCTAATTATGTAAAGTAGGTTCTTGTAGGTGATCAAATAACGAAGATATCACAATAGTCGCAAATAAACCCCAAATTTTCATGCTTGCGATTTTTGTTATAATGACGAATATCACAGCTTCGGCTGGGGACTTTCCAAAAGCAAAGCCTTACTATGAAAGATCCCATCTTTACAATGATGCAAAATAGGTCGACGTAGGTGACCAAATAACGGAGATATCGCAATATTCGATAATAAATCCCATTTTTCCATTTTTTTGGAAATCACGCTACTGGGCGCAATTTTGATCGGATCGTCACGAAATTTCGAGGGTTAATGAGGGTCTCACAGGGGAAGAAGCCTATTGATTTTGATGATGGTCGGATAATATTGAGGGGTCGGAATGAGCAAAAACTTTATTTGGAGAAAAAGTCAACATTTTATTCCAAAGGAAATATCTCAGCGTCTATAAGGGATCTACAAAAAGCAAAACCTGGCAATGCAAGTAGAAAATATCACCTTTACAGCGATGTAACGTAGGTTGTCGTAGGTGGTCAAACAACGATGCTATCGCAATAGTCGCTAATAAAACCCAACTTCTCATTTTTGCGATTTTAATAGTAATGACGGATATCACACCTTTGGTTGGGGACCTTCTAAAAGCAAAGCCTGACTAAGAAAGTAGAAAATCCCATATTTGAAATTATGCAAAGTAGGTTGGCGTAGGTAGTCAAATAATAGAGATATCGCAATAGTCGTTAATGCATCCCTTTTTCCACCTTTTCTGCAATCATCACGAAATTTTCTCACAGAGATAGAAGCCTATTGATGTTGGTGATGTCGACAGTAGTCAAATATAAAATTAAATATTAACTATTTTGGTTCATTTCGCCTTAAGTCATTTGGTATAAAAACCAGATAGGTGAAAACTTTCGTATCTCCATAAACGAAATTTTTTCGTGTGAAAAGATTATTCACAGAGGTAGTGGTGTAGGGTATCACATAGTCGGCCCCGTACCGACTATAGCCTTTTCTCACTTGTTTTACTTATAACTAAATTATTAGCATAAAGGAAGTGAAGCCATTGAGATCTTAAGCTTACACAGCTTATCCAGAGAGGTCTTAAACTGCACTTGGCTGAACATTTTTGAAATACTCTGCGGAAGTTTGCCGAAAGAGTACCGATCTACTTCCATCTGGCCCATCTTCGAAGTTGATCAAAATATCACGAAGGCCAAATTTTGGACCGAATCAGTAGATGTGTTTGAGAATTATAGTGCTCTCCAGGCGGCTACCCAGACGATCGGACATAGCTAAGTCAACTCCAAGTTTTCTGAAACAGATTTCTTCCAAACACACTTTGGCGACATAATTTCATTTTAAAAGAAGTAAAGACAGGATTCCAGAGTTTCCCTTGTTTCTGATAAATCTATGAGAAGATCCAGAATTTCTATAAGTGAAGTCCGACGATTGGACGCCAAAATTAGTCTATTGACAGATGCACGATTTGGCGACAGAATTTGCTAGAATTTCTTGATGGATAGACTAACTATTGCTCAGCATTAGTTCCCGGCCATCAGAAATTCTTTGTGATAAGTAGACATCGGATGTTGCAAATTTTGGAAAATTATAATGTTAAAATATTTGAAAATTAAATGATATTTCTAAGGGTTTCCATTGTATTCGCTTTCTTTTGGTCTTACCTTTCTTTTGGTCTGAATTTCATAACATTCACTGTAGTTGTGAATTATTTGATAAATGATACGCCCAAAAAATATGGGATTATTAATATTTTCATTGTTTTGACCATATATTAACTGTCACATATTGTCAAAAAAGTTCTAAAAAGATAATATTGACCAAGAAGTCTTACGTTATTTGAAATAAGAAAAGGAATGAAAATTATTTCATCAGTAGAATAAGTCTAAAATAAGGTTTACATCTTTGCTAAATAAGACATGTTCGCTAACATGAACTTTCAAAATTTTGGTCAGGTGGGCCCCCCCCGAAATGAAATCCTGGCTACGTCCCTGGTGTGATTGCACAGCAGACGGCCATCGGCTACATATTTACCGGCCCTTCCCAACGGCCCTGGTAAACTCTTCACCAAGGGGGCGGTATGTTCAATGCAAACGCATTGAACCACATTTTAACCAACAACAATATATACATATGAAATCATTTTCAAATAAGATTTATTTAAGCTTAAACATGAATTCTATTCCTTGTACTATAATCTTTATTGTTCTCAACAATTCCTCAATTCATTCCCTTTTTTTCTTTTCTTCAATTTTACTTGCAAAAAAAATAAAACCAAAACAACAACGTTTCATTTACAACCAGAATTCACATTTAACGGGGTGCTCGTGTTGTTGTTCCTCTTATCCTAAGGTTCTTGCATTGCCAAACCAAAGCATAACAACGATGAGTAGAGAACAACAACAACAACACTTCCAACTTCAAACACATGAATATAAAGAAGAGAGTAACAATTAGTTTTCTAGTTTTCTTTGTTTGATATTCAATAACAGAAACGCAACAAGTCAGTTGCAATTGGAATTCGTGTTAGATAGTTCGCTTTTGTCAACTTTGCTTGAAGTAAAATTATCAACAAACATCAATTAAATTGAAGTGAATTATCATTGTATATTAAACAACCATAATAATTTGAAGTTTATATTACTTATTATAAGCCTACGGCGAATATAATAAACCAAATACTGTGAATTAAAGTGTAAATACATACATACATTTTTTTCAATAAAACTGAATAAGAATCAAATCAAAGTGCTTTGAATTAATAAAAGGAAGTCGAAAGGAAAAATATTGTACAAAAAAAACTTATCAACAATCTCACAGAACAAACATTCTTACGATAAACAGTTAGTATCTAAATGCCTAATTTTGAATTAACTTTCGGAGTAAAATTTAGCTTATTTAAAATGGAATAAATAAATATTTTGTAACCTGAGGTAAGCGAAGTTTATCAATATTGTGTGGGGTTATGAATGAATTTAGATTGGAGTTAATTCATAACTAGGTTGGGTAGGGTCCGGGAATGAACATCTTTTCCCGATAACGATTTTGAGCCGTAAAGCAGGTATAAGAAATACCTTTTAATTCAAACAGCACGTGATTTTTTTTGTAATGTCTGATCACAGTTGCATAGCAAGAATTCAACCCAATCCGACGAGCTAGACCTTCTAAGCAAGCACATGCTGGCCGCTATAGGAACTGTGTTAGAATTTGTAAGCAAATTTTCATCACTAGCAAGGCTTACCGTTACAAAATGGCGCCCAACGTGGGGAAATAAGGGATAAAAATTATCATTAGTAGTAATAACATCTAAACTCCGGGAAATCCTCTTATTGTTCCACACATATAATAGTGAAATCTACAATTTCTACATAGACTCTAACTTCTGGATTTTTAATAAAATATGTTTAAACAACTACTTTTGTTTTACCGAATACGAGTATATGAAGAAATATAGTGGATTACATATCAAATGTTTAGTATTTCCTTCGAAATTCTTTGAATGCGCTTGTCTGGTATATTTGTTTCTGGATTATAAGAACTTAGCTTTCTCTTACAAAGTAGTTACTTATCCGAAATAGATATTCCGAGACGGATTTGCCGCCACACAATGAAAACAGATAATCAACGGATTTTGAAGATTTATTTGTTTTATATGCTCAAAATTGATTGTATATATTAAAATTATTGATAAACTTTGTTTACCAAAATGGTGAAATTTATATGAAAAATAACTTATATATTGTCACATTTCTAGTGGGTTCGATCCTCTAATATTGATTTTGAATTATACTGATATTTTAAGAAACATTTAACCTTTTGTACAATGCCAGTACAACATAGTCCAGGAAGTTTTCCTCCTGCTGTTTACGAAATAGCAAACTCGTGCATAATTTGTAAAATTGAGTACAACTCAACCAGCACCTTGGTAACAACCAGATGCAAGCATATTTTCCACAAAGAGTGTATATTTCAACATATCAATACTTCTCCATTTTGTCCCCAATGCAAAGCTTCAGTTACTAAAAATAGCTTATTAGAATACCAAATTCCTAGTATGAACGATAGTACCATGCAGAACGCGGTCACTTTAAGTAACAACAATGAGGGCAGAATTTTGACGGGGAAGAAAAAGCGGAACAAACGTTTCACTGAAAATAGGAACATTAGCTCTCAACAGGCAAGTGGAATTAATAATAGCGCTGAATCTATGGGTTTACAAGCAAGCCACAATCAGTCCAATTTAGAAAGTATATTGAACAACAAAATTAATCAACTTCAAGCTGTGGTTAATCGTATTTATCAGCAATTTGAAAGCCTGACCTTAAATCGTAATATTGAACCAGAATGGCCTAGGGATGATTTTCCCACTTTTGCCCAACAAAATAACCCACAATCTGTTCCTAATATTCATAATTCAACGGGTCCAGCTTTGAATAGAAATATTGTCCATCAAGATATTTTGTCGCCTCGAATTAATAGTCATGGGAAGATTGCTAGTCTTATTAGTAGTTGGAATATATCCTTTCATGGCAGTAAAATAGGCTTGCCGGTAGACAAGATTATTTACATGATCAATTCACTGACTGAAGACAGTTTGGCTGGAGACTACAATTTATTATGTCAACATTGTCACATATTGTTCAAATCCAAGGCATAAGACTGGTTTTGGAGATATAGAAGTTCTGTACAAAGAGTAGAATGGAGGGCACTTTGTAATGCATTGAAGGCTCATTTTGGTAATTTATTATCCGATGTAGACATCAGAGAAATGATAAGGGAGAGAAAACAAAGTGCGAATGAAAGTTTTGACGACTTTTATAATGAAGTAATTCTCTTAGGTGATCAACTCCAATACAAATTGTCTGAACAGGAATTGGTAGACATTTTAAGAAGAAATTTAAGGCCCCATCTAAGGCGGGAAATGTTTTACCTCGAAATCGGCAGTGTGTCACAACTCCGACGATTAGTATTGAGAAGAGAGGCTTTAAGTATGGAATTAGAAAAAACTCAGAAAATTTTTAAAAGGCAAGTAAGTGAAATAGAACTAGAAGAAGAAATTGAGGAAACACTGCCATTAGAAACTATCTGTGAGTTGAAGCGAAGCAATGGTGATAGTAAAAATGCGGAAAGATCTATTTGCTGGAACTGTCGGAATGAGGGGCATGGATACGTAGACTGCCTCGAAGACAGAACCGTATTTTGTTACGGGTGCGGGGCTAAGGGAGTATACAAACACCAATGTGAGAAATGCCAGGGAAAAGCAAAGAGGAGCGCCAACAACAACAGCAGTTGCCGCTCGACAATGAAAGAGATGCAGTTTTAAATTCCAATAATATATACTCAACCCCTGCAGATCACATAGAAACAGCAACACAGACTCCAGTAATAACAAATGCTTCCGATGAGGAAATGTTGGGTTCTAAATTACATCCTATTAGGCCTTATCACGAGAGATTGCGACTGTATAACATAGCAAAAAGAAGAATTTTCTGCAGCAGTATAGACGAATTGTGCTTTGTTAGGAAGAAGACCAAAAGAAACAGCTTACGCATTAGCTAATTCTACCAAAATCTGAAGCGTAGGAATAGTATGTTGAAGGCTGCGGTTGAGGTAATTAATGTAGGAAAATCGGATATAAGACCCTATGCTAAAATTAAGTTATGGGATATGGAATTTCTGGGATTACTTGACACCGGTGCGTCAATATCATGTATTAGTGGATATGCTGTAAAGGCATTTTTAAGTAAGAACATTCCATATAAACAGTTTAATAATTTTGTAGAGACCGCTGGTGGAGACAAATTTAAAATTTTGGGTTATGTGGATACTGGCATTACCTACAATAATCAGACAAAATCAATTCGCTTGTATATTATTCCTGATCTCAAACAAGATATATATTTAGGAATGAATTTTTGGCATGCTTTTGGACTAATGAAAATTATGGACGAAAATATATTTACCCAAATAGAGGAACTATCTCCTACAACCGATGGCAATATTTTATCCCCAAGCCAGATTAAAAGATTGAATCAGGTAATATCGTTATTTCCGGACTTCGAAAAAGAGGGACTAGGAAAAACGACGCTTATAGAACACTCAATAGAACTTTTGCCAGGAACCAAGCCCATTAAGCAACGGTATTTTTCTGTATCTTCGGCTGTGGAGAAGAGAATACACGATGAAGTCGACAAAATGCTTGAATTAGGAGTCATAGAACCCGCTGCTCCTACTTGTTCTTGGAGTAGTCCCGTTGCGTGCGTCCAAAGAGAGGGAAAATTTCGATTATGTCTCGATTCAAGAAAATTAAATAGTGTTACTGTACGGGACGCATACCCACAACCTAAGATAAATGGTATTCTGTCGCGATTACCAAAGGCGCGTTTCATTTCGTCTCTCGATTTGAAACATGCTTTTTGGCAAGTTGGTCTTGAGGAGAGTTGCCGAAATATGACCGCCTTCACTGTTCCCAATCGACCATTATACATATATAAAGTTACGCCCTTTGGTCTAACGAATGCTCCACAGACTCTTTGTCGTTTAATGGACGCTATTATATATTATATATTATATCAAATCTAAGAAACAGAGTATTCGTCTATTTAGACGATTTGCTTCTGCTGAGTGACAATTTTGAGGAACATTTATCTTTATTAATGGAAGTCGCACAATTAATAAGAAAAGCCGGTTTAACTTTGAATATTTCAAAATGTAAATGGTGTATGAAGGAAGTAAGATATTTAGGATATATTATAGGCGACGGTTGTATAAAGCCCGATAATGAAAAGGTGTCGGCTATAACTAAATTATCACCTCCACGATCTATTAAAGAAGTCCGACAATTTTTAGGACTTGTAGGGTGGTACAGGAGGTTCGTGGAGAATTTCGCTTCTCTCACGAGTCCCCTCACCGATCTTACACGTACCACTAAACGCTTTCTATGGAACGCGGACGCTCAGAAGGCATTCGAGCTTATCAAAGAGAAACTCACAACAGCTCCTGTGCTAATAGCACCTGATTTTGAGAAACCTTTCATTATTTCTTGTGATGCTTGTAAAACGGGAGAGGGTGGGGTTCTCGCTCAGGAAGATGGAAATGGTGTAGAAAAGCCCATTGCTTTTTTTTCGCACAAATTAAACAGAGCCCAAAAAAATTATTCTATAACAGAATTGGAATGCTTAGCGGCTGTTTTAAGCATCACCAAATTCCGGGAATATGTTGAAGGTCACCAATCCAGCGTGGCAACCGGATCTTAATGGACGTTTGGCACGTTGGTCGCTCAAGCTCCAGGGCTTTAACTTCTCCATACTTCATCGAAAAGGCAGTGAACATATAGTGCCGGATGCCCTATCCCGTTTGCCATCAGAAAATGTAGACCTGTTGTTAAAAGAAATAGATTCCTTGGATGTGACAGAACCAGATATAGACTTAACGTCTCCCTATTTTTCATCTGAAGAATACTGCCAATTAATTAAAAACATTGAGGAAAATCAAAGTACTTTGCCGGATCTTAAGGTTGTCGACGGATTCGTTTATAAACGAACTGAATTTGCTCGTCCAGAACTATCAGAGGCTCGATCATGGAAGTTGTGGGTTCCACAGGAACTTGCTTCTTGTGTGATCGATCGCTCATAACCCACCAATGGCTGCACATGGAGGCATTGGTAAGACCATTGAAAGGATTAAGAGAAATTTCTTTTGGCCGAACATGGCATCCCATGTTAGATCTTATGTTTTGAGTTGTGACATTTGTAAACAAAGTAAAGCACCGAATGTGATACTTAGACCTCCAATGGGTATACAATCTAAATCTAGTCGTCCCTCAGGGACTTTATTTAGATTTTATTGGACCATATCCCCGTTCCAAACAGGGAAATGTTGCCATATTTTTAGTGTTAGATCACTTCACGAAGTATCCATTACTCAAGACCCTAAAGAAAATTTCTACTTCGGCCATAATCGATTTTCTGGAGACTACTGTTTTTCACTTATTTGGGGTGCCAGAGACCATAATAACTGATAATGGACCTCAATTTCGTTCCACACTATTTGGCTCATTTCATTTCTGAAGTATGGGGTGGAACATACATTCACCGCCATATACTCACCCCAGGCAAATAACTCAGAACGAGTTAATCGGTCCATTGTGGCGGCAATACGTTCATATGTTGGCAAAGATCAACCCAATTGGGACTGCACTTTGAGTCAGATAGGTGTGGCATTGAGAAGTTCATATCATAGCTCGCTAGGGTTCTCACCTTATTATGTTCTTTTTGGTCAACAGATGGTCACTCATGGCAAAAGCTACGAATTGCTTAAAAAATTGGACTTACTCGAGGAAGGGTTAGACGTCATCGACAGCAATGACAAAGCTAAGCTAATTCGGAAACAAGTGGTAGAAAATTTAGAACGCGCCTATCAAATCAGTAAAAGCACTTATAATTTGAGAAGTAGACCGACTATTTTTTCTGAAGGTGAAATTGTATTTAGAAGGAATTTCGCCCAGAGCAGTAAAAAAAGATGGATTTAACTCTAAGCTGGCCCCAAAGTTTTTGAAATCAAAAATAAAGAAGAGAATAGGAAATTCTACCTATAAAGTCGTAGATATGAACGATGTAGATGTTGGTCTTTATCATGCAAAAGATTTGCAAAAATCATATACCTAAAGTGTTAAACAACGCGTTTTCAGTCTATTTTCAGTTTAAGAAACTTCCAAATCGCCTGCTTTGTGACGGTTGTGCTATTATTTTGCTCCACAATTCACAATTTTTAGAAGACCCCCGATGTTGTTGTTGCTGTCTGTCTGACTCTGTCACTACTCTGGTTATTCTGGATTATTTCTTTTCTAATTCTCTCATATTTTCTAATACTCTCATCTCTACCTTACAATATGTTCCGTGGGTTGTGTGATATGTGAGGAGTGCAAAATATCATTCATGAATGTTCTCTCTGCCCTGTCCTTCAATGCCCTTGTTAGTCTTGCTTTAGTAATATCATTTCTTCTTTTAATTAAATAATCACCAATGAATGAAGAGGATAGATCATCAATAAATGTTGTTGTTGCCAACTTTGATACTGTATTGCGCATGCCCTCTCATTGTTAAAGGTTGAAATCACTCCATAGGTAGGGTAGGAACGGTGGAAACGAAACACACCAGTTTCTCCTAATGCCCATCATTGTTTGGAAATATCAGCTTATGGGGAATCGAATAGAAAAGGAAGGGGTCATTCAATTTTTAAGCTTGAACTGAACGGTTGTCACAAAGGAAAGAATGTTACGTTTTGAGAGATTAGAAAAAAGTACACCCTGCCAGAAATAATGGAAAATTACCAGAACACATTTTTGAGAGATTAGAAAAAAAGTACACCCTGCCAGAATTAATGGAAAATTACCAGAACACATTTTGTGGAGAACACCTGGCTTGAATTACGATGGGTTTTTACTGCGGAGTTTTGCTGCTTAATTAAAACTACTTGGCAATTAAATTTCTGGTGCTTTCTTTTATCCTAAAACTGATCCAAATCGTAATTAAATCCAAGCAGAATTGTGACGACAAATCACTATGAAATATAATATATAATAATCCTGATGAAAATTTTTGATTTGTATCATATCATTTGATAATGCATTAATTAATAAAATGCATTGAAATATTAAATTATTTCAGTCCTCCATAAAGGAATTAAATGAAATACTAAAAATTTGAATAAGATTAATCCACCATAATACACAATAATATAAATTTAAGTAATAATTTTAAGTCACATAAATAACTTTCATTTCACATACAACAACCTTATAATTTTGTGATACACGCATAAGATCATCCTCACCTCAAACACCAGGCCTGCTGTACAGAGTTGCGGAATAAATAGTGAGTACATAATTTCATATAAATATAGTATTATGAATTAATCTATGGACATGAATTTAATACATATAAGATATAAGTAATTGATATAAACGTTAGTATCTAAATGCCTAATTTTGAATTAACTTTCGGAGTAAAATTTAGCTTATTTAAAATGGAATAAATAAATATTTTGTAACCTGAGGTAAGCGAAGTTTATCAATATTGTGTGGGGTTATGAATGAATTTAGATTGGAGTTAATTCATAACGATTTTGAGCCGTAAAGCAGGTATAAGAAATACTTTTTAATTCAAACAGCACGTGATTTTTTTTTTGTAATGTCTGATCACAGTTGCATAGCAAGAATTCACCCCAATCCGACGAGCTAGACCTTCTAAGCAAGCACGTGCTGGCCGCTATAGGAACTGTGTTAGAATTTGTAAGCAAATTTTCATCACTAGCAAGGCTTACCGTTACATGTTGTATTGGTGTTGGAGGAGGTCGTGGAGGTAGTGGTGGTCCTGCAGCTCTACCTATATGAGCTAACTGTGGATACAAATTTGCTAAAATTTCTGCAGTATATTTTCTTACATTTTCCATCCTCTGAGTATGTCCATATGTCATGTATGTAGCGCTTGGGGCAATGAAGATAGTTCTCTAACGCTTAAAAGTCTCGGAAGATTCCATCATAAGCCCCTTATGAATGTATCAAGGGCCTTATCTCGATAGTCGTTAGTCATGGCCAACATCCCAGCAAAAAATTTTGGAAGTTGTGCATGTGGAGTTATGATTTCACAACATCCTTCGATGAAGTCCACACGGAGTAATGAAAATGCACTCCGTTGGATACAATTTATAAGCAGTTGCTTTAGAGATCCCTACAAAAAAACAGTTGGTTGATCCCTACCCACCGCTGGCGAAATCATTTATTCTAAAAATAAGAGAGAGTGTATACATTTCTAAGAATTTGTTATAAAATAAAGAAATAAAAACTTAAGTTGCAAACATTTTTGCGGTAATTCACGAGACGGAAATTTTTAATGGAGTGGAGTCCATGTCGAATGCTGAACTAGTGATGGGAAGGCAACATAAAAAACCTTTAGGATGATGAAGCAAAATAAAATGCGCTTGGATTAATTGGAGAACGGAGAAAGTAAACTCAATGAGATTGAATTTAATGGAAACTTTTTTTAATTTGTGTTTATATAATAAAGATCTTTGTATTATTGTTTTACACAAATAATAAATACATTTTATTTATTCCGGGATATTGCAAACTTTTTGCTGGGATACTACTATCATCTAAATCTAGACAAGCAATCTTGTCCAGAATAATTGATAGATGCTGATATACGGCTTGATAATATTCCGTTATGCGTTATACAAAGAAGGTCCGCGCTAAGAAAATGCCTCCCTTTTAACTAGAACTGGCAAAAAATCGATTACACTATCGATAAAATCGATTACTTTTTAAAAATTTAATATCGATAGATATCGATATTATTGGAACAAAAATCCGCAACCTAAAATTCATTGAAATAAATAGAAGTTTCGCTGCTTTTCGGTTTTGTGTGTGAGAAAGTAAGTCCATAGTTACACGTACACATTTTTCGGGAAAGTAAAATGCATTTTTTTAATATTTTTATAAATGTTTATTCCCCTTTACAATTCTGTGAACTACTTGTGCAAAATGTCAAGAAAAGCATTGACGTTTCCGTCATTTTCATCTCCACATTAATAGTGTTGACAACTTAACGATAATATCGATAGCAATCGGTATTTTAAATTATTATATCGAAAATATCTAATGTTGGGAATATCGATGGTTTGCCAGCTCTACTTTGAACATACAAAGAAGGTCCGCGCTATGAAATCGCATCCATTTTAACATACAAAGAAGGTCCGCGCTATGAAATGGCATTTTTGACATTTCGTCATGGTAGAATAAACCAGGGGCTCAATTCTGTTTCTATGAAAATGTAAATGAAAACTTTCAAATGAAAAAAGTATAAAGGAAAAATGTTTCATTTCAAATTTTCATAGAACAAGAATCCAGTCCCAGGCAAAGTAAATACTACAACAAATCAACAACAACCACATAGAAAATTTGTTTTTGTTTGTAACGCTAGTGCCAAAAGTATATGTAAACAAAATAAGGAAATGTCTATAAATTATTTGAATTTAACATTTGATTCACATTTGATTGAATATTTTGGAAAACGTGAATGAAATTCGTTACATTTTCAAATTTATAGTGCGGTTACACTACAGTTTTTTGCCGGGTTAACCCACTTTATGAGGATTTATTGCTTAATCTGGTCAAATTTGACCAGATTTGCCATACAAAAATTAAATCCTCTCATGACTGGGTTTATTTTAAATCCGGCACAAATCCACCAAAAGTACAGTGTTGTATTCGGTATTTGTGCAAAAAAATCCAACTCTACTCGAAAAGTACCAAAAGTTGCAACTGTTTCTGCAACAGAGTTTGTCGTGTTTTACACATTTACGATTGGTCGCATGCGATGTTATGGAGTTAATAAATCTAAAATTATTTGAAAATCATAAAATTATTTATTTTTTTACATTATACAATTTTTTAACAAAAAGTACGCTTGATACCAAGTTACAAAAAATGTATCCCTGCGTGTAAAATAATCGAATATGACCAAAGTGGGACGATATCTCATACGAGAAATCGTAAAAGTGTAAAACACGACTTTATTAGTTATTTTGTATGTATACGTAAACAAACAACAGCTGACAGTTTATATCCTCGAAAAGCTAAGTGTAACCAGCAAAGATTAACCCACTGGATCTATTAAACCCAGTGGGTTAACCTTCAATAGTGTAACCGGGGTATTAGATGTTTCCACATCATAATTTTGAAGATGCAAATACAAAAAAAAAGAAAGTAAAGAAAAGAAAAGACGTTTAGGATTACCTTGAGATTATATACGGGATGCGCCGATGGTTTGCACAAATCCCTTTTACCCAACCTACCATGTTACTCAGCATCCACTTGCTAAATTCGAGTAACCCATGATCAGTATCTCCCACTAACTACTGGTGCCTATCTTAGTCAAACTCAAATAAAGATTCAATTCATGGTTAATTCAACCAAAGTTTTAATAACAATTCCAAATACCATATTCTAAGAAAACTTAAACAGAATATATTATAATCTAAGTTGCTTAAGACATTGGCAGCAATGACAAAAACATAATTCAAAAGCAGAATAATGATCTATTTGGTAATACATTATATTTTGTTTCAGCTAAAAATTCGATATTGGTTTGTGTGTATGTTCGGTGTATGAAGAAAGAGGACTTTAAAACTGTAACAGCTGGTTTAGAAGCTGAGTTCAATGACCTTCTTTTTGGGAATGGTAGTTTTATTTCGGTAACAATTATTACGAGAAAGCAGAGGCAAAGTTACAAAAAAAAAGAATATCTAAGCATAGAGTGTACAAATGGAAACAGTTATAGCTAAATTATTATGATCTCTATTAAATGAGTTTTTAAACGGGGTATATGTTGCTCTCTATGTTACCTAGGCAAAATACCCAGATGTATCAGTGACTTTTAAACTGTACTGAACAATTGTAAGCTGGTAATACTGACGTTTAAGCAGTCTTCCAAGACCATAAAATATGTTTCATTTCCGGGAAAAGGAATATGAAAATGGAAACTTAACCTATTATTTAGGTATGTTCTTCAATGTCTACAATATTTTTCACAAAATTTTAATAAATAAAGTTTAATTAATTAATTATCAACAAAAAATAGAATAAATTTTATAACAATTTAAACATAAGAGAGGGGCTTGAAATTGATTAATAAGAGATGTTACCACATACATACATACTGTTGGGTTCCATCGATGAAAGGCCTTTCATAACTGGTTGCCCGAAGTTGATGAGGTATTTTAATGTTGATGATGTTGACTGCGATTTCATGCACATCGTATTTATGTAAAATGTGTGTTTTTCTGTATGATGATGATTTGGTGTTAAATATATAAATGAAGAACAATAACCAATTATTTGCCCATTGCTTCTGCACAATAAAATTTGATCGATTTTTCTCCAAATTTACGACTGCCGGCAATTTTGTTTCTTCTTCTTCTCACTGCTTCATACACACAGACACACTAGATAATGTAACTTCTTAAATATTAATACTTAGTATATAAAACCTTCTTCGTTAAATTATTCAGGGTATTTCCAAATGCCACAACTCCTTAATTGCTCCGAACTTCTTTAAATAGCAACTTCAAAGTAAATCTATTTTCCACAGATTCGCAAATTTAATTCACAGACCACGAATGTAAAATATTGAGAGAGCACCGACAGCTAGGCAAAACACTATGTAACTGGTGTATATCATAAACTGCATAGAAAAAAGGGTAGCTTGTCATGTGGACAGACGAATAGCGGAATGGATCGATAAATCTGGTACAATAAAAACAGAGTGAATAAGAGACAATTTCTACAAGAGAATTATTACAGTATTCACCTTGATCAATTGGAGTCCGCAAAGAAGGGCATCTAACGTCCCCTCTGCCACGGAGGCGTTGACGAAAAAAAGCAAATTTGAAATAAGGTTATCTCAGCTGCAGACTTTGCCCTTAGGTTAGGTTAGGTTTAGGATGCGTAACTGCCGTGCCGGCAGCCACTCGGAGACCTTGAGGTCCATTGTGATCATCCTGACTATTGAAATGTATGTGTTGTAGAGATGATGTAACGGTTGTGGATTTGATGGATGGATGATGGATGGTGTTGAAAAGAGGATTCATTGTAGACTATGAATGAGATGATGTTGGATGCAGCTATGTGGTGATATGTGAGTGCAGATGGTGTAGATGTGTAGTGGAAAGTGTGATGTGTTTCGTGCTGTGAGCGAGGCTGTATAATGTTGCGTGACTGCGGATTGTGGTAATATGTGTCTGATGGGTATATGGTGATTTGTGCATACGGTGACGATATTCTGAATGATGTTAGATGCAGCTATATGGTGATGTGTGAGTGCAGATGCTGTTGATGTGTAGTGGAGAGTGTGATGTGTTTCTTGCTGTGGGCGATGCTGTATGATGTTGCATGACTGCAGATTGTGTTCTGTTGATGAGTAGTGTAGAGTGTGATGTGTTTCTTAATGTGGTCGATGCTGTATGATGTTGCATGACTGCAGATTGTGTTCTGAATGGTGCTGTAAGCCTACAGATGATGATGCAAGGCTGTTTATGATGATATGGTGAGCTATGTGGGAGGAAATTGTGGATTAAGTTGGAAAGATGGGAAGGAGGAAAGGGGAAAGTGGTTAAACAAAAGAGACAAGAATAAGAAGAATGAACAGTTGTAAAGACGAGTAGTAGATTGTTTTAAGAAGAAAGAGATTATTTTCCTAGACTGTACTAAGCCTGTTCTGACCCGCCCCAGAGCCACTTTAGACTCTTGTAGTAAACCACCAGGATAGTAGGGTCAATAGAGGAGAAGTAAGAAAGAGAGTCAATTACACGTACACCAAATAGTCTATGCCTTTTGACCATCAGTCTAGGACATCTACATAAAAGGTGCTCGATTGTCTCCGTTTCCTCCTCATCCTCACATAACCTACAGTACTCAATGTTGTTATCATCCCACTTACAAATCAAAGATCTTATTCTACAGTGGCCAGTTATGACCCCTGTAGCGATTCTGATTTCCGACTTGCAAAGTGAAAGAAGGGACGCAGTCCTACGCCCTGAGATTGCCGGCCAGATTGACTTCGATACCTTGCAACCAGGTACGTCTTGCCAAATTCTTACGGTTTTCTCTGCATAAAACTGGCAGAGTTTGCCGAGGAAGTAGCAGAGCGGTGGCTTGACATAGTCCTCTACCATAAGGTCAGATGACTGGGAGCCTCGCCTTGCTAGTTCATCAACAATCTCATTCCCTTCAACATTACAGTGCCCTGGAACCCAACAAAGGTTGAATTGCAAGTTTTTAAGGTGGACCTACAATCTTGAACGATCTTAGATTTAATAGTGTAAGATCCTAACGCCTTAAGGCAGCCTGACTATCTACATAGACCGTAACTGTACTGCCTGCGTTGTCCGTCATTCCTGCTACTAATTCTAAGGCCTTCAATACTGCAAAGACTTCAGCCTGAAAAACACTGCAGTTTGCATTAAGCTTGAACGAGCGTTTAATGTTTAGCTCTTCGCAGTACACCCCCGCTCCAGTACCTTCATCCATCTTTGAACCATCAGTAAAGATGGAAAGGCTATCGGGTAGTGGTCTGCCATGCTTCGATTCACTTCTATCAGGGATAGTTATCTTCGCTACATCAAAATCCAGTGAAGGCGAAATGTAGTCGGTTACACTCCCCCCTCTTAGTCCGATCCGACTGCTTAGCTGTTGTAAAATGCTAGCATGTCCAGACCCTGAAGAGCGCCACTGGTTAAGCTCCTTGAACCTCAAGGCACTACGGGATGCTTGGTACTGAACAAGAATATCCAGAGGCTGGATGTACAGTACTGCATTCAGTGCAGCCTGAGGGGTGATCTTCACTGCTCCTGCAATTAGAATTGAAGCAGATCTTTGCTAGACAAATTTGACTTACTGTTCAGGGCCTGCCACAAAACAAGACCTCCATAGGTCAAAATTGGGCAGACCACTGTCATAAACAACCAGTGTATCACATGCGGTCTCAGACGATGGTCAAGAAACACTCCCAGGTACTTCGCCTCCGTAGAGAGATTTAGCCGCACTCCATCTAGTGTTGGCGGTACGAACTCGGCGGTATTTCTTTTTCGGGTAAAGAGCACCAGCTCTGTCTTCGCCGGATTCACACCAAGGCCGTTGATGTGCGCCCAGCGCGAGAGTTTGGCAAGTGCTCCCTGCATTAAATCGGACAATGTAGACAAAAATTTCCCACTAATCAGGATAACTACATCATCCGCATAAGCAACTACCTTAGTTCCTAGTTTGTCTTAATCAGTGAGTATCCCATTTATCACCAGTAGCCAGAGTAATAGAGACAGAACTCCCCCCTGAGGAGTGCCTCTGGTAACAGATCTCCTGATGGAGCTCTCCCCAATATTAGAATTGATTAGCCTGCTTCTAAGCATGCTATCGATCCAGTTTATTAGGATAGAGGGGACACCCAATGATTCTAGAGAAGAATGGATGGATTCGAGTTTCACATTATTAAAGGCGCCCTCTATGTCCAGAAAGGCTGCCAGAGTGAAATTCGATTCATTCAGATTTTTCTCTATGTACCCTACGACACTATGTAGTGCTGTTTCTGTCGATTTCCCTTTAATATAAGCATGCTGTGAATTACTTATAAGGTCTTGGCCTATGAATGCTCTTATTTCTAAATCTAATAACTATTTTTGTGTTTTCTTCGACCTTTTTATTTGTTGATAAATAAAGTTTACTCGAGCTTGAGGTCTATAAATTTGGTTTATTTATTTATTGTCTCCAATATTTCGAAATTCTATGAATTTCATCTTCAGGGAGTATTTTAGATCTACAAAATAAATAGATGTACGTCTTAAAATCTATATCACAGCAATGTAAATTGTAAAATTATTTCTTTTTTGTAAAAACACATAAAAAAGGACGATCGCTTACATGTAAATAATAATAATAATCAAACTTAAAAACTAGTGTAGTGTGACTACAACCGTCGAATGTTTTTATTGCACTGATTACTATTTCTATTTATTGCAACAATCTCCCTCTCCGCGTTAAATGTCTGTAGCAGTATGCTGTGTTGTCGGTGTCTGTTTTGCTGTTGATTCTCCTTGTTGTTGGTAGACTATTAATGTGGAGCATTTCTAATGTGAATCTCTTGTTGTAGTTGTTCTCAGTTTGTAATACTTTTACGTCGTCAATCAAAGGCTCGTGGTTATTTTGTTTACAGTGTTCTGCGATGGCTGTTTTTTGTGTTAAGTTCGAGTTTCTCAGTTTTATGTCGGATCTGTGTGCTGACATGCGTGTTCTTAATTTGTTCTTTGTCGTACCAACGTAAAGCTTTCCGCAGTTCTCTTGCTGATTACCACCACATTCTATTTGATAGATCACATTATGTTTGTCCATTCTTGGTATCTTACTTTTTAAGTTACTAAATATTCGTTTTGTTGTATTGTTTGAACTATGGGCAATAGTGTATTTATTTTTGTCGTAAATATCAGACTTTTCAAATCTCTCTGATATCTTAGGTACATATATCAGTGATTTGTATATTTGTTGTGTTTCAAGCTCTTTTGGTTCTTGTATACGTTTTGGTTTATAGTTATTTATTAAAGAATTAGTTATATGTGTAGGAAAATTATTTTGGGTGAGTATTTTTCGAATTTTCATCTTACTTTCTTCATGGAATTCTTTATCGCTTATATTCATCACTCTGTTAATTAAATTGTTTGCTGTATTGATTATAGTCCTTTTGGTATGTTTAGAGTAAAAGTTGATAAGTCTCCCCGAGGCTGTGGGTTTTTGGTACCAGTTTAATTGTATTTGGTTCTTGTTATTCCTTATAACTAACGTATCTAAATATGGTATTTTTCCGTCACTCTCTTCTTCTAATGTAAATTTAATGTTTCTGTTAAAGCCATTTAGTGTTGTCAATGTTTCTTCTATTGCATCTTCCCTAATTATTGCAAACAGATCGTCTACGTATTTCGTCAAGATTTTTGGTTTGGTTGAAAGTGATCCCAGTGAAGACTCCAATAATGATTCCATGACCAAATCTGCTATTATGGGTGAAGCTGGGGAACCCATTGGCAAGCCTGCCTTCTGTTTGAATATTTTTTCCTCGTATTTAAAATACCTGTTTTCTTTTATGCAGAACTTTACAATGTTTAGGAACAGTTGTTTTGGTATTTGTGTATATTGTTGTATGTCACTCCATCTTTCTTCCATTATTTTTAATCCCAAGTCTACGGGAATGCTGGGAAATAATGACACAACGTCAAACGAAACCATTTTCTCATTTTCATTGATTGTCATATTCTTTACCTTATCTCTAAATTGCACGGAATCTTTTATATTGTAGGTTGAATTTTTAGTCAAGTTTTTTAGAATAGACACAATATATTTACACAGCTTAATTGAAGGGGAGTTTATAGAAGAGCAGATTGGTCTGAGGGGATATCCATCTTTATGGATTTTCGGTAGTCCGTATATTCTTGGTGCGGTTGCCACTTCTGTTTTTAATCGTTTTTTCTCAATCATCGTTATTAAATTATTTTTAAACAGCTCTTCCACGAATTCGTTATTTTTCCTTTGTAAACTAGCCGTGGGATCTTTGTTGATTCGCTGGTAAGTCATTATATCTGACAATATGGTCCTCATTCGTTCTTCGTAATCTGTTTTGCTCATAGCTACAGTTACGTTTCCCTTGTCTGCATTAAGTATTAATATGTCTTTGTTTTGTCTTATGAAATTGCGGGTGCGTTCCACTGTGCTTATAATAAATTTGTCTCTAGGGTTCTCCCTCATTTTGTTTGTGTGGCTTTCTATCATTGTTGTTAGTTTTGTTCTCCCCATTTCTTGTTGTTCCTTGTCGTTGTTGCATTGTATTATATCTTCAGCGTCGGCGATGAATTTGAATAGAGGGAATTCTCTCCTTGTTGTTGGTAGACAGTGTTTGTCACCAAGCGAGAGCAACCATTTAACGTCCTCGGGGAATGTTGTAGTTGTCTTATTGACGAACCAATGGTCATTGTGTTGTATATTTAGTTCTTCAATTCTTCAATTTTTAAGTTAAAAACAACGAAAATGCATTAACAACAATAGACAATATGTTAAACAAAAATCTTCCCCAAGAGGAAAGAATCAAACTTAAGTTTAACGAAAAGATCATTGTAACAGGTTCACAGAAAAAACAAGACGAAATCCATAAACACAAATTCAATAATCTTCAAAAAACTCTAATTGAAGAACTAAACATACAACACAATGACCATTGGTTCGTCAATAAGACAACTACAACATTCCCCGAGGACGTTAAGTGGTTGCTCTCGCTTGGTGACAAACACTGTCTACCAACAACAAGGAGAGAATTCCCTCTATTCAAATTCATCGCCGACGCTGAAGATATAATACAATGCAACAACGACAAGGAACAACAAGAAATGGGGAGAACAAAACTAACAACAATGATAGAAAGCCACACAAACAAAATGAGGGAGAACCCTAGAGACAAATTTATTATAAGCACAGTGGAACGCACCCGCTATTTCATAAGACAAAACAAAGACATATTAATACTTAATGCAGACAAGGGAAACGTAACTGTAGCTATGAGCAAAACAGATTACGAAGAACGAATGAGGACCATATTGTCAGATATAATGACTTACCAGCGAATCAACAAAGATCCCACGGCTAGTTTACAAAGGAAAAATAACGAATTCGTGGAAGAGCTGTTTAAAAATAATTTAATAACGATGATTGAGAAAAAACGATTAAAAACAGAAGTGGCAACCGCACCAAGAATATACGGACTACCGAAAATCCATAAAGATGGATATCCCCTCAGACCAATCTGCTCTTCTATAAACTCCCCTTCAATTAAGCTGTGTAAATATATTGTGTCTATTCTAAAAAACTTGACTAAAAATTCAACCTACAATATAAAAGATTCCGTGCAATTTAGAGATAAGGTAAAGAATATGACAATCAATGAAAATGAGAAAATGGTTTCGTTTGACGTTGTGTCATTATTTCCCAGCATTCCCGTAGACTTGGGATTAAAAATAATGGAAGAAAGATGGAGTGACATACAACAATATACACAAATACCAAAACAACTGTTCCTAAACATTGTAAAGTTCTGCATAAAAGAAAACAGGTATTTTAAATACGAAGAAAAAATATTCAAACAGAAGGCAGGCTTGCCAATGGGTTCCCCAGCTTCACCCATAATAGCAGATTTGGTCATGGAATCATTATTGGAGTCTTCACTGGGATCACTTTCAACCAAACCAAAAATCTTGACGAAATACGTAGACGATCTGTTTGCAATAATTAGGGAAGATGCAATAGAAGAAACATTGACAACACTAAATGGCTTTAACAGAAACATTAAATTTACATTAGAAGAAGAGAGTGACGGAAAAATACCATATTTAGATACGTTAGTTATAAGGAATAACAAGAACCAAATACAATTAAACTGGTACCAAAAACCCACAGCCTCGGGGAGACTTATCAACTTTTACTCTAAACATACCAAAAGGACTATAATCAATACAGCAAACAATTTAATTAACAGAGTGATGAATATAAGCGATAAAGAATTCCATGAAGAAAGTAAGATGAAAATTCGAAAAATACTCACCCAAAATAATTTTCCTACACATATAACTAATTCTTTAATAAATAACTATAAACCAAAACGTATACAAGAACCAAAAGAGCTTGAAACACAACAAATATACAAATCACTGATATATGTACCTAAGATATCAGAGAGATTTGAAAAGTCTGATATTTACGACAAAAATAAATACACTATTGCCCATAGTTCAAACAATACAACAAAACGAATATTTAGTAACTTAAAAAGTAAGATACCAAGAATGGACAAACATAATGTGATCTATCAAATAGAATGTGGTGGTAATCAGCAAGAGAACTGCGGAAAGCTTTACGTT
The DNA here is from genome assembly GCF_047663935.1 of Musca autumnalis. NCBI lineage: Eukaryota > Metazoa > Arthropoda > Insecta > Diptera > Muscidae > Musca > Musca autumnalis. The sequence goes on along the minus strand of NW_027411866.1, from coordinate 61,849,904 downwards.
GGTACGACAAAGAACAAATTAAGAACACGCATGTCAGCACACAGATCCGACATAAAACTGAGAAACTCGAACTTAGCACAAAAAACAGCCATCGCAGAACACTGTAAACAAAATAACCACGAGCCTTTGATTGACGACGTAAAAGTATTACAAACTGAGAACAACTACAACAAGAGATTCACATTAGAAATGCTCCACATTAATAGTCTACCAACAACAAGGAGAATCAACAGCAAAACAGACACCGACAACACAGCATACTGCTACAGACATTTAACGCGGAGAGGGAGATCGTTGCAATAAATAGAAATAGTAATCAGTGCAATAAAAACATTCGACGGTTGTAGTCACACTACACTAGTTTTTAAGTTTGATTATTATTATTTACATGTAAGCGATCGTCCTTTTTTATGTGTTTTTATAAAAAAGAAATAATTTTACAATTTACATTGCTGTGATATAGATTTTAAGACGTACATCTATTTATTTTGTAGATCTAAAATACTCCCTGAAGATGAAATTCATAGAATTTCGAAATATTGGAGACAATAAATAAATAAACCAAATTTATAGACCTCAAGCTCGAGTAAACTTTAAATCTAATAACCTTTCTAAAGTCTTTAAAAGGAAGAAGGAGAGACTAATCGGCCTGTAGTCCTTCGGCAACGAGTGACTTGTTTTCCCAGCTTTGGGAATATAGGTCACTGTTACCTCTTTCCACAATGCTGGAATGTGCGATAGTCGTAGACATGCCCTAAAGATCTTCTGAAGAATGGTTATCAAAACAGCAGGTGCGTTATGAAGCATCGCTGGAATAATACCATCCGGTCCTGAAGACTTGTAGGGCTGAAAAGTACTAATCGCCCGTGAGATTTTGTGATAGCTTACTAGCCTGTCAACAAGTGCCAACTCCTCTGAGGTATGGGTCCCACTCGCGTCCACACTGGGTTTACTCGAGCAGGCATCCTCATCTAAAGTCTCTAGAGCAGAGTTGGTCCAGGTACCATCATCCCGCTTGATGCTCCCAATGTGTTTAGGATCCTTTGAAATCACCTTACGCTATCTAGCTGCTGCATTAACACCCTCTATAGACTCACTAAAGCTAATCCACGAATTTCTCTTAGCCTTCCTGATTTCACTTTTATACCTATTGAAGCTCTCCCTATAGAGATCCCAATCGGCATCGTAAGGGTGAGATCAATGACCTTCTCCCTTACCCTATTATGGAAGGTGGCAGTATTACCCCTATTACATACTCGTAGATTATTAGTTAAAATAAAATCGAATATGGACTCACCACTCGCATTGGTGTCTTTGCTTCTCCAGTGGAAGTGATGAGCATTTGCATCACAGCCCATCACTAACCTGCATCTGCCCGTCGTCTCCTCCACTAATTTGCGCACCAATCCGCTTGGTGGGTCGGGTGCCTCGTACGGCATGTAGACCGAGGCCAGAACTAAAGCCCTGCCGGTAACTTCGTCTAGCCTCACTACAGTCGTATCGCCATCACTGTAATTGTAGAGTTGAATAAGATTTAGACTTTTTCTAGCTACAATACAGGTTATTACCTTGTCTCCATTATTCGTAAAGAATAGTGAGAAATGCTTATTGTGTAGTCCAGAAACCCTATTTTTTATAAATAGGGTTCCTGGACCAAAGCAATATCTACTGCAGAGTCTGTGAGGGATAGAAGGAGTTCAGCAGCCGCAGCCTTACAATGATGCAGATTGATCTGCAGCACCCGAAGGCCACGCTGCTGAACTACCTTACTGCGACCTCGAGAACCGGAACTGAAGTTCACCGGAACCGAAGAACAGCACTCCCCCACAGTCTCTAATGTAGTCCGCACTCTCACTGTCAATGGTGAATCGCATCACCATGCCGTCCCTCTCCTTAAAAGCTTAAGAAGCCTCCAGCCATTCACAGAAAGTCCCCTGTTCTGCTTCCTCAGCATTTTGACTACTTCCCGCCGTGACGATGGCTTTACAGTGGTCTGTTGCCCAGTCCTCTCCACAGTCGCCCCTGCTTTGCCCTTAGCAAAATCTTAGCTACCTTTAACAACACTTTCACGATTAACCAGGAATATTTTCGACCAACTGCACCTTTGGAAAATAGCAAGCTGACGTCATAATAGAACCAATAAAACATTTGGTTTACTTACACACAATTGTTGATTGAATTTATTTTAGGTCATTCAGACAAAAGCTTGTATATTATAATGCAATCAAAAACACTCAGTAAAAAAACTGAAATTTTTCTACAAATCAAAACATCAAAACTTCATAGAGTGATCTGTGCTGGCGAATAGTTGAAACCAAAGCTTCGTTGCCGTACTTTTTAGTAGTAAAACTCGTAAAAGAGAGAACTGTGAAATTTTTTTTTCTCACACAAAAGTTTTTTGAGATAGTTCGGGAACGGAAAAATGGAAAATACGTCAAAAAACTGGAACAAATGTCAAAGTCGGCGTATCAACCAATCAGACGCCGTCAACCATGTTACTATTTTTAACACGCTCAAATTTGTCGAGTAAAAAGTTTTTAAAGAGAGCGCCATTCAGCGCAATTTTTGTTCAAAGAGAAGTGAACATTTTACAACTTTTTTGTGAACGGGAACGGCGCAATGTGTAAAAATCGTAAAAATTTTAAAAACTTTTTAGTTCTGGAACAAAGTTCAAATGAACAAGATGGGGATCACGAACCTACTTTTCTAGTCTAGGAAAAAACTAAATACATCTACATACCGGAAATTCATCACAAGCGCCACTACAGCGTTGAGCGTTGAAAACAACAACCACAGGAAAAATGTGGAAGTGATGCCATGTTTGTTCTTGACCTTTTCATGTGGTTGTTGAAACGCGACGCTTGTCAAACTTGTCATCACTTATGGCCCCGGCACATACGGTACGTTGTGCGTTGCGTCACGCGTTAAAAACAACAACCACATGAAAAAAATGTAAGTGATGCCAAGTTTGTTCTTGAAGTTTTCTTGTGGTTGTTGTAACGCGGCGCACAACGTACCGTATGTGCCGGGGCCATTACACATTTTTCATGTGGTTGTTGTTTTCAACGCGCAACGCGTCACAAAAAAGCCCTCGGCACATACAGTCCGTTTAGTGACACGTTGGGACACGCGTTGTCTCAAAAAAGTTAAATTATGTTTAACTTTAATGCGTCAGCCACATTGTAGTTTTTCAAAAAACTTGGCATCACTTACACTTTTTTACACTTTCGTATGTGCCGAGCGCTAAAGGATTGTATGTATTTGGCCCATTAACGTTACAACCCAGTTCACACAGCTGTGTATTGCTGTTACCTTTTATCATGGCTCAATTAACTGGTAGATGCATCAGCCAACAACTACAACAAAAACCAGTTCAGTACTGTGAAATGTCAAAAATGTTTTCCAAAAATAAAGCGATTCACACAATTTTTTCAACAAAATTTTGTTAGGCAGATATTAATAAAGGCATTATTACAAAATCCTACTAAAATTCAAAATTTTTCGTTTTTTTAATTTGATGTGTTTCAATTACAACTTTTTTGACAGCTCGCAGTACATCAGCTGGGCTGACGTGGGTACCCGTATGATTGTGCCATGGTAGAATAAAGTAAAGGTAGGCCACAGCTAACAGCTGATTACTTTTCTTTCTTTTTATGGTATAATCTGTTAAAAGCAGCGTTGACATTTTGTACTGTTTTTGACATTATGTAATCATAAAGGTAGATGCATCGCCGAATTGTTCAAAAAAAAAAAAAAAATCTGCTGTAATGGCCCCGGCACATACGGTACGTTGTGCGTCGCGTTACAACAACCACATGAAAACTTCAAGAACAAACTTGGCATCACTTACATTTTTTTCATGTGGTTGTTGTTTTTAACGCGTGACGCAACGCACAACGTACCGTATGTGCCGGGGCCATTACAGTATATCTTAAAATTTAAAACCATTACAAAAATGTGTATTCGCGTGGAAAAATAAAATTGTTGATTTTTTAGCAAAACTTACGAATGAACCATTTATCAAATATTGATTTTAATTTAAATTTGTTCCAAAAGTACGGGAATGTAAAAATTAAAATTTCGGATGCCAGCAATCACGATATCAGATTAGGCAAACTTATCAAGTAGAAAATAATTGAATGACTTTTGGTCACTGTCATAAGTTTGGGAAGAACTTTTGCTATTTTTGGAACACTTTTCCAACAAGAATATTCTGGAGCCTAGCTAAAGAATTTTTTTACTCTATTTGGCACTTTTAACATATAAAAAATGAAGCTCTAAAGGTAGAAACACAATGAAATACGCTGCTTTATCACGCTCCGTTTCATGTAAGAGACTGAATGCAAAGTACTATCTAATTCAAATTAATTAGGCAGCATTTGAATTAGGTAGTACTTGGCCTTTAATCTGTGACATGAAACTGAGCGTGAAAAAAGTGGCGTACTTCATTCTGTTCACACCTTAAGTTCCACATGTTTTTGTAAACCTGGCCTACCTCTACTTTATTGTACCATGGATTGTGCCATGCCTTTTATTGTTCTACAATGCAAACAGCTGGCATGAATCAGCTACCTTATTAAATATGCATTGACCATCCAATCTGCAGTGATAGCATATCGTATGAAATACAAATAAAGAGTTGTTTTGCTTTCAAAGTTAATACTGAAAACATGGCCAATGATAGGGAAGTTTTGCGGATGATTTGGGAAGGCCAATTAGCTTTATGTTTTCAAGCTGATCCTGATGAAATAGTAGGACTTCAACAGCCCGAGAATTTTTACTTGATGGTGTCTCGTCTAAGTTATTTACCTCTAGTCACGGATAAAGTAAGTACGTACATACAGTTAGCAAACTATTGGCAAACATAGAAATAAGCAAAGGCTATAGTCGGGACGGGACCCGACTATATGATACCCTATACCACTACCCCTGAGCATGAGCTTTTCACGGTTAACCTTTTTGGTGAAGATACTAGATATGTATAATTTAATTTTTAATTTTTATTTGACAAACACAGTAACCTAGCCCATAGGGCCATGAGCGGTTCCAAAAACAGCTATACAATAACTACTCTCAGATACTTATATCTAACAATATTTCTTAGCATATCATGAATAGAATTAAACATAAATAAAAGCAAAAGCATGTAAATTAAGAAATGAAAATATATAACGAAATAATCATTAATAGAATCAGCTATGCAACAATATATCATTACAAACTAAGGCAACATTTGTGAACGCTGTATTTGATTACGATTAAAATGAGCACATAATATACTTTATATATACTTTTATATACTTTTTTATATACTTTGTATATACTTTTATACTAGACTAGCCAACCCGGTTCGTGTTTCTGGCCCTTGAAACAGTTTTATGTTACCTTTTCTGAAGACATCAATTATATTTTTCTTGCATCGGGATCTGCAAGTAACCATAAATAAAAAATCTTCAGAAAATGTTGGTGTTGATATGCAATTTTAACATACCGCCAAAGAACTGAAGACTTGATGTATGCATTAATTTCATCTGCTGGAATAGTATAACTGGAAGTGTTTGTCTGAAATCTAAAAGTGAATTGCTTCTTAAATCCTTCAAGAATCGATCTAAAGCTTCTTGGGAATTTGTATGTGCCATCGTGCATTCGTTCCAGATGACAACTTCTATTTAATATTGCATGTGTGCCCTTCATTGAAATGAATGTCCAGTGGCAACTTAAGGGCCGACTGTGTCGTCTTTCCACCTTCATATAATGTGTCTTTTATACCTGATGAAGCTTTAGCTATCAATATATTGCCTTCTAATCTAAACACTTGGTTTCCAGTAAGACCAAAGCTTCATTATGCATAAGATCTGGTATTTCCATTGATTTGTAACATATTTAAGAAAGTGGAAAATTTAGATTTTTAAATAGGAATTACGGAATAAATAGAATACTCTCCCACCTGGCGGAAAAATTACCACAGGTAGATCTTGTTGTCCTGATCACAAATATATAAACTTTTCCGGGGGGAAGTCCATACTTCCCGAGATATGGGCCTCTTAAGTTCCGAAAATTCCCTTGTTAAAGTAAGAAAAAATTTTAAATTAAAAAAAAAATTTGTTTTGCCCTAAAGCCCATAGGAAAAAGTCTGAAATCCCCGGCCGAAGCCCGGGTACTTAGGAAAAACTTACAATTTAAAAAAATTTTCAATTTTTTCTGTCAGCTGGTAGAGTATTCAATTTGTTCCGGAATTACTACAAGAAATTCTTTCAATAATGTTTGGCTTTTTGTAAATATCTGTTGATTTACCTGTTAATGACAACATCAAGCAAATAAATGCAGAAATCGGTTGGAAATAACAAAAACAACGTGCAAAAAGGATAGGTACCCGGTTTTTGTGGTGTCTAAACTAAATAATTGCAAACTGAATTAATGTGCAATAATATCGTGCATTTAAAGATTTTTAAGACTTTTATGATCCATAATTGTTGTGTGTGTAGCATAGACGGTATATTCAGAAAAAGAGAAAATCTGGTAAACGGTTTCGGAAAATATGGTACATTTGGTATATTCCAATTATAATAATGGCAAATCCGAAAGAGAAATCCCTAAAATCACCTCTCGTAAGCTAAGAAGTGTATACAACATCATATACCGCACCGAGAAAGAAGCCAGGCTCAAACTGAGGGCGTTACATGGCAGGTCCAAAATAGTAACCTCACGAATTGACTGTAGAATCCCAGCAAAATGTTTGCCTCCAAAGAGGCAGTTAAATGATATGTACAAGTGATCTGGAAGTGCATCAAATTATGCATTTTCACTCATGATTTTTACAAGAGCGTGACTACTGAAAGAGGCACTCCATTGCACTGCATTTTAACTGACCCTTTGGCACTGCATTTTAACTGCCCCTCTGGCACTGCATTTTAACTGACCCTTTGGCATTGCATTTTAACTAACCCTTTGGGGTAGAATAGGAGGCAGTCCAAAGCACGTGTTTTGATACAGGAATTCTGCGGAAATTGTGCAAGCCATTACAAAATATCCCAATTTGTGTAAAACAAAAATATTAAGAACTTTATTACAATAACACAAATTATGAAAATTCTCCATTGAATTCAATCGCAAACATGCGCGTTTCCTCCGCACTCCATTTAATCCAAGCTGAACTGTTTTTGTTTCATATGCTAAATGGGTTGTCTTCCCATCACCAGTTACGTTTTCGACGTGTACTCCAACAGCACTCCATTCGGAAATTTTCTTCTCGTGAGTTACCGGAAAAATGCTCACAAATTAAATATTATTTAGTTTGTATTACCAATGTTTGGAAATGTTAACACGCTTACATATCTCTTTTTGGAAAATGTATGCCGCTGCCTGTAGAGATGTACAAACTGATTTATGTACATGTAGGGATCTCTAACAACTGCTAATAAATTGTGAGGACTGGAGTGCCTTTTTCACGACTCCGGTTGAACTGCATCAAAACATGCCGCGACAGAACTAGTCCACATTGCACTACTTCCAATTTATTTTGCTGGGATGATTAATGAAATGAACGATATAGCCCAAAGCAGGAACAGAAAATAGCTTTTTCTAATTAAAAATGATTTTGGAGTAAGTGTGTCACATAGAAAAGTCAGAAAAGAGCTACATAATAACAAGCACTCATCACGAGTGACTAGGTAAAAACCATTGCCCTCCCATCACAATATATAGAAACTATTCAGACTTGTTATAGACAACTTTTCACGCCATCTTTAGTATTGGGATGGCGTTATATTTTCCGATGAGACTAGAATTATGTTGTACTATCACAATGGACCTCAAAAAGTATTGGGAAAACCCTTGAAATCCATGGAAAACAAAAATTGAATACATACCGTAAAGTTCGGAAAACTGTCACTTATGGTATGGGGTAGTATACCAAGCAGTGACGTTGGTAAAATCCTGATTTTGGAAGAAACAATGACATTGGAGGTTTATTTAGATGTTTTAAGAAAAGATTTAACCAAAATCGTCAAGAAATTTGGGAATGTTGACCCTGAAAATTCAAACAAATTGCAATATAAGTTCTACCAAGAAAACGACCCTAAGCATAAATCTAATTAATGTAAGACTTAGTTGCTATACAACTGTACCCAAGACATTTACACCCCGTTCCAGTGTCTAGATATTAACCCCATCGAAAATTCATAGGTACACCTGAAGGAAAAAGTCAGGAATAGGTCGCCCACTAACCTGGGGGACTAAATAAAATGCAATAAAGAAGAATGGCTGAAAAATACCATTGGAATATGACATTCCGAAACTTATTCATAAAATTCAGATACGTTTACAAGCTGTTTTTGATGCCAAATGTGAGCATACGAAATATTAGAACCAACTTTTCGAAAAATACCGTGAAAAACTGAAAAGTTGTGAATTTTGCAATTCTTTAGTTGACAGTGCAAATAATGAGTTGTACTCATTTTTGTTAATTTTAAGAAAATGTTTAGTGAAATTTACCTACTTTTTATTTTATTATATGTATAAATAAACATGTGTAAGAATTGCATTGTTAACAAAAATATTAATAATGGTATTTATTTATATCAATAAAATGATGTTTTATTTAAAATTTTGTAATAATTTTGTTTTTGCAATAATTAAGTTGACTAACTGTATATATAATTGTTCGACAAACATCCCATACGGGACAAGGGAGACTTCTCTCATATCAATGAGTGCACCCCGATTCATATTAGCTCAATGATATGGGACCTACAGTTTACCGCCGAGTCCGAACGGCGTGTCTTAAGACACCACTTGTAGAGAAGTTTTACATATTCTAATTTGAAAGGAAATGTAACACTGGCCTTTACAATGATACCCATATTGCCTTGGTCGGCTTTAAAAATTTGAGAAATATCATTGATATTTACAGAACTTTAAAGGCCCATATTTTCGGAAGTATGGACATGTGCAAAAGCCCAAGGGCTATCTGTGGTATATATGGGAAATGTTGCCAATTATTTTATATTCCATTTCCAAAAAAAATGATTTTTTTCTTTTCGCGCTACATTAACGATTTTTGGTACATAGGTTAAGAAAAAATTCCCCAGTACAAATCCGCTCGCGAGCAAATTTTTGGTTGTTGCGGACAAATGTTGTCCCGGTTTTACTTCTGCTTTTAAGAAAAAAATATTATAAAAACGCTAATTATTTTATTGAGCACAATTGTCACTAAAAAGTTATCACGAAGTGACATCATTAAGTAGATTGCATAATATTTGTAAAATGTTACAGAGCATTCGCGGAATTTACAAAAAATTTAGAACATTTTAAATGTAATCCGAATTTTTTGAAAATACAGGTCCATTTACCCGTAAAAAATTACAAAAAAATTACAGTTTTAAATAAAGACTCCACGGGGAATCAAATGAGACCAAACTTATTATAATCATCGGGATAGTATTTAGGATAATATAGCCAAAATAAGCACATATTTGTGTTACAAAAAACAAATTTGGGTTTGGAATAATAGTTTTCACATGCATTCTAGAATTGAAAATATCGGAAAATTTCTATAGGAGTACTTCTTTTATTTTTCTTGAAACTCCCAAGAAAATTTTGCTTTATCTACATTCACATAGAAGGTTTCCCTTTGAGGAGAGTTATCGGGTTGTTGAAATAAATCATTAGATTTCTTAAACGGAAATAGAGTTCAAATAAACCGCTTTAACTTGTATGCATTATTAAAATATGTGTAAATCGCGAAATTATCAAACTCGTTTTGTCCGCATGTGATTTTCATGTACAGCAAGACCATATCTTTTAATTTGTATATATTTTTCGAAATATAACTTGGACGCTTAGATGTAGCATTGGCTGCATCTAAGCATTAAAAAACCTATAAAAGATCTCCAATAAATTTTGTCAATCCCACGGCAGTGCACAGTGGTTCGCCCATGGACAAAAATCAAAAAATTGATGGCGACAAATTTTATTGCGATTGAAATAAATATTCTCTAAACACATCAAATGTTTAACATCCAGCCTTATTTTTGTAAATTTACAGCGGTTATACCAAGTTAAGTCGAAGAAGTTGTGATTTGTATGTGAGGCCTTAAATACGAAAAATACATCCGCAAAGCATTCGTAGGTTATGAGTAAAATTATAAAAAATTGGAGAGCTAAATGTGCAATTTTCAAAATTAAACTAATAGGTGATGGCATTGGCAATGTTTTTACGAAAAAAAAAAACAAATTCATAATTCGTTTTCTAACTTCATTAAAAACAAATTCTTTATAAATGACTTTTTCTGCTATTTTTAATATAATTACTATTAATTTATGTCGAGTTTTACTAATGTTGTGAGAATCAAAAAAATCAAAATACCGAAAATCTGAGGGTATATTTATATGGCGACTATACCAAAACGTGGACTTACTCGTATATTGAATATTTCTTGCAAGGATGTAGTTTATTCACTCAGAACTCAAAATGCAAAATAACATCCAAATCGGTTAGTTAATTTTGCCAAAATCGTGTAAATACCACAAATCGGGCGGTACCTTTCTATGGAAGCTATACCCAAATATGGACATACATCCACTAAAAATGGTTTTCTATCATTTCGGCTTGTTATAAACCTAACGTTTTCCATACAAGTGGGACCACTGTGCAGTGGGTTCTTTCTTTCCGGTGATCTTTTGTATTGGCAAAGTCATCTCCGGTGAACTTTTGTATTGGGAAAGTCATCTCCGGTGAACTTTTGTATGGGAAAAGTCATCTCCGGCGAACTTTTGTATGGGAAAAGTCATCTCCGGTGAACTTTTGTATAGAAAAAGTCATCTCCGGTGAACTTTTGTATGGGAAAAGTCATCTCCGGTGAACTTTTGTATTGGGAAAGTCATCTCCGGTAAACTTTTGTATAGGAAAAGTCATCTCCGGTGAACTTTTGTATGGGAAAAGTCATCTCCGGTGAACTTTTGTATTGGGAAAGTCATCTCCGGTGAACTTTTGTATTGGCAAAGTCATCTCCTGTGAACTTTTGTATGGGAAAAGTCATCTCCGGTGATCTTTTGTATTGTGAAAAGTCATCTCCGGTGAACTTTTGTATTGGGAAAGTCATCTCCGGTGAACTTTAGTATTGGGAAAGTCATCTCCGGTGAACTTTTGTATTGGGAAAGTCATCTCCGGTGAACTTTTGTATTGGCAAAGTATGGGAAAAGTCATCTCCGGTGAACTTTTGTATTGGGAAAGTCGTCTCCGGTGAACTTTTGTATGGGAAAAGTCATCTCCGGTGAACTTTTGTATGGGAAAAGTCATCTCCTGTGAACTTTTGTATTGGGAAAGTCATCTCCGGTGAACTTTTGTATTGGCAAAGTCATCTCCGGTGAACTTTTGTATGGGAAAAGTCATCTCCGGTGATCTTATGTATTGGGAATTGTCATCTCCGGTGAACTTTTGTATTGGAAAAGTCATCTCCGGTGAACTTTTGTATTGGGAAAGTCATCTCCGGTGAACTTTTGTATGGGAAAAGTCATCTCCGGTGAACTTTTGTATGGGAAAAGTCATCTCCGGTGAACTTTTGTATTGGGAAATTTATCTCCGGTGAACTTTTGTATTGGGAAAGTCATCTCCGGTGAACTTTTGTATGGGAAAAGTCATCTCCGGTGAACTTTTGTATGGGAAAAGTCATCTCCGGTGAACTTTTGTATTGGGAAAGTCATCTCCGGTGAACTTTTGTATGGGAAAAGTCATCTCCGGTGAACTTTTGTATTGGGAAAGTCATCTCCGGTGAACTTTTGTATGGGAAAAGTCATCTCCGGTGAACTTTTGACCCGGAACCACGCAACATCAGCGTTCCGACCAGCGGCTGTCCCCTCAGTGTACATATGTTTGTATTTGTTTCGTTTTCTGTGTTGGGAGCATCATATCCCGGAATGCCTGCTCCGAATTCCTTTGGTCCGTGCCTGGACGGATTAAAAGCCAGGACCAATATAATTGTGCTCGGTTTGTCACATCCGCATCTTCACCCATATCCAACCTTCGGTGAGATGCAATAGATGTTAGGAGTGGGTGCATCTAAGGGGTTGCTCTGGACTTGTCCACGTGAGGGACTACGACAGGGACTATATTGCTACATGCTGCGTGAATACAGTCCCCAGTGAGTAGTCATCAGATGACGAAACTCCGTCAGATTATGAAACTCCCCCGCACTTCCTCGACAGCAATCGCACACGCAGCCTTTAACACCAGCCGTTTTTGTCACAATTCCAGAAAATGCATCCTTTTTGCAATGGAATCCGAGGTAAGATCGATGAAATAGTGGAATTTATGAATCGGAAGAAGATCAAGATGGCGGTGTAGGAAACCAAGCTCAACAATAACTGTAGCTTACAACATTGTGATGGTTACAACGTGCTAAGGAAGGATCGCACCAGAAGTGGTGAGCCTGTCTCTAATGACCCGTACATGGACTGTATGGGGGTAGCAGTCAGGTGTGGAACTGCCGAGGTAGAGTTGCTGAAAGTATACATCCCGCCGAGAAATAGCTGTATCTCAGATTACGAGACTGACGTAAGCCCGCTTTTGGAAGGTCATAATCGTCTGGTCATGGGGAACTTTAATGCGCATCATGAGATGTGGCATTCGGCCCTCGGAAATGACCAGGGGCATATAGCGCTGGCTGAGCAGATTGATAGCTCTACGTTTTGCACGGTCAATGAGGACGTCCGTACCAGAATTAGAGTAGAGTGTCAGAGTTCGCCAGACATAACCATCGTGTCACTGGTCTGACAAATGACGTCACCTGGCAAGCCATAATTTCCCTTGGATCAGACCATCTCCCCATAATTGTCTCCATTAGCAGACCACCCGATTTCATCACCTCTGAACGCCGCACGTTCGTCAATCATAGGAAAGCTGATTGGCCGAGTTTCAGAGAGTTCGAAAATCACCGCTCCAGAGAACTGCCCAGTCCTTCTGATGTTTGGGAAGCGGAAAGGACGTTCCGAGACATAATCAATGTTATAGCCGACAGTTTGTTGAGCACCCCGAGAGTGACAGGGCGAAGAGGAGAGTATTACGTCGCATCAGATCTCTTCCTGCCGAGGATGAACCACCCACAGTTTACAATGGATGATGTTGCGAATGCCATAAGGAACGCTAAATCATCCAAAGCGTTGTGCCCTGATGGAATCTCCATGGTAATGCTGAAGCAGCTGGATGAACCGGGAGTGTGGAGGATCTCACTGAAGTTCTCAACTTGTCGCTAGCCACCCTCATTGTTTCCGAAGTCTGGAAAATGGTCAGGGTGGTCCCACTACGGAAGCCAGGCAAGGATGCCAGCAAAAGTGAATCATGCAGGCCGATTTCGCTTTTGTCGCCCGTAGCAAACCTTGAGGCCCTAGTCCTTCCCAGTATCAGAAATAGATATCAAGTTGCCGATAATCAGCATGGATACCGTAAGCAGCACGACAACAGCGCTGCACGCCATCTCCACATATATTTGTCAAGGACTCAACCAGAGACCGCCGTGTGATAGGACAGTGATGGTGGCGCTTGACTTATCAAACGCCTTTGATACAGTCAGGCACTCCACGCTGTTTGAGGACATTGAACAGACAACCCTCCCGCCAAGCTTGAAACGTTGGGTAGTCAATTATATGTGTGGACGCCAGTCGTACGTGGAATTCAGGAACAAGAAGTCCAAACCCCGTAGAGTGAAACAGGGAGTTCCCCAAGGTGGAGTGATATCTCCGGAACTGTTTAACCTCTACCTCTCCTGTATGCCGCCCCCTCCTGATGGCATCGAGATCGTAACGTATGCGGATGATTGCACGATCCTGGCGTCAGGTACCTTCCCTGATGACATCTGTGAGAGACTGAACACCTATTTAACCTATATTACCACATTTTTCCACTCAAGGAATATGCAGATTTCCGCCTCAAAATCTGCATCCACTCTGTTCACCATAGGGATAGCGCAGTTTGGAAGAGAGTTGAATGTCGTGGTCGACGGTAGCAGAATTCCGACCACAAACTGTCCCAAAATTTTAGGGGTCACATTCGACACTAAATTCAAGTCGTGCTCACACGCCGCAGCTATCTGCGACAAACTTAAAAGTAGGAACAAGGTCCTCAAGTCCCTAGCCGGCAGCACTTGGGGTGCAGATAAAGAAACCTTGTTGACCACATACATATAACGCGATAGGTCGGTCTGTGGTAAGTTATGCGGCTCCAGTTTGGTCCTCGAGATTATGTGATACGAATTGGAAAAAGATTCAAACCTGTCAGAATGCCACCTGAGAACAGCAACAGGGTGTCTCCTCAAGTCTTCAGTGGACCATCTTCATGAGGAAGCAAAGATTCTTCTAGTACAGCAAAACAATGACATGCTTTCGTTGCAGTACATGCTTTGGTGTTACCGTGAGAGCCATCCAATCACCACCTGGTGGTAGGCCCCACACATTCAGGCACATCAGGAAGGATATCCATGATCTAGAGGGAGAGGTCCAACGATATAGGAGAGAACCCCTAGATCAACAAGCATATCAAGCATGTTTAAATAGTATTCACACGGATGTGGTTGCCAAGGCGTTAAGCAATTATAGTGTGAATAAAGTCCTCGAAATACATCCCCCATTTATTGCAGTTGTGGAGCGTCAGAGTAGTTTTGGCTCAACTACGCTCGGGATATTGCTGTCGCCTAAATTCTTATTGGGCGGAAATCGATCGAAGCAGCCATTTTCCTGGAACTGGAGACAGACCCAGAGCCAGGTTGAACAGAAGAACGAACATTCATGTAATGTAATTATTTGGCTGCCTTCAGCTTTTGCATTATTAAGTAAATAAAAATGAAATGAACATTGAAACATAATAATAAACACTGTTACAACAACAACAAATAATGTAAAAACTGTACATATCTCTTGCTATTAGTCCTCAAAACTATATTCCGTCAAAATATACAAAATTTATCTTTTAGTTATAACAAATACAGACGAAAATAAGAATTACCTATTACTTTGAGGTCTCAATAAAAGCATTGCAACGGGAAAAGCAGTACTATAAAACTAATCATTTTTCAAAATTTTGTAGTTTTGTAGTTTTTATGACTTTTGCGACTAATAATGATCTAAAAGCATTAATTGTGATAAAGTTCATTTATAAACAAGTGAGCAATTGTTGTAGTCGGGACGGGCCGACTATGTGATACCCCATACTACCCCTGTGCATAAGCTTTTTGCTAGTAAACATTTCTTTAGGGAAATGTGTACTAATGTTTTCACCTATCTGGCTTTTATATCAAATGACTTAAGGCGAAATGAACCAAAATAATTAATATTTAATTTTATATTTGACTACTGTTAACATCTACTTGGTACTGATTCACAGCTTTGTTGGTCTTCTTGATTAGCATTTTACATGTCTTTAATACACCAAATAGAAGCAGAGGTATTTGTCATTAAAGTAAAAACTTCAAAATGTTAAAATTGTGATAGCTTAGCGCATTTTGGAATAACTCTGATATTTTACCGTAAATGCCACATTTTGTATTAATTTAAAGCACAGATAAAAACCCTGAAAATATGAACTTTGACCGCGATTAATTTGAAAATCCTCCGGCGATTTTCGTCTATGAACATTGTAGTTTCAGAATGAGCAAAAACTTCCCAGGTGTAAGCCCCTCTCATTTAAAGTTAGATAAGGCGCACCGCGGTAAATAAAATTCCATAAATTGGAATTTGGGATATCCCAGCGTCATTTCATCCATTTTGGTAACGCAATTGGGAACATTTTAGAGCTCAGAATGACTACATTGTTGAAGCGCATCCTACCAAAGCTGAGATACTCGTCAGTACAATTCAAATAAAAAAATGGGAAAGTGGATTCCAACCTATTTTGGCTTTCCCTTTCTCTGTCCCTTTCCCCTTTCGCATAAGAATAAAACTTTGAATTTTAATTTAATTTATTTCATATTTTGGTAACCCCCTGTTTTTGTAACTAATTTTTGTTCGTTCGTCTATATTCGTAATAATTTAGGCATCCATAGCTCAGCACTCAGATGATATACAGACCTAATTCATCGTAGACACATTCCCTATATAGTTAAGGATTCGTCATTTAAAATTCAGCGGTCTACATTTGCGCTAAGGCTAGTAAATCGATGTACAAAATTTGACAATTGGTGTGAAAACCATACAAAATTTTACAAAAACTGGAGGTTAAGGAGCACATATGCATAACCTTGACTACTCTAGTTAGATTAATACCCTAGACAGACGGCATCGTTAATTTGCATTAAGAACTGTATTTAATTTCACCCTGACAGACGACAGTTTCTGCACAATCCCACGGCAGCGGGTTCTTACGTGCCGGATTGACCCGAAACCAAAAGTGTTTCGGCCAGCGGCTGCCAACCCAGCATTATATGCTGCTACAACAACAACAACAGTTTCTGCATTTACGAAACAGCTGATTGCTGTTTTGTTGTTGTTGTAACAGTTCGGTTGTATTCGGAAGCTCTTTCCTGAAAATTATAAAGGAAGAATGGAACAAGAAAAGAAAATGGAATATATTATTAATTAGTTGTGTGAACAGGATTTGATGTTGGCAATTGAAGGAATTGTGCTACTTCAATTGGATGTGACCACAAATCAACAGGGGTTAGATTTGTGGGGGCGGACGGACAGTTGAATAGATGTGAAGTATCGTGAGGGCTTTGATGGCAGGAGGGGCACCTGTTTATGGTACCGGGAACAATGCGTTCTCTGTAGGAATTGAGAATGCTACTGTAACCAGACCTAAGTTGTGCCAGTATGGAACGAGTTTGCCTTGGAAGAAGCCTCTCACTATCCGAAATTGCTGGAGGATGTTGATTTAGGACTTTATTGTTTTTGTACACACTTATGGCTTCGGAGACCGCCCGTTGGTGCACAATGTTCAGGGAGTCCGTGTAAGACAATCGGTTGACGTCCGATGGAATGACGTCTTGGATGTCATCACGGTAACACCTGAAGTCCTTACGGATTAGTCTAGGTGGTGGATCTTCCATCACTACGTGATGGTTGGGGTGACTCGGCTGATGACTAGCCAGCAGGAACTGTCTAGTCAGCAACACATTATGTTGCCTGACTGACAGCATCCTGGTCTCCTCATGAAGATGATCCACCTGTGACATCTGGACGCAACCCGTAGCAATTCGGAGAGCATTATTTTGCGTCGTCTGCAGGATTCTCCATTGGGTGTCACTCAGGAAGGAAGTCCAAACCGGGGCAGCATAATTGAAGACAGACCGACCGATGGCCTTATAGGTCGTTATCAATGTCTCCTTATCTCTGCCCCAGGAGGTGCCAGCTAAAGCTTTAAGGACTTTGTTCCTGGATTTCACTTTCTGGTTGATGTAGGTGGCGTGCGAAGAGAAGTGGAGAAGATTGTCGAAAACTACCCCAAGGATCTTTTTGCTGTTTTGTTGTTGTTTGCACTGTAATTTTTAGTTTTCCTTGTGTATCAGAGCATGAATATGCCCTCTCCCTCATATGAATATAAGCTCTCTTTTACGGTATTGCCATATTGAAATACCTAAATGCCTTTTAAATTCAGTTTGATTTTGTACATTAAGAATGTGAATAATGCACGAAATAATTTGAATTAATGCAGTTAATGTAAATTAACGCTGCCGTCTGTCTAGGGTATTAATCAGTTGGTCACTGACATTCAAATAGTTCTGACGTGTTTCTAATGGATCTGCGCTCGAATACTGTCTGCGCGAAGTGTTTTAAGGATTTAAATGGAAAATTTATAGCTTGCCACATTTGCAGATGTAAATTCCATTTTTTCTGTGCCAGCATCGATATAAATGTTGGCGAAGTGTTTGTTAAAAATACTAACATTGTTTATAATTGCAATGACTGTTTGTCAATTTCATCTGATCTAATCACACACATCTCTTCCTTAACAAATGAAGTTAGAGACCTAAAATTCTTAATAAACTCCTCTCTGAGTGTAAGAGTGCAAGAAAATTTAAAAACAGTGGATAATAATAAACAACCACAATGCAATGAAAAAGTGCAAAACGTAGAGAATCAACATTCGACTTGCCGTAATGTTGTTGGTACGGTTCAAAGTCTAGAATTGCCTACCATAACTTCAGTAGAACAACGTGTCTTATCCAATGCATCATTTCCTATTATTGTTATTCTGTTGATCGAGCCGTACACAACACCAGCACACACTGCAGATACAAATGCAGCCAACAAGTTTGCTGTCGAACCAGACCAACAAACAGACGAGTGCTTTCAACCTGTGCAGAAGCGTAGAAGAGGAAGTGGTGGCTTCAAAGAAATGGATCCATATTTCTTCGTTTAAGCCATCTGTTTCTTGCGATCAAATAATAAATTATATCACAGCGAACTCTAAAATTGAAAAATCCAATATGGAGTAATATAAGTTGGTAAAGTAAGATGCCGATTTAAGCTCGTTAAAAAGGGTGAATTTTAAACTTGGCATTTCAACTAGTTTATATAATTAAATCTTTAACTCTAAATTGTGGCCTTTAGACATTAAAATACGTCCCTTCAAAAATTTTCAGAAAAAGGACGTGCAGTTACAGAACCATTGATAGCTTTCATGGTTTGAAGATATTTTATCAGAATATGTCTGGTATTCGTACAAAAGCTTTCGATATTTTGAGTTTTACGTCCCAGTGTGACTTTGATGTCGTAGCCATAGCAGAAACATGGCTAAATAATGATTTTTTTGATGCAGAATTTTTTAATCTTAATCTCTTCAATGTTTACCGGAAATACAGAACTGGCTGTTCACGTGGTGGAGGTGTTCTCCTTGCCGTTAAATGTAAATTTAATTCAAGTTTGTGTAAAATCGATGATGATTATGGTCTACTTGATCAAATTGCTATTAATATTACCTGTCATAATCAAAAATGTCTGTTATCTTTATCATACATACCACCTGGAAGTCATGATGACGTTTATTCCAAGCACGTGTCTAATATAGTTTCTTTGGAGGAAAGGTCAGATTCAAATACTTTTTTATGCGTATTATATGTTGGTCAATGATAGATGGAAATTGCTTCTTAACTCCAAGTAATATCAATAGAATCTTTGAAATTAACTTTATTGATATATTATCCAGTTTAGGATTGTTTCAAATTAATCATATATGTAATAAATTGCGTCGATTTCTCGACTTAATTTTCATTTCGTGTGACTGTAACGTTAGGATATATGAGTCCCTAATATTGGTCTCCCCTTCTAATGTTCACCACATGCCTATAATTATTGAAATAGATTGCTTAGTGTTTATAGTAAATACATCTGATTATTCCCCCGATTTTAACTACAACGCCTGTAATTTTGATGAGCTAAACTCAATACTCGCTGCCATTGACTGGTCTTCGATACTTGCTCGTTTTGGTGCATCTGTTTGCTATGATTTATTTTTAAGTACAGTTTTAAATATCATTAAAGAAAATGTTCTATTGAAAAGAAAAAAGCCCTATAAGCTTCCCTGGTACACTAAAGGTCTAAAAAAGCTTAAAAATCGCCGCAATAAACATCATAAACGATACTTAAATTCTGCAATTCTGACGATCATGCCAAGTTTTTGCACTTTTAAAGAGAATTTAACTGTTTGAACAAATTTCTTTATAAGCCATACATTCTTTCTAAAGAATCCGAAATTAAGGAAAATCCTAAAAGTTTTTGGTCTTTTGTCAAATCGCAACGCCAATGTTCTGATATTCCATCAACCGTTAACTACAATAACTGCAGATCTCAATCTACTCATGATTTGGTTAATATGTTTGCTAATTTTTTCAAATCTAATATCCAGATATCAACGAGTTGTAATACGACATTTCCTGAATTCAATACTGTCATTAATGTTGGCAACTTTCTTATACATATGTGAAAATGATGTTTCCGAAGCAATTCATAAAATCAGGAATAGTCTTAAAAGAGATTGTGATGGCTTATGTGCATACTTTTTAAAAATGTGTCATTTAAGCATAGTTTCTGTTTTAACTTCAATATTTCGCCTATCTCTTGAAGAAGGTATTTTTTTTTATCGATAAGTGGAAAGTGTCAACAATTACTCCCGTTTTCAAAGAAGGAAGGAAAGATGATGTAACCTGTTACAGGCCAATCTCAAAACTATCATGTGTATCCAAGGTATTTGAGCATATCATTTATATTTTTATATCAAAATCTATTATTTCGCCAAACCAGCATGGATTTTATTCAGGGAGATCCACCACGTCTAATTAATTTATCGCTGTTCACCGATTACGTTATTTCCGCTTTTGAGCAAAGTAGCCAAGTAGAAGTAATCTACACTGATTTAAGCAATGCGTTTGATATAGTCTCACATAGCATTTTATTAGCTTAGTTTTCTCGCTTGGATTTCTTCTTACTTAAGAAATAGAGTTTGTAAGGTTGAAGTTGAAGGTTATGTGTCTAGACCGTATTTTTAGAGTTCTGGTGTTCCACAATGAAGTGTCCTAGGACCACTTCTTTTCAACTTATTTTTTAATAACATTTCGACATGTTTTCTTAATTCTAAATTTCTTCTATACGCGGATGACCTGAACATTTTTTCGGTAGTACAATCTTTGCGTGATATTGTTAATTTACAAGTTGATTTAGATAGTTTAGTATCGTGGTGTGATGCAAATAAACTGTTTCTCAATCTTTCAAAATGTTTTCAAATGTCTTATTCCCGATTAACGGTGATCGTTATAAGATAAATAAACATCAAAACATAAATATCAAAACAATAACAGCTGACGCTGCCATTGATGACATTTCGATAAAATAGCCGTGTTTACACAACTTTAATAAGAGCAGAGTTGCATTTAAGTTACGCTGTCCGTTGATTTGAAATTTCAGTGCTCGAAAGAAAACAAAATTAGGAACAAACTGGAAAAAAGGAAAGCTAGCAACCTGTCTCCGGAAGGAGAATCGTTGAATAATAGGAAGCAGTTCAAAATGAGTAACGAGCAGAAAGTTGGCGATTTAAGTGTGGCCAGCCTGAAAGCCATTATCAAGGAATGTAATGAAGAAGTATTGGGAAAAATATCGAGTCTTACCGAAGAAGTGAATAAGTTACGAGCAATTAACGATGACCTGAAACACAACATAGAACTTCTAAAAGAGGAAAATAAGATGATGAAGAGAAGACTGACGGTTTTGGAGAACAGCACTAAAGGAAAAAACTTAATAAGAGGTCTGAATCCGCGAAAATTTTTCTCGGAAACCCTAAAATCTGAAATGGACTCAAGTGTAAATTCAGTAAAAACCCTGTATCAAAGGAATGGAATAGTAACAGTTCTAGTGGAATTTGAAGCTGAAAGTGATGCAGAAAGTGTAATAAAAAAAAAAAACTAGTAACGTAAAAGGCACCCCGATCTACATTGAACGTGATTTAAACGCAGAACGTAGGCTAGATAAGATAGTTATGATAAAGGTGAGGAGACTATTGGCGGATTTCAGCAAGAAACAACAAGTTAAAGTTCGAGATGACAGGCTGAAGATTGGTAATAAATGGTTTAGATGGAATTCAGAGAAGAAATTGGTGTGCGGTACTGAGGACGCTGTACAAACGTTGTAGAACTATACGGAAATGGTTTTTTTTCGATCGTTCCCAACGCCATTCTTTCCCGCCCTTGCCGACCGAGAGGGCCACCTCCCCTTAACGTAGGGAGCGCGTACACCTCATATTCCGGAATATGGGGGATTAGTAGACTAGGGAAAACCAGCTACAGCAAAACATCAGCCGGTTAGAAAGTTACATTTTAAAGACAAACACATCAAAAAATAAAATAGGTCTAATCTAACATATTGCCTGGCAACTGCTACAACAATACTAAGAACGTAAGATAAAGTTTTTTTATGACATGCAGAGGTTCCGATAAAGACATCCTATTATATAATTTGTTATATTCATCACATAAAGATCGGAGTGGATTACTTATTTCATAATTAGATTTCGCTAACATTAATTTAAGTGGTATGTAGTTTCGAGTATTACGTGAAGGTATATTAAAATTGATTTCGCCAATTAAAAACTGTGATTCAATTTGTCCATGCAAAAGTTTAATAATGAATATAGATCTGAGCATTAAACGTCTTTTTTCCAACGTTGGAAGGTCAATTAACTTTAGACGGTTTTCATATGGTGGAAGAGATTCACTTGTGCTCCACCCTAAGCCTCTAAGAGCAAATAAAAGAAATTGAACTTGTACTGATTCTATCTTATCAGAATAACATTTGTAAAAGGACTCCAAAGTACACAACCGTATTCCAATGTTGGTCGGACAAGGCTAGTGAATAAGCGTTTGGTCACGTATGGATCGTCAAATTCCTTAGACCAGCGTTTTATAAAGCCAAGTAATGACTTGGCTTTATTAACACAAGACTCTATATGTAAGTTGAAACGCAATTTACTATCTAAAATAACTCCAAGATCCACAAACGAGTCTACATTATCCAATTTGTGCGAACCTATGAAGTAATCGCAAGAATCAGGACGAGATCTATAAAATGACAATTTTTTACATTTTTTTAAGTTTAATGACATACCGTTGACACTACACCAGTTGGAAAGAGAATACAAATCATGTTGCAGATTAATTGATTGATTATAAGAATCATGATTGCTAAACAGTTTAACATCGTCAGCAAACATTAATACTTTAGAGCAACGAATAACAGATGGAAGGTCATTTAAGTAGAGTACAAAAAGTAATGGACCTAAATGGCTACCCTGAGGAACACCAGAATGCACAGTTATATTTTTTTGACAGGATATCATTAAAAGAAACCCTTTGGGTACGGTCCTGTAGATAAGAACGTATCCAAGACAAGAGTATTGATGGGAACCCCATAGAATCAAGCTTATCAGGCATGTCACAGAAACCAATTCCAATCGAAAGTGGAATTGATTCCGTATTTAGCTTCTTCAGAAACCGAAAAACGAAAAATTCTTTCGGAATGAAACCACTTTTGGTTTATCAAGTGGAATTGCATTTGTTTGGTAACATGTCACTTTAAAACACTGCAAAAGCACTTAAAAATAATAAAAATATTGTTTTATTAACAAAATCGCATTTAGTCTCATATTTTTTGATCATTTTATTGAAAAAATTCGCAAATTTCCATTATTTCTCAATCAACAAAATCAATTATTAACAAAGTGTTGCCACATAATTTTTTTCGTGAAAATCACGTTTTTCTTCGAACAAAGATTTATCAGTTCTAAAAACTAAACAATCTGGCATTACGAATGATAACTTAAAGCAAACATAAAAAAGAACAAAATAAGAATGAACTCAAACACGGCATTTTTCAATGTTATGTTGATTTTTTGAGCCTCAATTACATTAAAACTGAATATCCAATATAAATTAACATTCTTTTCACACAAAAAAAGCTTTCTTTAAACACAATATTTTCACAATTCCCACTTTCATGCTGTTTCCTAATCATATGTTTTTGTTTTGTTTCTTTTGATTCCTCTAATGTTGCCATATTTATACCAAATAATATGATTTTCGGAATTCACCAAATCGATCGGAATCTGAAGAAGCTAAAACAGAAACGATCGAAATGAAATTACGGAATTGAAACCATTCCGATCGGAATCTGTGACATGCCTGTATATATTAACAATTCGTGTACAACGGTGTCACGAATGCCTAACTGAAATCTGTGTATATAACATCAGTTTGACATTTATTTACGAATCCATTGTGAACGTGACATGTAAGTTCCAATAAATTTGTCAAGGTAGACCTACCCTTAACGAAACCATGTTGATAAGGTGATATTATAGATCTAGCGAAATGAGTTATTCGGCGTGAAACCAGAAGCTCAAAAAGTTTAGGAATTGCACTTAGTTTTGCAATACCTCTATAGTTTTCAATCACACATCTACTATCAGATTTATGCAAAGGAATAATAAAGCTAGATCTCCAGACAAGTGGGAAATATCCCAATGTCAACGAGTCATTGAAAATAATTGTTAGGGGACGATAAAGTTCATATGCACATGATTTTAAAATAGAAGTCGGAACACCATCAGGACCTAGTGAGTTTGAATATTTCAATGACAATAAACCATTTAATACTTCATCCTCAGTGAGAATAATGCGAGGAAACTGGTTAAGTTTATGAACATTATAAGGGTAATTAAGGGAGTTAGTTGAAAATTAGGAGTAAGTATTTTGAAAAAAGTCAGCAAGCATATTTGCAATGTCATTTGGGTCACATGATTCACTACAACCAAGTCTCATGCTCTTAAGTATAATATTTAAAAAAAATCCTTGAATTTAAAAAACTGAAAAACTCAAAAATCCCCTGCCAACAAAAAATAATTTAAGTGTTATAAAGAGAAAAATATTAAAATACTATCCTATAATATAAACGGGCTTAAAAACAAGGGTCTTCATCCTGAGTTCTTTCAACATGTGAGGGACTTTGATATTTTTGCATTAAGTGAGACGCATATAGAAGAGAACGAAACAGATGGATGGGCAAAATACTTTAGTGGAATCATTTTATATTGGTAGAATGCAGAGAGAACTAATGTGTACGGACGAGCAAGTGGTGGTATCTTCTGCGGAATCAAAAGAGATCTACGAAGTAGTGGAATAGTCCATGAGTTTATACAAACAAATAATTTAAATGCAATAAGAATAACAACATCGGATACTGATTTCTTGTTGTTCCTGTTTATATAAGAGGCGATAATTGGTCAATCGAATTTGAAACTATAAAAGAAACCGTTAAAGACTTCAAGGAAAATAAAATACTACTGATGGGAGATATGAATATCAGAATAGGAAATATGCAACAAAACAGGGAAGCATACTTTCTCAAAGACTTCGTGGCAGGAAGAGAAACGAGAATGTCTAAGGACACAGTGGTAAATAGAAAAGGCAAACAATTTGTAGAATTCTGTGAGGACATCGGTATTGTAATTCTAAATGGCAGAACAGAAGGTGACTACACAGGACATTTTACCTTTATAAATAGTATAGGTAGTTCTGTCAATGATATAGCGGCTATGTCATATGATGGGCTAATGATGGTAAAATTATTTGAAGTTGAAGCGAAAATATGGTCAGACCATGTACCTTTGAAAGTAGAAATCGAAACAGTGCAATCTTCGAATAATGTGAAATCGCTAAATTTGCTGCCGACATTACAATGGAAAAAACAAATCGGTAATTATAATCAAAAGCTCAATCAAAACTTACAAATAGCAAAATGCAATAACAACGTGAATAGCTTACAAGACCTAACAAATATATATAAATCGGCCACAAAAATAAATAATCCGACAGGACCAAAAATCTACAAATCGAGGTGGTTTAACTTTGCTTGTGAAAAAGCCCGTAGTAAGTCCTTTAAACTACTCAAAACATTTCGGAAGACCAACAACACAAAAGAAATTACACAGAAGCTGCTAGATCTTACTCAAGAATATGCAGAAACAGGAAGAGGGAGTATGAGAGAGAGCTGCAGGAAAAACTATCCAATACCGTCAATGCAAAAGAGTGGTGAAGGGTCGCAAAAAAGATACGAGGCCAGAACTTTAAAATCGGAGAAAATATATCAGCTGCAGAATTCAAATCGTTTTTTGATATGCTCTTAAACAAGGAAGAATTCGCAAATGACATCACTATGCAGCACCTTTTCAATCCGACCCTACGTTGGACAGGGATATCGAACTAGCCGAAATACAAGATATATTAAAAACAGTCAAGGAAAATAAGGCTCCAGGAATTGACAGGATTCCATACGAATTCTATAAACACGCTTCCCAACAATTTCTCACTGAATTAGTACACCAATACAACATAATCTTTAATACCGGTCAAGTGGATAAAATAATGGAAGAAACAGTTATATTTCCCATTCACAAAAAGGAGACATTAACGATCCGAGTAACTACAGAGGGATTTCATTTATGAATTTATCCGCAAAAATTCGTATGGGAATCCTGAATAAAAGGATTAAGTTGTGGGCAACAGAAAAAGCAATTCTAAACGAGTTTCAAGCAGGCTTCAGAACGGGGTATTCAACAACAGACAATATTTACAATTTAGCCGCTATTGTCCATATTAAGCTAAATGAAAGGAAAAAAGTGTATGCTTTCTTTGTAGATTTTTCTGCGGCTTTTGACATGATATCTAGAAAACTGTTGATCTTCAAACTTTACAACATGGGTATGTCAACAAAAGTTGTTAAATTGATTGAAAATATTTACAAAAACACAATGTCAGTAGTATGGACGGGAAAGGAAGTTTCAAAACATTTCAAAACATATACTGAAGTAAGGCAAGGCTGCTTGCTATCACCTATGTTGTTTGCGCTCTATTTGAATGACTTACACGATTGGTTAGAAGGAGGTCTAATGATAGATGAATTGAATATTCGAGTGTTGTTGTATGCGGACGATATTGCGATATTAGCGGAAGAAAGACAAATACTTAAAAAAATTATACTAAATCTAGAAAAATATTGTAGGCGATGGTGGTCAATTTAGAAAAATCTAAAATAATGGTATTTCGAAATGGTGGGCGAATTTCGGCAAACGAGAGATGGCAGTATCAAAATCGCGAAATTAAAATAATCAACGAATATTGCTATTTGGGTGTCATTTTAACACCAAAGATGTCTTTCACGAAGTACGTAGAAACGAGAAATATCAAGTCGAAGGCATGTATCAACGCAACGTGGTCGAAACTCATATCGAACCTAAATATATCATTGGTGGCGAAGTGGAAAATATTCCAAAGTGTATGCAGGACAACACAAGCATACGCAGCACAAGTTTGGGGATTCTGATGGTTTGAAGAGGAAAATAAATTACAACGGTACTTCCTTAAAAGAATACTAAAACTGCCAGACAATCTTCCAAATTATATACTTTCTCTGGAGATTGATATACAAGATTACCACTTCTACACCTTGAAGTTACACTTAGATTATATTTCGAAGGCAGTCTATAAATAATAGGTTACCCCACATTTTAACTATAAAAATATGGGAGAGAGGAATATTTTGGGCGAAAACGTTAACAAGATTGTCAGAAAACTTTAATATGCAAATATCAAATATAAATTATAACCTCAAATAATTGAGGAAATAAAATAAACACCATGTTGAATCAGCTCAAAAGTCAAAGTTATATGCAAAAAAGAGAAAAAGCAAACACAAGTGCAACAAGATTCTACCGCTTACTAAATCCAGAAGTAGGAATAAACTACATGGCAAATATATGGAATATAGAAAAGATTTCTATCATCATGAGAACCCGAGATGACGTACTACCCTTGAATGGAAATAAATATGGAAATGAGGAAAATAAGCAGTGTACGTTTTGCAATACAAACGAAGATGAAAATATGCAACATTTTATCGCCAAATGCCCAATATTGAGAGAACTTAGGGTTAGATATTTAGGAGATATTTGTCTACAGGAAGAGGAACTAATAAATATTCTAAATGGATATGTAGAAAATGCATGGGATAATTTATACAACTATATTAGAAACGCATTAAAATATAGAAGTCGAATAATGCATGAGCAATTTTAAGGCAAATGAAAAATAATGTGTTTTAAAATAACTGCAGTCAAAACAATTGAATTAAAAATATCTTTAACAGAAACTAAAATTATCTGGTGACAGACAACTTTCATAAGTTATAGTCAAGACATTATATTTTGTTAGCTTTAACTTCACTATCCACAAATTTATTTGTTAAAATATGTATTGAATTGTAATTATGAGAGAAACAAAATAAAATCTAAAAAAAATCTATTCCCGATTAACTAATCCCATTCAGGATAGATAGTAATGCTCTAATAAAATTAAGCACAATCCGAGATCTCGGTATTGTATTTGATACATCTTTGACTTTCGTGCCTCATATTGATCACATTATTCCTGAGGCCTATAAGGTACTTGCTTTCGTTAAACAGAATTGCAAAGACTTCTCTGATCCATATACTATAAAATTTATATATACGTCATATGTTAGATCCAAAATTTAATACGGTTCATTTATCTGGGATCCTCAATGCATTACTCATATTAACCGTACTGAAAAAATCCAAAAGAATTTTACAAAGTTTGCGCTCAGAAAGTTGTTTCCAATAGAAATTCCGGATTATAAATCCAGGTTTTTGTTACTAGGACTTCAAAGTTTGGAATCCGGTCGAAAGTTGCAATCTGCTTGCTTCGTCTACGATTTAGTAAATAATTTTATTGATTGTCCAGATTTGCTGGCTTTAGTGCCCTTATTTGTACCACCACGAAGCTTACGCGTAGTGGACTTGTTCTATATCCCTTTTCATCGAACTAATTATGCCCTAAATGGACCAATAACTCGCACCCTTTTGCACTTGAATGCAGCAAACAAAGCACTTCAAAGAGAATCTAAGCCTGGTACTGACTTTAGTACATCAAAAGATATGTTTAAATCATTATTGTACTATGTTTATCCAAATTTGTAATTTTAATATTTACTATATTTGAATTGTTATCTTAGTCTGTAAGGATTTTTTGAATTGCATTGACTAATAAATAAATATGTAATAATAATAATCATTAAAATTAAAAATCAAAATTTGAACAAACAAAATAAAAAATAATCACAAGTTTTCTAGAAAAAATAATTGTATCACTCAAACTACTCCGTACAAACTAAAAAAATATGATGAAATGACAATCAACCCAGCTGTGCAAAACTCAAGCACAAAAACTAATTCAAATATCATGAATTTTGGTTATAAAAAATTTGAAATGTAAAATTTTGTTCCACATAAGGTTTTTGCCCATTCCGACTATTATCCGACCATCACCAAACTCAATATGCTTCTTTCTCTCTGGGAGCCCTATTCGTGACCATCCTCTCAAAACTGCGACCTGTAGCGCGATTACAAAAAATGGAAAAATGGGATGCAATATCTCCGTTGTTTGACCACCTCCGTCAACCTACTTTGCATCAATGCAAAGGAATTTTTTTCTTCTTTCATTGACGTTGAATGTTCTCCACAGTATGAGTATTAGGTCAATGTTATTCTTCTATAAGGTATATAAAATGGAGACACCTTCTACTATATTAGACCTTTTTACATTCTCCAGATCGGAGAGGAACAAACAAATGCTTGTGCCGTGTTTGACTCCATTGATGGAGAAGTCTTTTTTGTAAGAGTTTCTCGTGTGTTTAACACTTTTTCACCAGAGCAAAAGGTGTTTGATTCCTCTTTCCATTGTTTCAAACGAAAGTTATATGAGCATTTCAATAGAAATGTAACATACAATTCATGGTTTCTTATGTTAATTTGTTTTGGAACTACAATGCACGGCTGATTTAAGACTTTTGCTTTCACATTTATTCTTTTATTAGCTTTATTATTTTAAGAATCAAAACATTGTTAAATTAAGTTTTTCAGAGTAGTAAATGTATAGTGGTTTTTCATACCGATCATGGCCATATGGGCTAGTTTTTTTGCATAGGAATAAATAAATAGATAAAATAAGTTGTTGCCCTTTCCGACCCCTGAATATAATCCGACCACCACCAAAATCTTCCCCATTAACCGTCAAAATTGAAAAAATGGAATGTATTACCGACTATTGCGATTTCTCCGTTATTTCATTTCATTTATTTACTATGTAATATAAACAAGCCAATATGGCCAATATCTTATATTAACAATATACAATTCAAATAAAATTAACAATAAAAAAAATAGAAATTAAAATCTAAAATTAATTACCTATCATATATATAAAAAAAATATTCATTTAAAAAAATAGGCATTCTGAGACTATCCCAACACCACTGTACCTTCCTAAGCCAATACTTAGAAAAGTAGAGCAAGAGAAGGGATCAGGAAGAAATAATCATTCCCTATAATTCGCTCCACAAACATGGAACAAGTATAGCACTACAACACAAAGTGAATATAAAAATAAATCTAAGGCAAATTTAGCAATGCAAATAAGGCTTCCCAGCCCAACAATAATAAAATTTTAAAAATATAACCCATAATTAAGTAAAAAACACAACTCATAAAATCATAAGGAGTTATTCCGCAAGTACTCAAAGCACCTTGCTCTAAATTCTCCTGTCAAACCATTAAAGCATCGAAGCTCTAGCGGCAACTGGTTACATAATCTAGCAACCCGAACAACAAATGATTCCGCTAAATTCCGACCACATTCCAATCCTGGTCACAGTGGAGAAACCTAGCGATTTCGTTGAGCCCGACAAGCGCACATTCGTGAACTACAACAAAGCCAACTGGCATGGCTTCACGAATTTCATTGACGACTCCTTACGTCACTTGCCGCCGCCCTCATGTGCCAGAAAGGGTGAGAGAATACTAAGGGAAGTAATCCTCAAGGCGGCAAAGCGCTTTATTCCAGCGGGCAGAATTCCTCTCATGAGACCAAATTATCCATCCAGGGCATCCCGTTTGGCACAACAGCGCGATCAAATACGTGTCGATGACCCAGCTGACGAAAGAATTGTGCAATTGAACGCGGAAATTGAGAACCTGGTTCTCGAACACAGGCGTTCCTAGTGGATTCAACATCTCGACCACTGCACAATTAATTCCAAGCAACTTTGGTCCACAATTAAAAATCTATCTGGTTCCAACAAGAATGGAAATCTCCCTGCTATAGCCTTCAATAACATTACATATTCCGATGCCAAAAAGTGTGCAACACAGTTCTGCCGCCAATTCATTGAGCATCCATCTTCGCAGAACAGGTCCAGGCGAGCCGTTTTCCGGAGATGCAAGTCACTAAAGCGTGATTTGCAGCCCACCTCCTTCACATCCAGTGAAGTCGAGAGAATTATCTCCAAATCCAAACCATCTAAAGCCCTTGGGCCAGACGGCATATCCATGGTAATGTTAAAGAAGTTGGGAGCAGTAGGATTGAGCTACTTGACAAAGGTCCTGGAACTATCAATTTCGCAATTGGTAATTCCGGACGTTTGGAAAGTGGCTCGTATAATTCCTATTCTAAAGCCAGACAAATCCGCTACAAATGGGGAATCCTACCGCCCGATCTCCATGCTTTCACCGGTAGCAAAGGTTTTAGAGTCCCTATTGCTCCCATCCCTGAAACAGCATTTCCACCTTGCTTCGCACCAACATGGTTTCAGGGAAGCTCATAGCACAACCACGGCTTTGCAAGAGATAACCACAAAGATTGCGAACGGCCTAAATCAGCGACGACCACCCAAACGGACCAGCAGCGCTTGACTTGTCCAAGGCGTTTGACACGGTCGACCATTCCATGCTGATTTCTGACGTCATGAATTCACCCTTCCCAATGACGCCAAGCGTTGGATTGCCAATTACCTTAATGGTAGGCAAGCCTTCGTTGAATTCCGAGGCCAAAAATCCAAATTCCGCAAGATTAAAATGGGAGTACCCCAAGGTGGAGTACTATCCCCCATTTTATTCAACATCTATCTTGCTAATCTCCCTCCTCCGCCAGCAGATATTTCGGTGGTGTCGTATGCTGATGACTGCACCATAATTTCATCCGGTGTTGACATCGACGACGTAAGTGCTAGAATTTCCAACTACCTAGCCACCATCACAAATTTCTTCCGGGAGCGCAATCTTCAGCTATCCCCTACAAAGTCCTCAGTGCCCTTATTCACTTTCTGGACGAAGGAAGTTAACAACCAGCTTGATGTATTTGTCGAAGGCAGGCGTATCCCCACTGTTCATAGTCCAAAGATCCTTGGGGTAGTTTTCGACAATCTTCTCCACTTCTCTTCGCACGCCACCTACATCAACCAGAAAGTGAAATCCAGGAACAAAGTCCTTAAAGCTTTAGCTGGCACCTCCTGGGGCAGAGATAAGGAGACATTGATAACGACCTATAAGGCCATCGGTCGGTCTGTCTTCAATTATGCTGCCCCGGTTTGGACTTCCTTCCTTAGTGACACCCAATGGAGAATCCTGCAGACGACGCAAAATAATGCTCTCCGAATTGCTACGGGTTGCGTCCAGATGTCACAGGTGGATCATCTTCATGAGGAGACCAGGATGCTGTCAGTCAGGCAACATAATGTGTTGCTGACTAGACAGTTCCTGCTGGCTAGTCATCAGCCGAGTCACCCCAACCATCACGTAGTGATGGAAGATCCACCACCTAGACTAATCCGTAAGGACTTCAGGTGTTACCGTGATGACATCCAAGACGTCATTCCATCGGACGTCAACCGATTGTCTTACACGGACTCCCTGAACATTGTGCACCAACGGGCGGTCTCCGAAGCCATAAGTGTGTACAAAAACAATAAAGTCCTAAATCAACATCCTCCAGCAATTTCGGATAGTGAGAGGCTTCTTCCAAGGCAAACTCGTTCCATACTGGCACAACTTAGGTCTGGTTACAGTAGCATTCTCAATTCCTACAGAGAACGCATTGTTCCCGGTACCATAAACAGGTGCCCCTCCTGCCATCAAAGCCCTCACGATACTTCACATCTATTCAACTGTCCGTCCGCCCCCACAAATCTAACCCCTGTTGATTTGTGGTCACATCCAATTGAAGTAGCACAATTCCTTCAATTGCCAACATCAAATCCTGTTCACACAACTAATTAATAATATATTCCATTTTCTTTTCTTGTTCCATTCTTCCTTTATAATTTTCAGGAAAGAGCTTCCGAATACAACCGAACTGTTACAACAACAACAAATGATTTTTCACCAGTTCGGGACGAAAATCTGGGGTACAATAATTGAGGGTTACGCAAAGACCTTAACATTACAAAGTCACTACATAGTGGGATATCAATATTCCTCATTATACTATAATGACACTGAAGAAGGAGAAAAATTATATACTTTTCAAAGGACAATCAAGGAAAATCAACATCATACAGAGATACATGGTCCCAACGACACAAACCATACACATAACGAACAATAGAGTTAACAATTCTAGGAATTCGTTCGACTTGGCCAGAATATGCACCACATATAATTTCCAAACAATAGTGAACATGGGTCATCAAAAGCGACTGAGCCACTCTCCTCTTAATATCCAAAGGCAAATATGCACTAAGGCTGTACAATTTCCGATGCCTCATATTGATCACATTATTCCTGAGGCCTATAAGGTACTTGCTTTCGTTAAACAGAATTGCAAAGACTTCTCTGATCCATATACTATAAAATTTATATATGCGTCATTTGTTAGATCCAAAATTTAATACGGTTCATTTATCTGGGATCCTCAATGCATTACTCATATTAACCGTACTGAAAAAATCCAAAAGAATTTTACAAAGTTTGCGCTCAGAAAGTTGTTTCCAATAGAAATTCCGGATTATAAATCCAGGTTTTTGTTACTAGGACTTCAAAGTTTGGAATCCGGTCGAAAGTTGCAATCTGCTTGCTTCGTCTACGATTTAGTAAATAATTTTATTGATTGTCCAGATTTGCTGGCTTTAGTGCCCTTATTTGTACCACCACGAAGCTTACGCGTAGTGAACTTGTCCTATATCCCTTTTCATCGAACTAATTATGCCCTAAATGGACCAATAACTCGCACCCTTTTGCACTTGAATGCAGCAAACAAAGCACTTCAAAGAGAATCTAAGCCTGGTACTGAATTTAGTACATCAAAAGATATGTTTAAATCATTATTGTACTATGTTTATCCAAATTTGTAATTTTCATATTTACTATATTTGAATTGTTATCTTAGTCTGTAAGGATTTTTTGAATGCCATTGACTAATAAATAAATATAAATAAATTTGAACAAACAAAATAAAAAATAATCACAAGTTTTCTAGAAAAAATAATTGTATCACTCAAACTACTCCGTACAAACTAAAAAAATATGATGAAATGACAATCAACCCAGCTGTGCAAAACTCAAGCACAAAAACTAATTCAAATATCATGAATTTTGGTTATAAAAAATTTGAAATGTAAAATTTTGTTCCACATAAGGTTTTTGCCCATTCCGACTATTATCCGACCATCACCAAACTCAATATGCTTCTTTCTCTCTGGGAGCCCTATTCGTGACCATCCTCTCAAAACTGCGACCTGTAGCGTGATTACAAAAAATGGAAAAATGGGATGCAATATCTCCGTTGTTTGACCACCTCCGTCAACCTACTTTGCATCAATGCAAAGGAATTTTTTTCTTCTTTCATTGACGTTGAATGTTCTCCACAGTATGAGTATTAGGTCAATGTTATTCTTCTATAAGGTATATAAAATGGAGACACCTTCTACTATATTAGACCTTTTTACATTCTCCAGATCGGAGAGGAACAAACAAATGCTTGTGCCGTGTTTGACTCCATTGTTGGAGAAGTCTTTTTTGTAAGAGTTTCTCGTGTGTTTAACACTTTTTCACCAGAGCAAAAGGTGTTTGATTCCTCTTTCCATTGTTACAAACGAAAGTTATATGAGCATTTCAATAGAAATGTAACATACAATTCATGGTTTCTTATGTTAATTTGTTTTGGAACTACAATGCATGGCTGATTTAAGACTTTTGCTTTCACATTTATTCTTTTATTAGCTTTATTATTTTAAGAATCAAAACATTGTTAAATTAAGTTTTTCAGAGTAGTAACTGTATAGTGGTTTTTCATACCGATCATGGCCATATGGGCTAGTTTTTTTGCATAGGAACAAATAAATAGAAAAAATAAGTTGTTGCCCTTTCCGACCCCTGAATATAATCCGACCACCACCAAATTCTTCTCCATTAACCGTCAAAATTGAAAAAATGGAATGTATTACCGACTATTGCGATTTCTCCGTTATTTCATTTCATTTATTTACTATGTAATATAAACAAGCCAATATGGCCAATATCTTATATTAACAATATACAATTCAAATAAAATTAACAATAAAAAAATAGAAATTAAAATCTAAAATTAATTACCTATCATATATATAAAAAAAATATTCATTTAAAAAAATAGGCATTCTGAGACTATCCCAACACCACTGTACCTTCCTAAGCCAATACTTAGAAAAGTAGAGCAAGAGAAGGGATCAGGAAGAAATAATCATTCCCTATAATTCGCTCCACAAACATGGAACAAGTATAGCACTACAACACAAAGTGAATATAAAAATAAATCTAAGGCAAATTTAGCAATGCAAATAAGGCTTCCCAGCCCAACAAAAATAAAATTTTAAAAATATAACCCATAATTAAGTAAAAAACACAACTCATAAAATCATAAGGAGTTATTCCGCAAGTACTCAAAGCACGTTGCTCTAAATTCTCCTGTCAAACCAATAAAGCATCGAAGCTCTAGCGGCAACTGGTTACATAATCTAGCAACCCGAACAACAAATGATTCCGCTAAATTCCGACCACATTCCAATCCTGGTCACAGTGGAGAAACCTAGCGATTTCGTTGAGCCCGACAAGCGCACATTCGTGAACTACAACAAAGCCAACTGGCATGGCTTCACGAATTTCATTGACGACTCCTTACGTCACTTGCCGCCGCCCTCATGTGCCAGAAAGGGTGAGAGAATACTAAGGGAAGTAATCCTCAAGGCGGCAAAGCGCTTTATTCCAGCGGGCAGAATTCCTCTCATGAGACCAAATTATCCATCCAGGGCATCCCGTTTGGCACAACAGCGCGATCAAATACGTGTCGATGACCCAGCTGACGAAAGAATTGTGCAATTGAACGCGGAAATTGAGAACTTGGTTCTCGAACACAGGCGTTCCAAGTGGATTCAACATCTCGACCACTGCATAATTAATTCCAAGCAACTTTGGTCCACAATTAAAAATCTATCTGGTTCCAACAAGAATAGAAATCTCCCTGCTATAGCCTTCAATAACATTACATATTCCGATGCCAAAAAGTGTGCAACACAGTTCTGCCGCCAATTCATTGAGCATCCATCTTCGCAGAACAGGTCCAGGCGAGCCGTTTTCCGGAGATGCAAGTCACTAAAGCGTGATTTGCAGCCCACCTCCTTCACATCCAGTGAAGTCGAGAGAATTATCTCCAAATCCAAACCATCTAAAGCCCTTGGGCCAGACGGCATATCCATGGTAATGTTAAAGAAGTTGGGAGCAGTAGGTTTGAGCTACTTGACAAAGGTCCTGGAACTATCAATTTCCCAATTGGTAATTCCGGACGTTTGGAAAGTGGCTCGTATAATTCCTATTCTAAAGCCAGACAAATCCGCTACAAATGGGGAATCCTACCGCCCGATCTCCATGCTTTCACCGGTAGCAAAGGTTTTAGAGTCCCTATTGCTCCCATCCCTGAAACAGCATTTCCACCTTGCTTCGCACCAACATGGTTTCAGGGAAGCTCATAGCACAACCACGGCTTTGCAAGAGATAACCACAAAGATTGCGAACGGCCTAAATCAGCGACGACCACCCAAACGGACCAGCAGCGCTTGACTTGTCCAAGGCGTTTGACACGGTCGACCATTCCATGCTGATTTCTGACGTCATGAATTCCACCCTTCCCAATGACGCCAAGCGTTGGATTGCCAATTACCTTAATGGTAGGCAAGCCTTCGTTGAATTCCGAGGCCAAAAATCCAAATTCCGCAAGATTAAAATGGGAGTACCCCAAGGTGGAGTACTATCCCCCATTTTATTCAACATCTATCTTGCTAATCTCCCTCCTCCGCCAGCAGATATTTCGGTGGTGTCGTATGCTGATGACTGCACCATAATTTCATCCGGTGTTGACATCGACGACGTAAGTGCTAGAATTTCCAACTACCTAGCCACCATCACAAATTTCTTCCGGGAGCGCAATCTTCAGCTATCCCCTACAAAGTCCTCAGTGCCCTTATTCACTTTCTGGACGAAGGAAGTTAACAACCAGCTTGATGTATTTGTCGAAGGCAGGCGTATCCCCACTGTTCATAGTCCAAAGATCCTTGGGGTAGTTTTCGACAATCTTCTCCACTTCTCTTCGCACGCCACCTACATCAACCAGAAAGTGAAATCCAGGAACAAAGTCCTTAAAGCTTTAGCTGGCACCTCCTGGGGCAGAGATAAGGAGACATTGATAACGACCTATAAGGCCATCGGTCGGTCTGTCTTCAATTATGCTGCCCCGGTTTGGACTTCCTTCCTTAGTGACACCCAATGGAGAATCCTGCAGACGACGCAAAATAATGCTCTCCGAATTGCTACGGGTTGCTTCCAGATGTCACAGGTGGATCATCTTCATGAGGAGACCAGGATGCTGTCAGTCAGGCAACATAATGTGTTGCTGACTAGACAGTTCCTGCTGGCTAGTCATCAGCCGAGTCACCCTAACCATCACGTAGTGATGGAAGATCCACCACCTAGACGCATCCGTAAGGACTTCAGGTGTTACCGTGATGACATCCAAGACGTCATTCCATCGGACGTCAACCGATTGTCTTAAACGGACTCCCTGAACATTGTGCACCAACTGGCGGTCTCCGAAGCCATAAGTGTGTACAAAAACAATAAAGTCCTAAATCAACATCCTCCAGCAATTTCGGATAGTGAGAGGCTTCTTCCAAGGCAAACTCGTTCCATACTGGCACAACTTAGGTCTGGTTACAGTAGCATTCTCAATTCCTACAGAGAACGCATTGTTCCCGGTACCATAAACAGGTGCCCCTCCTGCCATCAAAGCCCTCACGATACTTCACATCTATTCAACTGTCCGTCCGCCCCCACAAATCTAACCCCTGTTGATTTGTGGTCACATCCAATTGAAGTAGCACAATTCCTTCAATTGCCAACATCAAATCCTGTTCACACAACTAATTAATAATATATTCCATTTTCTTTTCTTGTTCCATTCTTCCTTTATAATTTTCAGGAAAGAGCTTCCGAATACAACCGAACTGTTACAACAACAACAAATGATTTTTCACCAGTTCGGGACGAAAATCTGGGGTACAGTAATTGAGGGTTACGCAAAGACCTTAACATTACAAAGTCACTACATAGTGGGATATCAATATTCCTCATTATACTATAATGACACTGAAGAAGGAGAAAAATTATATACTTTTCAAAGGACAATCAAGGAAAATCAACATCATACAGAGATACATGGTCCCAACGACACAAACCATACACATAACGAACAATAGAGTTAACAATTCTAGGAATTCGTTCGACTTGGCCAGAATATGCACCACATATAATTTCCAAACAATAGTGAACATGGGTCATCAAAAGCGACTGAGCCACTCTCCTCTTAATATCCAAAGGCAAATATGCACTAAGGCTGTACAATTTCCGATGCCTCATATTGATCACATTATTCCTGAGGCCTATAAGGTACTTGCTTTCGTTAAACAGAATTGCAAAGACTTCTCTGATCCATATACTATAAAATTTATATATGCGTCATTTGTTAGATCCAAAATTTAATACGGTTCATTTATCTGGGATCCTCAATGCATTACTCATATTAACCGTACTGAAAAAATCCAAAAGAATTTTACAAAGTTTGCGCTCAGAAAGTTGTTTCCAATAGAAATTCCGGATTATAAATCCAGGTTTTTGTTACTAGGACTTCAAAGTTTGGAATCCGGTCGAAAGTTGCAATCTGCTTGCTTCGTCTACGATTTAGTAAATAATTTTATTGATTGTCCAGATTTGCTGGCTTTAGTGCCCTTATTTGTACCACCACGAAGCTTACGCGTAGTGAACTTGTTCTATATCCCTTTTCATCGAACTAATTATGCCCTAAATGGACCAATAACTCGCACCCTTTTGCACTTGAATGCAGCAAACAAAGCACTTCAAAGAGAATCTAAGCCTGGTACTGAATAGTACATCAAAAGATATGTTTAAATCATTATTGTACTATGTTTATCCAAATTTGTAATTTTCATATTTACTATATTTGAATTGTTATCTTAGTCTGTAAGGATTTTTTGAATTGCATTGACTAATAAATAAATATAAATAAATTTGAACAAACAAAATAAAAAATAATCACAAGTACAAATAATTGTATCACTCAAACTACTCCGTACAAACTAAAAAAATATGATGAAATGACAATCAACCCAGCTGTGCAAAACTCAAGCACAAAAACTAATTCAAATATCATGAATTTTGGTTATAAAAAATTTGAAATGTAAAATTTTGTTCCACATAAGGTTTTTGCCCATTCCGACTATTATCCGACCATCACCAAACTCAATATGCTTCTTTCTCTCTGGGAGCCCTATTCGTGACCATCCTCTCAAAACTGCGACCTGTAGCGTGATTACAAAAAATGGAAAAATGGGATGCAATATCTCCGTTGTTTGACCACCTCCGTCAACCTACTTTGCATCAATGCAAAGGAATTTTTTTCTTCTTTCATTGACGTTGAATGTTCTCCACAGTATGAGTATTAGGTCAATGTTATTCTTCTATAAGGTATATAAAATGGAGACACCTTCTACTATATTAGACCTTTTTACATTCTCCAGATCGGAGAGGAACAAACAAATGCTTGTGCCGTGTTTGACTCCATTGTTGGAGAAGTCTTTTTTGTAAGAGTTTCTCGTGTGTTTAACACTTTTTCACCAGAGCAAAAGGTGTTTGATTCCTCTTTCCATTGTTACAAACGAAAGTTATATGAGCATTTCAATAGAAATGTAACATACAATTCATGGTTTCTTATGTTAATTTGTTTTGGAACTACAATGCATGGCTGATTTAAGACTTTTGCTTTCACATTTATTCTTTTATTAGCTTTATTATTTTAAGAATCAAAACATTGTTAAATTAAGTTTTTCAGAGTAGTAACTGTATAGTGGTTTTTCATACCGATCATGGCCATATGGGCTAGTTTTTTTGCATAGGAATAAATAAATAGAAAAAATAAGTTGTTGCCCTTTCCGACCCCTGAATATAATCCGACCACCACCAAATTCTTCTCCATTAACCGTCAAAATTGAAAAAATGGAATGTATTACCGACTATTGCGATTTCTCCGTTATTTCATTTCATTTATTTACTATGTAATATAAACAAGCCAATATGGCCAATATCTTATATTAACAATATACAATTCAAATAAAATTAACAATAAAAAAATAGAAATTAAAATCTTAAATTAATTACCTATCATATATATAAAAAAAATATTCATTTAAAAAAATAGGCATTCTGAGACTATCCCAACACCACTGTACCTTCCTAAGCCAATACTTAGAAGAGTAGAGCAAGAGAAGGGATCAGGAAGAAATAATCATTCCCTATAATTCGCTCCACAAACATGGAACAAGTATAGCACTACAACACAAAGTGAATATAAAAATAAATCTAAGGCAAATTTAGCAATGCAAATAAGGCTTCCCAGCCCAACAAAAATAAAATTTTAAAAATATAACCCATAATTAAGTAAAAAACACAACTCATAAAATCATAAGGAGTTATTCCGCAAGTACTCAAAGCACGTTGCTCTAAATTCTCCTGTCAAACCAATAAAGCATCGAAGCTCTAGCGGCAACTGGTTACATAATCTAGCAACCCGAACAACAAATGATTCCGCTAAATTCCGACCACATTCCAATCCTGGTCACAGTGGAGAAACCTAGCGATTTCGTTGAGCCCGACAAGCGCACATTCGTGAACTACAACAAAGCCAACTGGCATGGCTTCACGAATTTCATTGACGACTCCTTACGTCACTTGCCGCCGCCCTCATGTGCCAGAAAGGGTGAGAGAATACTAAGGGAAGTAATCCTCAAGGCGGCAAAGCGCTTTATTCCAGCGGGCAGAATTCCTCTCATGAGACCAAATTATCCATCCAGGGCATCCCGTTTGGCACAACAGCGCGATCAAATACGTGTCGATGACCCAGCTGACGAAAGAATTGTGCAATTGAACGCGGAAATTGAGAACTTGGTTCTCGAACACAGGCGTTCCAAGTGGATTCAACATCTCGACCACTGCATAATTAATTCCAAGCAACTTTGGTCCACAATTAAAAATCTATCTGGTTCCAACAAGAATAGAAATCTCCCTGCTATAGCCTTCAATAACATTACATATTCCGATGCCAAAAAGTGTGCAACACAGTTCTGCCGCCAATTCATTGAGCATCCATCTTCGCAGAACAGGTCCAGGCGAGCCGTTTTCCGGAGATGCAAGTCACTAAAGCGTGATTTGCAGCCCACCTCCTTCACATCCAGTGAAGTCGAGAGAATTATCTCCAAATCCAAACCATCTAAAGCCCTTGGGCCAGACGGCATATCCATGGTAATGTTAAAGAAGTTGGGAGCAGTAGGTTTGAGCTACTTGACAAAGGTCCTGGAACTATCAATTTCCCAATTGGTAATTCCGGACGTTTGGAAAGTGGCTCGTATAATTCCTATTCTAAAGCCAGACAAATCCGCTACAAATGGGGAATCCTACCGCCCGATCTCCATGCTTTCACCGGTACCAAAGGTTTTAGAGTCCCTATTGCTCCCATCCCTGAAACAGCATTTCCACCTTGCTTCGCACCAACATGGTTTCAGGGAAGCTCATAGCACAACCACGGCTTTGCAAGAGATAACCACAAAGATTGCGAACGGCCTAAATCAGCGACGACCACCCAAACGGACCAGCAGCGCTTGACTTGTCCAAGGCGTTTGACACGGTCGACCATTCCATGCTGATTTCTGACGTCATGAATTCCACCCTTCCCAATGACGCCAAGCGTTGGATTGCCAATTACCTTAATGGTAGGCAAGCCTTCGTTGAATTCCGAGGCCAAAAATCCAAATTCCGCAAGATTAAAATGGGAGTACCCCAAGGTGGAGTACTATCCCCCATTTAATTCAACATCTATATTGCTAATCTCCCTCCTCCGCCAGCAGATATTTCGGTGGTGTCGTATGCTGATGACTGCACCATAATTTCATCCGGTGTTGACATCGACGACGTAAGTGCTAGAGTGCTTCTTCCGGGAGCGCAATCTTCAGCTATCCCCTACAAAGTCCTCAGTGCCCTTATTCACTTTCTGGACGAAGGAAGTTAACAACCAGCTTGATGTATTTGTCGAAGGCAGGCGTATCCCCACTGTTCATAGTCCAAAGATCCTTGGGGTAGTTTTCGACAATCTTCTCCACTTCTCTTCGCACGCCACCTACATCAACCAGAAAGTGAAATCCAGGAACAAAGTCCTTAAAGCTTTAGCTGGCACCTCCTGGGGCAGAGATAAGGAGACATTGATAACGACCTATAAGGCCATCGGTCGGTCTGTCTTCAATTATGCTGCCCCGGTTTGGACTTCCTTCCTTAGTGACACCCAATGGAGAATCCTGCAGACGACGCAAAATAATGCTCTCCGAATTGCTACGGGTTGCTTCCAGATGTCACAGGTGGATCATCTTCATGAGGAGACCAGGATGCTGTCAGTCAGGCAACATAATGTGTTGCTGACTAGACAGTTCCTGCTGGCTAGTCATCAGCCGAGTCACCCTAACCATCACGTAGTGATGGAAGATCCACCACCTAGACGCATCCGTAAGGACTTCAGGTGTTACCGTGATGACATCCAAGACGTCATTCCATCGGACGTCAACCGATTGTCTTAAACGGACTCCCTGAACATTGTGCACCAACTGGCGGTCTCCGAAGCCATAAGTGTGTACAAAAACAATAAAGTCCTAAATCAACATCCTCCAGCAATTTCGGATAGTGAGAGGCTTCTTCCAAGGCAAACTCGTTCCATACTGGCACAACTTAGGTCTGGTTACAGTAGCATTCTCAATTCCTACAGAGAACGCATTGTTCCCGGTACCATAAACAGGTGCCCCTCCTGCCATCAAAGCCCTCACGATACTTCACATCTATTCAACTGTCCGTCCGCCCCCACAAATCTAACCCCTGTTGATTTGTGGTCACATCCAATTGAAGTAGCACAATTCCTTCAATTGCCAACA
The DNA here is from genome assembly GCF_047663935.1 of Musca autumnalis. Classification (NCBI taxonomy): domain Eukaryota; kingdom Metazoa; phylum Arthropoda; class Insecta; order Diptera; family Muscidae; genus Musca; species Musca autumnalis. The sequence goes on along the minus strand of NW_027411866.1, from coordinate 61,806,962 downwards.
TCAAATCCTGTTCACACAACTAATTAATAATATATTCCATTTTCTTTTCTTGTTCCATTCTTCCTTTATAATTTTCAGGAAAGAGCTTCCGAATACAACCGAACTGTTACAACAACAACAAATGATTTTTCACCAGTTCGGGACGAAAATCTGGGGTACAATAATTGAGGGTTACGCAAAGACCTTAACATTACAAAGTCACTACATAGTGGGATATCAATATTCCTCATTATACTATAATGACACTGAAGAAGGAGAAAAATTATATACTTTTCAAAGGACAATCAAGGAAAATCAACAACATACAGAGATACATGGTCCCAACGACACAAACCATACACATAACGAACAATAGAGTTACCCCCAGTTTATGTATTTCGAAACGAAAATGTGTGCGCATGAAACACACCCAAACCTTAGTTTTGGAAATATTATTTCCTTTGCTTTTCTTCAAAACAAAAAACAAATTTGAAAAACACACTCAAATTTGGTAGTTTTTCTTGCGTATTCATTTTCTTATCGACATACATAAACAGGCCCTTAACAATTCTAGGAATTCGTTCGACTTGGCCAGAATATGCACCACATATAATTTCCAAACAATAGTGAACATGGGTCATCAAAAGCGACTGAGCCACTCTCCTCTTAATATCCAAAGGCAAATATGCACTAAGGCTGTACAATTTCCAAAGCTGGAACCTCACACGAGATAGGAGCATATCAATATGCACATTGAAATCCAATCTACTGTCAATAACAACACTCAGAAATGTTATGCAATCAGCAAGCTCAACATCCATCGAATTAACAGAAATCCTTAAAGCACAATTAACGCCATGATTATTAAAAACTTCTGCTTTAGTTTTAGACCAATTTATTACAAGCCCATTAGAATCAATCCACTGGGACAACGAGTTAAGATTTGCGTTCACCAATGCCTCTAAACAATAATAAACACTAAACATAATGAAAAGTAAGGGTCCCAGGACAGAGCCCTGGGGAACTCCACACCGAACACTACGACACTCAGACCAAACACCATTATGAGATACAAATTTAGATCTTCCAGATAAGTACGTGCCCACCAACTTTCATGCAGAAACAGAGAACCCAAATGCCAACTAACATACCCACTTCAGAGCCATTAAAAACATCCCTGATTAAGTCCACACGCGCTACCTTCCACGCCTGCGGAAAGGTCGAGGTCATAAAGATACAGTTGACTAAACGCAGAAAATGACTGGATATAAAAGGAAATACACTTTTGAAAAACTTTATTGGTATACCATCAACACCGACAGCTCCTGACTTAACTTTACGCAGCGCATCAACAACATCATGCATAAATATACAATAAAATCTAAATACATCCTGCTCACAAGTGGCATCAGTACCACCAAGTCTACAATTTATAACCGAAGCTTTCACACTAATGAAGTAATCATTTACAATATTAACATCAATATCAGGAACATCATCCACATTATCCAAATAACGAAATGATCTGAGTGACTTCCACAACATTTCATAGGACCAAATATTCTATTGTAAAATTTTCTTCTCTCATTTCGCATTACTCCCTTACAACGGTTTCTATACAGGCAAAAAATACGCCTGTTAATATCCGTAGGTCTTCTACACCACTCAGCATATGCAATATCCCTGAGAGCTCGGACTGATCTCACAACATCATACTGCAACCACCCATCACCTCTGGGGTTGACACTAAGTGTAACCATTGGAACAAAAGATATCAATTCTGCAAATAAAGTATTAAACAGAGACATCTGCAAGTCAACTTCAGTCGTAAAATATAACGGGCTAAAATCAAAATTGCTCAAAAATTGACATCTCCGTTGTTTGACTACCTACGACAACCTACTTAACATCGTTGGAATGGTGATATCTTCTACTTTCAATGCCAGGTTGTGCTTTTGGTAAACCCTTATAGAAACTGAGATATTCGCTTTGAAAAAAACGTTGACTTTTTCTCCAAATAAGTTTTTTTGCCCAAATCGCTTTAATAAAACCACTGTTTAGACGGCATTTTGCACTATACATACAAAGTTAGTACTCTTTAAGATGAAAAAAATTATTAGAAAAGTTTTTCCTTAAAAAAAAATAAACAGTACCCGAATGAAAAATTAAAAAAAAATTAGGGAGGAAACACTATCCCCAATATTATAAGTCTTCTTTTGTTGTAGTTTGGATTCTACGACCAGGTTTATAGCGTTCCGATTAACTTAAAGTTAAAAGTGATCATTAAATATCAAGGAGGACATTCTCGGCATTAACTTTTAATGTCAAAATTATATTTTTTATATTTTAATACCTTAAATGGTTTATTTTGCGATTTCAAATCTATCCAATAGTAAAAGAAAACATATAATAATGACCCTGTGACAATTTGCCAGCATATTGTTTGGTTGTCGAGTGTAAAAAAATAAATAGCAAGTGCGGCATAATTTAAATATGAAACTGGTAATCCTTTATTATTTTACCTCATAAACCCAAGCAAGCAAGGAATATACATGATTTACAACAACTGACTACTTTACAAAAACAACGTTGTTATAGAAAAAAGTCGAAAAAGTACTGAATAATAGGAGCTATCATTTTAAATATGTTCATAGGAAAAATATAAAAGAATTTTGAAGGTTCTCCAATTTGAATCAGATGTAAAAATAATGTAATAACTGTAGGTTCTTGAAACATAGACATTTTTGAAGCGAAAAATCAATTGTCAAATCAATATTACTATTTTTCCTTATTATAATTTAGTGCTAAAAATGTTACTTAATCACAAATTTCCTTATTTTTAATAAACAAAGAAATATTGTTAGATATAAGCAAACTGCGAGTAGTTAAAATTTAGATGTTTTTTGGAACCGCTCATGGCCCTATGGGCTAGGTTACTGTAATAAATAAATTAAAAAATAAAAATAGTATGCGAAATTCGGTCATAATAATGATTGGGAAGACTTCCCCACTGACATCATTAGGAAATATGTAATAGCCATTATTCTGAATGTCTATAAAACGGATCCAGAAAGCTCAAACAATATCAACTACCAAAATTCCAAAGACGAACAAGTAGTTGCTGAGGGGGCGGCCCCTGGCCGAGAAGATGTTTCCTCCGGTCAATCCGGTACATAGAACCGGCCGTCGCACAGTGTTACCGCAGTGGACAAAAATTGAAAAATGTGATGTTAACTTTTATACATGTTTACGTTTCTTTCTTACTGTAAACCAAGCATGGTCACATTTGGCACGGCGGTGCCGATGATTTTCGGCAATTTACACGCACACGACCCGAATGCACAGAAAGAGCGTACAAAAGAGAACAAATGTTTTGATTTGTTATTGTTTTACATCTTGCGTGAATACAAACTTACTAACATACTGTTATAAGTTGCCAATATTTTGAATACATTCACATTTCCTGCGTTCTCTTTTTGGTCATGCCTGCTGTAAACACATCAGATACGCCGAATCTGAAAGAATTTTGTTGATATGTGCATCCATAATGAAGTTATAGCTCTTTAAATATGAAAAATATTTTCGGGTAATCCGAAAATTTTGTTGATAATATTAAAAGTTTTGGATGTAGATTTGATGGGTGGGCTATAAATATACCATTTTAGTACAATAAGTTGACATCAACTGGACATGGGCAAAGTACCGTTATCAAGATTTAAAAGTTTAGATTTGATAGAAAATATAAATTCTTAATATTTCGTAGAGTAGATCTTGCCACTTGGCTCATGGTTTCCGTTAATTGGGCATCTCTTCCGAAGCAAAATGTGTACAAACTTTCTGCCCATCCCTTCAACCTTCTGAGATATATCCAAGTACATTAATATCAAATTGACCACTCATTAGGTCAATTTGATATTAATGAAAATCTATACATTTTCTTTTATTTAATGACTGTGTTGCAGCTTCATTTTAAAATAGAAGGAGTTGACCTAGGTTGACGAATTTTTGTACAAGTACTTATGAGGGCACAGGAATAAAAAATTATAAATATTTCTTTCGGTCGAAATCGGTCAATTAGGCCCCTGTTTCGTTTTGCCGATTTTTGCAAAAATCGTCTCCGGTTTGTATATAGCTCCCATATACAAATTCGCCCGATGTAACTCAATTGCGAATAATTATGTCACAATATGTCACATACATTGGATCGAATACATAAAATCCGACGAAAATATATGTATATGAGAGCTGTATCCAAATCCAAACCGATTTTGTCAAAATCGGAAAACTGAAATTGGGCCTAAGAAAAGATCCTTTATTGAATTTGAGGGCTATTTATTAAAAATTGACGGATTTTTAGTAAATTGCGTGAATGATATATATGAGGGGCTATATCCAAATCTGAACCCATTTTTGCAAAAAACTGATCAGGGGCCTAAGCAAATATCGCATATTAAATTTGAAGGCTATTCGATTAAAATTGACCGAGTTTGTGAAGATCGGTAAAGCTACTCAGGGGCCTAATAAAATAACACGTATTGAATTTGAACACTATTCGATCAAAATTGACCGAGTTATACCAAAATCGGGGAAACATATATGTATATAGCCCCCATCCAAATCTGAACCGATATGGGCCAAAGTTGAAATTTTTCATTCCTATGCCATCATAAGTACTTGTGAAAAAATTCATCAACTTAGATGAACTCCACATCACCCTAACAGGCAAAATTAAAAAAAAGATGAACTCCTTCAATTTTTGTCCACTTTTGTATGGAAGCGGCAATACGTGCGTCGTGGGATTGATTAAAGAGCAACAGCTGACAACGCAAACGAGAGTCGTGTTGGCACAACTAAGAGATTGGTGCAGCCGCACAGTGGATGCGCCCAACGACAAAAATAAAACATCATGTCACTATTTTAAAAATGTCAAGATGCAAATTGCATTTAAACATTTCAAATTTTTTTAAACCCAACTGTTTTTTTGCCATTTTTCGCTGTTCTTTAGGAGAAAAAGGCTTACAAATATGACTGAAGCAAAGGACTATTATTCAGTCATGGCATCTTGCTCCAGTTCATTGTCATTGCATTTGGCACAGTTTATGGTCATGGCATCTTGCACCAGTGCATTGTCATGGCAACTTGCATCAGTTCATTGTTATGGCATCTTGAACCAGTTCTTTGTCATGACATTTTGCACCAATGCTTACCTAGTGTTGTTTTTAGGCAAAAAGTCGATTTTTGCACTTTTAATAACGCGTGTTTTCTAATTTGATTCTAAGAAAGAACATGTCAAATTCTATGAATGTGCAATTTGTTTTCAAAAATATTCAAAACTCGCGCTATAATTCGAAGTTAAATACAAAATTTCGGAGAAAAAATGAAAAATGTTAAACAAGATTAAAACTCAGAGCAGAATTTAAACACAATCTGTGAGAGTTTGGTAATAATGATACATAGATATGATATACAGCGGAATGGTGGAGGTGTGTTCTTTTATGTTTTAAGAAATAATTTTATTCAAAATGTTTGTTACAGGGGAAAAATTCGTCATATAGGATACAACCTAAGAACTTTTTTTAAAATATAGTTTTATATTATAGACTTATATAAAATTGTCCAACTTTGTCTGAAATTCTGCCACCGGGAATATCTTCAGCAAAGGGTTCTGAATCAACTATATAATATACAAAGGTGCGATTTTTTGAGTTATACCACTTTTTTGAAGGGGCCCTCCTTGCAGAAAAATATTTTTTTATTTTTTTAAGGAAATGTTAAACACAAAAAATATCCGGTTTGAACTAAAAAGACATTTTCTTTAAATAAATATTCACCATGTGTTCTGAAAATGTACAGACGTGTCGTGGATCATGATTTCGTGATTTATTTGGTCCTTTTAAAAAAATAATATTTTTTAAAGATCTCTTCGCGAATCAATAGTTTAAACTTTATATTAAAATCGCAAAAATGAAAAGTTGGGCCTCATTAGCGACTGCCGTGACATCTTCGTTGTTTGACTACCTACGACAACCTACTTAACATCGTTGGAATGGTGATATCTTCTGCTTTCAATGTCAGGTTTTGCTTTTGGTAAACCATTATAGAAACTGAGATATTCGCTTTGGAAAAAAACGTTGACTTTTTCTCCAAATAAGCTTTTTTGCCCAAATCGCTTTAATAAAACCATTGTTTAGACGGCATTTTGCACTATACGAAAGCGAAAAATCAATTGATTGATTGTAACTTCTACTTTTTTAATACATAAAATGTCATTTTCACTTCTTCAGCGTGTAGAAAAACTGAACATCTATAGTTGGGTTTGATGGGTTAATATTATTAATGCTATGCTATGTCGAAAAGTTCACGCATAGCTCAGCGCAGCAATCGTTTTTTGATTCCATGACTATTGCTATGTGCTGTCCTGTAAAACAGCAGTGCTGTCGGAGTGTGTCAATTTGCTCACTCACACATTTAAAAAAGAGAGATTTTGTTTTTGACAGCTATACCCAACCCTCAGCGCGAGGTACAAAAATTATTCAGCAACCTACCACAAAAACGCTCTCTGAGCGTCCGTATTACCCAAATACGTTGAGTCCAAAATCACATTTAAAACACAAAATCCGCGACCGAAACTTAAATGTTTTCATTCGTAAAACAAATAATTTTCCTTTGCAATTAATTGTATTTCATGATTTGTTTAGCTTTTGTTTTTAAAATACAAAACTCACACACATACAAACAATAACATTCTGTCAAAGTTAAATTTTTTCAACTTACAAAAAGTATACGCTCGACGTATTTCGGTAGTTCTCATAACAATACATGTGTTCTTACTTTTTTCACCACACACGTCCTGGGTATACGGACGTACATACACAATTTTTTCGATTACAGAAGACAACCCAACAAACCAACATTACTCGAAAAACCTTATATTAGAATTGTAATTCTGGTGTAGCCACTTGAGAATAAACGAAACTTGATCCTTTTGAAAATAATGAATGTGTATGCTAATTATTAGCTTATCCGTGTATTGTAGAATGTTTTTATTCGTAAATTTTATAAAATCAGACTGAATGGTATGTTGGGAAGCTATCAAAATGTTTGTGATTCAAAACCAACACAATAATAAAATATTTTTGTATTTGTATGAGCAGGCATGCTGTAAAATTATCATAGCCACAGCATAGTCCAAAGCATTTTATGTAAAAATGTTCGCAGCAAAGCACAGCAATAGCATTCGTTTTTGTTTTTTGATGTTATGGCTATGTGCTATGCTGCGACACTTTCACAGCGTCAGCGTAGAACCTGTGCTGTGAATTTGCTGTAGCAAACCCTGGTTTAGATGGACAGATGGACGGGCTCGGCAAAAAACGTCAAAGTAACTGTGGAAAGTATAGGGGAAAAATAGGCCATCCGTGCAGTATTTTGAACGACCTTCAATAGCACAGTATTTCCTATCTCTATAGTATTGGAATGACTTCATTTTTACTAAGTGGATAGATATTATCCTCTACTATCATAATAACTCCCAAAAAAGTGCCAAATCCAATAAAACCCATAAAATTATGGAAATTAAACCCTTACCACAATTCACTTATTTCTATTCCAACGAACATACTAACATAATAATAAACACTGTTACAACAACAACAATACTGGAATACCGAATTTCTGGGCACGACTGCCAGATTGGGCGATTTATCGTCATTTTGACGATTTTTGGTCAAAAATTGATATATGACGATTTGACGATTTTTACCCAAATAATGAGGTTTTTTTTTTGTTTTACTAATACAGTCGTAAGTAATTTTGTAATGCGGCCCATACATTTACTGCCAAACTGCTGCGCTGATGAACCCTTTATGTACGTGTGAGATTGAGTAGTGTGTGGCATTCCTTCAATCCACATTCCAGAAATGATAAATTTTCCTCCAAAACATGGCCTTTAGTTGAAGTTTTCAAAAAAATTTAATTTCCCCACAAGCCATATTTATTATTTTCAATAATTGTATATTGATTATTTCGAAAATAAACAAAATGCATCGGATTGAAAGGGTTTCATTTCCAAAATCAAAATAGTTTTGATTTCTACCCTGCAAAAAATATTCATACATACATTGACAAATGCTTCAAAATTTACTAATACTATTACAAATGCTATCCTGCATGCCCACAGTGTATGGGCCGCATAATAATAAACCCACTTAACGTCACAAAAATTGATTTTTATGGGTTTTTTGAATATTGTTATATTATTGTCTGTTATAGTACTGTCTGTTATCTGTCTGTTTATAAAATTTAATTTGGCGTATAAATTTCCACCCATTTGACCTGAAACGCAAGCAATTAAAAAACCGACTTTTTGTAATTTTCGCCCTTTGATGAAAAATTTATATATGCCATATACATTTAATCATAAATGTTATATTCATATGAATTTAGGGACTTGTTAGGAATGTAGTAAGATAATTTTCTTTATCAAAAAGCAAGGGATTCTCATTTATGTAAGAATATACCTGCAATGAATATACTTCAAAGTTTTCGGTATTTTTAAAAGAAGAACCGATCTTTTAAATGCTTAAAATGTCTGAAAAATATAATTTTCATATAAAATATTAAGTTTTCTTTAAAAAAAAAACATGTCGGCGCTAAGTGGGTAAATAATAATCAGATATATTAACTAATGATCAATTATATTTAGGTGTGCATGCAAGGGACAAATTGTTATGACCCATTGATTAAACCCGACTTGAACAAAATGTATAACTTTTTCGTTTAGTTTACTGATTTGAAGTTTAATAACATGCTTAAGAACTTATTTTATGTTTCTTTCAATAAAAAATATATCTAAATGTGCGTATTTTAATTTTTGACGATTTTTCATAAAAATAATCTGGCAGCCCTGTTTCTGGGTACTATATTTTGTACCATATTTCATTTGTTTTCATATTTCATTTGTTTTCTACTGTGTTATATTGCAAAACTGGGATGTTAATTCAATTTTTAATATTACTATTTTTCCTTATTACACTGTGCAAGAAAATGGAGCTCAAAGTCTGGGGGTGGAAAATTCCTATTGGAGATGAAAGCCCTTGGTGAGTATATACAGAACCCCGAAGGACAGATTCGCCGTGAGTCGAACTTTCGCGATATGGCGTGATGTATATTTTGCAGGAGACCCTAAAAGCCATCTGGAATCAGCGTTATATCATTGTTCGCTGTTGTTTAAGCTGTTATTTAAGATGACATGTCTTCAGTCAAATCGAATGAGGATTATTTTCGTAGAGCACTTCGAACTTCTAACTCGCTTCCTTCTTTGTCCTTTTCGTCCTTTATTTTAAGAGCCGCTATAAAAGTACCACAAGATGACGTTTTTCAGCTTCAAAATGTTCTGCAAAAATGTGGGTCAGAAATTTTTAGGTACGGCTCTCATTGACAACAAATCGATTTTGTCGCGTTTTTGTAGTCGTTTTGTGCATTTACCCCTGTTTGCTCCGAAAAAAACTGTGTTTTGTGTTTTTGTAAGTTCTGTAACGAATATACAAAAAACAAAATATAGTCTTTTTCTGAACAAAAACAGGGTAAATGCACAAAACGACCACGAAAACGCGACAAAATCGATTTGTTGTCAATGAGAGCCGTACCTAAAATTTTCTGACCGACATTTTTGCAGAACATTTTGAAGCTGAAAAACGTCATCTTGTGGTACTTTTATAGCGGCTCTTAAAATAAAGGACGAAAAGGACATTGAAGGAAGCGAGATAGAAGGTCGAAGTGCTCTACGAAAATAATCCTCATTCCATTTGACTGAAGACATGTCATCTTAAATATAAGCCTTAACAACAGCAAACAAAGATATAACGCTGATTCCAGATGGCTTTTAGGGTCTCCAGCAAAAACTTCATCACGCCATATCGCGAAAGTTCGACTCACGGCGAATCTGTCCTTCGGGGTTCTGTATATACTCACCAAGGGCTTTCATCTCCAATAGGAATTTTCCACCCCCCAAAATTTCGGTTCACAGTGTTATAATTTAGTGTTAAAAAATATTACTTAATCACAAATTTCCTTATTTTTAATAAACAAAGAAATATTGTTAGATATAAGCAAACTGCGAGTAAACGTTTAGATGTTTTTTGGAACCGCTCATGGCCCTATGGGCTAGGTTACTGTAATAAATAAATTAAAAAATAAATAACAAGTGAGCCAAGGGTATAGTCGGGTCGGGGCCGACTATGTGATACCCCACACCACTACCCCTGTTCATAATAAAATTCAAAATATTAAAATTGGGATAGCTTAGCGCCTTTGCTCTGAATGTCTTCATTAGCACAGGTCAATTTTTTTCTCTGTTAGACCCCCATCAACCCCCAAAATTTCGTGAGGATCCGATCAAAATTTCGTATTGTGATTGCACAAAAAATGGAAAAAGGGATGCATTACCGACTATTGCGATATCTCGGTTGTTTGACCACAAATAATTTTCCTTTGCAATTAATTGTATTTCATGATTTGTTTAGCTTTTGTTTTTAAAATACAAAACTCACACACATACAAACAATAACGTTCTGTCAAAGTTAAATTTTTTCAACTTACAAAAAGTATACGCTCGACGTATTTCGGTAGTTCTCATAACAATACATGTGTTCTACTTTTTTCACCACACACGCCCTGGGTATACGGACGTACATACACAATTTTTTCGATTACAGAAGACAACCCAACAAACCAACATTACTCGAAAAACCTTATATTAGAATTGTAATTCTGGTGTAGCCACTGGAGAATAAACGAAACTTGATCCTTTTGAAAATAATGAATGTGTATGCTAATTATTAGCTTATCCGTGTATTGTAGAATGTTTTTATTCGTAAATTTTATAAAATCAGACTGAATGGTATGTTGGGAAGCTATCAAAATGTTTGTGTTTCAAAACCAACACAATAATAAAATATTTTTGTATTTGTATGAGCAGGCATGCTGTAAAATTATCATAGCCACAGCATAGTCCAAAGCATTTTATGTAAAAATGTTCGCAGCAAAGCACAGCAATAGCATTCGTTTTTGTTTTTTGATGTTATGGCTATGTGCTATGCTGCGACACTTTCACAGCGTCAGCGTAGAACCTGTGCTGTGAATTTGCTGTAGCAAACCCTGGTTTAGATGGACAGATGGACGGGCTCGGCTAAAAACGTCAAAGTAACTGTGGAAAGTATAGGGGAAAAATAGGCCATCCGTGCAGTATTTTGAACGACCTTCAATAGCACAGTATTTCCTATCTCTATAGTATTGGAATGACTTCATTTTTACTAAGTGGATAGATATTATCCTCTACTATCATAATAACTCCCAAAAAAGTGCCAAATCCAATAAAACCCATAAAATTATGGAAATTAAACCCTTACCACAATTCACTTATTTCTATTCCAACGAACATACTAACATAATAATAAACACTGTTACAACAACAATACTGGAATACCGAATTTCTGGGCACGACTGCCAGATTGGGCGATTTATCGTCATTTTGGCGATTTTTGGTCAAAAATTGATATATGACGATTTGACGATTTTTACCCAAATAATGAGGTTTTTTTTTGTTATACTAATACAGTCGTAAGTAATTTTGTAATGCGGCCCATACATTTACTGCCAAACTGCTGCGCTGATGAACCCTTTATGTACGTGTGAGATTGAGTAGTGTGTGGCATTCCTTCAATCCACATTCCAGAAATGATAAATTTTCCTCCAAAACATGGCCTTTAGTTGAAGTTTTCAAAAAAATTTAATTTCCCCACAAGCCATATTTATTATTTTCAATAATTGTTTATTGATTATTTCGAAAATAAACAAAATGCATCGAAATGAAAGGGTTTCATTTCCAAAATCAAAATAGTTTTGATTTCTATCCTGCAAAAAATATTCATACATACATTGACAAATGCTTCAAAATTTACTAATACTATTACAAATGCTATCCTGCATGCCCACAGTGTATGGGCCGCATAATAATAAACCCACTTAACGTCACAAAAATTGATTTTTATGGGTTTTTTGAATATTGTTATATTATTGTCTGTTATAGTACTGTCTGTTATCTGTCTGTTTATTTAATTTGGCGTATAAATTTCCACCCATTGGCCCTGAAACGCAAGCAATTAAAAAACCGACTTTTTGTAATTTTCGCCCTTTGATGAAAAATTTATATATGCCATATACATTTAATCATAAATGTTATATTCATATGAATTTAGGGACTTGTTAGGAATGTAGTAAGATAATTTTCTTAATCAAAAAGCAAGGGATTCTCATTTATGTAAGAATATACCTGCAATGAATATACTTCAAAGTTTTCGGTATTTTTAAAAGAAGAACCGATTTTTTAAATGCTTAAAATGTCTGAAAAATATAATTTTCATATAAAATATTAAGTTTTCTTTTAAAAAAAACATGTCGGCGCTAAGTGGGTAAATAATAATCAGATATATTAACTAATGATCAATTATATTTAGGTGTGCATGCAAGGGACAAATTGTTATGACCCATTGATTAAACCCGACTTGAACAAAATGTATAACTTTTTCGTTTAATTTACTGATTTGAAGTTTAATAACATGCTTAAGAACTTATTTTATGTTTCTTTCAATAAAAAATATATCTAAATGTGCGTATTTTAATTTTTGACGATTTTTCATAAAAATAATCTGGCAGCCCTGTTTCTGGGTACTATATTTTGTACCGTATTTCATTTGTTTTCATATTTCATTTGTTTTCTACTGTGTTATATTGCAAAACTGGGATGTTAATTCAATTTTTAATATTACTATTTTTCCTTATTATAATTTAGTGTTAAAAAATATTACTTAATCACAAATTTCCTTATTTTTAATAAACAAAGAAATATTGTTAGATATAAGCAAACTGCGAGTAAACGTTTAGATGTTTTTTGGAACCGCTCATGGCCCTATGGGCTAGGTTACTGTAATAAATAAATTAAAAAATAAATAACAAGTGAGCCAAGGCTATAGTCGGGTCGGGGCCGACTGTGTGATACCCCACACCACTACCCCTGTTCATAATAAAATTCAAAATATTAAAATTGGGATAGCTTAGCGCCTTTGCTCTGAATGTCTTCATTAACACAGGTCAATTTTTTTTCTCTGTTAGACCCCATCAACCCCCAAAATTTCGTGAGGATCCGATCAAAATTTCGTATTGTGATTGCACAAAAAATGGAAAAAGGGATGCATTACCGACTATTGCGATATCTCGGTTGTTTGACCACCTATGACAACCTACTTCACATCGTTGTAAAGGTGATATTTTCTATTTTCCTTTCCAGGTTTTGCTTTTGATATACCTCTTAAAGAAACAGAGATATTGGCTTTGAAATAAAATGTTGACTTTTCTCCATATAAGTGTTTGCCCATTCCGACCCCTGAATATTATCCGACCATCACCAAAATCAATAGGCTTCTTTCTCTGTAGGACCCCCATTAGCCCCCAAAATTTTGTGACGATCCGATCAAAATTGCGACCTGTACCGTGATTACAAAAAAATGAAAAAATGGGATGTATTGCCGACTATTGTGATATCTCCGTTATGTGGCCACGTACGCCAACCTGCTTTGCATCACTGTAAAGATGGAATTTTCTACTTTCATAGTCAGACTTTGTTTTTGGAAGATCCCCAACCGAAGCTGTGATATTCGTCATTATTATTAAAATCGCAAAAATAATAAGTTGGGTTCAATTAGCGGCTATTGCGATATAATCGTTGTTTGATCACCTACGAGAACCTACTTTACATCATTAGAAAGGCGATATTTTCTACTTTTGATGGCCAGGTTCTGCTTTTGGTATACCCCATATTAAAGCTGAGATATTCGCTTTGGAAAAAAACGGTGTCTTTTTCTCCAAATAAGTTTTTTGCCCATTACGACCTAAATATTATCCGACCATCACCAAAATCAAGAGGCTTCTTCATCTGTGTGACCCCCATTAACCCTCAAAATTTCGTGACGATCCGATCAAAATTGAGACCTGTAGCGTGATTTACAAAAAAGTGGAAAAATGGGATGTATTACCGACTATTGCGATATCTCCGTTATTTGGTCACCTACGCCGACCTAGTTTACATCATTGTAAAGGCGGGATCTTCTACTTTCATAGTCAGACTTTGCTTTTGGAAAGTCCCCAACCAAAGCTGTGATATTCGTCATTATAATTAAAATTGCAAAAATGAAAATTTGGGTTTTATTTGCGACTATTGTGATATCTTCGTTGTTTGATCACCTACGAGAACCTACTTTACATCATTAGAAAGGCGATATTTTCTACTTTCATTGTCGGGTTTTGCTTTTGGTATACCCCGTATAGAAGCTGAGATATTCGCTTTGGAAAAAAACGTTGTCTTTTTATCCACATAAGTTTTTTGCCCATTCCGACCCCTAAATATTATCCGACCATCACCAAAATCAATAGGCTTCTTCCCCTCTGAGACCCCCATCAACATCCAAAATTTCGTGACGATCCGAACAAAATTGCGACCTGTAGCGTGATTACAAGGTTTAGATGGACAGACGGACAGACGGACGGACGGACTGACGGACGGACACACATAGCCAGATCGACTCAGCTCGGCGAGACATTCATTTTGGTATATATAAGTATGGGTCTACGACCATACGGTCATAATAATGATTAAGGAGACTTCCCCGCTGACATCATTAGGAAATATGTAATAGCCATTATTCTGAATGTCTATAAAAGGGATCCAGAAAGCTCAAACAATATCAACTACCAAAATTCCAAAGACGAACAAGTAGTTGCTGAGGGGGCGGCCCCTGGCCGAGAAGATGTTTCCTCGGGTCAATCCGGTACATAGAACCGGCCGTCGCACAGTGTTACCGCAGTGGACAAAAATTGAAAAATGTGATGTTAACTTTTATACATAAGTTGACATCAACTGGACATGTGCAAAGTACCGTTATCAAGATTTAAAAATTTAGATTTGATAGAAACTATAAATTCTTAATATTTCGTAGAGTAGATCTTTTGATTGCCACCTTGGCTCATGGTTTCCGTTAATTGGGCATCTCTTCCGAAGCAAAATGTGTACAAACTTTCTGCCCATCCCTTCAACCTTCTGAGATATATCCACTCATTAAGTCAATTTGATATTAATGAAAAACTATACATTTTCTTTTATTTAATGACTGTGTTGCAGCTTCATTTTAAAATAGAAGGAGTTGACCTAGGTTGACGAATTTTTGTACAAGTACTTATGAGGGCACTGGAATAAAAAATTATAAATATTTCTTACGGTCGAAATCGGTCAATTAGGCCCCTGTTTCGTTTTGCCGATTTTTGCAAAAATCGTCTCCGGTTTGTATATAGCTCCCATATACAAATTCGCCCGATGTAACTCAATTGCGAATAATTATGTCACAATATGTCACAACTGATCAGGGGCCTAAGCAAATATCGCTTATTAAATTTGAAGGCTATTCGATTAAAATTGACCGAGTTTGTGAAGATCGGTAAAGCTACTCAGGGGCCTAATAAAATAACACGTATTGAATTTGAACACTATTCGATCAAATTTGACCGAGTTATACCAAAATCGGGGAAACATATATGTATATGGGGGCTATATCCAAATCTGAACCGATATGGGCCAAAGTTGAAATTTTTCATTCCTATGCCATCATAAGTACTTGTGCAAAAAATCCATCAACTTAGATGAACTCCACATCACCCTAACAGGCAAAATTAAAAAAAAGATGAACTCCTCCAATTTTTGTCCACTTTTGTATGGAAGCGGCAATACGTGCGTCGTGGGATTGATTAAAGAGCAACAGATGCCAACGCAAACGAGAGTCGTGTTGGCACAACTAAGAGATTGGTACAGCCGCACAGTGGATGCGCCCAACGACAAAAATAAAAAATCATGTCACCATTTTATAAATGTCAAGATGCAAATTGCTTTTAAACATTTCAAATTTTTCGAAACCCAACTGTTTTTTTTGCCATTTTTCGCTGTTCTTAAGGAGAAAAAGGCTTACAAATATGACTGAAGCAAAGTTCAGTTCATTGTCATGGCATTTGGCACCAGTTTATTGTCATGGCATCTGCACCAGTGCATTGTTATGGCAACTTGCATCAGTTCATTGTTATGGCATCTTGCACCATTTCTTTGTCATGACATTTTGCACCAATGCTTACCTAGTGTTTTTTTAGGCAAAAAGTCGATTTTTGCACTTTTAATAAAGCGTGTTTTCTAATTTGATTCGAAGAAAGAACATGTCAAATTCTATGGATGTGCAATTTGTTTTCAAAAATATTCAAAACTCGCGGTATAATTCGAAGTTAAATACTACATTTCGGAGAAAAAAATAAAAAATGTTAAACAAGATTAAAACTCAGAGCAGAATTTAAACACAATCTGTGAGAGTTTGGTAATAATGAAATACATAGATATGATATACAGCGGAATGGTGGAGGTGTGTTCTTTTATGTTTTAAGAAATAATTTTATTCAAAATGTTTGTTACAGCGGAAAAATTCGTCATATAGGATACAAACTAAGAATTATTTTTTTTAAATATAGTTTTATATTATAGACTTATACAAAATTGTCCAATTTTTTGCGTTTTTTGAGTTATACCACTTTTTTTAAGGGGCCCTCCTTGCAGAAAAATATTTTTTTATTTTTTTAAGGAAATGTTAAACACAACAAATATCCGATTTGAACTAAAAAGACATTTTCTTTAAATAAATATTCACCATGTGTTCTGAAAATGTACAGACGTGTCGTGGATCATGATTTCGTAATTTAATTGGTCCTTTTAAAAAAATAATATTTTTTAAAGATCTCTTTGCGAATCAATAGTTTAAACATATCAATGTTTATAAAAATCTTTTGGCGGATCAGTATTTTAGTTCATTATAGCCGTTTTTCTTTTGTTTTACCGGTGCTCATTGGGTTGGAACGAATAAAATGGGTAAATGAGAATAGGGGGTAGGAACTAGAGATGGGCGGGTGCCTAAAAAATTAGGCACGAACATGCACGAACACGGACCAAAATTTTTATGCACATTCACGCACAAACACGGCGTTTTTCAAGAAGGCACGAACACGCACACTCACGCACGAAATTGCAAAAAAAGAAGCGAAGAGAAATCGATATAAGTGTACATTTATTTGTTCAAAAAATATTCATATGGAGTTTTCTGAGTAAAACCGGACACTTTTTCAATATGAGGTTTTTGATTTCCTTTATTTTTTTGCTGTGGCGATGCTGTTCATCAACGAAGCATTTCAGTATATTTTCTGATTTTTTTCGACCAACGGATCCAGAAATATCGCGCCTTGAAAAAGTCGAATTCTGTAAAAACCATATGTAAAGAGATACTCATAACTTCTTTAATATTGGTCCAATTTGAAAAAATCTTTTTTTGTTGTATTTAATAAAAAATAGAAAATAATTTAGACATATGTGTGTGTGGGACGGCTTCGCTAACATGCAACTCTTCCTCTTTCAAATTCAATTTGTTTTTTACAACGCTGAATATTTTTTCAATCATTGTATGGCTTTCATGACAAACGCTTAGCGTAGTCTTTGAAGTTTGTCCTTTATACTAGTGCACTATAGGTAATTTGGCCTATTTTTGAGGCAAAAACTAATAGCGGTAAACGTATGGGTTTTTTTTATAAATTTTTAATGCTTTATATGCAAAAGCAAGCTAGAACAAAGAATTACACAGTAGAATTCGGATATAGCGAAAATCTGATATAAGAAACTACGTTTATAACGAACAAAGTTTTGTGTTCCAAAAGATTTTTTCTTAACATTTGTACAGACATTCAACTTCTTAAAATGACCGCGATTATAACGAACAAAAATTGTCACCCCGCGAGTAGAATTTCTTACAATTTGTTAGAAGGTACAGGCCAGTTTTTAAGTACAAGCTGATAGCGACGAATTTAAGCACCGTTTTAAATATATTAATATATAATAGTTAAAAGTAAGCTTTAATAAGAATATTACAGTCGAAAACGGTTTTAACGAACGGCGGATATAACGAACACATTTTCTTGTTCCTACCCCCTATTTTAATTTTAACTATTTTATTCATTACAACCCAATAAACGCAGTTAAAACCATAAATAGGGTATAATGAACTAAAATATTGATCCGCCAAAACATTTTTATAAACATTGATATGTTTAAAATATTGATTCGGGGATAGATCTTTATAAAAATTATTTTTTTAAAAGGACCAGATAAACCGCGCAATCATGATCCCTATGTAGAACGTATTACAGATATAATAAACAAAAAAGTTGACCACGACACCTCTGTACATTTTTACAACACATGGTGAATGTATCTTTAAAGAACATGTATTTTTAGTTAAAATCGGATGCTTTTTTGTGTTTAATATTTTCCTCACCAAATCAAAAATTAAAAAAAATATATTTTTTCTGCAAGAAGGGCGCCTTCAAAAAAGTCATATAACTCAAAAAATCGCACATTGGTATCTTATGTAGTTGATTCAGAACCCTTTTCTGAAGACATTTACGGTGTCAGAATTTCAGACAAAGTTGGACAATTTTATACAAGTCTATAATAAAAAACTAAAATTTTGTTTTCTTAGGTTGTATCCTACATGACGTTTTTTCCGCTGTAACAAACATGTTAAAGAAAACTATTTTATAAAACAGAAAGTACACACCGCCACCATTCCACTGAATATCATATCTATGTATTTGATTATAATCAAACTCTTACAAATTGCGTTTAAATTTTGCTCTGAGTTTTGATATTTTTTATTTTGTTTTCGAAATTTTGATTTTAACTTCGAATTATACCGCGAGTTTTGCATATTTTTGAAAACAAATTGCACATCCATATAATCTGACATGTTCTTTCTTCGAATCAAATTAGAAAACTAAGAAATGATTGTTTAGTTTTAGCTTTCAAATCTTTCATGAATTGAGTCAATGGTATCAATTGAGCAGACTTTCAAAAGTTTTTTAGATCGAAGGGCAAAAATTTGCATATTAGGGTACTTTTCCGAGCTTAATTTTTTGGAACACTCTTTGAATATTTTATGAAAACCCAATAGAGGTTCTAGCACACTTTAAGTCAGATATACGATTCAACTCATTCTTTTGTTGCAAAATACTCTTAATCTCATTCAGGGCTTGGTGTATGCTCTCAACCAACATGTTCTTATATCTTGTTTTAACATTTTCTACAATTTGTTGTTTAGCTCCCAATGTTTAAAATATCTTCTCAATTCGGGAAGAGGATGTTTTTCAATAACATCATCCATAACAGATAATACAGTTAGATAAACATCTGATATGCAAAGAGTGTATATTGCGTTGACCCTCTGAGTAGTTTTTGTGTTTGCTTCTCTCATGAACAAAACATCTTGCAAACAAACGTCATCTTTTTACAGTGTTTTTTTTTACTCATACTATTGCCTCTCCATAACAAAACGGCAATAAGTATCAGACTACAAAAACGAAGCAAATAATTTTAGGCATTTTTGGTCGGTTTTATATTCTTGTTCGATTTTCGTGTTTTATATGGTCTCTGGCACGACTTCTAAAGGGAGACCAAAAATTTAGCACGATCGTGTCACATAGTGCAGATCGTGTTTAGTCGTGTCGTGCAAAATCGTGTCGAACAAAAAAACACGATCACGCACGGCCAAAAATGTATTCGGGCACGACACGCACAAACACGGCGTTTTTCGAGAAACCACGAACACACACAAACACTGCGTTTTTCGAGAAACCACGAACACGCACTACTCACGGCACGACACGCGCCCACCTCTAGTAGGAACAAGATAATTTGTTCGTAATATCTGACGTTCGTTAAAAACGTGTTCATCTGTAAAATTCTTATTAAAGCTTACTTTTAAATACCATATGTCAAAATATTTTAAACATTGCTTAATTTCGTCGCTATTCGCTTTTGCTTTTGTAAATCCTAACATATGGAAAAAAATAAACTCGCGGTGTGACAAATTTTGTTCATTATAATCGTGGTCGTTTTAAGAAGTTGAATGTGTGTACAAATATTAAAAAAAAATCTTTGGGAACACAACACTTTGTTCCTTATAAACGTAGTTTCTTATGACTGATGTTCGCTATATCCGAATTTTACTGTGTAATTCTTTGTTTTAGCCTACTTTTGTATATAACCATTAAAAATGTATAAAATGCCCATAAGTCCACCACTATTAATGTTTGCCTCAAAAACAGACCAAATTACCT
This sequence comes from Musca autumnalis, assembly GCF_047663935.1. Classification (NCBI taxonomy): domain Eukaryota; kingdom Metazoa; phylum Arthropoda; class Insecta; order Diptera; family Muscidae; genus Musca; species Musca autumnalis. The sequence continues at coordinate 61,786,685 of NW_027411866.1, read as the reverse complement.
ATAGTGCAATGCATTGGATCAGGATTTTCCACAATCAGAAATAAAATTTGCGGCCAATTATGTAATTTGTTGAATACAACACACAAATGATTTCTACCACTAGATGTCATTTTTCTTACTTTTTATGTTATTTTCAAGATCTGCCAAAATCATAGTTATATCTTCCCATGGCTGCAAGATATTTCATTCAACTTGGGGTTCCCGTTTTTCAATATTCGACAAATTATGTGTCAATCTCTGCACCTGGCTCATCATTTGGGAAATCTAGTATAAATATTAATTCTATTAGGTCGGTTGTGTTTTTCCAATCAAAAACGAAAAAATATAAAAATTTGTAAAAAATAACTTTTTCAATCTTTTCTAAATAAATCGTTAAATAAAAGAACAATCAGCAATATATACAAACGTTTAAGACTTTTATTTCTTGCATAAATCATGGGAAAACTCCCTACGCTTTTGCAAGCTGGAAGGAGACCTCCTAATATTTCTGGGCTGTTGGAAGAAGATCGTCCTCTTTGTCTGACGCAACAAAAATTCGTGATTTGTATTAAGCATTCCCAGGAGTTCAATCCAAACAATCTTTGTGCGGTAAGAAATCCGAATCTGTACCCAAAGCACCACGAGCTACGCTTTCAGATATAAGCAAATTAAAAAGAAACCCAGACTTGGACCAATCGGTCAATATGTTACATGAAGTTTTTAATAGAAAATGTATTGAGCGACCTGAATAATCCAACAATCTCAACTACTTCAATGGATCAAGGTTTTCAAAAGGTTAAAAACAAGAAAAAGCGCAAGCATGAAGTTGACGTTGAAATAAGATTATCCCAAAGTATCTTAAATAACAATTCGCACGATTCAAATAGGTTTTCCTTGTTAAGTGATTTGGATATAGAATCAGATTTTATTGTAAATGATAGTGTTCCTAGTGTTAAAAATAATATGCAGACCAAAGCAGATAAGAAAGATTCGTTTTGTCCGCCTATTTTTCTGCAGAACGTTAATATAATGTGTGTTCGTTTACTCAAAATTTGTACGAATTGTTACTGAATGTTGTTCGTTTACTCTACAGTACAATGCAAAAAAACCTTAGTCGTTTACAAGAAGAGCTTAAACGTCAAAGCTTAATCTGCAGATTATAAGACAAATCCCGATGATTATATAAAGTCAGAAATTGAATATTTTGTTCCCGATACTGTTGAATCAGTTACTAAGTTTTCTATTGACTTCTCAAAAAAGAATGGCATTGATACCGGACTGTTTTTAGTTACTTTAAAGGTAAATCACAGAATAAACGAGGTCATTGGGCTCCATACTATCCTTGGTCAAACTGCATTTTGGGAAAAACCCAAAAGTTCGACCAAAATTCCACAGTGCTAAAGGTGTCAACAGTGGGGGCACTTTTCAAAAAATTGTAGTCGTCCCATCTCATGTGATAAAAAACATGAACGCGGTGCCTGTGAATTAGGTTCGGAATATAAGGTTTTTGCGTTAATTGCAATACCGCTTACAAAGATTATGTGTTACATAGGAAAAAGGCCGCTGAAGATCTAAAAGCACGAAAAACTGCTGCAATCGACAATGTTGCTAGATCTCTCAATGCAACAAATACAGTTACAACACACCAGCCATTTGCTACAATTCTTAGGAGAACTGATACTATTTGCAAAAAACCAGGGAAACCTAAATTTATTCAAGAATTTTTAAATGTAGCACAAATGTTATATGATCCGGAGCAATTAACGATTGAAGAAAGGATAAAACGTTTTCTTAACAACTTCAAAACATTTTCAAAAGATGAAGCTAAAGCTGTATGCTTGAAGTTAGTAAAAGTTGTCCAAGATGTCTACTGTCCATAAATGTTTGAACTTAATTACGTACAACGTTGGATCCCTGGTCCGCGTTAGGGGGAAACTTGAACTTAATGAAATGCTGCGCCATTCTAAGGTTGATGTGGCTTTCCTGCAAGAGTTACACTTACCTGAAGGAAATACCTTCTATTTAGACAACTATGTTGTTTTATCTCTATTGGAGATAGGAGACGTATTTGTAATGGGTTATCCTCTATTCAGACATTCTCGGAAAATGTCGATGGTTTAATAGTCGGTGGCGATTTAAACGCCAAAGATATTGCCTGTGGAGACACCAAGATAATTATAATGGCGAGGTTATTTCAAATTGGATTGCATCTGAAAATTTGAACGTTTCGAGAATTTGCGATTCATATCCCACTTATCCGGGTGGTTCTTCCCACTTAGATCATTTCATCGTTAGTACCAATTTGATATACAACCAAAATTGTACAACTACCCAGAAAAAAGTCGTCCAAAATCATGGGTTTTGTAAGGGATTTTTGGCAGCCGTAACTACTTACAAGGGCATGTCGCACTCAGTTTCTAGTTATTTTATGACCACTATAATAACTATTTATTCTGTGGCCACTAGAAGTTGAAAAGTAAGGTGAAAAAAATTCTATTTAATTTCATCACACTTCTTACTTTAATTTTACTTTATTTTATTTCGCTGTCTCCCCGAGTTGAACCCACAAACCCTCTGATTTCTAGCCAAAGACACTACACACTGTGCCACGCACACGAATATTAAGGGTTGCTTAAGAACTTAAATGTGCAGTGCACATGTGCACCACGAACTGTTATTTTTAATTAACAAAAACTCGCGTGCCGACGGCGAAAATTAAATTAAACCTGGTCCTTGGGCGCATAAGCTAATTTTCAAGATCATAGGAAATACGAATAGATCGAAAATGACAGAAATTTCGGTAAACGGAAATAGAATAACGGATTTAAATGAAAAATTAAATGTACTGAGAAATCATTTTGCCGCCGTATATCAAAGTTCTACATCATAGACCATATCTAGTGCCCCTGATACTATGACGGATTTTGATGACATTACTACAGCATTAAACAATCAGAACAGTTCTACATTCACGACTTTAAATTCACTTCAAGAAATTGTAAAGCTCATCAATAACAAGAAGTCTTGTGGTGTGGATAATGTATCCAATTACCTAATTAAAAACAAGTGAGCCAAGGCTATAGTCGGGTCGGGGCCGACTATGTGATACCCCACACCACTACCCCTGTTCATAATAAAATTCAAAATATTAAAATTGGGATAGCTTAGCGCCTTTGCTCTGAATGTCTTCATTAACACAGGTAAATTTTTTTTTCTCTGTTAGACCCCCATCAACCCCCAAAATTTCGTGAGGATCCGATCAAAATTTCGTAGTGTGATTGCACAAAAAATGGAAAAAGGGATGCATTACCGACTATTGCGATATCTCGGTAATTTGTTGAATACAACACACAAATGATTTCTACCACTAGATGTCATTTTTCTTATTTTTTATGTTATTTTCAAGATCTGCCAAAATCATAGTTATATCTTCCCATGGCTGCAAGATATTTCATTCAACTTGGGGTTCCCGTTTTTCAATATTCGACAAATTATGTGTCAATCTCTGCACCTGGCTCATCATTTGGGAAATCTAGTATAAATATTAATTCTATTAGGTCGGTTGTTTTTCCAATCAAAAACGAAAAAATATAAAAATTTGTAAAAAATAACTTTTTCAATCTTTTCTAAATAAATCGTTAAATAAAAGAACAATCAGCAATATATACAAACGTTTAAGACTTTTATTTCTTGCATAAATCATGGGAAAACTCCCTACGCTTTTGCAAGCTGGAGGGAGACCTCCTAATATTTCTGGGCTGTTGGAAGAAGATCGTCCTCCTTGTCTGACGCAACAAAAATTCGTGATTTGTATTAAGCATTCCCAGGAGTTCAATCCAAACAATCTTTGTGCGTTAAGAAATCCGAATCTGTACCCAAAGCACCACGAGCTACGCTTTCAGATATAAGCAAATTAAAAAGAAACCCAGACTTGGACCAATCGGTCAATATGTTACATGAAGATTTTTAATAGAAAATGTATTGAGCGACCTGAATAAGCCAACAATCTCAACTACTTCAATGGATCAAGGTTTTCAAAAGGTTAAAAACAAGAAAAAGCGCAAGCATGAAGTTGACGTTGAAATAAGATTATCCCAAAGTATCTTAAATAACAATTCGCAAGATTCAAATAGGTTTTCCTTGTTAAGTGATTTGGATATAGAATCAGATTTTATTGTAAATGATAGTGTTCCTAGTGTTAAAAATAATATGCAGACCAAAGCAGATAAGAAAGATTCGTTTTGTCCGCATATTTTTCTGCAGAACGTTAATATAATGTGTGTTCGTTTACTCAAAATTTGTACGAATTGTTACTGAATGTTGTTCGTTTACTCTACAGTACAATGCAAAAAAACCTTAGTCGTTTACAAGAAGAGCTTAAACGTCAAAGCTTAATCTGCAGATTATAAGACAAATCCCGATGATATAAAGTCAGAAATTGAATATTTTGTTCCCGATACTGTTGAATCAGTTACTAAGTTTTCTATTGACTTCTCAAAAAAGAATGGCATTGATACCGGACTGTTTTTAGTTACTTTAAAGGTAAATCACAGAATAAACGAGGTCATTGGTCTCCATACTATCCTTGGTCAAACTGCATTTTGGGAAAAACCCAAAAGTTCGACCAAAATTCCACAGTGCTAAAGGTATCAACAGTGGGGACACTTTTCAAAAAATTGTAGTCGTCCCATCTCATGTGATAAAAAACATGAACGCGGTGCCTGTGAATTAGGTTCGGAATATAAGGTTTTTGCGTTAATTGCAATAGTTTGGTCAAACTGCAAATTATAGGCGATGTACCGCTTACAAAGATTATGTGTTACATAGGAAAAAGGCCGCTGAAGATCTAAAAGCACGAAAAACTGCTGCAATCGACAATGTTGCTAGATCTCTCAATGCAACAAATACAGTTACAACACACCAGCCATTTGCTACAATTCTTAGGAGAACTGATACTATTTGCAAAAAACCAGGGAAACCTAAATTGATTCAAGAATTTTTAAATGTAGCACAAATGTTATATGATCCGGAGCAATTAACGATTGAAGAAAGGATAAAACGTTTTCTTAACAACTACAAAACATTTTCAAAAGATGAAGCTAAAGCTGTATGCTTGAAGTTAGTAAAAGTTGTCCAAGATGTTGACTGTCCATAAATGTTTGAACTTAATTACGTACAACGTTGGATCTCTGGTCCGCGTTAGGGGGAAACTTGAACTTAATGAAATGCTGCGCCATTCTAAGGTTGATGTGGCTTTCCTGCAAGAGTTACACTTACCTGAAGGAAATACCTTCTATTTAGACAACTATGTTGTTTTATCTCTATTGGAGATCGGAGATCTATTTGTAATGGGTTATCCTCCATTCAGACATTCTCGGAAAATGTCGATGGTTTAATAGTCGGTGGCGATTTAAACGCCAAAGATATTGCCTGTGTTGACACCAAGATAATTATAATGGCGAGGTTATTTCAAATTGGATTGCATCTGAAAATTTGAACGTTTCGAGAATTTGCGATTCATATCCCACTTATCCGGGTGGTTCTTCCCACTTAGATCATTTCATCGTTAGTACCAATTTGATATACAACCAAAATTGTACAACTACCCAGAAAAAAAGTCGTCCAAAATCATGGGTTTTGTAGGGGATTTTTGGCAGCCGTAACTACTCACAAACCCCCTTTCTTCCCCATTATTTTTACAAGGGCATGTCGCACTCAGTTTCTAGTTATTTTATGACCACTAGAATAACTATTTATTCTGTGGCCACTAGAAGTTGAAAAGTAAGGTGAAAAAAAATTCTATTTAATTTCATCACACTTCTTACTTTAATTTTACTTTATTTTATTTCGCTGTCTGCCCGAGTTGAACCCACAAACCCTCTGATTTCTAGCCAAAGACACTACACACTGTGCCACGCACACGAATATTAAGGGTTGCTTAAGAACTTAAATGTGCAGTGCACATGTGCACCACGAACTGTTATTTTTAATTAACAAAAACTCGCGTGCCGACGGCGAAAATTAAATTAAACCTGGTCCTTGGGCGCATAAGCTAATTTTCAAGATCATAGGAAATACGAATAGATCGAAAATGACAGAAATTTCGGTAAACGGAAATAGAATAACGGATTTAAATGAAAAATTAAATGTACTGAGAAATCATTTTGCCGCCGTATATCAAAGTTCTACATCATAGACCATATCTAGTGCCCCTGATACTATGACGGATTTTGATGACATTACTACAGCATTAAACAATCAGAACAGTTCTACATTCACGACTTTAAATTCACTTCAAGAAATTGTAAAGCTCATCAATAACAAGAAGTCTTGTGGTGTGGATAATGTATCCAATTACCTAATTAAAAACAAGTGAGCCAAGGCTATAGTCGGGTCGGGGCCGACTATGTGATACCCCACACCACTACCCCTGTTCATAATAAAATTCAAAATATTAAAATTGGGATAGCTTAGCGCCTTTGCTCTGAATGTCTTCATTAACACAGGTCAATTTTTTTTCTCTGTTAGACCCCCATCAACCCCCAAAATTTCGTGAGGATCCGATAAAAATTTCGTAGTGTGATTGCACAAAAAATGGAAAAAGGGATGCATTACCGACTATTGCGATATCTCGGTTGTTTTGAAATAAAATGTTGACTTTTCTCCATATAAGTGTTTGCCCATTCCGACCACTGAATATTATCCGACCATCACCAAAATCAATAGGCTTCTTTCTCTGTAGGACCCCCATTAGCCCCCAAAATTTCGTGACGATCCGATCAAAATTGCGACCTGTACCGTGATTACAAAAAAATGAAAAAATGGGATGTATTGCCGACTATTGTGATATCTCCGTTATGTGGCCACGTACGCCAACCTGCTTTGCATCACTGTAAAGATTGAATTTTCTACTTTTATAGTCAGACTTTGTTCTTGGAAGATCCCCAACCGAAGCTGTGATATTCGTCATTATTATTAAAATCGCAAAAATAAAAAGTTGGTTCAATTAGCGGCTATTGCGATATAATCGTTGTTTGATCACCTACGAGAACCTACTTTACATCATTAGAAAGGCGATATTTTCTACTTTCATGGTCAGGTTCTGCTTTTGGTATACCCCATATTAAAGCTGAGATATTCGCTTTGGAAAAAAACGTTGTCTTTTTCTCCAAATAAGTTTTTTGCCCATTACGACCTAAATATTATCCGACCATCACCAAAATCAAGAGGCTTCTTCATCTGTGTGACCCCCATTAACCCTCAAAATTTCGTGACGATCAGATCAAAATTGAGACCTGTAGCGTGATTTACAAAAAAGTGGAAAAATGGGATGTATTACCGACTATTGCGATATCTCCGTTATTTGGTCACCTACGCCGACCTAGTTTACATCATTGTAAAGACGGGATCTTCTACTTTCACAGCCAGGCTTTGCTTTTGGAAAGTCCCCAACCAAAGCTGTGATATTCGTCATTATAATTAAAATTGCAAAAATGAAAATTTGGGTTTTATTTGCGACTATTGTGATATCTTCGTTGTTTGATCACCTACGAGAACCTACTTTACATCATTAGAAAGGCGATATTTTCTACTTTCATTGTCGGGTTTTGCTTTTGGTATACCCCGTATAGAAGCTGAGATATTCGCTTTGGAAAAAAACGTTGTCTTTTTATACACATAAGTTTTTTGCCCATTCCGACCCCTAAATATTATCCGACCATCACCAAAATCAATAGGCTTCTTCCCCTCTGAGACCCCCATCAACATCCAAAATTTCGCGACGATCCGAACAAAATTGCGACCTGTAGCGTGATTACAAGGTTTAGATGGACAGACGGACGGACTGACGGACGGACACACATAGCCAGATCGACTCAGCTCGTCGAGACATTCATTTTGGTATATATAAGTATGGGTCTACGACCATTATTTCGATGCGTTACAAACTTTTTGGCCAAAACCAACTTATAATACCCTACCCACATAGTGGTGTAGGGTATAATTACCGTGAAAGCTTTAGAATATTTAACTATTTTAATTTTGTTTTTTTCAAAATAGTCTGGCTTAATCCCATTGTTGTTGTTTTAATATTTTAAAACAACTAGTTTATTAGTGGAAAAGATTTGGCATTGTTCGCCAAGGGGGAATACTATAGTTTCGATTCTCGCCACAGAATCTCATCAGTTCCTTTGTTTTTTGTTTGTGGATATTTTCCACCGAAGTTATTTTTCAATAACTTATTCAACAAAAAACTTGTTATACCCAAAACATCAATCGTCAGCTCGAAGTATAAAGGTAAGCAAAGAAAAAAGTTCAATGAAGTGTTTTTCCTTGGCAACCTCACACAACTCCGACGAAAGTGTCTGCGAAAACAATTCAAACCTTTTCCATTAGTATGTGTCGTCGAATTTCGACGAATGCACACACCAAAATTTGGTTGGTCTGCTTTACAGCAAAAACAACACACGTCGTGCCAGTGTCTTCAATTAGAAACATTGCACACTGGTCCCAAACTGCGACAAAAATCGAAAAATCTATATCAGCAAATCTCTGCGACAATTCAGCAAATTTTCTCTAAACATATTATATTTTAATATTCCAGCACTGTTTTTGTAATTTATAACGGTATTTAACAAAACAAAACAGAAGAAGTTGACATTTACGTATGATCTCTTAAAAACTTTAATAACATTAGTACTTACTAATACATTTTTATATACTATTCATTTAAAAATAAAATTATGTTAGATTTTATAAGGTCAAGGCTCATGCCAAAGTCTACATTACAATACATGGAATTAAAATCTACACACATTTTGTTAATAGGATCTCCCATTGAGTAATTCGTGCGGTGGAAATCTCTAAATAAGGGTTGATAGTTTCTAATTGTTCTACAAGGAACATTTATTCTAATAGATGATATTAAGAAATCCGAGGGAATATTACCCATTAAAATTTTATGCACCATCATAGTGTTTAACATTGTGCGTCTGCTTTTTAATGTAGGTAATCGAAGTAATTTTAACCTGCTTGTATATGAAGGCAAGACAAAATCGCTATTCCAATGTAAACCTCTCAGTGCAAAAAGCAAAAATTGTTTCTGCACTGATTCAATTTTATCAGAATACATTGCGTATTGAGGGTCCCATACAACAGAACCATATTCTAATATAGGTCTTACAAGTGACGTAAATAGTTGTTTTGTTATATAGGGATCTGAAAATTCTTTGGCCCATCTTTTTATAAATCCTAAAACTCCATGCGCTTTATTAACAATAGAAATTACATGATTATTAAATTTTAATTTTCGATCCATCAAAAGGCCAAGATCAACAAATGATGCTACAGTTAATAATTGAGAACCGTTAATATTGTATTGCCTTATTAAAGAAGAAGATCTGGAAAAACACATATGTTTACATTTTTTTAAGTTTAAGTCCATACAGTTGATTTTACACCATTGAAAAAGGCTATTTAAATCACTCTGGAGAAGATCAGCTTGCTTTTCCGATTTATGAGTAATGAATAGCTTGACATTATCAGCGTACATTAGCAATCTAGAATGCATTATTGAGTTTGGCAAGTCATTTATAAATAAAAGAAAGAGAACCGGTCCGAGGTGACTTCCTTGCGGAACACCCGATGGCACGTCAATCGATTTTGAGACACATCCATCAAACAAAACTGTTTGTGATCTATTTTGTAAATAAGAAGATATCCATCTTACTAAATTAGTATTAAAGTCCATATAATCTAATTTATACAACAAAAGCCTATGGTTAACCCTATCAAATGCTTTGCTGAAATCTGTATATATTGTGTCAGTTTGATTATGCCGAACAAATCCTTTTATTACATTCGATGTGAATTCTATAAGGTTTGTTATGGTCGAAAGACCACTACGAAAACCATGCTGATATGGACTTAGCATGGGTTGAATTTTATGGGAAATTACAGAAGTAATTAATTTTTCGAACAATTTAGGAATTGCACTTAATTTTGCAATTCCTCTATAATTGGATACATTAGTCAGACTGTCTGACTTATGTAAAGGTACAATATAAGACTTTTTCCATATTGCGGGGAAATGACCGAATTTAAGGGAATAGTTAAACAATAGAGTTAAAGGGGTTGACAATGCAACTGAACAATGCTTCAGAATTAAACTAGGTATTCCATCGGGACCTGGACTTTTAATGGGTTTTAAACATCGCAGACTTTTGGAAACGTCTTGGTATTGTAAGAAAGGCATGTCAATTTCATCAATCTGAGATAATTTATAAGGATATGTATCTCTAATTTGGCAAGATGCACTTGAATAAGTTGTAGCAAAAAATTCTGCAAAACATTCAGCAATATCTGTGTTTTTAGTAAATTCTTGATTATTGAATTTCAATAAAGAGGGCTTAGAAGGTGTTTTTCTTTTTAAATTAACAAAGTCATAGAAGGACTTAGGATTGGACTTAAAATTTTCTTTAATCTTGTTAAGGTACTCATTATATGATCTACGAGATTCAAGCGTATACTTAGACCTAGCTACAGAATAATTGGCGTAGTCAATTGAAGAACCTGACTTTTTATATTTACGAAAAAGTTTATTTTTGGAATTTTTTATAGTTGATAACTCAGGAGTAATCCATGGAAATTTATAAGAATTTGTGACTTTAATAGTTGGAATACATTCAAGCATAAATTTATTTATGATCTCATAGAATTTGTTAATTTTAATATCAAGATCAATATCACTGCTGCAAAGACATACCGATGTCCAGTTAACAGAAGAAATAAGAGAATTGAGTTTCCGAAAATCTGTTTTTTTATAATTAAGGACAGTTTTTAACACTTTGGACTGATTTTCCCCAAAGGAATGATTATGGGTCATGGTTATACATAATGAGGGATGATGAATATCTTCAGGAATAGAAATTGGTGGAATTCTAATTATTTCAAAATATTGAGTAACATTTACAAATGCTAAATCAAGGATTCTATCGTAACTATTCAGTATATCGTTTATTTGATGAAGATTGAGGTCACAAAATCGACTAACAATTTCGAATGTATCTGGATTAGCATTCGCCCGGGATGTTAGTGGTGTTAGAGCTTCAGAATCTGGTAATAAGAGCCATTTAACAGAGGGCATATTAAAATCGCCCAGAACCAAAATTCGATCGGTTTCATTCATATTTCCAACGATTGAACTGATTGCGGATATATGTTTTTTATATATGTCAAGTTGAGAAGAAGGAGGAATATAGGAACAAGTTATAAATAATTTAAAATTGCCTAGTTCAATGGATATACTTAAAAATTCAATATCAGGAATATTATTTATTTCAATTAAATTAGTGGAATAAGAGGAGTCAACTGCAATAAGGACTCCACCACCTTTTTTAGCAACACGATCATTTCTGAATATTTGATATTTCGGACATAAAACTTCACTATTTAATACAGCTTTTTTTAACCAAGTTTCAGATAAAACAATTACATCATAATTAAAACCGAAGCTATCAGTATATAAGCGAGTTAATTTTGTATTTAAACCCCTTACATTCTGATAGCATATAGAAATAGAATTTTTTAGTTTTTTGAAACTGTAGCTGTTCGCGGAGGCAAATGTGCTAACTTGTCGTTTCTTTCCACAAATTCTTTTATAAAAGCATTTACAGGCCAAAATTCTCTCGATATAATTTGATTAAATATTGACTGATTAGTAACAATCCTGAAAGAAGATCTACTTTCCGAAAATGCTGAACGAAGCTTGTAACATTTAAGAAAGTAATCTCCTTGAATACTTGATCTTATATAATCATAAATTTCGTCAGCCGTCGTTTCGGGAGGGAACCTTGACGCAAATACCATTTTCATAGCTGGAGGCATAGGTAATGATCTTTGCACAGGTTGTTGGGTATGGCCTACATTGGCAGATGAGCCCCTTGAAGAGACAACAGGCAAGGATGTTGCCAACTCCTGAATACCTTGAGCAGATTGTGAGGTCTTTTCAAGACTAGCACCACCAGTACTCACTAACTCAGGAGATGCTACAACCTCCTTTAACTGCTTGCTTACTTCCAAAGGCTTATCCATCACAACATTGGCGTATAACTGAGCACGACCAGATTCAGTTGTATCAGAAATATTAACTGGATCCGATTGTACTACAGTATCCCGAGAAACACTAGGTTTACGACTAGAAACAGTTTTACCTGTACTCTTTTTCGTCGACCTTTTGCGTTTCTGCCCGATAACCGATGGTGACGATGCAAATTCGTCCAAATCCGGATATTTGCTAAACAAATTTGAAACTTTATCAAAACGGGACCAAATTATGGAAAGTTCCCCTTTAATTGAAACTAGTTCGGAAAACGTATAATGAACAAGATAATGTTTATATAGATATATTATAGGATATATTGGGTAAACATTATCAAAAGGTTAAAAAGAAATAGGTACAATAGATTGAGTTTAACACAAAAAATAGTGAAAAGGATATTCAGAAATATTTTTAGGTCCAAAACAAGACCTAAACCGCATTAAAGATTTACTTAATATGAAAGGCATTCACAAACAAATATTAGATAAAGGAAATAACAAAATGGTAAATCATATGTGGTACCTTAGTCCTGAACTTATTGGTCTGGCATTGTTTGATCTGATAGTGCAAAACACCGTAAAGAACCAAAAGACGACAAAAATCTTAACAAAGCAAAGATAGAAATTTCTCCAGAAATAATCGATCCAAACTTACAAAAATCAACTGCCGAAATTCCTAGAAAAAGGTTTACCAGGCATAATTACAAGTGAGACTTAATTGTTGTTCAAGAGATTACATTTTAACTCCGAATTTCTTGAAAAAGATCCTGCACCTTGACCACAGAACATCAGGGTAAAGGATGGTAAATGACTTGAAAATTGTTAGCGACATAGCAAGGAGTCGAGTTCATCACCAAGTTGTCATATGTACCCAGATGGCTCCAAAACCACATTATGTCAGCCCCTTAATGCCCGTAATTTCAACGCGTAGTTATCTATGAGTTCACAGATATATCCCGTGTAAGCAACATTTTATAATTTCAACGCATAGGTAACGTTACTGAGTCAAAAACGGCCGTGTTACTTACACCAAGGATTTTACCTGGTTAATCGTTGCCAATGTGTTAAAAGTTGTAAAACACTTCTATGTAGCAATGATTTTGCGAAATCATGAATGAAAATCACCAATATTACCACATGATTTCAAAATTTACACGCCTCGGTAAATGGCATGTAGAAATTACCAAACGCGTAGGTAAAGATAACTAATAGGTTCGTTTACCCAGACGTTTTCGTTTACCCAGACGTTGAAATTACGGGCATAAGTAAGTTAAAATATGTATGAACAAAATGTAAGCGTCTGTCATTGAACCCATACAATGAATGTACAAATGTCCATCTTTGTAAAAAGAAAATTGCATTTGAAAAGGAAATGTTTGATGGATAGCGATGCCATTCCAAGGCCGATATGTCTGATAGTCTCTACAAAATGCGAAACATGTTACATAATGGTGGTTGTGGGGTTCGAATCTTTGGATTTCCTTTTTCACTTGCAAACATCATCGGTCATTAAGCTCGACTCCAACGAGAAATGCATTAAAATTAATATTAAAATAGGTCTTCGCCCTAATAGGCAACATTTTCAAATAAAGTAAAAAATATTTTTGTTTTCATTCGCAAAAATTAGATAATATAGGGTATGAATGATACCAAGCAACGGTTTTGACCGGCTTTAACATGGCAAAGCCCAGGATTTATCTTGGTCCCTCTTTCATCTCAAGTGGACACTGACCTCCCCGTGGTGTCACCTGGGGAACTGCCTTTAACACTCGTCAAAGGTAGTGAGCTAACATGTGCCGCGCGTTCACCCATAGGAACGTTAAAAACTTGGGTTTGGGCGTCGGGTTAGTAACCCTCCCCTAGAAAAAACAGCCTACTATGAAAAAACGAAAGAAAAGAAAAACAAACCTCTCTAAAGTTGACGAACCCCGCAAACGTTTTAAGGACCATGATCTGCGAATCTGCACCTGGAATGTTCGCACTCTTTATAGAGAAGGTGCAGTCTTCGCATTGGCAGACGTACTTGAAAAGTACAAGGCCGATATTACTGCCATACAGGAAATACGATGGATTGGGAAAGGCGTCACAACAACACCTAAAGGTGACGCACTGTATTATAGCTGCCATGACGTAAAGCATGAGTTTGGTTGCGGATTCGTAGTTAGTCGGAGACTAAAACATCTGGTATCCAGCTTCACCCCAGTGAATGAAAGACTTGCTGCAATTCGAATAAAAGCTAAATTCTTCAACATCAGCTTTATTTGTGCTCATGCTCCCACTGAAGAAAAGGACGAACAGACCAAAGATATATTTTACGAGCGCTTAGAAGAAACATATGGCCGTTGCCCTGCCCATGACATTAAAATCATTCTAGGCGATTTTAATGCCAAAATTGGAAAGGAGAATATCTTTGGCCCAACAGTCGGGAAATTCAGTCTCCACAGTGAAACAACTGACAATGGTATGAGGCTGATAGACTTTGCAGCTGCAAAAAACATGGTAGTTAGCAGTACTAGATTTAATCATCTCAATATTCATAAGTGCACCTGGCTGTCTCCAGATCAAAGAACAAGTAATCAAATTGATCATGTTGTAATAGATGGAAGACATTCATCCAGCGTGTTGGATGTACGATCGTTCCGAGGCGCAAACATTGATTCGGACCAATACCTTGTTGCAGCAAAGGTACGTACCCGTCTAAACGTTGCAAATAAAGCACGAACAGACTCAACGCGGAAGTTGGACATCGATAGGCTGCAAACACAACAGATAGCCACAGCATATTCCACTCAACTAGCCCAATTGCTTAACGCGAGCACTCCTTGTCCCGATAACATAACAACACAATGGCAACATATTGCCCACTCCATGCAAACAGCCGCAAAATCCATACTTGGATTCCAGAGACCTCCACAAAGGAATTCATGGTATGACCAGGAGTGTCGTGCTGCTACCGAAGAGAAAAATGCGGCATATAGAGCTACTTTACAATCAGTAGCAACGCGTAGCGCGCGAGAGAGATATCGGGAGAAAAGGAGAGAAGAGAAACGTCTTTTCCGCAAGAAAAAGAGAGAAATGGAAAAGCGGGAGTGTGAAAAAATCGAGATGTACAGGAGCCAGAATGAAGTCCGAAAATTCTACCAAAGAGTGAAACATCAAACAGATGGCTTTGGTACAGGCACATCCTCCTGTAGAGACCAGCAAGGTAATCTGGTAACAGATACAGATAGCGTGCTCAGGATATGGAATGAACATTTCTCCAATCTGCTGGTATCCAATAGTAGCGAAGACGATGATACCACAGATCCAATCCCAGAAGATGGTATAGAATGTATACCGCCCGGCCAAGATGAGGTAAAAACAGCAATCAACCGGCTGAAGAATAATAAAGCAGCAGGAGCCGATGGCTTACCAGCCGAGCTGTTTAGTTAGCACCATCTGGCAGGAAGAACGCGTACCCGACGATTGGAACCTGAGCATCCTATGTCCCGTCCACAAGAAAGGAGATAAGACTGTATGCTCAAACTATAGGGGCATAAGTCTTCTCCCTATTGCCTATAAGATAGTGTCAGGGATATTGTGCGAACGACTAAAGCCAATGGTCAACGAAATAATTGGACCATACCAATGTGGCTTTAGACCTGGCAAGTCCACCATTGACCAGATATTTACCCTGCGGCAAATCCTAGAGAAGACCCAAGAGATGCAGATCGACATATTTCACCTTTTTGTCGATTATAAAGCAGCATTTGACAGCCCCCTCCGATCAAAGGTATTCCACGCAATGTCTGAATTTGGTATCCCCGCAAAGCTCATCCGGCTTTGTAAGATGACTTTAACTGATACTAGGTCCTCAGTTAAAATTGGAAAGAACCTCTCCGAAGAATTTTGTACCAAAAAAGGTTTCAGACAAGGAGACAGCCTTTCGTGTGACATATTCAACATTTTGCTGGAAAAGGTAATACGAGATGCAAATGTCAAAAGAAATGGCACAATTTACACCAATAGCCACATGTTACTTGCCTATGCTGATGACATAGACATCATGGGACGATCAGTAAAGGAAGTAACTGATACCTTTAGGAAGGTCGAAGCAGAATCTGCGAAAGTGGGTCTGGCGGTAAACGGCGAAAGGACCAAATTGATGGTGTCGACGCGCAAAGCGTCCATAGAGCTCGGACCAACTGTGGAAGTTGGTACCTACAATTTTGAGGTAGCTAAAGACTTCGTCTACATCGGCACTGCCATAAACACAACAAACAACATCAGTTGTGAAATAAGAAGAAGAATTGTATTGGGCAACAGATGCTACTATGGTCTAAGTAAGCAATTTAAAAACAAAGCCACATCTCGTCAAACAAAAATAACACTATACAAAACGCTGATACTACCCGTGCTAATGTATGGCTCCGAAGCATGGGTACTTGCGCAAGCAGATAAGGCAGTGCTTGGTGTGTTTGGGAGGAAAATTCTTCGAAAGATCTACGGGCCGATTTGCGTTGACGGTGTATATCGACGTCGTATGAACCACGAGCTATATAAGCTATACAAAGACATGAATATAGTTAAACGTATCGAGATGCAACGATTGCGTTGGCTAGGCCATATCATGAGAATGAGCGATGATGAACCCGCTAAAAAGGCGTATGAATACATGCCACATGGCGGTGCACGCAGAATCGGCAGGCCTAAGCTTCGATGGAGCAAACAAGTGGATGAAGAAATGGAAAGGCGCGGTATTCCAAAAAGTCAATCGAAAAACAGAGAAGAATGGTGATCTTTTCTTAGTTCGGTCTATGGAACAAATGTTCTGTAATGGGCCAACTAAGTAAGTAAGTAAGGAAGAAAACATTTTTTTAAATAGACTCCATTTTTGCCCTAAGGCCGTTTTCGGGACATTGGGTTTATTATCTCGAATTCAGTGACACTTAGTCGATGGTCAGACTAACAAGGTTTCTTGAAACCAATTTCGTTAAAGTTTCTTTTCAAGTTTCGTTAGTGTCCACACACGTTAACGTGAAATTTCAGATTTTTGCCTCTCCTCTTTATTTTACCCTTCGCGTTTGTTATGTTTCTCATACCAATAAAAACCAAACAAACATAAATGAACTAAAAAACAACACAAAATAATTAACATCAATAATTAAATTAATATTAATAGTTAAATGTTGACTCTTTCATTAATCAAATGTTTTTATTAAATCTTTTTATGTTTGTTTGTTGTTAACGTTTGCTTGAGAAAATAAAAATTAAAGAAAATGGAAGAAAAAATCTTGCAACGAATAACAAGAAGAGGCAACACCACAAACACAGAAAACCATGTACACGGGTTTCACTACTTCATACCCCTCGCCTATAAACTTGACGTCGCCATGTTGAAATCGTGCTAGTCTGACCATCGACTAACGTACATTGTTGTTCAGCAAGAAATGTTAAGAACAGAATAGCTTTTAATTAAATGCGTAATGAGGGCAAGTACATAGGTTGAACCGTTCCACATATACGGGCCGTCGAAGTCGCCAAATAGCAAAAAAAAAAAAAATAGATTTTCATAACTTCGAGACCCAGTACCACGTGTTAACATATTCGAATTGTGCTCAAACTTTGGCAATCTTAAAATCTAACAAAACTAAAAGGTTTAGGCTGCTCTCCGGCTAAAAAATCCGAGATCGATTTTGTCCTTTGAGTTAAAACCAGCCCAATGCTACAAATTAAATTAAGATGCTACAAAAAAGAAAATATTGAATTTTACATAAAACGTTTGATATTTTATCAAATTTTATATTTTTACATAGTTTAATAGTAACCAAGCCAAGGATATAGTCGGACGGGGCCGACCATCAAAATCGGCTACTTTGCCGATATATGTCCTTAAAGAATTAAAATATCGACCAAAAATAAAATTTGTATATTTTTCATACAAAAGTAATGGTCCATTTCACACGCTAAATAATATCAGATTATCATTTAAAATTGTAGGCATCTTCTTTGACCTAAACTCTTACCCGGTGAAAATTTCCGTGACTATTGGGGTAAAATTGCGACCTCTAACGAGTTTATGATTACACTACATACGAATAACTGAAAATATTGGGATGTAACGCTGTTATCTGATCATGCACACCAACACAACTGGCATCAATTGAAAGGTCAAGCATTCCATTTCCAAGGGTAGCTTACTTGTCCGGAATGTATCTTCCAGGAATAAAGATATAAGTTGTATATTAAAAATTTTCACACAAAAGGTGTGGTCCATTTAACCCTCTCATATTGCAAGCTTCTTCTCTGTCATATACTCTTACCTTATATAAAATTTCGCGTTGATCGGACTATTATTGCAACCTACAGAGCCGCTAGAAAATTGAATAAATATTATTTTTTTGGTCCATTTCACTCGCTAAATATTTTTCGATCATCACCAATAAGAATAGGGATCTATTCTGGCCTGAACCCGACCTGAATACAAAATTTCGTGACGATCGGTCCATAATTGCGGCCTGGAGCGTGTTTACAATTTATAATGGACATACGGACGGACACACATCTCAAAATCGCTTTATCTCGTCGAGATATGAAGATTGGTATACCACATTGGGGGTCTCCGACGAATATTTCGCTGTGTTACATGAATTTTTACCAAAACAAACTTATAATACCGTTTCCACATTGTGGTGTAGGGTATAAAAAATTGTATTACGATACCATATTTTATACCCTACACCACACTGTCGTAAATGGTCTCAATAACATAATACGAGTAATCTGCTGAAAAAAACGATGTTATACGGTCAACATTCTTAGTTTAGAACACTGTTATGTATTTTTTGATGGTTTTTCCAACTATAAATGATAATTTTACGACTTTTATGACGATTTTCGGCCAAAATCTGTTTGCATATTTTGCATATTTCTTTGCATTTTTTTGCATATTTTGTGCATATGTAAATATGCAAAATAAATACGAAATATGACCCTGCCATTGAATTTAGATTTCTTTGAAACGAATTTTGGTCCAATCAGAATCTTCGTATCTTTAATATTAAAAAATATGCAAAGTCCGATGTCTAGTAATGAGAGCTTCAGGGATATGCTGCCCTTGTCTTTGCGTAAATTTGCCTTCTATGCCTACGACTTTAAATTACGTTTTATAGATTATCTCCGTAGTAATATATAATTTTTTGCCTTTGTTTATGAGTGTTCCAAATTTTTTTGGTCCTTCGTTTTATTACGATTTTAAATATATTTTTCCTTTTTAATTTCTTAATGGCTGGGGGCCATAACATACATATATGCTTATTTTTATATTTTTTCTTAAATGCTATATTTATTTTCCTTTCTTCTTTTGCGTTGTAGGGTTATCAATTCTTGTTAGAATATAAATTTTTTGGCCATATTAGCCTTTTTATATTATTGAAGTAAATAAATGAAATGAAAAATGAAAAATATTTCTATGTCCACGAGACAAAAGAAATAAGTACTCTAAAATAAATAAGAGCTGGGGTTCCTCAGGGCAATGTTATGGGTCCAATATTGTACTTATTATACACATCTGATTTCCACAAACTGAATCTACAGTTGTCGGAACATTCGCTGAAGACACTTCAGGTCGCTGACAAAAATTGAACAATCCTCTAAACTGTCTCTAGAAAACAAACTACTTGGTTACAAATTCATTATAAAACCAGCATCCAGCTATGGGAACCCGCCTCCAACACAACAATAAAAAGTGAGCCAAGGCTATAGTCGGGGCTGTGCATAAGCTTTTGACTGGTAAAATTCAAAATATTAAAATTGGGATAGCTTAGCGCCTTTGCTCTGAATGTCTTTATTAATACAGATCAATTTTGTTGAAACGCATGCACTTAAATGCGTTAAATCGTCAGTACAACTCAAATAAAAAAATGGAAAAGTGGGATGACGGCAACCATTAATAGGCTTCCGACCTTTTCGCCACACTTAAATCACTTTAACTTAGCCATTTGTTAAACGATTTTGAAAATCTATAGCTTGTTCGAAAGACAATACTCTGCCCTTTCATAGGCTGTAGAAATCCGTTGTGTAAAAAATAAGATATAACCGTTTAAGGTTGAAAATCCTAGAACCCCCGTTTATCACTAGATTTTCCGTTATAAAATCTAAAAACGAAGTGACCCATAGAAACCAAAGGTATTTTCGTCTTCCATGGACTCCCACAAAACCGAATTTACGAATCAGAACCCCTGCAAATTTTTCGTGTAGCACAGTGTATCCGACGATTACCAAAATCAATAGGTTTTCCTCTGTGGGACCCCCGTTAACACCCAAAATATCGTGACGATCCAATCAAAATTGCGACGTGTAGCGTGATTACAAAAAAAAATTGCGACCTGTAACGTGATTACAAGGAAGAACGGGCGGCCGGACACACATAGGCAGATCGTCCCAGCTCTTCGAAACATTCATTTTGGTATATATAGGTATGGGTCTACATAGTGGTGTAGGGTATAAAAACGTTAGAACAATACCAAGCAAAAATATTAAGAAAAAAATACTGATGCACCCTACTATATAACTAACCGAAGATTACACCTGACCAAAATTTTGAAAGTTCATGTTAGCTAAATTTATTATTTACCAATGATGTACACCTTATTTTAGACTTTTATTACTGATGAAATAATTTTCATTACTATTTTTTTTTATTTAAAATGAGTTAAGAATTCTTGGCCAATTTCCTCTGGTTTTCTGAACTTTTTTTTGACAATATATCAGAATTAATATATGTTCAAAACAATGGATATATTAATAATCGCTTATATATTTTGGTGTATCATTTATCAAATAACTCACAACTACAGAGAATGTTATGTAATTCAGTGATATCACTTCGGTAAGACCAAAAGAAAGAGTATACAATCGGAAAACCTTAGAAATATCTTAACATTTAATTTGTTTGTTTACATGGAATGTTGAGGACCTTTCCTTTGTTTCCTAATTCAAAAAAGTTCAAAATCACGGCTTCAGTTTTCCACTCCAATTATTGAGTAATTTATAGAAGGAAAATGGAATTATTTGAGAATTGATTTATGCAGATGGAACGTTTGGATATCCAACTGCAAACAAGGACATTAAGATATCCAAGCTGAATGGAGTTGAAAGTTGGACGCTGTGAAAATTCCAAATAAAGGTAATTTTACGTTCCAGCGATTTATGGGGCATTGTGGATGGAACTATCCAGAGACTTTCCGAACGTTCTGCGAATGAATTGAAGTATTGGAAGTCAAAGGATGCAAATGCCCAGAAGATAATTTTTGTTTCTATGGAAGAAGAACCGCTGATGCATATAATTAATTGTGAAACAACTGCTGATATGTGGTCAGTCTTGGAGAGCGTTTATGAACAAAAGTCGGCAACATCAATTCATCTACTGCAACAGCAATTCTTTCAATATTCAAAGGATCCTGGAGACAGCATATCGGTACATACATATGTCAAAATTGCAGAAGATAGCAAAACAATTGGGAGATTTAGGTGAACAGATTCTTTCAATATTCAAAGGATCCTGGAGACAGCATATCGGTACATATGTCAAAATTGCAGAAGATAGCAAAACAATTGGGAGATTTAGGTGAACAGATAACAGACAACATGCTCATAACTAAGATTTTGATGACTCTTCCGGATGAATACCGCCATTTCTTTTCATCGTGGGAAGCAACGGAGAAGAAAGAGCGGACTTTAAAGAATTTGTCAAGTCGCCTTTGTATGGAGGAATGCAGATTGGGTATCAAACCAGATAAATCAGAAGCGTTTGTTGCGAAGCATGATAAGAAAAACAGCACTCGAAACAAATGCACTAAGAAGGATACCAAGAAAGAAAACTGTTTCCATTGTGGCAAACCGTGACACTGGAAAAGGGATTGTCCGAAAAGGAAAAATTTCAAAAAGAAGCAAAATGGAGGTATTGCTTTTATGAATGAAATAATTGTCGTGACTGCTGATGAAAACGAAAAGTGGTACATAGATTATTTTTTGTTGCGCGAATGAATAAATATAAGCCTAATAATAACTATAATAACGTTTATTTCATTCAAATATTAAAAAAGTCGCGAAAAAAGTCATTTTGAAAAAGTTTAAAATTTTTTGTTTTTTGTTAAAAAATTATATTTTTGAATAAAAGCGTTTACGACATTTTTACGATTCTCAGAATTGAAGAAAAATAGTGAGAAATAAATTTTATGTCATTTTAATTATCTCATGTGGCTCTAAAGTTTATTTTCAATTATATATCTGTTTTCAGTGACTTCAAAAAATTGTCCATAATTTTGATAAATTCAAATTTTAAAATCATTTTGTGCGTGAGGTTTTTTCACCGAATGACCTTATAATTAAGATTTTATGTAATCTTATGGCAAAACTCATCACGCTGTGATACAGGGATATGAGGTTGTAAAAAAGTCATAACCCTAGTGATCATATGAGCCAAAATTTGTCGTGGTTCCAAAACTATGTAAAATTCTAAACACCAAAGAATATTCGAATCGGTAATGGTGCAGTAATTCCGGCTTATGATAAAGGTGACATTTTGATTAAAGCTTTTAACGGTAAGGTTTGGAATCCAATGCAGATACTTGGCTTTTTATATGATCCAGATATAAAACTCAATTGGTTTTCGTCAAATACATGTCAAGATAAGTGATATGCCATGAAAGCAGAGGGAAATCAGTGCGTGTTCGCATATAATGGAAATGTGGTATTACAAGGAATACGAAAACAGTCCAAACTTTTCGACTTGATGATAAGGGTGAAAATTCCAACGATTGCTGAAGCAAATGCAGGTGAGCAGGTGAATAGTTTGCGCGTTTGGCATGAAAGGTTGTGTCACTAAGGAAAAGCACACGTAAAGGACGTATTAAAGAGGAATAACATTGTTTGTACTGGAGAAGATTTCTTTTGTGAAGGTTGTATGATGGGCAAGCAACAACGAAAACCATTTCAAGAAAGTCAAAAGAGAGCTTGTCAGCCTGGTGATCTAATACATACAGATCTTTGCGGTCCCATGCAAGAATTGTCTCTTGGGAGGATCCCGGTATATGTTATTGTTCAAAGACGGTTATTCCAATTATCGTCACGTGTACTGTATTAAAGAGAAATCTGAAGTTCCGTGGGTCATGAAAAAGTATTTGGATCAAGTGGAAGCAGAAACTAGAAGAAAAGTTGGCACTATTCGTTCTGATGATGGGTCTGAGTTTTTTAACAAGAATGTATGTATATGAAATATTGAGTTCCTATAAAGTTATGCATCAAAGGACAAAACCATATACTCCGAAACAAAACGGTCGAGCGGAAAGGGATATGCGAACTATTGTTGATGGATGATCAATGATCCTTTATTGTGGATCATCTTTGATGCATAACTTTATAGGAACTCAATATTCTTTCTTTGAAACATTGGGGTGAAGCCGCGAACAATGTTGTTTATCCGCTAAATAGGACTGGTCGATGTCCCAATAAAGACAATGTTGCATATGAATTGTGGTTTGGCAGTACTCCTGATATTTGCGGCTTACATACATATATTCGGATCAACCGTTTATGTACACGTTCCAAAGGAAAAGCGACGGAAATGGAATGCAAAATCAAAAAGAGGAATTTTCATGAGTTATGAAGAATATTGTAAAGGGTATCGCATATGGATACCAGACGAGAAACAAATCGTGATATCTCGAGATGTTTTCATAAAAGAAGAAGACTCACATTGTACACCGGATAGTGTTCAAAAGAAAGAAAATTATGCTGAAATGAAATTTACTGAAAACCATGATCACATAGAGGATACTGCGATACAGTTTCTGAAATAAAAAGTAATGAAAATTCTCAAGACGTTATTCGGTCAAATCGGCAAGATGTCAGTGATTCTGTTCAACGTGTTCCAGAAGTGTTAAACCATCAATCCGCAACAAATAACAACATCCATCCTTATAATCTTCGTTCGCGGACATTTGCTGAGATTGATGAAATGTTTTACGCATTCATTGATGAAACCAATGAACCTAACACCTATAAAGATGCTATTTCATGTGAATATAGTGCGCAGTGGAAGCAAGCTATGGATGAAGAGTACAAGACTCTAATTAAAAATGGAACTTGGTAGTTGGTAGATTTACCAAAAGGAAAAAGTACTATATCTAATAAATGGGCGTTTAAAATAAAGAAGAACAAGGATGTTACTATTGAACGGTTCAAAGCACGATTAGTTGTTCGTGGATTTTCACAAAAATTTGGACAAGATTACGAAGAAACATTTAGCCCAGTGGCTAAGTTCACGTCAATTAGAATGATTTTGGCATTGTCAAGTTTGAATAATTACCACTTGTCACAATTTGATATAAAGACGGCGTGTGCCGATGGGTGTGTTTTCAAAGGAGAAATTAACAATAAAATCATTATTTTAGCCATTTATATTGACGATGGTATAATAGCTGCAGAATCAGAGGAAATCGCGTATATATTCCTCAGCTATCTGCAAAGTGAATTTGAAGTCAAGAGAAGTGATCCATTATATTATTTGGTGATAGAAATAAATGAAGAAAATAACAAAATTCATATATCAGTCATCGTATACCCGGAAGTTATTACGAAAGTTTAACATGGAAAATGCAAAACCAGTAAGTACACCAATAGAAGATACTTATAATCCAGGACAAATGAACAATGTAATGAAGTTCCCTTATCGAGAAGCAATTGGTTCACTAATGTATTTAGCTGTTGTGACGAGACCTGATAAAGCTTTTGCTGTGTCTTATTTAAGTCGTTTTCTAGATTCATATACTGATAAACTCGTAACATTAGTAAAACGTATTTTCAAATACCTATGTGGAACAATCAATGATGGCATTATTTTTGAGAATAACAGCGACATTTATCTCATGTGTTATACCGATTCTGGTTATGCTGGAGATAGCGAGAATAGACATTCAACAAGTGGATATGTTTGAACAATTTCATGGTTTTCTCGCAAGCAGTCAATTGTAGCTCTCTCAACTACGGAAGCAGAATATGTTGCTGCTTGTGAAGGTGTCAAGGAATTGTAATGGTTACAAAGGCGTTTGGATAAACTTATTACAATTACAATTTCTGTGCCGAAAATGTATCTAGATAACCAAAGCGCCATAAAACTTGTAAAGAATCCCCAGTTTCATAAGAGGACCAAACATATTGAAGTGAAATATCATTATATACGAGAAGTCTATGAAAGCAATTTTTTTATTTATTATATGTACCAACAACAAAACAATTGGCGGATATTTTTACAAAACCTTTAAAAAAGCAGCGATTTAATGATATTAAGGAAAATTTAGATAAAAGTGGAAGTGTTGGAGTAATTTATTTATATTGTTCACTACCTTGCTACATTGAATGCAAAATATGCCAAGTAGTTTTTGTAAAATATCTTTCATGTTTACATATTTTTCAATAAAATGTTATAGTTTTGTTACAAACTTCCAACTGCAAACAAGGCCTTTACAATCTCTTAACACCAATATTGGGTTTCTTGATAGAGAACTAATGCTGAGCTATAGTGAGTCTATGAACGATGAAATTCAAGCACCCAATCGCGGGTGTATATACGACAAATTCTGTCGCCCAATCTTGCATCTGTCAATAGACTAATTTTGGTGTCCAATCTCTTATAATAATTCTGGTTTCCTATCGTGGATCTTCTCATAAATTTGTCAGGAACTAGGAAAACTCTGGCAAACAGTCTTGAATTCTTTTAAAATCCATGGTCTATACATGTATACATTCTTTTAGCAAAAATTCATAAACACATTTTTTTCAAATCTACATTTTTTTACTCTCAGCTTTAGTCAAAATCTGCCTTATCGAAATAATGGTTTAAGGGCCAAAGTGTGTTTGGAAGAACACTTGGAGTCGACTTAGCTATGTTCGTCCGTCTGGGTGGCTGCCTATAGAACACGATAATTCTCGAACAGATCAACCGATTCGGTCCAAAATTTGATCATCGTGATATTTTGTCCAAATCTTGATCAACTTCGAAGACGGATCATATCGATCCACTCTTTCGGTAGCCTTCCACAGAGTATTTCAAAGATTTTCAGAGAAGTGCAGTTTAAGACCTCTCTGGATAATTGTGTAAGCTTAAGACCTCAGTAGTCATTGTTTCAATTCTTTTATGCTAATAATTTAGTTATAAGTAAAATAAAAATATGAAATAAATAAAAAGACCTCTTTGAAAACGCTTTGCTTTTTTGCAACAAGTGTTCTCGGGGCCCCTATTACTACAGTACAAGTTTTTTCAGGGGCAAGTATATACTTCCAGAGAAAATGGCCCGAAAGCTGTAAGGAATACCTTCGGCCATCATGTTTAGTGGCTGGTGCGCACCACAACTTTCGAACCGGATACTGCGTCGGTCCATACATTATTTATCGCAATATTTCTGCGAGCCTTATATAAAGTTCGAAGATGGTTATTTTCGGTCTACTTCTTCGGTCCGGTCCATTTCTTCAGTTACCTCCTCTGCAACCCTTGTTATCAATGATAAAATCCATATTTTGTTGGCAAGTTCATACGTCCGGTAATGGCTACACAATTCTGAAAATCGCCTAATACATAGCTTTGTGTTAAAGGATTTTGGTTGTGTACAAGCTTTTCGATCTGTCCATAGATGAAAGTTTCAGTTCACACAGGCTCAGGGTATTTTCCTATCCGCTAAGTCGACTGATACTTGTTGAGATTTTAACGAAGAAAAATCTGTTTCCGATCAGTTTTTTTCGTTTGTCGTCACAAAGTCCTTTGCCAAAAAAGGGAAACTTCTAGAAGTGTACATCCATTTAAAGTACTTCCCAAAATACAAATCAAAGAGTAATCGACAGAAAAATCCCTGAAGATGAAATTTAATGTAATTTCGAAATATTGGAAATAATATGCAATAAAAAAATCCTTTTTTACAATAGACATTTACTAATTTGTAGCAAGAGACCAGTTTCAACCTAACGTGTTCATTATTTTTATACTTTCAAATATGTTGGACAATAAGTATACCAATTTAGTTAAATAGTTCTCTGTAATACTCCCTAAAAATACCTTACTTAAAAATTAAAAAATGTGTTAGAAAAGCTAATATCCTATGGGAACGAAAATCATTTCGGGGGGCCCGCTCTTGAATACCCGCCGAAGACAGTCTATTGAGAGAACAAATTATAGTTTAAAAGAAAATTTTGTTACCGTTCCCTAGATTTGCACCTGTCCAAAGGAGAAAGTCGTAAATCCCCTCACTTGTTAACAAAATTCGTCCCGAAATAAAAATAAATCCAGTGTTGTAATGTAGTTACACATGATATATTTAAGATGACATAGTTTTTTGTATAATATACCTTAGTCATTAAACCTTTGAACACCGAATTTTTTCCGTAGAGATAAAAATATTTTTCATATTTATTATGATTATTAGTCGCAAAAATAACTCCTTTGCGAAAAATTCTCATCAATTCCTATCGGTTAAGTGGTGTTTACACTATCCATCCATGTTGTATGAGATGTCAAACTTGCTACCTGTGAATGATGTACATGTGTGTGTGGTCTATGTCATGTGGATCACTATGAAAAACTGCATCTATCAAAATGATCTGGCTGCTCATATGGCAATTTTTCATTTAGGTAGCGCTCTATTCGGATATGTATTTTTGTATGCAGTTGAGAAATAAATTCCTGGACGAAAACAATTCTACCAAAAAATTAGAGAAACTGCCCCGCCAAACCTACTCATCTAACATCATCCAATCGATATGTGGTTACATACCATCGAAACAGCCACTTTCCTGGAACTGGAGATAGACCCAGAACCAGATTGAACATCAAACAAACAAATCTGTTTGTTGCGTGATTTATATTTTGTAGTCATACGAAATTGTATGCTAGTGTGAAAGCAAAAACTAAAAGTGTTATGGACTTTGACAAACATAAAGAATGTCGCATGGATAGAAAACGTGACAGCTCTTGCGACATTGATGGCTAGTCCAAACCCGCCTTAGGGAGTTACCAAATGTTGCCTTTGGGCAACATTGTGGTTATAAAAATTAACAAAGTTTGTCTCTTAAGTCTTTGTATTATCGTTGTATTTGTTATTATTCACGATGCGGAAAAGCATAATATGATGAGATTGTTTAATTCTAGAGGAAAATTGTTGGAAATGAAATGGAAAATTTGTCTATATTTATCATATATAGTTCACAAATAAGCCAATTTGCCGTATTGAAATGCTCATATAGACATTTGTTTGAAAAATATTTTCTATTTTGTATGCAGAATACCATGCAGAATACCTCTTCCAGTGAAGTAACCACTTTATTACCGCAATGGCCCAATGTTGCCCACAGGCAACTTTAAAATTCCAACAAATTACCATTGCTATTTGGAACTGTAAATTATAGTTTAGTTTTTTTATATTTTTATTCAAATTAAGTTGGCTGCAATTATTCATTTGACATTAAATCACATTGCATGAAATCACTAAAATGTTTCTTGTTCTTGTTGGTCCATACATTATTTATCGCAATATTTCTGCGAGCCTTATATAAAGTTCGAAGATGGTTATTTTCGGTCTACTTCTTCGGTCCGGTCCATTTCTTCAGTTACCTCCTCTGCAACCCTTGTTATCAATGATAAAATCCATATTTTGTTGGCAAGTTCATACGTCCGGTAATGGCTACACAATTCTGAAAATCGCCTAATACATAGCTTTGTGTTAAAGGATTTTGGTTGTGTACAAGCTTTTCGATCTGTCCATAGATGAAAGTTTCAGTTCACACAGGCTCAGGGTATTTTCCTATCCGCTAAGTCGACTGATACTTGTTGAGATTTTAACGAAGAAAAATCTGTTTCCGATCAGTTTTTTTTTTCGTTTGTCGTCACAAAGTCCTTTGCCAAAAAAGGGAAACTTCTAGAAATGTACATCCATTTAAAGTACTTCCCAAAATACAAATCAAAGAGTAATCGACAGAAAAATCCCTGAAGATGAAATTTAATGTAATTTCGAAATATTGGAAATAATATGCAATAAAAAATCCTTTTTTACAATAGACATTTACTAATTTGTAGCAAGAGACCAGTTTCAACCTAACGTGTTCATTATTTTTATACTTTCAAATATGTTGGACAATAAGTATACCAATTTAGTTAAATAGTTCTCTGTAATACTCCCTAAAAATACCTTACTTAAAAATTAAAAAATGCGTTAGAAAAGCTAATATCCTATGGGAACGAAAATCATTTCGGGGGGCCCGCTCTTGAATACCCGCCGAAGACAGTCTATTGAGAGAACAAATTATAGTTTAAAAGAAAATTTTGTTACCGTTCCCTAGATTTGCACCTGTCCAAAGGAGAAAGTCGTAAATCCCCTCACTTGTTAACAAAATTCGTCCCGAAATAAAAATAAATCCAGTGTTGTAATGTAGTTACACATGATATATTTAAGATGACATAGTTTTTTGTATAATATACCTTTGTCATTAAACCTTTGAACACCGAATTTTTTCCGTAGAGATAAAAATATTTTTCATATTTATTATGATTATTAGTCGCAAAAATAACTCCTTTGCGAAAAATTCTCATCAATTCCTATCGGTTAAGTGGTGTTTACACTATCCATCCATGTTGTATGAGATGTCAAACTTGCTACCTGTGAATGTTGTACATGTGTGTGTGGTCTATGTCATGTGGATCACTATGAAAAACTGCATCTATCAAAATGATCTGGCTGCTCATATGGCAATTTTTCATTTAGGTAGCGCTCTATTCGGATATGTATTTTTGTATGCAGTTGAGAAATAAATTCCTGGACGAAAACAATTCTACCAAAAAATTAGAGAAACTGCCCCGCCAAACCCACTCATCTAACATCATCCAATCGATATGTGGTTACATACCATCGAAACAGCCACTTTCCTGGAACTGGAGATAGACCCAGAACCAGATTGAACATCAAACAAACAAATCTGTTTGTTGCGTGATTTATATTTTGTAGTCATACGAAATTGTATGCTAGTGTGAAAGCAAAAACTAAAAGTGTTATGGACTTTGACAAACATAAAGAATGTCGCATGGATAGAAAACGTGACAGCTCTTGCGACATTGATGGCTAGTCCAAACCCGCCTTAGGGAGTTACCAAATGTTGCCTTTGGGCAACATTGTGGTTATAAAAATTAACAAAGTTTGTCTCTTAAGTCTTTGTATTATCGTTGTATTTGTTATTATTCACGATGCGGAAAAGCATAATATGATGAGATTGTTTAATTCTAGAGGAAAATTGTTGGAAATGAAATGGAAAATTGGTCTATATTTATCATATATAGTTCACAAATAAGCCAATTTGCCGTATTGAAATGCTCATATAGACATTTGTTTGAAAAATATTTTCTATTTTGTATGCAGAATACCATGCAGAATACCTCTTCCAGTGAAGTAACCACTTTATTACCGCAATGGCCCAATGTTGCCCACAGGCAACTTTAAAATTCCAACAAATTACCATTGCTATTTGGAACTGTAAATTATAGTTTAGTTTTTTTTATATTTTTATTCAAATTAAGTTGGCTGCAATTATTCATTTGACATTAAATCACATTGCATGAAATCACTAAAATGTTTCTTGTTCAATTTTTTTTTTGAGATTGAAGATGGTACTTTGATAAAATAAACTGTAATAATATACATTGTAGTTTGCTTTGTTATAATGTTTGTCATACATAAGATTTATATGTATATATCGAAAATAAAATTTTCATTCGTTTCTTGAATGCGTAAAAGATTTTAATTTGTTAGACTTTTTTGAGATTACAATATCGATCTGTAATGGCAACGAACAATAACCTTATTGAGAAGCTCCGCGGAAATGAAAACTTCGAGGTTTGGAGGATTTTTAGGTTATGGGCGAATCCTGGGCGCTATGAACTTTATATTATATATTTCAATACAGGACTATATAGTAGACACCTTGAGCATATCCGGAATGTCATATGAAGCTCCTATGACTTCCCCCGATGACGTAATTACAGCTTAAGGTACTCAAAATATGAATTTTTTACAAGATTCATCGTATGTTTTCTATATTTTTTGATATATATTCGCCATAATTTTTTCAAAAAACGTTTTGTATTGAGCGTTTAACATCGTCTCAATATATTAGTGTCAAAAACCCCGCAACAAATATTTGTTTGTATCCGAAAATAACGAAATTCTGCGTAAAACTCGTAATAACCGATTTTGAGCTATATCTCAAGAACAAGAGCTGATGGAGAAAAACCGTGACCAGATTTGAAAATAGCTCGCCGATTTCATTTAGAAACAACAACAACATCCATTTAAAGTACTTCCCAAAATACAAATCAAAGAGTAATCGACAGAAAAATCCCTGAAGATGAAATTTAATGTAATTTCGAAATATTGGAAATAATATGCAATAAAAAATCCTTTTTTACAATAGACATTTACTAATTTGTAGCAAGAGACCAGTTTCAACCTAACGTGTTCATTATTTTTATACTTTCAAATATGTTGGACAATAAGTATACCAATTTAGTTAAATAGTTCTCTGTAATACTCCCTAAAAATACCTTACTTAAAAATTAAAAAATGCGTTAGAAAAGCTAATATCCTATGGGAACGAAAATCATTTCGGGGGGCCCGCTCTTGAATACCCGCCGAAGACAGTCTATTGAGAGAACAAATTATAGTTTAAAAGAAAATTTTGTTACCGTTCCCTAGATTTGCACCTGTCCAAAGGAGAAAGTCGTAAATCCCCTCACTTGTTAACAAAATTCGTCCCGAAATAAAAATAAATCCAGTGTTGTAATGTAGTTACACATGATATATTTAAGATGACATAGTTTTTTGTATAATATACCTTTGTCATTAAACCTTTGAACACCGAATTTTTTCCGTAGAGATAAAAATATTTTTCATATTTATTATGATTATTAGTCGCAAAAATAACTCCTTTGCGAAAAATTCTCATCAATTCCTATCGGTTAAGTGGTGTTTACACTATCCATCCATGTTGTATGAGATGTCAAACTTGCTACCTGTGAATGATGTACATGTGTGTGTGGTCTATGTCATGTGGATCACTATGAAAAACTGCATCTATCAAAATGATCTGGCTGCTCATATGGCAATTTTTCATTTAGGTAGCGCTCTATTCGGATATGTATTTTTGTATGCAGTTGAGAAATAAATTCCTGGACGAAAACAATTCTACCAAAAAATTAGAGAAACTGCCCCGCCAAACCTACTCATCTAACATCATCCAATCGATATGTGGTTACATACCATCGAAACAGCCACTTTCCTGGAACTGGAGATAGACCCAGAACCAGATTGAACATCAAACAAACAAATCTGTTTGTTGCGTGATTTATATTTTGTAGTCATACGAAATTGTATGCTAGTGTGAAAGCAAAAACTAAAAGTGTTATGGACTTTGACAAACATAAAGAATGTCGCATGGATAGAAAACGTGACAGCTCTTGCGACATTGATGGCTAGTCCAAACCCGCCTTAGGGAGTTACCAAATGTTGCCTTTGGGCAACATTGTGGTTATAAAAATTAACAAAGTTTGTCTCTTAAGTCTTTGTATTATCGTTGTATTTGTTATTATTCACGATGCGGAAAAGCATAATATGATGAGATTGTTTAATTCTAGAGGAAAATTGTTGGAAATGAAATGGAAAATTTGTCTATATTTATCATATATAGTTCACAAATAAGCCAATTTGCCGTATTGAAATGCTCATATAGACATTTGTTTGAAAAATATTTTCTATTTTGTATGCAGAATACCATGCAGAATACCTCTTCCAGTGAAGTAACCACTTTATTACCGCAATGGCCCAATGTTGCCCACAGGCAACTTTAAAATTCCAACAAATTACCATTGCTATTTGGAACTGTAAATTATAGTTTAGTTTTTTTTATATTTTTATTCAAATTAAGTTGGCTGCAATTATTCATTTGACATTAAATCACATTGCATGAAATCACTAAAATGTTTCTTGTTCAATTTTTTTTTTGAGATTGAAGATGGTACTTTGATAAAATAAACTGTAATAATATACATTGTAGTTTGCTTTGTTATAATGTTTGTCATACATAAGATTTATATGTATATATCGAAAATAAAATTTTCATTCGTTTCTTGAATGCGTAAAAGATTTTAATTTGTTAGACTTTTTTGAGATTACAATATCGATCTGTAATGGCAACGAACAATAACCTTATTGAGAAGCTCCGCGGAAATGAAAACTTCGAGGTTTGGAGGATTTTTAGGTTATGGGCGAATCCTGGGCGCTATGAACTTTATATTATATATTTCAATACAGGACTATATAGTAGACACCTTGAGCATATCCGGAATGTCATATGAAGCTCCTATGACTTCCCCCGATGACGTAATTACAGCTTAAGGTACTCAAAATATGAATTTTTTACAAGATTCATCGTATGTTTTCTATATTTTTTGATATATATTCGCCATAATTTTTTCAAAAAACGTTTTGTATTGAGCGTTTAACATCGTCTCAATATATTAGTGTCAAAAACCCCGCAACAAATATTTGTTTGTATCCGAAAATAACGAAATTCTGCGTAAAACTCGTAATAACCGATTTTGAGCTATATCTCAAGAACAAGAGCTGATGGAGAAAAACCGTGACCAGATTTGAAAATAGCTCGCCGATTTCATTTAGAAACAACAACAACTTCGGTTGAAACATTCAACTTTTTCAATTTTGTTGAGCAGTGTAATGTAAGTGGATAAATGTGTAATGTAAGTGGATAAATGTACATATGTATTCTCATATTCTAGAGTGCAGCAGTGCCAAAGAAATATGGGATACATTGAACGAAGTATTTGCTGATTCTGGTCTAGTAACAAGAGTCGGCCTTATCCAGAGGTTCTGTTCAGCGAAACGTAATAGCTTTGCGTCCGTGGAAGGGTATGTAAACGTTATATTGACGAGTGCGCATAAGCTAAGTAGTGCTGGATTGAAGTTAGATGAAGAATGGGTCGGATCCATGATGCTTGCTGGTCTTCCAGAGGAGTACAAACCAATGATCATGGGCATACAAAGTTCAGGAATGAAAATCACTGGTGATTCTATGAAGCTGGAACTTCTGCAGGATGTACGAACCCGTGATGGGTTCTTCAATGGGAAGCTGGAACCCAACACTGCCGAAGTGACAATTGCGAACAATTCAAAAATCAATGTTAAAGGAGTGGGTAAGGTGGAATTGACAACTCGTGTGGATAAGCAACTCGGAAGCGTTGTGCTCAATGATGTACTGCTTGTACCTGCATTGTGCCTTAATCTTTTGTCGGTGTCAAAAATAGTGCAAAATGGTCACGAAGTTCACTTTAATAATAATGGCGGCAAAGTTATCAACGAAGATAAGGAAGTAATTGCAGCTGGATATCATGTGAATGACATGTTTCAATTGAAGACTTCAAATCATGGTGCTTACATGGGCAAAACTCCACAAGATGGTAAAATGTGGCACAAGCGAGTAGGACATGTGAGTAGTGAAATTTTAAAGAAAATGGTGAAGGAGCTGTAGCTGGGATCACTTGTGAGCCATGTAACATTGAGTGTGTTACGTGCTACAAAGGAAAATTTTCGAGGCATTCATTTCACTAATCAGCAAATCGTACCACTGATGTCCGTCTGTTGATACACAGTGATGTTTGCAGTCCAATGGAATGCAGTTCATTTGCAGGCTCAAGATACATGCTGATTTTTGTTGATGATTTTTTCTCAAGAGTTTTCGTATATTTTTTAAAGGCGAAAAGTGAAGGGGCTAAGAAGTTTTTGGAATTCAAGAACAAAGTCGAAAACGAGACTGGCAAAACAATCAAAATTCTGCAATTCTAGAATGAAATCTATCACCGTGCAAAGTGGGATTCAGCATCAAACTACCGTGCCTTACACACCGTAACAGAACAGTAAGTCAGAAAGAATGAATCGTTCTATTATCGACAAAGCAAGATGCCTCCTAATAGATGACAATCTGCCTAAAGATTTTTGGGCAGATGCTGTTAATACTGCGGTATATTTATTGAATCGCACTCGTTGCAAAAGCCAAAATTTCAAGAGTCCTAATGAAACCACACCATAGTGAAGCCTAATCTGAAAATTTTTAAAGTTTTTGGATGCAAAGCTGTCATTCAGATTCCAAAGGAGAAACGCAAGAAGTTGGACCCAAAAGGCAAAGGGGTTATTTTTGTTGGTTATTCAAAACATCCGACTTCTTACAGATTTTACGATTCCAAAACCAACAATGTAATCTTAAGTAGAGATGCAAAATTTTTTGAGACAGATTTCATGTACGAATCGGAACCTAAACAAAATGGAGTTTCATTTAACAAAATTGATCTCGGATGTGATTCAGTGGAGGAAGAAAGTCCCATCATTCAGGAAGTACACAACATTGAAAATATTACTGATCCGAAAGATAATTCCGAAGAGTTTGAAGAATGTACTGATTTGACAAACGAAATGAATGATGAAGTTGGAATCACATCTCCGCAATTAAGAAGGTCTTCCAGAGCTATGAAACCCAATCCAAAATAGGCGCAAGTGAGTCATATTGAAGGCCCGACAAGTATGAAACAAGCTCTAAAAAGTGAACACTGGAAAAGAGCTATCGCTGATGAACTAAATGCTTTAGCTAAAAATGGTACTTGGGAAATTGCAAATTTGCCTCCAGGAAAGAATGCAATTATTAGCAAATGGACATTCAAAATAAAAAGAAATTCCAGCGGTGAAATTGAACTATACAAGTCGAGACTCGTAGAAAAAGGATACTCATAGAAAGAAGGGATCGACTACAGTGAAACCTTTTCTCCCGCTGTGCGCTATTCATCAGTTCGACTCCTCCTGAGCTTGGCAGTGCGTTACGATTTGGACATAGATCAAATATATGTGGTGACTGCATTTCTACAAGGCGATCTCAAGGAAGAAATATACTTGAAGATTCAAGAAGGGTGCAAAGATGACAAACGCAAAGTTTACCGTCTAAAGAAATCGATATACGGCTTGAAACAGGCACGTAGGGTTTGGAACAGAAAATTGGACGAAGAGCTTAAGAAAATTGGTCTTACACAATCCAAAACCGAGCCATGTATTTATTTCAAAACACAAAATGGAGAGAAAACTTACGATGCAATTTATGTCGATGACATATTAATTTTCTCGAATAATCAAAAACGAAAAGTGCATATAAAGGAAAGTCTCTCAATATGTTTCAAGATGAAGGACATTGGTCCGGCGCATAACATATTGGGGATGAAACTTACAAGAGATAGAGAAAATGGAAAGCTATGGTTGGATCAGAAACTATATATAGATGATATGCTGAAAAAGTTTAACATGGATCAATGCAACACAATTTCAACTCCAATGGACCTTAATCAGAAAATTACCAAAGATATGTGTCCTACAAGCGAAGAAGAAATAAGTGAAATGGCAAGCGTACCATATCAAGAAGCTATTGGAAGCATTATATATGCATCCCAGGTAACAAGACCAGATATTTCATATGCTGTGGCGGTGCTTTCGAGATTTAATAAAAATCCGGGGAAAGTTCATTGGCAAGCCGCCAAGAGAATTTTGCGGTACTTGAAAGGCACAAACTACTAAGAATTGGAATTCGGCAAAGATGATTCAAGCCAAATAGATGGATTTACCGACGACGATTGTGCTGGTGACGTGGACGATAGAAAGTCAACCACCGGTTATGTTTTCAAATTTCAAAACGGGCCAATATCCTGCAACTCAAAGAAGCAACAAACCACAGCACTTTCTACCACCGAAGCTGAGTACATAGCACTATCGACACAAGAAGCTATGTGGTTGAAATCACTTCTCACAGAGCTTAATGGATTTCAATCTATCGAAATCAAATGTGACAACAAGAGTGCAATTTGTCTTTCTCGAAATAGCTAGTTTCATGCTCGGTCTAAACACATCGACATTCGCCACCACTATATTAGAGAATTAATTGAAGAAGATCAAATAAAGATATCATATATAAAAAACAGGAGATATGTTAGCAGACGTGATGACCAAAGCATTGCCATCCTCCAAGCATATCGACTGCTGCAATTTACTTGGAATCAAAGACCAATCTAGTGAGGGTGATGCGATTGAAGATTATACTTTGATAAAATAAACTGTAATAATATACATTGTAGTTTGCTTTGATATAATGTTTGTCATACAAAAGTTTTATATGAATATATCGAAAATAAAATTTTCATTCGTTTGCTTGTTTTCAATATTAAAATACGTCTTTTAACATTTTTTGAATATAAACAAGCACAGCTTCCCTAATATTGCTACTTCTTTAAAAGTACTTTCCAGTTTTACATTCTTCAAAAGTCAACCTACCAACATCTACTTAATATTAATAAATATCTCAAACGGCGTGGGGGCACAAGGGTTAATATATGTGATATTTTCTTAAGCAAAGCCGTAATAAACACGTGTATTTTGATTTAGAAAAACAAAAGTTTGAAGCCGCTTCTCCTTTTAATGAAGTTTTAGCGATCCCAAACATTTTTGCAATGATTATAATTTCTGCGAGCAATCTATCTATCTATATTAATAAAAGAGTAGAGTGACTGATTCACTGACTGACTGATTGATTCATCAACGCCCAGACGAAACGGCTGAAGCTAGAATCATGAAATTTTGGGTGAGGGTCACTCTTGGTCCGAAGGTGACAGATAAGGCTTGGTTTTTGGAAATTCGAACTGGAAGGGTACTAAAAGTACTAAAAGGTACTAAATATGGTACCGTTTGTATTTGGCGAACCGGTAAAGCTAGAAAGCTTGAAATTTGGAATGAAGGTCACTGATGGAGAGTTAGAAAGGTGTACCAAAGGGTTTTTAGAAATTCGAACTATAAGTGTACGAAAAGTACTAAAGTGTACCAAATTTGGTGCCAATTCGTACTTTGCGAACGGATAAAGGTTATAGGTTGAAATTTGGTGTGAGAATCAAGGTTAAAAGGTACGATTGACATAAGGAGGTGGTTTAGGAAAAGTGTACACATGTGTACGAAAAGTACTAAATGGCACTAAATTTGGTACAATTATGATTTGTGCGAACGGATAGAGCTGGAATCCTGAAATTTTGAATTAAGGCTACTGTTGGAGAGTAAAATGGATGTAGTTTTAAAAAATCGTACTCATGGGTACGAAAAGTACTAAATAGTACTAAATTTGGTACAATTCGGATTTAGGTTGAACAGATAGAGCTGGAATCCTGAAATTTTGAATTAAGGCTACTGTTGGAGAGTAGAATGGACGTAGTTTTGAAAATTCTTACTTCTGGGTACGAAAAGTACTAAATGGTACTAAATTTGGTACAATTATGATTTGGGCGAACGGATAGAGCTGGAATCCTGAAATTTTGAACTAAGGCTACTGTTGGAGAGTAAAATGGATGTAGTTTTAAAAAATCGTACTCATGGGTACGAAAAGTACTAAATAGTACTAAATTTGGTACAATTGGATTTAGGTTGAACAGATAGAGCTGGAATCCTGAAATTTTGAATTAAGGCTACTGTTGGAGAGTAGAATGGACGTAGTTTTGAAAATTCGTACTTCTGGGTACGAAAAGTACTAAATGGTACTAATTTTGGTACAATTATGATTTGGGCGAACGGATAGAGCTGGAATCCTAAAATTTTGAACTAAGGCTACAGTTGGAGAGTAAAATGGATGTAGTTTTAAAAAATCGTACTCATGGGTACGAAAACTACTAAATGGTACTAAATTTGGTACAATTTGGATTTAGGTTGAACAGATAGAGCTGGAATCCTGAAATTTGTAATTAAGGCTACAGTTAGAGGGTAGAATGGAAGTAGTTTGATAATTCGTACTTATGGGTACGAAGATTACTAAATTTGGTACAATTACGATTTGGGCGAACGGATAGAGCTGGTATCCTGAAATTTGAATTAAGGCTGCTGTTAGAGAGTAGAATGGAAGTAGTTTTGAAAATTCGTACTTATGGGTACGGCAAGTACTAAATTTTGTACAATTTGTATTTAGGTTGAACGGATAGACCTGGAATCCTAAAATTTTGAATTAAGGCTACAGTTGGAGGGTAGAATGGAAGTTGTTTTGAAAATTCGTACTTATGGGTACGAAGAGTACTAAATGGTACTAAATTTGGAACAATTACGATTTGGGCGAACGGATGGAGTTGGAATCCTGAAATTTTGAACTAAGGCTACTGTTGGAGAGTAGAACGGAAGTAGTTTTGAAAATTCGTACTTATTCGTACGAAATGTACTAAATGGTACTAAATTTGGTATAATTACGATTTGAGTGAACGGATAGAGCTGGAATCCTGAAATTTGGGTTAAGGCTGCTGTTAGAGAGTAGAATGGAAGTAGTTTTGAAAATTCGTACTTATGAGTACGACAAGTAGTCCACATTTACATTAGGCAATTTTCTTTGAAGCAATTGTCAGTTTGTCGGTGAGAGAGGGTGTTGAGAGGCAAAGGGTTACCATATGCCTCACCTCTCTCACCTTCAAACTGACAATTGCCAAAAGGAAAATTGCCTAATATAAATATGGACTTACTAAATGGTACTACATTTTGTACAATTTGGATTTAGGTTGAGCGGATAGAGCTGGAGTCCGGAAATTTTGAATTAAGGCTGCAGTTGGAGGGTAGAATGGAAGTAGTTTTGAAAATTCGTACTTATGGGTACGAGAGGTACTAAATGGTACTAAATTTGGTAGAATTACGATTTGGGCGAACGGATAGAGCTGGAATCCTAAAATTTTGAATTAAGATTGATGTTGTAGTATGGAGACAATTTGGAAATTCGTTCTTATGGGTTACGAAAAGTAATAAATTTCGTACAATTAAGATTTGGGTCAGCGGATAGAGCTGAATTTCTGAAATTTGGAATAAAATTTGCTGCTGGAGTATAAGACTGGCTACTGTTGGATTGTAGAATGGAAGTTGTTTTGAAAATTTGTACTTAAGTTTACGAAAAGTACTAAGTGGAACTAAATTTGGATTTAGGGTGAACGGCTAGAGCCCTGAAATTTCGAATTAACATTGATGTTAGAGTATGGGATTGAGATAATTTGGAAATTCGTACTTCGTAGGCTACATTTGGAGTGTAAAATGGAAGTAGTTTTGAAAATTCGTATTTATGAGTACAAAAAGTAC
Source organism: Musca autumnalis (assembly GCF_047663935.1). Taxonomy (NCBI): domain Eukaryota; kingdom Metazoa; phylum Arthropoda; class Insecta; order Diptera; family Muscidae; genus Musca; species Musca autumnalis. Next base: position 61,746,357 of record NW_027411866.1, on the reverse strand, counting down.
CAAATTTGGATTTGGGTGAACGAACAGAGCTGGAATAATGACATTTAAAATTAAGCTTGCTGTTGGGGTGTAAGATGGAGTTAGTTTTGGAAATTCGTACTTAGGGATACGAAAAGCAATAAATTTGGTATAATTTGGATTTGGGTGAACGGATAGACCTAGAATCCTGAAATGTGTTATTGAGATTTCTGTTGGAATGTAGGAAATTGGAAATTTGTTTGGAAATTCGTACTTATGGGAACGAAAAGTACTAAATTTGGTACAATTGGGATTTGGAATCTGGAAACCTTGAAATTAGAATTGAGATTACTGTTGGAGTATAGGATTAAGGTAGTTTTGGAAATTCGTACTTGTGGGTACGAAAATTACTAAATTTGGTACAGGTGAATTTGGTAAGACTACGGTTGGAGTATAGGATTGAGACATGGAGGTAGTTTTTGAAATTCGTACTTATGGGCACGAATCCTGTTATTGGAATCTATATTAATAAAAGAGTAGAGTGACTGATTCACTGACTGACTGATTGATTCATCAACGCCCAGACGAAACGGCTGAAGCTAGAATCATGAAATTTTGGGTGAGGGTCACTCTTGGTCCGAAGGTGACAGATAAGGCTTGGTTTTTGGAAATTCGAACTGGAAGGGTACTAAAAGTACTAAAAGGTACTAAATATGGTACCGTTTGTATTTGGCGAACCGGTAAAGCTAGAACTTTGAAATTTGGAATGAAGGTCACTGATGGAGAGTTAGAAAGGTGTACCAAAGGGTTTTTAGAAATTCGAACTATAAGTGTACGAAAAGTACTAAAGTGTACTAAATTTGGTGCCAATTCGTACTTTGCGAACGGATAAAGGTTATAGGTTGAAATTTGGTGTGAGAATCAAGGTTAAAAGGTACGGTTGACATAAGGAGGTGGTTTAGGAAAAGTGTACACATGTGTACGAAAAGTACTAAATGGCACTAAATTTGGTACAATTATGATTTGTGCGAACGGATAGAGCTGGAATCCTGAAATTTTGAATTAAGGCTACTGTTGGAGAGTAAAATGGATGTAGTTTTAAAAAATCGTACTCATGGGTACGAAAAGTACTAAATAGTACTAAATTTGGTACAATTCGGATTTAGGTTGAACAGATAGAGCTGGAATCCTGAAATTTTGAATTAAGGCTACTGTTGGAGAGTAGAATGGACGTAGTTTTGAAAATTCTTACTTCTGGGTACGAAAAGTACTAAATGGTACTAAATTTGGTACAATTATGATTTGGGCGAACGGATAGAGCTGGAATCCTAAAATTTTGAACTAAGGCTACAGTTGGAGAGTAAAATGGATGTAGTTTTAAAAAATCGTACTCATGGGTACGAAAACTACTAAATGGTACTAAATTTGGTACAATTTGGATTTAGGTTGAACAGATAGAGCTGGAATCCTGAAATTTGTAATTAAGGCTACAGTTAGAGGGTAGAATGGAAGTAGTTTGATAATTCGTACTTATGGGTACGAAGATTACTAAATTTGATACAATTACGATTTGGGCGAACGGATAGAGCTGGTATCCTGAAATTTGAATTAAGGCTGCTGTTAGAGAGTAGAATGGAAGTAGTTTTGAAAATTCGTACTTATGGGTACGGCAAGTACTAAATTTTGTACAATTTGTATTTAGGTTGAACGGATAGACCTGGAATCCTAAAATTTTGAATTAAGGCTACAGTTGGAGGGTAGAATGGAAGTTGTTTTGAAAATTCGTACTTATGGGTACGAAGAGTACTAAATGGTACTAAATTTGGAACAATTACGATTTGGGCGAACGGATGGAGTTGGAATCCTGAAATTTTGAACTAAGGCTACTGTTGGAGAGTAGAACGGAAGTAGTTTTGAAAATTCGTACTTATTCGTACGAAATGTACTAAATGGTACTAAATTTGGTATAATTACGATTTGAGCGAACGGATAGAGCTGGAATCCTGAAATTTGGGTTAAGGCTGCTGTTAGAGAGTAGAATGGAAGGAGTTTTGAAAATTCGTACTTATGAGTATGACAAGTAGTCCATATTTACATTAGGCAATTTTCCTTGAAGCAATTGTCAGTTTGTCGGTGAGAGAGGGTGTTGAGAGGCAAAGGGTTACCATATGCCTCACCTCTCTCACCTTCAAACTGACAATTGCCTAATATAAATATGGACTTACTAAATGGTACTACATTTTGTACAATTTGGATTTAGGTTGAGCGGATAGAGCTGGAATCCGGAAATTTTGAATTAAGGCTGCAGTTGGAGGGTAGAATGGAAGTAGTTTTGAAAATTCGTACTTATGGGTACGAAAAGTACTAAATGATACTAAAATTGGTACAATTATAATTTAGGCGAACGGATAGAGCTGGGATCCTGAAACTTGAATTAGAGAGTAGAAGGGAAGCAGTTTTGAAAATTCGTACTTATGGGTACGCAAAGTAGTTTTGAAAATTCGTACTTATGGGTACGAAAAGTACTAAATGATACTAAAATTGGTACAATTATAATTTAGGCGAACGGATAGAGCTGGGATCCTGAAACTTGAATTAGAGAGTAGAAGGGAAGCAGTTTTGAAAATTCGTACTTATGGGTACGCAAAGTACTAAATGGTACTAAATTTGGTACAATTACAATTTGGGCGAACGGATAGAGCTGGAATCCTGAAATTTGAGTTAAGGCTGCTGTTAGAGAGTAGTTTTGAAAATTCGTACTTATGAGTACGACAAGTAGTCCACATTTACATTAGGCAATTTTCTTTGAAGCAATTGTCAGTTTGTCGGTGAGAGAGGGTGTTGAGAGGCAAAGGGTTACCATATGCCTCACCTCTCTCACCTTCAAACTGACAATTGCCGAAAGGAAAATTGCCTAATATAAATATGGACTTACTAAATGGTACTACATTTTGTACAATTTGGATTTAGGTTGAGCGGATAGAGCTGGATTCCGGAAATTTTGAATTAAGGCTGCAGTTGGAGGGTAGAATGGAAGTAGTTTTGAAAATTCGTACTTATGGGTACGAGAGGTACTAAATGGTACTAAATTTGGTAGAATTACGATTTGGGCGAACGGATAGAGCTGGAATCCTAAAATTTTGAATTAAGATTGATGTTGTAGTATGGAGACAATTTGGAAATTCGTTCTTATGGGTTACGAAAAGTAATAAATTTCGTACAATTAAGATTTGGGTCAGCGGATAGAGCTGAATTTCTGAAATTTGGAATAAAATTTGCTGCTGGAGTATAAGACTGGCTACTGTTGGATTGTAGAATGGAAGTTGTTTTGAAAATTTGTACTTAAGTTTACGAAAAGTACTAAGTGGAACTAAATTTGGATTTAGGGTGAACGGATAGAGCCCTGAAATTTCGAATTAACATTGATGTTAGAGTATGGGATTGAGATAATTTGGAAATTCGTACTTCGTAGGCTACATTTGGAGTGTAAAATGGAAGTAGTTTTGAAAATTCGTATTTATGAGTACAAAAAGTACCAAATTTGGATTTGGGTGAACGAACAGAGCTGGAATAATGACATTTAAAATTAAGCTTGCTGTTGGGGTGTAAGATGGAGTTAGTTTTGGAAATTCGTACTTAGGGATACGAAAAGCAATAAATTTGGTATAATTTGGATTTGGGTGAATGGATAGACCTAGAATCCTGAAATGTGTTATTGAGATTTCTGTTGGAATGTAGGAAATTGGAAATTTGTTTGGAAATTCGTACTTATGGGAACGAAAAGTACTAAATTTGGTACAATTGGGATTTGGAATCTGGAAACCTTGAAATTAGAATTGAGATTACTGTTGGAGTATAGGATTAAGGTAGTTTTGGAAATTCGTACTTGTGGGTACGAAAATTACTAAATTTGGTACAGGTGAATTTGGTAAGACTACGGTTGGAGTATAGGATTGAGACATGGAGGTAGTTTTTGAAATTCGTACTTATGGGCACGAATCCTGTTATTGGAATCTATATTAATAAAAGAGTAGAGTGACTGATTCACTGACTGACTGATTGATTCATCAACGCCCAGACGAAACGGCTGAAGCTAGAATCATGAAATTTTGGGTGAGGGTCACTCTTGGTCCGAAGGTGACAGATAAGGCTTGGTTTTTGGAAATTCGAACTGGAAGGGTACTAAAAGTACTAAAAGGTACTAAATATGGTACCGTTTGTATTTGGCGAACCGGTAAAGCTAGAACTTTGAAATTTGGAATGAAGGTCACTGATGGAGAGTTAGAAAGGTGTACCAAAGGGTTTTTAGAAATTCGAACTATAAGTGTACGAAAAGTACTAAAGTGTACTAAATTTGGTGCCAATTCGTACTTTGCGAACGGATAAAGGTTATAGGTTGAAATTTGGTGTGAGAATCAAGGTTAAAAGGTACGGTTGACATAAGGAGGTGGTTTAGGAAAAGTGTACACATGTGTACGAAAAGTACTAAATGGCACTAAATTTGGTACAATTATGATTTGTGCGAACGGATAGAGCTGGAATCCTGAAATTTTGAATTAAGGCTACTGTTGGAGAGTAAAATGGATGTAGTTTTAAAAAATCGTACTCATGGGTACGAAAAGTACTAAATAGTACTAAATTTGGTACAATTCGGATTTAGGTTGAACAGATAGAGCTGGAATCCTGAAATTTTGAATTAAGGCTACTGTTGGAGAGTAGAATGGACGTAGTTTTGAAAATTCTTACTTCTCCAGCTCTATCCGTTCGCACAATTATGATTTGGGCGAACGGATAGAGCTGGAATCCTGAAATTTTGAACTAAGGCTACTGTTGGAGAGTAAAATGGATGTAGTTTTAAAAAATCGTACTCATGGGTACGAAAAGTACTAAATAGTACTAAATTTGGTACAATTGGATTTAGGTTGAACAGGTAGAGCTGGAATCCTGAAATTTTGAATTAAGGCTACTGTTGGAGAGTAGAATGGACGTAGTTTTGAAAATTCGTACTTCTGGGTACGAAAAGTACTAAATGGTACTAATTTTGGTACAATTATGATTTGGGCGAACGGAGAGAGCTGGAATCCTAAAATTTTGAACTAAGGCTACAGTTGGAGAGTAAAATGGATGTAGTTTTAAAAAATCGTACTCATGGGTACGAAAACTACTAAATGGTACTAAATTTGGTACAATTTGGATTTAGGTTGAACAGATAGAGCTGGAATCCTGAAATTTGTAATTAAGGCTACAGTTAGAGGGTAGAATGGAAGTAGTTTGATAATTCGTACTTATGGGTACGAAGATTACTAAATTTGGTACAATTACGATTTGGGCGAACGGATAGAGCTGGTATCCTGAAATTTGAATTAAGGCTGCTGTTAGAGAGTAGAATGGAAGTAGTTTTGAAAATTCGTACTTATGGGTACGGCAAGTACTAAATTTTGTACAATTTGTATTTAGGTTGAACGGATAGACCTGGAATCCTAAAATTTTGAATTAAGGCTACAGTTGGAGGGTAGAATGGAAGTTGTTTTGAAAATTCGTACTTATGGGTACGAAGAGTACTAAATGGTACTAAATTTGGAACAATTACGATTTGGGCGAACGGATGGAGTTGGAATCCTGAAATTTTGAACTAAGGCTACTGTTGGAGAGTAGATCGGAAGTAGTTTTGAAAATTCGTACTTATTCGTACGAAATGTACTAAATGGTACTAAATTTGGTATAATTACGATTTGAGCGAACGGATAGAGCTGGAATCCTGAAACTTGAATTAGAGAGTAGAAGGGAAGCAGTTTTGAAAATTCGTACTTATGGGTACGCAAAGTACTAAATGGTACTAAATTTGGCACAATTACAATTTGGGCGAACGGATAGAGCTGGAATCCTGAAATTTGAGTTAAGGCTGCTGTTAGAGAGTAGAATGGAAGTAGTTTTGAAAATTCGTACTTATGAGTACGACAAGTAGTCCACATTTACATTAGGCAATTTTCTTTGAAGCAATTGTCAGTTTGTCGGTGAGAGAGGGTGTTGAGAGGCAAAGGGTTACCATATGCCTCACCTCTCTCACCTTCAAACTGACAATTGCCGAAAGGAAAATTGCCTAATATAAATATGGACTTACTAAATGGTACTACATTTTGTACAATTTGGATTTAGGTTGAGCGGATAGAGCTGGAGTCCGGAAATTTTGAATTAAGGCTGCAGTTGGAGGGTAGAATGGAAGTAGTTTTGAAAATTCGTACTTATGGGTACGAGAGGTACTAAATGGTACTAAATTTGGTAGAATTACGATTTGGGCGAACGGATAGAGCTGGAATCCTAAAATTTTGAATTAAGATTGATGTTGTAGTATGGAGACAATTTGGAAATTCGTTCTTATGGGTTACGAAAAGTAATAAATTTCGTACAATTAAGATTTGGGTCAGCGGATAGAGCTGAATTTCTGAAATTTGGAATAAAATTTGCTGCTGGAGTATAAGACTGGCTACTGTTGGATTGTAGAATGGAAGTTGTTTTGAAAATTTGTACTTAAGTTTACGAAAAGTACTAAGTGGAACTAAATTTGGATTTAGGGTGAACGGATAGAGCCCTGAAATTACAAAAAGTACCAAATTTGGATTTGGGTGAACGAACAGAGCTGGAATAATGACATTTAAAATTAAGCTTGCTGTTGGGGTGTAAGATGGAGTTAGTTTTGGAAATTCGTACTTAGGGATACGAAAAGCAATAAATTTGGTATAATTTGGATTTGGGTGAACGGATAGACCTAGAATCCTGAAATGTGTTATTGAGATTTCTGTTGGAATGTAGGAAATTGGAAATTTGTTTGGAAATTCGTACTTATGGGAACGAAAAGTACTAAATTTGGTACAATTGGGATTTGGAATCTGGAAACCTTGAAATTAGAATTGAGATTACTGTTGGAGTATAGGATTAAGGTAGTTTTGGAAATTCGTACTTGTGGGTACGAAAATTACTAAATTTGGTACAGGTGAATTTGGTAAGACTACGGTTGGAGTATAGGATTGAGACATGGAGGTAGTTTTTGAAATTCGTACTTCTGGGCACGAATCCTGTTATTGGAATTAAGATTTCACCAGTAATTAATTAATTATACCAGTGAAGGATTGAGGCAGTTTTGGAAAATCGTACTATTGGGTGTAGGGACAGTGCTGGAATCGGTATTTTTTGGATTTAGAGTATTGCTGTGCAATGTTGGTCTCGCTGTTAATTTTCAGTGCTCGGCATTTCCATATTATATATTGTTTATATGTTTTTTATATCCTTTCCGCATACGAAGTAGCGGGCACTTTGCTAGTATATATATATAAAAGAGTAAAGTGATGACTGAGAGATCTACAACGCCCAGACGAAACGGCTGAAGCTAGAATCCCCAAATTTTGTGTGAGGATTAGTCTTGGGGCGAAGTTGCTCGATAAGGCTGGGTTTTTGGAAATTCGTCCTAGAAGGATGCGAAAAGCACTAAAATGTACTAAAAATTGTCTCATTTGTGTGGCTGACCGCCTTATAATCAATGCCCAGACGAAACGGCTGAAGCTAGAATCCCCAAATTTTGTGTGAGGATTAGTCTTGGGGCGAAGGTGCTCGATAAGGCTGGGTTTTTGGAAATTCGTCCTACAAGGGTGCGAAAAGCACTAAAATGTACTAAAAATTTTCAAATTTGTGTGGCTGACCGCCTAATAATCAACGCCCAGACGAAGCGGCTGAAGTTGGAAACCTGAACTTTTGTGTGAGGGTTAGTTTTGGGGCGAAGGTGCTCGATAAGGCTGGGTTTTTAGAAATTCGTCCTGCAAGGGTGCGAAAAGCACTAACATGTACTAAAAAATGTTAAATTTGTGTGGCTGACCGCCTAATAATCAACGCCCAGACGAAACGGCTGAAGCTAGAAACCTGAAATTTTGTGTGAGTGTTAGTCTTGGGGCGAAGGTGCTCGATAAGGCTGTCTTTTTGGAAATTTGTCCTACAAGGGTGCGAAAAGCACTAAAATGTACTAAAAATGGTAACATTTGTGTGGCTGACTGATTAATAACACTGCTCAACAAAATTGAAAAAGTTGAATGCTTCAGACGAAGTTGCAGTTGTTTCTAGATGAAATCGGCGAGTTATTTTCAAATCCGGTCCCGGTTTTTCTCCATCAGCTCTTATTTTTGAGATATAGCTCAAAATCGGTTTTTACGAGTTTAACCCCGAGTTTCGTTATTTTCGGATACAAACAAATATTTTTTTCTGGGTTTTTCGACATTAATATATTAAGGAGATGTTGTACGCTCGATACAAATCGTTTTTGAAATAGTTATGGTGAGTATATATCAAAAAAATATAGAAAATATACGACGGACCTTGTAAAAATTGCTTATTTTGAGTACTTTAAGCTGTAAATACGTCATCGGGGGAAGTCATAGGATCTTCATATGGCAATGCGGATATGCTTAGGGTGTCTACTATATAGTCCAGTATTCAAATATATAATATAAAGTTCATAGCGCCCATGATTCGGCCATAACTTAAAAATCATCATGAAGACTGCCATTGAAAAGTAAGTGGCTTTTGTGGTAATGATATCACTGGTAAATTATTTCCCTTTAGCAGTCTTCATGGCGATTTTTAGGTTATGGCCGAATCATGGGGGCTATGAACTTTATATTACACATTTGAATACTGGATTATATAGTAGACACCCTAAGCATATCCGGAGTACCATATGAAGATCCTATAACTTCCCCCGATGACGTAATTACAGCTTAAAGTACTCAAAACATGCAATTTGTACAAGGTCCGTCGTATATTTTCTATATTTTTTGATATATACTCACCATAACTATTTCAAAAACGATTTGTATCGAGCGTGTAGCATCTCCTTAATATATTAATGTCGAAAACCCCACAAAAAATATTTGTTTGTATCCGAAAATAACGAAAGTCTGGGTTAAACTCGTAAAAACCGATTTTGAGCTATATCTCAAAAACAAGAGCTGATGGAGAAAAACAGGGACCGGATTTGAAAATAACTCGCCGATTTCATCTAGAAACAACTGCAACTTCGGTTGAAACAAAAGTCCTGTTGACCAGTGTAATCAACGCTCAGACGAAACGGCTGAAGCTAGAATCTTGAAAATTTGGGTGAGGGTTAGACTTGTGGCGAAGGTGCCCGATAAGGCTGGGTTTTTGGAAATTTGTCCTAGAAGGGTGCGAAAAGTACTAAAATGTACTAACAATGGTGCTTTTTGTATGGCTGACTGATTAATAATCAACGCTCAGACGAAACGGCTGAAGCTATAATCTTGAAATTTTGTGTGAGGGTTAATCTTGGGGCGAAGGTGCTCGATAAGGCTGGGTTTTTGGAAATTCGTCCTAGAAGGATGCGAAAAGCACTAAAATGTACTAAAAATTGTCTCATTTGTGTGGCTGACCGCCTTATAATCAATGCCCAGACGAAACGGATGAAGCTAGAAGCTTGAAATTTGGAGTGTAGGTTGGTGTTGGTATGTAGGCGTGAGATAAGGCTCGGTTTTTGAAAATTCGAACTGGAAGGGTACGAAAAGTACTAAATATGGTACCCTTTGTATAAGGCTAACGGGAAAAGCTAGAATTCTGAAATTTGGGATGAGGGTCACTGGTGGAGAGTTAGAAAGATGTACCAAAGGGTTTTTGGAATTTTGACCTAGAAGTGTACGAAAAGTACTAAAAGTTATAAAATTTAGTACCAGTTGTATATTTTGAACGGCTATAGCTAGAATCTTGAAATTTGGTATGGAAATAAAGGATGGGAGGTGGTGTTTATGAAAGGAAATTCGTTCTCATGTGTACGAAAAGTACTAAAGTGTACTAAATTTAGTACAATTTGGATTTGAGTGAACGGATAAAGCTGGAAACTTGAATTTTAAAATTAAGACTACTATTGAAGAGTAGGATTGAGATATGAGGGTTTTTTTTGGAAATTCGTACTTATGTGTACGAAAAGTACTAAATTGGGTACAATTTGGATTTGAGTGAATGGATAGAGGTGGAATCCTGCAATTTTGAATTATTATTACTGTTAGAGTATAGGATTGAGGTAGTTTTGAAAATTTGTACTTATTCGTACGAAAAGTACTAAACGGTCATGAATTTGGTACAATTCGGATTTGGGTGAATGGATATATGTAGGTGGAATCCTGTAATTTGGAATCAAGATTACTGTTGGACTGTAGGATTGAGTGAATCTTGGAAATTCGTACCTATGGGTACGGAAAATACTAAATTTGGTACAATTTAAATTTAGGTAAACGGACAGAGCTGGAATCTTGAAATATTGAATTAAGATTTCTGATGGGCTGTAGGATTGAACAAGTTGTGGAAATTTGTACGAAAGTACTAAATGGTACACAATTTGGATTTGGGTGCACGGATAGAGCTGGAATCCTGAAATCTGGAATTAAGGTTACTGATGGAGTGAAGGATTGAGGTAGTTTTGGAAATTCATACTTATGGGTACGGAAGGTACTAAATGTACTAAATTTGGTACAATTTGGATTTGGGTGAACAGATAGAGCTGGAATCCTGAAATTTATAATTAAAGTTACTTATGGGGTGTAAGATTGAGGTAGTTTTGGAAATTCGTACTTATGGGTACGGAAAGTACTAAATGGTACTAACTTTGGTATACTTTGGACTTGGGTGAACGAATAGAGCTGGAATCCTGAAATTTGGAATTAAGATTACTGTTGGACTGTAGGATTGAGTTAGTCTTGGAAATTCGTACTTATGTGTACGGAAAGTACTAAATTTGGTACAATTGAAATTTACGTGGACCGATAGAGCTGGAATCCTGAAATTTATAATTAAGATTACTTATGGAGTGTAGGATTGAGGTAGTTTTGGAAATTCGTACTTATGGGTATGGAATGTACTAAATGGCACTTAATTTAGTACAATCTATATTTGGGTGAACGGATAGAGCAGAAATCCTGGAATTTCGAGTTAAGGTTATTGTTGGAGAGTAGGGTTAAGGAAGTTTTGGAAATTCGTACTTATGGGCACGGAATGTACTAAGTGGTACTAAAGTGGTACAATTTATATTTGGGTGAACGGAGAGAGCTGGAATCCTGAATTTTAGATTACTGTTGGAGTGTAGGACTGAGATAGTTTTGGAAGTTCGTACTTATGGTTACAAAAAGTACTAAATGGTACTTAAATGGGTAGTATCCTGAAATTTGGAATTACTGTTGGAGATAGTTATTGAAATTCGTACTTTCATACGAAAAGTATTAATGGTATTATGAATAAAGATGGAATTCGGAAATTTAGTATTATAGACCCTGTTGATGTGTAGGGTTGAGATATGGATGTGGTTGTGGATATACTTACAAAATTACAAAATGGCACAGAATTTGGTTCAAAGTGTTATTGTGTAAATTAGTAGAGTTGAAATTGTGAAATTCGATATTATGTGTACGTACATATGTATACGAAAAATACTAAATTGCGGTTGGGATTATGTTTTGGATAAAAGGCAGTAGTTTTTTAACTTATACATATTATAGGTACTGAATTTGGTACCAGTTTGGCGTTGAAGGGATAAAGTGGAATTTCGAATTGTTGTTGAGGGATGGTGTTGGTGTTTAGATAAGAATTTTCTTTAAATGCATACAAATTCTGAAATTAGGCTTAGGGCTGGCTGACTTATTGAGAAATACACAATGGTATTAAATTTGGCGTTGGTGTAGCAATGAAGCTGGAATAATATAAGTAGTGTGTGAAAAGTACAAAATTGCAATCAATTTGGTATTGGGCTAAGGAATAGGTATATTATCTATTTGACAGGTTCATTTTTAGAAGTGGTCGTACAATAAATGTACTAGGAGTATTAAGTAATACTAAATATTGAAGCACTGGTATTGGGTGAATCGATAATTGAAATTTGTTGTGAGGATCACTGTTGAGATTGGATCAGAATGTTTATTAAAATCCACCTTTAAATGTATGAAAGGTTTCCACATGTAATACTATTGACATTGGGTGAACAAGTAGAGCTAAAACTGTAACAAGCTAATGAGCTAAGGTTCTGGATTCTAAAAATTGTACTGAATAATGTTCTATTGTTTCTATGTTAACACGAATTCGGTTTCTAAATAATGTAATAATTGTTTCACAAACAGACGGGACAAGGGAGACTTCTCTCATATCAATGAGTGCACCCCGATTCATATTAGATCAATGATATGAGACGTACTGATTATCGCCGAGTCCGAACGGCGTGCCAACATTACTGAGGGGTATTTTGCAACCGTCGAAAATTTGATGTTGCCTGACCGGGGAATCGATCGGTTTTCTACATTTTGATATCACAAATTCCAAAATTCCGACTGAAATTTAAAATGTAGGTCGCTGTTGAAGTGTAGATGTCCTTTTTTTTGAGATTCGAACAAAACATGCATGAACAGTACTTGATAGAAATTAAATATCAATTTAAATAGCTATAAGTACATAAAAATGTTCAGTGTTCACCATATTAAATGTTTATTTGAATATTATTTCTTTTCCGCATACGAAGTAGCTGGCATTTTGCTAGTTAACCATATAAGTGGAATGATATGGAAACATTAGAATTGGAAATATAAAGATTTTTTATTTAATTTCAGTATATTTAATCAATTGTATGAAATATTATATAATAACACTGCTCGTACATTTTTGGCTTAGAAAACATTAAGTTACCTAACTGTATTATGTATGTCATACTCGTATACCCAAATGGATTATTCAATTTTTTCTAACTTGAAAATGTTTGTTATTATAGGTAAAAAAATATTTTAGTCGTTTTATTTCTGATAGTCAACAAGATGGAACAGTATGGTTTGATTATAATGGCACCCCACTAAAACTTCATTATCCAATAGGTGAGTAAAATTAAGAGTATTTGTACATCTCACGTTTTTATGTAAGTAAACATTTCCCTGAAATTGCATGTTCAAATTTTGCTACATTTAACAAAAGATCAAGTACAACAAATAATAAGTTATATCATAAGCAGTATGACCAAACTCTTTCTGCCATTTTTTCATCTTCTGAAAGCTTTTAGAAATAGCTAGCCAACAAGTTGCCAAATAGTAGCGTTACATTAACCGGTAACGCGTATAGCACGTAAATATGTAAATATAAAAAATATAAAAACCATAAAAAGTGCCTGACTTCCGTATCGCCAGTTGCTTTAAAAATCACTGAAAATCTGCGTAGTATTATGTTTCTTAATGCCGTTGTATTTAACAAATGCGAAGCTACGTGTTTCAAAATACACATGTTTAACGCAGGTAAAACGCAAACATGTATAATTTTTATTTCTGACACATTTAGTTGCATTTTCGAGGAACAATGTATGAGTGTGCAACTAAAATTTTTTGACGAAGTTTAAACAACGCAAAGCAATTGACGATACGGAAGTCAGCCAGTGGCATTATGGTAGAATGACCAAATTTTTTTGTCTCCACTCTCCAATCCATTGAAGACTTCTCGACGACTGCCCTTTGCGATCATCGACGACATTTTCACACAAATGTCGCAAAACTCGTGCACGATAAGTTGAGCGACAAGGTAACCGAATTTGTCTTCATGGACGATAGAATGAACATTAACTTGTACCAAGGTACATTACAAGACATTTTCGTTCAGAATGTCACACATCGCACATGAAAGAGTGACAAATTTGGTGACACCGTCTTGTTTAAAGACAATTTTGAAATTTTTCGTTGATGAAATGGTCATAGCAGATTCAATTTCCTACTGGGTTGTTTTTGACGCCTAATGCAGCCCATACACTATCAAATTGGCTTGTCCAGTTGATGAACTCCTTTTGTACGTGTGTGCATGATAAGTGTGTAGCAAAGCACTCAATCAGCCTTCAATCTGCAACCGAAATCTTCAAATTTTTCTCTAAAAATGAATGATCTTAATCTTTTTTATTTCTTCACAAACACAACGTTCTTTTTTTTAAATTGCTTTTTGACAATTTTGAAAATAAACCATATTCATCGGATTGACTGAGTTTCATTTTGAAAATCAAAACTATTTTGATTTTCCTTAATCCATAAAATTCACACACACATTCTCATATTTTGAAAAATGTACACATACTTCTTCAAATACTGACATCAACATTTTATAGTGTATGGGCCGCTTAACCCGTCACTCAACGGACCGTATGTACCGGAGCCTTTATCGTTTAACGTGAAGAACGCGTACTCCCAGTCTTTGGTCGGTACGCGTTCCCCGTCTTATCAAGAATTAGTAAATAGCACGAACTTCATATCAGCTGGTTAAACATACATAAATAAATACACGATCATACAATATGTCAAACTTCTAAGTGTAAAATAACGATCCTATTCAAGAAATGACATCTCGGAATATTTGGCAACATTGCAGATGTTGTTGTAATGAAGGATCCGAAAACCAAGCTTTTGTGCGTTTTTCGTTTCATTACTTACCCCCATTCGTACACGATTGATCTTGTATCGATATGATACTTTACTTCCTGAAGGGAAGATCTAAAATATCAAATCGGGGAAACATTTTGAGATTCGTCCAATAAAATAATAACCTTAGCAACTGCGTCCGTGTGAATGTTATTCAGACCTGCCTGATATGCCTGTTGATCTAGGGGTTCTCCTATATTCTTGGACCTCCCTCTCTAGAGCATGAATATCCTTCCTGATATGCTTGGGTGTATCGGGGCTAGCCAGTAGATGGTGATTGGGATGGCTCTCACGGTAACACCCGAGTACGTACTGCACCGAAAGCATCTCATTGTGCTGTTGTACTGAAAGAATTTTTGCCTCCTCATGTAGATGGTCCACTGAAGACTTGAGGAGACACCCTGTTGCTGTTCTCAAGGCGGCATTCTGAGAAGTTTGAATCTCTTTCCAATGCGTATCAACTAAATTCGGGACCAAACTAGCGCCGCATAGCTTACCACAGACCGACCCATCGTGTTATATGTAGTCAACAAGGTTTCTTTATGTGCACCCCAAGTGCTGCCGACTAGGGAGGATCTCGTTTCTGCATTTCAGTTTGTCGCAGATAGCTGCAGCATGCGCGGAAGTTCAGTCTCTCCCAGATGTCATCAGGGTAGGTACCTGACGCCAGGATCGTACAATTCGCATACGTTACGATCTCGATGCCGTCAGGAGGGGGCGGAATACAGGAGAGGTAGAGGTTAAACAGTTCCGGAGATATCACTCCACCTTGGGGAACTCCCTGTTTCACCCTACGGGGTGTGGACTTCTTGTTCCTGAATTCCACGAACGACTGGCGTCCACACATATAATTGATTATCCAACGTTTCAAAATTGGCTTGACAGTCTCAAAGGCTTTTGATAAGTCAAGCGCCACCATCACCATTCTATCACACGGCCTTTCCTTGTTGAGTCCTCGATGGAGATGGCGTGCAGCGCTGTAGTCGTGCTGTGCTGTTTACGGAATCCATGCTGATGATCGGCAACTAGATAGCTATTTCTGACGCAGGGGATTACTAAGGCCTCAAGAGTCTTTGCTACAGGCGACTAAAGCGAAATCGGCCTGTACGATTCACTCTTGCTGGCATCCTTGCCTGGCCATTTTCCAGACTTCGGGAACAATGAGGGTGGCTAGCGATAAGTTGAGAACTGTAGTGAGATACTCCACTCCCGGTTTATCCAGCTGTTTCAGCATTACCATGGAGATTCCATCAGGGCGCAACTATTTGGATGATTTTGCGATCTGATGCGACGTAGAACTCTTCTCTTCGCTCTGTCACTCCCGGGGTGCTCGACAAACTGTCGATTGAATAACTAAGGTAGCCAAACGTGACTGAGCTCCTATCTTTCTTCCTTCCGGGCTTCGAGAGTGACTTAACCGTTGCCCACAATTCACTTAAACCGGCACCAATGTTGCAACTCTTCAGATGATTTAACCATTTGCTCCGCTTATGTTCGCCGACCAGCCTGTAAACTTCCAGTGTCAGCTCCCTGACTCTGGGGTCACTGGAGTTGGCTCGACGAAGCTCATCACGCTCATTTGCTAATCCCGTTGCCTCTGCTGGGAAGTTTGGTCTTCGGGTAATCGACCAGCAGGTATATGGTGAGCGGCTGCATCCTTTCCGCTACCCGAACATCAGAAGGATTGGGCAGTACTCTGCAGCGGTGATTGGTGAACTCTATGAAACCTGGCCAATCAGCTTTCTTATGATTGACGAATGTGCGGCGTGCAGAGGTGATGAAATCGGGCGGTCTGCTAATGGAGACAATTATGGGGAGATGGTCTGATCCAAGACAAATGACGGGCTGTCAGGTAACGTCATTTGTCAGACCCGGTGACATGACTGTGACACTCTCCTCTAATTCTGATAGGAGCGTTCTCATTGGCCGTACAAAACGTAGAGAATCTGCTCAGCCAGCGCTGTACCCCTCTGGTCGTTTCCGAGGGCCGAATGCCACATCTCATGATGCGCATTAAAGTCCCCCAAGACCAGACGATTATGACCTTCCAAAAGCTTGCTAATGTTAGGCTCGTAATCTGAGATACAGCTATTTCTCGGCGGAATGTATACGTTCAGCAACTCTTTCTTGGCAGTTCCACACCAGATTGCTACCCCATACATTCCAGTCTTTAGAGTCAGGCTCAAGCGAGATAGGTCTGTATTGAACAGACTGGTGCAAAAGGAAAGCTAATCCCCCACCTGCGATCCTTCCTAATTACGTTGTAACCACCACAACGTACTGAGCTGTGGTCGTTCAGCATGGTTTCCTGCACCGCCGCGACCTTGATCTTCTTCCGATTCACAAAAGTCCACTATTTCATCGATCTTACCTCGGAGCCCATTGCAATTAAATTGCAAAAAGGATGCATTTTCTGGGATTGGAACAACAACGACTGGTGTTAAATGCTGCGCGTGCGGCTGCTGTTGGGGGGACTGCGGGGGAGTTTCGTAATCCGACGACGAAGGAGTTTCGTAATCTGCCGACGGCGACTCACTGGGGGCTTTGTTCACGCAGCATGAAGCAACATAGTCCCTATCGTAGTCCCTCGCGTGGACAAGTCCAGAGCAATCCCTTAAATGCACCCACTCCTGACATCTATTGCATCTCACCGAAGATTGGATATGGGTGAAGATTCGGATGTGACAAACCGAGCACAAATATATTGGTCCTGGGTTTTCCTCCCTCCCGGCGCGGACTAAAAGAATCCGGAGCAGACATTCCGGCATATGCCGCTCCCAGCACAGAAAAACGAAACAAATACGAACACATGTACACTGAGGTGGCAGCCGCTGGTCGGAACGCTGATGTTGTGTGGTCCCGGGTCAATCCGGTACAGAGAACCCGCTGCCGTGGGATTGCCCATACATGATGGCCTAACTGTGGTTAATGAAATGTTTTATTTACTGAATCCTTTATATGCTTTGGCCACAAGTCTTTTTAATATAAAATAAAACGCAAATTACAAAAAAGACAATATTTAAATGGTTGGGTATAAATTAAATGTGTATTCTCGTACTTTTTTTTTATCGATCGTTCCCAACGCCACTCATTCGCACCCCTACCGAACCGAGGGGGCGACCTCCCTTTGAACGTAGGGATCGCGTACACACCAAAATCCGGATAATGGTGGATGCTAAGTGATCATTGAATACCAGCTACAGATTATATATTTCCAACAACCGGTTAGTTTATATAATTACTAAGATTAAGAACTTATGGGTTCAAGAAAGAAATTCGTCTAGACTTAATGATGTCAATGTTCATGCCAAAGTGTATGTTACTATACAAAAAATTTAGATCACTGCACATTCTACTGACAGGTTCACATGACAAATAATTCGTGCGATGAAAATCAGTATACAATATTTCATAGTTTCTACTACATCTAATAGGAACATTTAATCTAATAGAAGAAATAAGGAAGTCTGAAGATATGTCGCCATTTAAAATTGTAAGTACAAAAATAGTGTTCATCATCATGCGTCTGCTTTTTAATGTGGGTAATCGTATTAATTTTAGCCTGCTAGGGTATGGAGGGAGGACAAAGTCACTATTCCAATGAATTTAAAATTGTAAGTACAAAAATAGTGTTCATCATCATGCCTCTGCTTTTTAATGTGGGTAATCGTATTAATTTTAGCCTGCTAGGGTATGGAGGAAGGACAAAGTCACTATTCCAATGAAAACTTCTCAAGGCAAAGAGTAAGAACTGTTTTTGAACAGATTCTATTTTATCGGCATAAATTCCATAGTAAGGATCCCATATTACTGACCCATATTCTAATATGCTTTATTCACCATTTGCTTTATTCACCATTGATATAATGTGATTATTAAAATCTAATTTTGGATCCATTAAAATGCCGAGATCAATAAACGATACTACGGACATCAAATCTGTCCCATTAATGTTATAATAACATGAAATTGGATAATTCCTGGTAAAGCACATATGTTTACATTTTTTAGGTTTAAATCCATATTGTTAAAGTCACACCACAGAGCGAAGCTATTTAGATCGTTTCTCTCTTTTACTACTTTTAATGATAAAAGTAGTAAAAGAGCGAACTGTAAAAAATGAGATACACATACAAGTATATATCGTCACCATAAATGCCGGAAGACGTAACCTACATGAAAATCGAAATTCGGTTTTTGATGGAATCAGATACATAAAGCTAAAATACATGCTCTGGCAAATCTGCAGTTGGGGCTGCGGCGGAGTTTCGTAATCTGACGACGACTCACTTTGGTCTGTGTTCGCGCAGCATGCAGCAACATAGTCCCTGTCGCAGTCCCTCGCGTGCACAAGTCCAGAGCAGCCTATTAGATGCACCCACATCTGACATCTATTGCATCTCACCGAAGTTTGGATATGGGTGAAGATGCGGATGTGGCAAACCGAGCACAAATATATTGGTCCTGGGTTTTCATCCGTCCCGGCACGGATCAAAAGAATCCGGAGCAGGCATTCCGGAAATCCAATAAAACCCATCAAATATGGAAATTAAACCCCTCCTGGAAAACCTGAAATTTTTGGGTAGTATATTCTTTCCCAAGCAAAAATTTATGCGAAATCGGGTTCACGGACATAACGATTGAGGTCCCCACTGACATAATTAGGAAATATTTAATAGTCATTATTCTGAAAGTCAGTAAAAGGGATCCAGAAAGCTCAGACAAGTTCAACTACCACCATTTCAAAGGTCAGATCATGACATATTAATCTTATTTGTTTAAATTGCTGATGTAATTAACAACACTTAACTAATAAATACCTCGGGCCAAAATCTTGACATCAACCCTTACAAAATTTTTGGGTCCATTTTAAGAAAAAAAACTGTAAAAAGATCCCCCAACGATGTAGAGTGGAACATGCCGTGCCTTAATTTTTAGTTAACTAAGCTCATTAAAACTCCAATGAATGTCCAAAGTGGATAAACAACTTATTGAGGAACACTACTTTGGCAGTTCTCCAAGAAACCATAGATTTTGTAATTTCTGCAATTCTTTGTCAACCCCAAGTACTAGATAATTCTTATTTTAGTGTGCATTTGCTATAAATCGCAAAAAACCTTTATATATTTTGACGGAATTTTGTTTTGAGGACCAATAGCAAAAGATTTGCACAAAAAACCATATAGCTTTTACCAGGTCTTCGGAGTCGATCCATTTTTCCTTCGACTCCGAATCCAGGCAAGTTTTTTTCACGACTCCGACTCCGAGGGTAATTTTCTATACCACTGAAAATGAATAAAACCTGGACCATTTTTAACTTTTTCCTGTATTTGGACCATATATGTATGTTTATATGTTGTTTCCCTAAGGTATTTTCTAATGTATGTTCCATAATAATTTTGCTATATCTTACATCGAAAAGTAGCAGCAGAAACAATTGATTTCATAGACAGAGCGACATGACATTGAAATTATTATATCATCCTTGTGAAGGTAATGGCAATGCCGATACTTTAACATGCAAGGAGAGATCGCCATGATGTCTAAGCATTTCTCTGCATATTTCATCAAAAATTTAACGCTTTCGGAAGTAGACATGCTTTGTTCGGGACTATGATATATGAGAACAAAATCTTCTTTGGATTGTTTGTTGTAGAAAAGCAATCATAGTAGTTATTATTTAGTTGGCCATGTTAATAATAATCATAGCAGCCTATGAAATTTAATGATATATAGTAATGTTTCATGAAATATGTATTCAGTCTTCTCTCTGTTTTTCTTGTCAATAAATATCTTTTCATATATAAAACATTCTTGTTAGAACCAATGAAATCTATAGTAGGTTATGAGCGAACAAAAGGATAACGTTGGTATACCGCAATTTAATGTATGCGGATATGATGAATGGCAGTTTCGAGTTTTTTTTTTTTTTGTTTTTTTTTTTATTTGACTTTATTCAGTGATATTAATTTACAAATTTCAAATGTTGCCCCAGCGCCTAAAGGCTTTTTTGGGGCGAATTATTTAAATATAATCTAAAGGACGTTAATGTAATTCATTAATTTGAAGATTATAAGATAATATTAATATGATATTTTATCTCAACATTACAATCTACGTCAGAAGCATTTCAATGTTGCTTAATAAAAATGACTTAATCGCTGCCTTGAATGATGGTATGCTCGCGAGGTTCTTTATGGAATCAGGTATGTGGTTATATTCGTTGCAACCATTATGCTTAATTCCTTGTTTGCATATTTCCAATCGGCACCTTTCAATTTTAAGGTTTGAGTTATTTCTGGTGTTTATTGCAGTCTGATTTCTTTCAAATCTAATTGGGTTTACTCCTGTGTTATGCAAGGCCTTATATATATATGTCAGTACTTGCAGTTTATACAATCCAAACAAGGGTATAATGTTTGTAGCAATGTTTTCATATAGCTCTTTTGTCGGATATAACCGTGGTAAATTAAATACTATTTTAAGGGCTTTGTTCTGTGATCTTTGCAGGGACTTCAATTCCACGCTGTTTTTGTAGCCATATATAATTGCCATGTAGTTTAAGTGGCTTTGAATTAATGAATTATAAAGCAAAAGCTTTGTTTTCACATTAAAAATATTCTTGAATTTATACAATATTCCTATTGCCGGCGCTATTTTCGTTCTTAACTCTCTGATGTGTAAACCCCATGTTAAGTTTTGCTGCATATTTATACCCAAATATTTCAATGTTTGGCATTCGAAAATTTCTGTATCTCCAATAGAGACTCTGAAAGATGTGTCATTTTGCGAACAACGGGGTCGGAAACGAATAATTTTTGTCTTCGAGGAATTAATTATCAACTTGTTCAATCGACAATACTCCAATATGAGTTCAGCATCATGCTCTATTTGAAATTTTAGTATGACATCGTGATTGTAGGGATAGAGAAGGGTAATATCGTCAGCGTATATAACTAATTTACCAAAGAGTCTCAAATTAGATATATCATTTAAGTATAATGTAAATAACAGGGGTCCCAACACGCTTCCCTGCGGCACCCCATGTTCAATGATTCCACTATCTCCTTTCACTCCATTAATCTCCACATATTGTTGTCTGTTAGTTAAATAACTTTCAAATAGTTGGAGTTCATTTCCTTTCACACCGTAGTACGGAAGCTTGGCTAGCAGAATACGATGATCAACAAGATCAAATGCCTTTGAAAAATCATAAAATGCAGCACCAACTCCTGCATTTTTATTTAGAGTTCATATTCATTTTGAGAATTTGAACCTGGTGGATGTTTTAACGGATAATCCTCCTGCAGAAAACTTCTGCAAAGCAAGAATTTTTTAAAGAAGGATAAGAAAGCAAGAGACAAATTGGTATCGTTTATAGGCAATGATTGTCTGGGATACGTTCGTGAAAAGAAGACAGCCAAAGAGATGTGGGAGAGTCTGAAGAACGTATTTGCTAAGAAATCCATTACAAATCAAGTCTTGACCAGGAAGCAGATTCTGAACCTACGTTTGAAAGAAGGAGAGTCTGTAGCGGAACACCTAATGAAATATGAAAATTTAATCAGGAATCTTAAGATGGCTGGGGCTGAAGTTGGAGTCAGTGACGTTATTACGCAGCTTTTTATGACATTGCCAGAGAAGTTTAATCCATTAATAACAGCTTTACAAAATTTGAACGAATCTCAGTTATCCTACAATATGGTAAAAGAGCGACTACTCTTGGAAGAAACAAAAATGGCTCATCGTTCAGAAGGGGACGAAATTCTAGCAAAAACAGCATTTGAAGGGAAAAAGAATTTTAGAGGAAATTTCATGGTCGATGTCATAAATGCCGCACATTTGGACATAAAGCAATTGATTGTCGCCAAAGAGAGGCTAGAAGTACCTCAAAAGGATGCAAATTCACACAAAAGTAGAATAACAAATCAGTTTGTTTTATGGCAGATGCAGATCTTTCAAATTCTGGTAAGTCTTGCGTAACATTTAAGCTAGATTCTGGTGCAAGCGATCATTTGGTGAATGAGAAATGGTATTTCGATTCAATGTCAATGTTGGCAACTCCCGTGGAAATAAAAGTCGCTAAAGATGATCAATATCTGATTGCCAACCATAAAGGCGTAATCAAAGGAATGAGTAATCGAGATTTTGATGTCGTACTGAAGGATGTATTATATGTACCCAATCTCAGAGACAACTTACTATCTGTAAAAAAGATGACATCAGCCGGCATTGAAGTGCGATTTGTTAAAGAAAAGGCATATATAATGAAGGGGAAAGGCCACATAGGAACAGCATACTTACGTGGAAGTTTATATGAGATCAGTTTTAACATTAACGATCATGTGGTGAATTATTCAAACGTCGAAAAGAATCAGCTGTGGCATAAAAGATATGGTCATCTTGGATCAAGCTCCTTTAATGAACTGGTAAATAAAAAGATGTAATGGGCATTGATATAAAACCAGAAAAAATCGACCACTCGTCCACTATAAAGAATTCACTCTGATGTATGCGGACCAATTCATTCTGTAGCTTGGAATGGTTCCAAGTATGTTGTATCATTCGTCGACGACTATACCCATTTTACAGTAATATATCCCATCGCCAAAAAGTCTGAAGTATTTCAAAAATTTGTTGAGTATGAAGCCATGGCTGCTGCACAATTTGGTGTGCCAATTTAAAAAATAAGAGTAGACCAAGGCCGAGAATATTGTTCACATGAGCAAAGGAAGTGGTATGCCATGAATGGAATTCAAGTAGAGGAAACAATTGCCTACACCCCTCAGCAGAACGGGGTGGCCGAAAGATTCAATAGGTCGCTGATGGAAAAAGTAAGAAGTATGCTTCTAGAATCAAATGTACCAAAGAATATGTGGAACGAACCTGCTTTGACAGCTTTTTACTTAATCAATAGAAGTCCAACAAAATCTTTAATAAATACAACTGCAGCAGAAATGTGGTACGGCAGCAAGCCAGATGTTGGGAAATTCAAGGTGTTTGGTTGCAAAGCTTATGCTTGGGTACCGAAACAAAAGCGAAAGAAACTAGATTCGAAAAGTCAAAGATTAGTTATGTTCCGAACGGATACAAGTTATGGAATATGCAGGAAAAGAAGATAATAATTCCAGAGATGTCAAATTTGATGAAACGTGCTTTCCATATAAGGAAGATATCAACATAGTAAATCCTTTGAAAACACAAATTATAAGAAGTAACATGCAAGAAGAGGATGATGAGATTAGCGTGTCTGTTACTCTGACACCTATCGACATTACAGAGAGCACACCTGACATGGAGATTATTGATAATGATAATGCAGATTTACCACCACCAGTTACCACATCAAATGGAAATACTACTGAATCAAGTGACAGTGTAGAGGATACACCCAGAAGTCAACGTACTAGGCACGTTCCCAACAGATTCATGGGATTCAAGTTAGGATTTTCGGCATACATTAAAGAGCAAACACCTATGGACATTCCAGAAAAATTCTCGAATATAGCTGGTAGATCTGATGAAAATGTGTGGATTCAAGCAATAAATGACGAACTGCAATCACTGGAATTAAACAAAGTTTGGAAAATTGAACGACCTCCCAAAACAGCAAAATTATTGAAATCAAAGTGGATTTTCAAAATCAAGTATGATGGAGATGGGAAGCCATTAAGGTACAAAGCGTGGTTAGTTGTAAAAGGGTTTCTACAGAGGAAAGGTGTGGATTATAATGCACCTGTGATCAAGCTTTCTACTGTCCGTGTTTTATTAGCCATCGCTGCAAATAAAGATTTATTTTTATATCAAATGTATGTAAAGACTGCCTTCTTGAATGGTGAGCTGAAAGAAGAAATTTTTATGCAAGTACCAGAGGGGTTTCAGCACTAGGGTTATGACTTTTTGACATTTTTCCTCAAAAATGATTTCCTGTAGCAGGGATGAATGAACTTTTGCCTATTAATCACTATGCTATCGTTTATTCCATTGAAATATAAAAAAAGTTCACGCACAAATCGATTTTAAAAAAATAATGTTTTGAAAAAATATATGAAATGAAAAAAAAAATTTTTTTAAAAAAATTATTTTTTGTTGCGCGAATGAATAAATATAAGCCTAATAATAACTATAATAACGTTTATTTCATTCAAATATTAAAAAAGTCGCGAAAAAAGTCACTTTGAAAAAGTTTAAAATTTTTTGTTTTTTGTTAAAAAATTATATTTTTGAATAAAAGCGTTTACGACATTTTTACGATTCTCAGAATTGAAGAAAAATAGTGAGAAATAAATTTTATGTCATTTTAATTATCTCATGTGGCTCTAAAGTTTATTTTCAATTATATATCTGTTTTCAGTGACTTCAAAAAATTGTCCATAATTTTGATAAATTCAAATTTTAAAATCATTTTGTGCGTGAGGTTTTTCACCGAATGACCTTATAATTAAGATTTTATGTAATCTTATGGCAAAACTCATCACGCTGTGATACAGGGATATGAGGTTGTAAAAAAGTCATAACCCTATTCAGCACACAAAGATATGGCATCTCAACTTTTAAAATCTATCTACGCACTATACGTAATTTGCCCTATTTTTGAGGCAAAAATGAATAACAGCGGAATTAAAGGATTTTTTAACTTTTCAAATTATTTATGATTAGATAGGATTAGATTTCTCGGATATAAGGAACAACGGCTATAAGCATCTACGTATATAACGAAGAAAGCTATTTCTTCCAATGCCATTTTCATTAGTTTTCTTATACACAACAAACTGTTGAAAACGATCACGGTAGTAAGTAACAAAAATTTTGTCCCCGCGTCTAGATTTCCAAACGAATTATTAATACAATTTTGTATATTTTTTGGACATACGTTAATAAAGCCGACTTTAGTACACCTATAAAACGTATTTAATGATTCATATGTAAAAGAGAGATAAAATAAAATTTACTACTACCGCGCCGTTTACAAAAACCACGGATATAACGAACAATTTGTCGCCATTACTTATTTACTTGCAATGAAATTTTAAACAACAATATTTTTAATATTCATTATTTATTTCCTCAAACCAAACTTACACAATTTTAAGACTTTTTATTGAGAAGTAACTTTATAAAATCTGATAAATATCAAAAAACGGGCAAAATCGGGTTTTCAAACCTAGTAATACCAATGCAGAAGACTTTCAGTAATGTGTTCTAGGTGGCCAAACCACGGCCAAGCACGGTCAATTTAGTATAAGTCTATATGAAGTGGGTTTAAGAAAAATAAAATATTTGTTTCCGACTTTTTGTGTTTTTTGGTCGCTACCCAAAATGTTTATGCTAAATTATATATATATTAAATAAATTCCTCCCGCAATTGCCAATATATTCCATTTTACATATATTTATATTTGGTTTATTTTCCCGCGGTTTTAAATACATTGAAATAAGCCTTATAATATATATTTTTGTAAGTTTTCTTCGAAATTCTCACTTTGGCGGCAATTTAAACCGCGATAACGGCGATATTTTGAAAAATATCATTCTTAATATGAATTTTGACAATGTTCTTTTGACATGTTCTTTTTTCAATACCAACTAAAAAATTATTATTATTAAAATTTGTAAAATCGACTTTTTGCCTCAAATACTGTGCAAATTACCTACCGGTTTACCGGTTAAAATCAGGCACCGAAGTGTTGGAACGAGACTCTTAATAAATACCTTATCACATTGGGATTCAATAGATCAAGTCATGACATTGGCAAGTAGCTAAAAGGGTGTTGAGGTATATAAAAGGGACATTGCAAACAAAATTGAATTATGAAAAAGAAAAGGATGAACCTCCCTTGGTAGGATTTGCAGATGCAGATTGGGCCGGAGACGAAGTTGACCGAAAGTGAGTAAGTGGTTGGTTACCTTGGTTAAGTATTCGGATGTACCGTATCCTGGCCAAGTAGAAAGCAGCAGACTATGGCTACCTCATCGAGTGAATCTGAATATGTCGCATTGAGTTCTGCTGTTTCAGAAGCAATTTGGTTACGTGGCTTACTTCAAGATTTAAATGTCATTCAAAATTAACCTGTGACAGTTTATGAAGATAATAGGGGATATATATTCATGGCGTCAAATGTTGAGACTAAGAAATCGAAGCACATAGACATAAAGCATCATTTTATAAGAGACTACATTGATAAAGGAATTGTCAAGAAAGATCCTATCGGAACATGTGATCAATTGACCGATATCTTCACGAAATCCCTAAATAATAAATTTAAAAAACTATAAAAATGCATTGGCTTATATGATTGAGAAGGTGTGTTGTAAAAAAACAACCATAGTAGTTATTATTTAGTTGGCCATGTTAATAATAATCGTAGCAGTCTATGAATTTTAATGATATATAGCAATGTTTCATGAAATATGTATTCAGTCTTCTCTCTGTTTTTCTTGTCAATAAACATATTTTCATATATAAAACATTCTTGTTAGAACCAACGAAATCTATAATATTGTTTAATGCAAATGCCAAAACTTTTAAATGTATATAAGTGTTATCCGTATCATAAGTATTTAATGAGGTAAGCAATCCAAGACCAGTTTTTAAACTGGATCCAATCCAAAAGTTTGTAGAACCTAACATAAGCCCACATATTTTGAACTTTTGTGTAATTGTACCCGAAAGATCAAAATAAGCAAATAGGCAGACCAGTAGGTCTTTGCATAGAAATTGTTGTGATCTCTTCATTGAAGTCCAGTATGTTTCTTCATAAAAGAAACATATTGGACTTTATGTTGATGATCAGTACGATTTCTCATAGAAGACCACAAGATCGTTTATAGTAGTCCAATATGCCCTCTCATAAAAGAAAATATGAAAAGACCAGTAGAACTTCTAGCAGAAGATATGTAGGACTTCTATAAATTAAAACAAATGAGATCAATAGAGAGCTACATCTGGACACTAGCTTTCCACGAAATGTCGTGAAATTAAATTATATTAAAAGGTATATGCTAAATGCTTCATATTTCTAAGTTACATCGGTAAGGACTACACTTTGATCCCAATATATTGCCCACATAATGTCATAGTATATAGTAAGATACATAACGAAATATAATAAAGGACATATCATCAAAATGAACCACTTTAATAATATATAATATCAAATTTGGTACTATTAATCATGCGACAGGAATACTGGTAGGTTAGAAAGTTTGGGTATTATTCATTAGACATCGATTCCAAGAGATATGTTGCTTATTAGAGGCGGCTGCATTCCATACAATACATGTTAGAGGTCCTTATTGAAAGAGAAATATATTATCGGCTTAATTTTTGGAATTTCAATAAGTTACCTGAAAACTTTACATAATATTTTAAGCACATGTCCTAGAATTGCTGACAGGTAAAGCCAACTATTTACGAAGGCTTGGGTCATAATCTTGTACATAACGTTGCGATCCATATCCTGGTGGCATAAAAATCTGTAATTTTCCTTTTATATGAAAATATTTGTCTTAAAGTTCATAACTATAATGGAGGTTATTCTGAACGAACATTATCGTGAGTTTGCCCACTTTCTCCCTTAAGTTGAAACGGCGTAAAGACAAAAACTCAGGGGGAATTTTAGATCAGAATAACCCCCCTCCCACCTTTTTCGACGTTATTTGCCGCTAAGTTTCCGTCCATAAAGCGATATAAGACGATATTATTACGTCGGTATTTCATATTAAACTTAATACCTTAAGTCTGGATCTCTGAGTTTTTCAGTTTCCTGAAAATATAATAAAGTTTTGTCAATATGAATTAAATTCGCAATTAAAAACCATATGTAACAAAATTACTACAAAATCCCTCTAATATAGTTGACTTTATCTATTCTCAGCCATGTGGCTAAAATATGATGTAAAGTTTTCTAGCACCTAACGTCAGTAAAGATCCAAAAATTAGGCCGATAGTGTTTTCTTCTTTTAATAAAAGCCTTTAACAACAATAGGACATTGTCACCGTGTAAATTCTTATATGAAACTTATATCTTAAAATTGATGCCATATGGATAAAACTAAAGCTTTCTAACCAAAAGTCATTCTATGAAATGTTCAATAGTAACAAAATTGAGGTTTCATTAAATTGGTTCACTTTGACTGTGACCTCTGTGTTTAATGACAATGAGAATTACAATGATAATGCGTGGGTAATATATTTGGATCGAAGTGTATTACTTACCGATCAAACTTAGAATTATTAAGCATTTAAAGTATTATGAAGGTGGTTCAGCTTCAGCGTGAGTTACTGTATTTGTTTGTATTCTTATCGGAACCTGACCTCCATACAGAATTTCGTAAATGTCTTTAATTTTGCCTGGAGTTTGATTAAAATATTAATGGACATATGGACTGGACGGACGATCTGGCACACATAGCTTGATCGTTACATTTTGTCGATATATGAAGATTGGTATACCAAAAGGGGACCCCCTACGACTACTATTTCGTAGTGTCACATCCTTTTCACTTTCCACATTATAGTGTAGGGTGTAAATAAGTGGGATCTAAAACCAGTGTTCCAAAGTGTATATAAGTTTTGCCATAAATGTGATGGTATGTTAAATCGTTTCAGTTTGACGAAAAGGTGCAATCATAATTATATTGTCATCGAACTTTACATATCGTTGCAAAAATGATGTGGATCAATTGGATCAAAAAATAATTATAATAAAGTCTTTGCTTACATTTTTTCTCATAGTTTTCTTATAAAATGAATAAACGATTCCCAAAATTTATTAATGTTCATCTTTCTACCATATACAAATAAAATAAAAATTCTTTTGATAAAAGCTTCGTTCCCGTACTTTTAATGGTAAAACTCGTAAAAGAGAGAACTGTAAAAAATTTTTTCTCACACAAAAGTTTTTTGAAATAGTTCGGGAACGGAAAAATGGAAAATACGTCAAAAAAAACTGGAACAAATGACAAAGCCGGCGTATCAGCCAATCAGGCGCCGGCAACCATGTTACT
The DNA here is from genome assembly GCF_047663935.1 of Musca autumnalis. NCBI lineage: Eukaryota > Metazoa > Arthropoda > Insecta > Diptera > Muscidae > Musca > Musca autumnalis. Next base: position 61,716,919 of record NW_027411866.1, on the reverse strand, counting down.
ATTTTTTACACGCTCAAATTTGTCGAGTAATAAGTTTTTAAAGAGAACGCCATTCAGCGCCACTTTTGTTTAAAGAGAAGTGAACATTTTACAATTTTTTGTGTACGGGAACTGTTTTTCGTGTAAAATGTGTTAAATTCGTAAAATTTGTAAAAACTTTTTAGTTCTGGAACAATTATTAGAAAAAAACGAATTTTGACCGGAGTCGGAGTCGAGCTTTTTTCACGACTCCGACTCCAGCAAAATTTGTTAGACTCCGCCTCCAGACGAACGATAAACGAACAATTATTTACTTAGCTGGCCCATTACAGAACATTTGTTCCATAGACCGAACTAAGAAAAGATCTCCAATGCTCTCTGCTTTGTGCTTCGCTTTCTGGAATACCGCGCCTTGTCATCTCTTCATCCACTTGTTTGCGCCATCTATTCTTTGGCCTACCAATTCTGCGTGCACCGAATTTATACACATTTTAGGCGGTTCATCATCGCTCATTCTTATGATATGGCCTAGCCAACGCAATCACTGCATCTCGATACGCTTATCTATACTGATGTCTATACAACTCGTGGTTCTTGCGACATCTATATTCACCGTTAACGCAGATTGGTCCGTAGATCTTTCGAAGAATTTTTCTCTCAAACACGCCAAGCACTGTCTTATCTGCTTACGCAAGTACCCGGGCTTCGGAACCATACATCAGCACGGGTAGTATCAGTGTTTTGTAAAGCGTTATTTTTGTTTGACGAGTTGTGGCTTTGTTTTTAAAGTGCTTACTTAAGCCAAAGTAGCATCTGTTGGCCAATACAATTCTTCTTTTTATTTCACAACTGATGTCGTTTGTTGTGTTTACGGCGGTGCCGAGGTATACGAAGTCTTTTGCTACCTCAAAATTATAGGAACCAACTTCAACAGTTGGTCCGAGCTCGATGGACGCATTGCGCGTCGACACCGTCAACTCGGTCTTCTCGCCGTTTACTGCCAGACCCACTTTAGCAAATTCTCCTTCGGCCATCATAAAGGTATCGGTTACTTCTTTTACTGATCGTCCCATGATGTCTATATCATCAGCATAAGCAAGTAACATGTGGCTATTGTTGTAGATTGTGCCACTTCTTTTGACGTTTGCCTCTCGTATAACCTTTTCTAGCAGGTTGTTGAAAATATCGCATGAAAGGCTGTCTCCTTGCCTGAAACCTCGTTTGGTACAAAACTCTTCGGAGAGGTTCTTTCCTATTTTAACTGAAGATCTTGTGTCACTTAGAGTCAATTTGCAAAGCCGAATGAGCTTTGTGGGGATACCAAATTCAGACATGGCTTGGAATATCTTCGGGCTGTCGAAGGCTGCTTTATAATCGACAAAAAGGTGGTAGGTGTCGATCTGCATCTCTTGGGTCTTCTCCAGGATTTACCGCAGGGTAAATACCTGGTCGATGGTGGACTTGCCAGGTCTAAAGCCGCATTGGTAAGGTCTAATTATTTTATTGACCATGGGCTTTAGTCGTTGGCACACTATCCATGACACTATCTTGTAGGCGATAGGGAGAAGACTTATGCCCCTATACTGGAGCATAAAGTCCTATCTCCTTTCTTATAGACGGGACATAGTATGCTTAGGTTCCAATCGTCGGGTACGCGTTCTTCCTGCCAGATGGAGCTAACTAGCTGATGCATACACCTTATCAGCGTGTCGCCTCCGGTTTTAAACAGCTCGGCTGGTAGGCCATCTGCTCCTGCTTTCTTATTATTCTTCAGCCGGTTTATTGATGTCTTTACCTCATCTTGGCCGGGTGGTATACATTCAATACCATCTTACGGGATTGGATCTGTGGTATCTTCGTCGACTTCGCTACTATTCCATATCCTTAGCACACTATCTGTATCAGATACCAGATTGCCTTGCTGGTCTCTACAGGAGGATGTGCCAGTTCCAAAGCCATCAGTTTGATGTTTCACTCTTTGGTAGAATTTTCGGACTTCATTCTGTTTCCTGTACATCTCGATTTGTTCACACTCCCGTTTTTCCATCTCTCCCTTTTTCCTGCGTAAAAGACGTTTCTCCTCTCTCCTTTTCTCCCGATACCTCTCTCGTGCGCTACGCGTTGCTACTGATTGTAAAGTAGCCCCATATGCCGCATTTTTCTCTTCGGTAGCAGCACGACACTCCTGGTCATACCATGAATTCCTTGGTGGAGGTCTCTGGTAACCAAGTACTGATTTTGCGGCTGTTTGCATGGAGAGGGCAATGTTTTGCCATTGTCCTGATATGTTATCAGGACGAGGGGTGCTTTGATTAAGCAATTGCACCAGTTGAGTGGAATATGCTGCGGCTATCTGTTGTGATTGCAGCTTACCGATGTCCAACTTCCGTGTTGTGTCTGTTCGCACTTTGTTTGCTACGTTTAATCTGGTACGTACCTTTGCTGCAACAAGGTAGTTGTCCGAGTCTTTTTTTTTCATTCGTTTGTTTCATAGTAGGCTGCTTTTTTCTAAGGGAGGGTTGCTAACCCGGCGCCCAAACCCACGTTTTAACGGATGTTAAAGGCAGCTACCCCAGGTGACACCACAATTTTGGACTTTACAATACATTTGTTGTTGTTGCAAAGACCAACATTGTAAAAAATTTCATATTAATTGTTCGTCAATGGCAACAAATTATGTAAAAAAATGATGCGGTTTTTGTGGAAATCTCTTGCTATTGGTCCTCAAAACAATATTCCGTCAAAATATGCAAAGACTATTTGCGATTTATAATAAATCGGTCAAAAATATGAATCACCTACTATATGGGAGTGACAATAAAATTGCCAGATCTATGGTTTCATGGAGAATTACCATAGTTGTGTTCCTTAATGAGTTGTCTATCCACTTTGGACATTCATTGGAGCTTTAATGAGCTTAGTTAACCCAAAATTAAGGCTCGGCATGTTCCACTCTAAGGGTACTGGTTTCCGTGATTACCGTTATGCTTAAGCTCTCAGTAGCCAGAGCCGTTACGCACATTATATTTGTAATTTTCACTTATAAATATATTTGTTAAATAAATAAATAACCGTTATTTCTTTGCATAATAGCCGTTCCAAAGTCTCAGCAACACCCAGAGAAAGAATGACAGCATACGTTGGTCGAAATGAGCACGTCGTTGTCAATTTGACAACGAGATGGTGTCAACGGTTTCGAGAATAGACGACGTACCGTGTTCAAAGTGATATTAACACCATTCGTGGTCAGATTAAAAAAATTACAACAGCAGTGGTCAAATAAAATTGAGCACTCATGTGCTCTTATTGGCACCGTACTGTATTGATTTTGAACCGACTTTTTTCCCTCTGTGTAACTATGATAGTTTTTCACTTCATTGGTTGTAGATCAGCTATACGAGCTACAGGTTTCCAAACGTCGGCTTCTGCATTAGTATTCCTGCAATACCTACGGGGTGTAGTTTATGGCCCAGAAATTCTATAGTTTCCTTTAAAAGTATGATTTTAAATATAGGGCCTAAAGTATTTAAATTGTTTTATGTGTTGCAGTTGTTCTTCTTCTGTTGGGAATCCGATTTCGCTGATGTCTCTTCCAATAACGTCTCTATATTCGTTTATCAATTTATGTAACATTATCCGGGGTTTCGCAATTAATTTCAGATAAGGCAATTGGTTTTCATTCCGTTTACGTGTCGTTAATACATTAGCTTATTCCAATCGTTTATCTTGATCGTTTACTGTAAGCAGTATTTTGTTGTTCGTAAAAATGTTGTTTCCAAGAATAAAGTCTGGGGTAAAAATATGATCATCCGCATCGTAAACGTCTGCCGTAATTTTAATATCGATAGCAAGTTTTGTTGTCATAACTTCTCCGATGACAAACGTTCCTCCACACACTCCCTTATTGCGTAAATTACATTTTCTGCATTCACTGCCGGTATCAATCATATGATATTTTAAACCATTTATCGTTGGTTGGTGTGCCTTTAGCATGAACTTTGTGACAATCTCGGCATCGTTCTTTACGATGCGGTTTTGGGCATTTACTGAAAATATGTCTAGTTTCGGAGCAGTTGTAACACACTATCTTTGGGTCCGCTTTCTTAGGTTTATCGGCATCATCCTTTTGGTATGAATCGCGTTTCACCATTGGAGGTGTTTTGTTTCGCATTGTTCTAAACCGTATTGGTGTAATTGCTTATTGTAGATCTCGACGCTTCAAACCGTCATGAGTGTATTTAACTACTGCTGTTTCGCTTAACACATATCGTCTTCCTAGTGTTCGCATTCTAAAACAATAATCGCTGATGGACTCGTCTTGATTTTGTACCGTTCTTGTCATCTTGAAATAAATGTTTGCTCCATCCGGGTTCGTTTCGAAAAAGTTTGGTGTTGAATCAATCTACAATTTTCCTGGACCTTTTAACTTCCCGTATACGACTAATAACAGAAGGGTTTCTTCGCATTCGTTGCATTATCTACCATATCGATGAAATGTTCTACACTGAGTGTTGAATCTTTTGTTGGATCGTTCTCCGGTCGTAATTGGTTTTCTGTGTAGTGACTGGCTATCGTTGCTATCGTTTTCTGCTAAACTTACGGTGGTGGTGTTATTTGATGTTGTTTCTGTACGACTGTTTTCACATTTTCCAACATTTCTTTTAAAGTATTGATTTGAGATTGAATTGACACTTCTTCGTCTACACAATCAATATCTTCACACTCACCTCATCACTACCAAGAGCTTCTTTTTTGCCGCCGCGTTTAAATTTCGTTCGCGGAGTAACCGTTTTAATACGTGAACTTTTAATGTAAAATGCCAAAAAATAATGCTAAATGTTAGGTTATTTTTTAATAAAATAACATCTTCATATAGCGCCCATAGAACGTTCCCTTTCATTTTCGGTATTTTGAAGGTTTCAGCGTCAACCATCCGAAATGACTGAAATTTAATATTTAGTCTTTGAAAATTGTCAGAATAGGTCCACTTCTTCATATAACCCCCATTGAACGCTACCCCCGATTTTGGGTGTTTTGAAAGTTTTAGGCACATTATTCAACAGAAGGACAATGATGCCGCGCCATGTGAGCTGTTTTAAAGAGTTTTGCTACATTTTTCTTCTGATGTGGACGTAACTTGGTATTTTGGAATCTCAATGGATGGAAAACCTCCCCGCAGAAAGTTATTAACATAAAGTGATTAGCATCAGCTAAGATATTCAGTTCCTCCAAGGAATAAACCTTTCATAAACGATAGGAAACAAATTTTTCCTATTTACTTCAAAACAGTTCGTGGTGGAGGGTATAAAAAGTTCAACCCGGACAAACTTGTCTTTTAATCACTATGCAAATGGTTGCCATGATTACACTATGCAACACTGAAAATGCAAACAACTTCTAGTATGCATTTTTTGAAAGTACATATTTAGACTACAAAAACCCTAGTAGGGTTTTGTCCTGCCAGATCCAGTTCGGATTTTATGGCCTCATCTACACCGGGGTAAATCTACACTTTTTTGTATTTATCAGGCCTTTATCTCAAAAACGAATAGGAATCTGGCCTTGCTGTCTTCAACAATATTGTAGCCCTAAACTAGTAGAACTTATCTTTTGAAAATACCACATAAGAAAAACTCCATTTAGGGCATCAAAATCTATAAAATCTAGAAAATTTTACATAATTGCTTAAATTCTGGTCAGTATCGGCTAAACTATTGGGAGTTGAACCAAGTAACCTTTTGCAAAAATCTTCCAAATAAAGTTCTCAACAATTCTTTAGAACATTCTGAAACTCTAAAATGCTTACTTCATGTTGTTTCAGCGGTATTTTGCATCATATCTTTTACAACACGTATTTCAAACACAGTTCACACCAACAGTTTATTCTCGAATTTCGGATTTCACTACATTATTGACATTTTTATTAAATCGTCCTTGAAAAATGTACTGAAAACAACGGGATAGAGGCATTTTACAACAATGACATGTTCTGAAGAGTTGTGTATTACATTCCAGGGAATATTTTTCCAAAAGAAAATATTAAGAAAAATTAAGGGTTTTGGAGATACGGTGCGAAATGTATAAAAATTGTGGAATTTTTGCATATATTTTGAAATTTGAGGCAATAAATGTAGTTTTTCGAGTTTATTATGTCTCCAAATATTTTATTCTTGTCCTTATCTACAAATTTGCTTTAGTGGTCAGAAGAAGATTCGCATTGGTTTCAGAGATATAGCCTCGAATTTCTTTAAAAACTCAATATTTAGCCATGTTTAGATGGGGCCATAAAATCCGTGCTGGATCTGACACAACAAAACCCAACTAGGGTTTCTTGTCGTTTGGGTCTGTACTTTCAAAAAATCCTCAGTTCGAATTGTTTGCACAAGATCACCTTAAAAATGTTGCACAGTGTTATATTTTTAAATGTAAAGTCAACCAAAAATTGTATTTTTTGTAAAAAAAATGCAAAGAAAAATTCTAATTGCTAAGTGGAAATTCATTCTAAATTCTAAATTCAAAAAATAATGCTACATTTAGCTGCAAAAATGCTATAGTGGTGACACTGTTATTTTTCGTTTATTATATTAATGTTTACGTTCGTTTTGTTATGATCACTTTTCTATTGTCGCTCCGTTTATTAATCCTTTGTCCTTTTTCGTTCGCAGTCGTTAATCGTTTTTATTATTCCTACTACGTTCAATAATTATTGTTTTGTTTTCGTTACGTTCACCACTCACGATCCGTTTGAGTTTTTTAATTATAGTTTCGTTTCGTTTCGTTTCATTACGTTTGAGTTTTTCTTTACATCTGTGCTAGTTTTACATTTTCCGTTTGAGTCGTTTCGTTTGATTTGAGTTGTTGCACTTCACATCACATTTCGTTCTCTCCGTTCGTTTTTAATTGTCGTTAAATTTTGCAAGTACGCTAATCCTCTCTTTCCTTTGACATTCCAAATCGTTATCCCGTTACTTTACATTTCCCACGTAGGCAATCGATCACATTTGATGTTCTTAAAGGCGTGTATGGTCGTATGTATGTTCACAAGAATTTGTATACATATTTGCGTATGGGATGTTGATGTGTAACAATGTGTTCCCACCCAGTTGGAAGTTGTCTGCTATATGTCTTCAAGGTTGTTTCCAATCCATTGAAGACGGCTCGACGACAGCCCTTTGCGATCATCGACGACATTTTCACACAAATGTCGCAAAACTCGTGCGCGATAAGTTGAGCGACAAGGTAAGCGAAGTTGTCTTCATGGACGATAAAATGAACATTAACTTGTACCAAGGCACATTACAAGACATTTTCGTTCAGAATGTCACACATCGCACATGGAAGAGTGACAAATTTGGTGACACCGACAATTTTGAAATTTTTCTTTAATGAAATGGTCATCGCAGATTCAATTTCCTACTGGAAACAACCACATGATGTTTATCGTTTGTTTTTATTCACGTCATTGGCGCTTAGAAAAGTTGGTGTATTAGTAGTGGTAATATACTCTTTTTATTGCTAAACAATGGCATCCCAAAAATAAAGAGAGAATGTTTACACTTTTAAGTATGAGGGCGAACATCGCTGATTCAAGTACACTCTAAGTAAGAGAGAGGACCAAATGCAAAAACAACTCAGTGGGCGCCCTCTCTATACTTCTTTGCAAGGAAGCCCGTCTCAGGTGTAAACAGACAACATTTGGTAACATTTTGTAATAATTATTACACATAATACATAAAAAGACACAGCAGATACTTAGTCTTGTCTACGCTCCAGAACTATCACGTTATCGATCGATAAGTCGCGTATCTTAAGGTAAATCAAATAAACGAAAAAAATACACAATTAAATTCTTCAATTGTATTGAATACTATATTGTATTGTATTGACAACTCATTACATTATTTTTTATTTTCAGGCATTCTATACGATTTGTTTCAGGAAGACGGTAATCATCCGTGGTGTTTAACAATTCACTTCTCTAAATTTCCTGAGGATTTATTGGTCAAGTTTGAGACGAAGTAAGCATTAATTTTTTTTGTACAAATAAAACAAAAATTATTCAATATAAAGATCGAAGAGAACTGATGAGTTCAAGTGGCGTTGACCGAAACTATAGTCTTCTCTGTTTTTACCGCAAAATAAATCAATTTTAACTACTTAACATTTTTAAAATATGTTGAAAACTAAAAACAAAGCTGAGATTAATCTACATTACTTTACATATAACAAGCAATAAATCTGGCAACAAAACTACCAATGTGAATCTTCAAATTTACATTTTGATAATATATAATACTGAAAAGTTCTTATAACATCTCAGCAAAATGTTCGATTCCAAAGATGCCATTCAATCATGGGTGCAAGTGATATGGCATGTCATCGTTTTAGCATCATCATCGATGAATTTTATATGAGCGTGGACGCCAAAAGATGCTATTCGTTTTTGGATTCAAAGCATGCCATTTACACCAATGCTTTGACATGTCATTTTCACCAATGCTTTGGCATGTCATTTCCACCAACCCTTTGCAATGACATTAACATTTCGACGAGAGTTTTAACAACATTGGTTGTTATTTCGAGTTTCCGACAACATCAAGCCTATTGTAAATAATTAATCTTATATATTAAGAAAAATGTGTATAAATAAAAGCACAATATTTATCCCTATTGGATCGATGGAATGAGTTCAAATGCTGATGAAAAGATCGGATCTTTCACGACTTCGTTTAAACCAATGCAAAAGATGCCATGAAATCACGTCATCGCATGAAGGGGTTCCATGTGATGACGTGATTTCATGGCATCTTTTGCATTGGTTCAAACGAAGTCGTGAAAGATCCGATCTTTTCATTAGCATTTGAACCAATGAAAAGGAAGTCGTGAAAGATCCGATATTTTCATCAGTATTTGAACCCATGCAAGAGAAGTCGTGAAAGATCCGATATTTTCATCAGCATTTTTATTTATACACATTTTTCTAAATATATAAGATTAAATCTTAACAATCACAACGAAATCACAACCAACGTTGCTAAAACTCTCGTCGTAATGATAATGTCATTACATAGTGTTGGTGAAAATTACATGCCAAAGCATTGGTGGAAATAGCATGCCAAAGCATTGGTGAAAATTACATGTCAAAGCATTGGTGTAAATAACATAATTTGGATCCAAAAATGAATAGCATCTTTTGGTCTCCACGCTCATATAAAATTCATCGATGAAGATGCTAAAAAGATGACATGCAAGATCACTTGCACCCATGATTGCATGGCATCGAACATTTTGCTGGGATATTTATTAATTATAATACGACAAATTAATCTCTTTTTATCGAGAGTTGTTTTAAAAACCAAGATAATTGAGCTGCGGTAAATGTTTATATTTTTATTTATTTACTTACTTACTTAGTTGGCCCATTACAGAACATTTGTTCCATAGACCGAACTAAGAAAAGATCTCCATTCCTCTCTGTTTTTCCCTTGACTTTTTGGAATACCGCGCCTTTTCATTTCGTCATCCACTTGTATGCTCCATCGAAGCTTAGGCCTGCCGATTCTGCGTACACCGCCATGTGGCATGTATTCATACGCCTTTTTAGCGGGTTCATCATCGCTCATTCTCATGATATGGCCTAGCCAACGCAATCGTTGCATCTCGATACGTTTAACTATATTCATGTCTTTGTATAGCTTATATAGCTCGTGGTTGATACGACGTCGATATTCACCGTCAACGCAAATCGGCCCGTAGACCTTTCGAAGAATTTTCCTCTCAAACACACCAAGCACTGCCTTATCTGCTTGCGCAAGTACCCATGCTTCGGAGCCATACATTAGCACGGATAGTATCAGCGTTTTGTATAGTGTTATTTTTGTTTGACGAGATGTGGCTTTGTTTTTAAAATGCTTACTTTTTTTGTACAAGTTCCGATACAGGCGTATGTACTTGTAGGGGTTCTAAATCTACAGAGTAGTTTTAGAACCGAAATTAATTGTTGTCCAAAGACGAACAACAACAACAATTTCAATTATCACCTCAAGTGACATTCACTCTTCAAATCTTTTCTCATTACACGGGAGATTTGCCAATACCTAACCACCAGTTAATATGTCAACGACACTAGAATCATTGGTGCCACAAGGGACAAAATAAAATATATTTTATATTCTTCATAAAATCTTTCATATACAAACTACAACTTTTTCTTTATTCTTCATCATTTGTACACATACTGATACAATCGCTAATGAACATACAATATTTGGTCTTCAATACACTACATCATTTTCAACATCACTTTTATCATGTTGTTATGACATCAATACAGTGTAATGAAATTGTACTTTTTATATAAATCAATTCATTAACATAATTCCACATCTCGAATTAGTAGAACATTTCTTCTGTTCAAGTCGAACAATACTCTTTTATTGTTTTATGTCTCTTTTTGTTTTATTTGCCATACTTTCCATATTTCTGTTTTTATTTATGGGTCCATAGATATACCATCCAAAGATGGAATTTTGGAATGCTCGCAACTACATTTCTTTTAGTTCCATTTAATATAATGGATGTTATCAAATCACTGCCGATTAATATGTCCACTTGATCTGACTTTAGGAATCCTGGATCGGCAAGTTTCAAGTTATGAACTTCTCTCAAATTTGAAATATAATATGATTTATTTGGAACTAAACTAGTCAAGTTTGGAATGACTACGACATTTGCTTTTATATCGGAGTTACTTTTTTCTCCACACAATGTAATGCTACACATTTCATTACTACAAGCTACCACAGACCCACTAAGTCCACTTATATTAACATTTGATTGAATAGTTTTAATACCAAGTTTGTCTTTGATTTTTCTTGTTACAAAAGATCGTTTAGATCCGGTATCTAACAAAGCCCTTACAGTTAAGCTTTTCCCAGCAGTTTTAATTTTAACCAACGCTGTTGGCAACATAACGTCATCATCACTCATTGATAAATGCGTTTCTGTATTATGAATTTGGACTGCACCACTGGAAGTACATGGCATGTCATCTGTCGTGACATGTGATATAGTTTGTCTATTTGCCTCCGAACGAGGACTTTGAGAAGCACGTGTTGGTGAATTCGTACTCGTTGGAAATTGTGGCACATTCCCAATATGCAACTTCGTATGGTGCTTCTTCTTGCAATATAAGCATCTATGCATACTAGAACATTCTTGTGTTACATGTCCACTTTTAAGACAATTATTACACGAACAATTCTCCTGCGAAAATTCAATTCTTTCATTCACTGACATATTATTGAATCTCACACAGTTCTTTAGTATGTGGTTTTTACCACACATGACACATCCATTAGATAGTGTCGTATGCGCATTTTGATGCGCTGTAAATGCGTATTCAACATTGGTCGGAGGTACTTGTCTTCTAAGACTATCGATTCGCTCAAGAACTCGATGTCTGTTTCTTAGGGAATCTTCCATTTGAGACCATTTGGGTAGCTCTGAATGTGATTCGAGCGATTGTTCCCAAAGGGTCAAAGTCTCAATTGGAAGTTTGGTTGCACACAAATAAATTAATATCGGATCCCACTGATCCACTTTTACATTGTGTACTTTCAAAATAGCTAGACAGTCGCTAACTGTGGATTGTATTCTCTTGATATCTTCACTAGATTCAACCTTTGCTGGCGAAAGATTGAATAAAATTTTCAATTGATTATCCACTAATACTTTTAGATTTTCGTATCGCAATGATAATGCTTCCCACGCTAACGAAAAATGTTGATCACATAAAGGGTAACGATCCACAATTCTTCCAGCTTCGCCCTTGGTTTTACTTTTCAAATAATATAGTTTTTGGGCAGAAGTGAGTCTGGGATGATTACCATATATGGCCGTAAACATATCTCTAAGTGTTGACCATTCTTCATAACTTCCGTAGAAGTCTTGAGTGTCACAAGGTGGCACTTTTATGCAAATTTCCGACATATCAAAAGCAGCTGAGCTGTGAAATGGTGACGGATTTGTAACATCGCCTCTAGCGGTATTACTTTGATTTTTATCTTTTCTATTCTTTAACATTTCTAATAAATTGGCCTTTGTCGTTTGATAAATGTCTCTGACGGACTCAAACATTTGTTAGGCTTTCAATTAATATTTTTTCTCTTTCTCATCTTCTGTTGCAGTAAAAAAGACACATTCAAATGAACTGCGTACATTGTGGAAATCTTCATCAATCGATTCTATTTTAGTTTCTATTAAAGAATCCGAAAGATTTCTGGAGTATTTCCTAGTTTTCTGCACGTTTGCATAAGGCTGTCGGTTTTATAATTTTTTATTATTTATATTATACTATCAAACCATAACTATCGCTTTATTTATTTTAAAATAAAGTGTAATTATTTCGTAAATTGGTTTGTGTTTGTAGTATAATTTCCGTATTCTCAATAAAAATTTAAAATTATAAATTTTTATGAAAAAATTATATTATATTTTTAATTATTTGTAAATTTTATGTTATCTATTTATTTATTTATTATATTTTATTAAATTATTATTTTATTTTTATTGAAACTATTATCGTTTTAATTATTGTTTCGAATTCAATAATTTATGCTACGTTTTATACGTTACGGTCTACAACCTTACGTTACGTTACACTAACTCTCCCCAAGGATTTTGTCCACACTAAATGATAAATACTCGATATGGCAACAATTGACTGCTGACAGATCGATCAAGCACAACAATAAACATATGGCAATATTCGTTTATATGTTGTAAATGACAAACGAAAACAAAATAAAAACAAATGTAACAAAATGATGATGAGAATAAAGTGATGAGTGAAAATTATTGTTTTTTATTAAAACGATGTTATTGTATGTGTTAGATCTTCATAATATACAAACAAATCTGTTATTCTTTCTTTTTATTTCAATTTGCTGTGTTTATTTGTTGACTACTGTGTTAGTGTGTACAACAAAAAATGCAAAGGCGCCACATTCAAGCACTGAATATGGGCGAAAAATTTTCAATTTTTTCTCCAACAATTCGAATACAAATTTTATGCTTTTTTTGGCAAATCAGCCGGATCGTTTTTAAAGGCTCGAAGGACCATGTACAAGTTCCGATACAGGCGTATGGACTTGTAGGGGTTCTAAATCTACAGAGTAGTTTTAGAACCGATATTAATTGTTGCCCAAAGACGAACAACAACAACACTTCAATGAGTATAGACAACACAACAAGTATTCAGGCGATACTTACGTGTTGCTATTACGAAACTGGTGGTGTAGGTAAAATGAAACACTTAATTTAACTTTATAGACACAGGCGGTCTGAAACTCCGCTTTATTTATTTTGCGGCAAAGATGCTGCTTTCTGCTTCAAGCTTTACAGATAGATTGATTAGAATGAGTTGTCCTTTTGACATATCATTTGGCGCCGATAAATACAGATAGTCGAGGTTTTGGCAGGTATCGATATCGCCTTCCGATTGGCTCCAAACCTCGACATATTTATTTCCAATACAAAAAATTGGTTTGTGTATGCCTCAACGAGGTGTCGAATTCGAAAATAAATTGCACCACTCAAAATGTTTTAAACACCCGATGATAATACAAAATCCAAATTACCTTCGAGATGCGTTACATAGGAAGGCATCCAGAATACAAGGTAATACCCACTTCTGCATGTAAATATAGCAAATCGTTTCAAAATAACCAAAATCGGAAGATATTGTTATATAATTTCTATATGGTAAAAGCAAAAAATGTTTGTGTGGGCATCAATGTAGAAAAATGGGTTGAAGCCCAAAGAAAGTATACAGTGGTGGCCAATACATTTGCAACAAAACTGCACGTTTTAAAAAATTTTCTGTAAAATATTTTTTTGAAAGACAATTTTGGTATTTTTGCAATTATTTATAGTCTAATGCTTCAAGTATAACAAAATAAAAAGTTTTGACACGATATCCAACAAGAATTATGAAAAAATTTTAAAATACATTAAACGCATTAAAATTTAGTGGTCAAAAATATGCAACTGAGCCAAATCGCATTCAAATATCTTCAATATATTGTAAAATATCATTTATAATATTCAAATTATTTGTCTTTTTGTTTTGGGAAGTTTTAAAGTGAGTAAAATTTTAAAACTGGAATGGCGGATTTAGGGGAGGGGCATGAGCATGGGTGCAAGAGTCAGGAACGTAGGAAATAATCGAAATTTCTTGACATTTATGTTTTGGGTTTAATAAAATTCAGTGTCCAGAGTGCAGTTATATCGTTTATTAGCGAAAGTCAGAAGTCTGGGTCTCCAAAAATATATGAGCGTGGGGATCGGACCCTTATCAGAGTGAGTACTACTGATCTATTGACGTTATATCGGGCGATATCATTGAAATTCTATAAAGGCAAAACATTTTAGAAAGCTCGAAATTTCCTCAAGACAAAAGTTAAACTCTTCTCCGGACATGTAAAGGTAAATAAGCCTGTAAACAGTATAATCGACGAAGCTGGAATCTAACCCGCAACAAGGGCTTATCAATGTGCAACTCAAATTCCAACCTACTGTCTATATGACGTAGGGGATGGAAGATACCAAGGAACGGTCCTGACCGCCTTTAACATGGCAAAGCCCAGGATTTATTTTGGTCCCTCTTTCATCGCACGTGGACACTGACCTCCCCGTGGTGTCACCTGGGGAACTGCCTTTAGCACCCGTTAAAGGTAGTGAGCTAACATGTGCCGCGCGTTCACCCATAAGAACGTTAAAAACGTGGGTTTGGGCGTCGGGTTAGTAACCCTCCCCTAGAAAAAAAGCCTACTATAGAAAAACGGAAGAAAATAAAAACAAACCCCTCTAAAGTTGACGAACCCTGCAAAATTTTTAAGGACCATTATCTGTGTTTGCGCCAATGCGGGGAAATATGCAACGCCCAAACCAATAAATAAATCAAAACACAATAGTGGGGTTTTAGTTTTAAATAATAATGGCAAAGGCCGAGTTTAATAATAATAATAATAAATAAGGGTTGTTAAGACAGATTACCTGGTTTGCACAATAGCGGGGGAGCGCGACTTCGTATCGAGCGATAGAAGAGACGAAAGTAAGTCAAGTGTCAACGATCATAACATGAAGGAAGGGGGAGGCTTTGGCGCCATTCGCCAGTCGTTGAAATCTGTTGACATTGACGTTGACAGATCTAAACGAGGTTAACCCTTTAAGCACTAAAATGTGTTAACCCATTGTAAACAAACAATAATTTAAATCCAAATTATTCATGCCGGCCACCTTACAACACATTGCGATGTTGTAACTAAATACAATACACGAGTATAAATGTTTTAAATTGAATTAATTTTTTTGTTTTATTTTTTTTCCATTCATTCTATTTTTTTCAAAAAACATGTTGGTAACACTATATGTTACATATGCCCGACAACACCCAACCAAAAATGGTATAGTGGGCTATCGGCAACCCTGGCGTCGCTTGCACCCGATGAGTTATGACCCTGGCATAAACTTCCGGCCCGAGTACCAAGGCCACCCGACAAGTAGGCCTATTCTGTAACTTTTATTGATTAAAAAGTTGTTAAAATTTCCTTTGTTATTGTAACAACTACAAAACAAACAAATGAAATTGTTGTAAAATAAACAATGAGTAAAGTTGTTAAAAAGATACAAATAGGTACACAGGCCTATTAAAATCGGGATCTGCCAATGGAATACCTAAAAATGAGTCATGAATGCGCTCTGGGATTGCCGCTGTAGGCGTAATCGCATGGTCCAAATTGGTCACCATAGCCACAATTGAAATGGACTGACTCCGGTCATAGATCGAACTAACGGTCAGGCGACATATTTGGCTACCTTCGATCATAGAAGTAGAGAGTCGAAGACTATGCACCAGAGAGGAACATATATGACTCTGCCTACTGCATTGGTCCAAAACCGCCCTCACAATAGTGGGTCGATCGGACGACACAATCTTGACTATCAAAGTCGGGGATAGGCAGATACCTGTCTGGAGGGACAACAAGCCGACCAATCCTATCTGCGATGAGGGAGCGTTATCTGACGGACGACTATACGGACTGTTACGTGGCCGATATATATAATCGGTTTGCGGACGACGCTGACGATTATTTGTGGGTGGAGCCGCAGATGAACCCACAGAGATGGTTTCGGACTCGGTTTGCATGGTGTCGCTGGTAGAGGCGGGGCCGCAGATGAATCCTCATTATTGGATTCGGACCCGAGCTCGGATATTTTTACAGCCGCGATTGGCTCAACAAGGGCTTCTTCCACTGCAGCCGACGACATTCCAGTTTGGGGATCGGTGGGGCGAGGTTCTATAACAATACTGTCATCAACGTTCAAAAGTTCGTCATCCGAATAGATTTTCATCGACATACTATATAACGAGAACAGAACCATATTATTCGATTGCGGGGGTGTGGTCGGTCAGAACGACCAACTTTGTAATGGGCCGTCTTACAACGCCGTTTTCAGTTCGAACGTCCGCGACTCGAACGTGCCCGTCGGTGCCCGGAAAAACATTTTCGATACGTCCTTATTTCCACGACGTGGGCAGAAGCTGATCATGACGAACTACAACTAAATCGTCTATCGCTATTTCTCGTTGTGGAAATTTCCACTTATATATCATATGCAAATGCTTGAGATATTCATCTTTCCACCTCAAACTAAACTGGTGGGCAAGGGCCTGAACTTTCCTAAACCGATTAACTAGATTTAATGGTTGCTCTGTTATGAGAGGTTCAGGCGGGGCTAACAGGGGGCACCAATCAAGAAATGACCTGGCGTTAGTGCCACTATTTCGTCTGGACTGTCCGACATTGGACATAAAGGACGAGAATTAAGGCACGCTTCGATCCTAGCCAACACCGTAGCTAATTCCTCAAGTATGAATTTTAAATTTCGAGATTGCTTTCGAAAATGTAACTTGAAGCTCTTGACTCCAGCTTCCCATAACCCTCCCATGTGAGGGCACCAGCAGGTATAAAATGCCACGATAGGCCCTGGTCTGATAAAGACGAGGAGACGGAGTCAGCGCTTTTTCGGAGGAAATCTTTAAAATTCCTTTGAAGTTCTCGCGAAGCTCCAGCAAAATTTGTTCCATTATCCGAAAAAATGGAATGGGGACAACCACGTCGAGCAATAAATCTATGTAACGCAGCCATAAAATTAGCAGTCGACAAATCGGACACTGCTTCCAAATGAATTACCTTTGTAGAGAAACACACAAAGACACATACATAGCCCTTGGTTATTTTACAAGACCGACCTAGATAGGATTTTACATCAAATGGACCACGCCAGTATTTGTAAAAGCCCGATTAAGATTTGTTCTCTCTGGGGGAAGGGCAGCCATAAATTGACTGCAAGCACGTTTCTTCAACAAAAGGCACACTTTGAAACGCCGAACGACCAACCGAACCAATTTTTTCATACGAGGAATCCAATATTCCAATTTCAAAGTTCGCATCATTAACTGAATATCACCATGAACACATTTTTGGTGAGTATATTCTACCAACCGTAGAGCAAAGGCACTCCTATAGGGGACAATAATAGGTGTATAAGTTAGATACTTTGTCCCACAACTTCCCCTGCTCGATCAATCACGGATGCTGATTGGCGCACTGGCATCTCCTCTACAATTCCCTCTGCGGATACCGTAGTGTGCGGATCGCCGCTGGGCATCGGTTGTTGTCGGTTTGCTCGCCTTGTTACACTTTGCTCTCACTGGAATAATTGTAATCGTATTAGTATATGACATGAGATCCTCTGCGATCACTCAGAACCTCTGCGTTCACTTGTCATTAGTCATTTGTCGAAGAATAACGCCTACGCGTTATTACTTAAAGGCCTCTGTCGCCACTATCACCGATTACAAAAGGTAATCTACTTTGTTGTTTGAAAAGTATCACAAATAAACTTCAATTATATTTATATTAAGAATAAATACTGGTTGTTTTTATTTCTTTTATTCTTTTCTCCCTCCACTGCTCAACAAACGGTATCCTGAGCTATCGTTGTAAATACCTATGGATTTCCCCTCCCTCACCTAAACATTTGGTCGCATCGAGCCGGATAGAAACCCGCCTTTTTGTTGTCGCTGCTCCAGTTGCCTATTCCCTCTCTCTTGTATTGTGATACGAGATTTGAAGCATTTGTTGTTGTCTTAGCACGGACAAATATTGAAGAAAATTGCATCTCCTCTAAACAACAACAAATTACCATACTAACACCAGGTACGTAAACTCAGATTTCTATCAAAAGTGAGCTACCGCGAGTGTTAATATTTTTCGTTTGAGCAGTAAATAAATAAATCATTGGTCGAATTTCAATTTCCCTACGCGAGTGAATTAAATTCGTTTCACAATTATTACTTATACAGTCCACACACAAATTTGGTTTAAATCGCTGTTGTACTGATCATCCGACGTCGCGTTGATCATACAAATCATAATTTGCTCTAACTTATTAGTTCTCACCAAAACAACTAACACTCATAACTTCCAATCGTCGTTTCTAGCCTTGCAATTTGCACTTTGGTCGACTATTGTCATCACTACGTGTGTTAATTGCTTCATCCCTCCACATAAAGCGTCTTAGTTCTTGCTAAACTTGCTAGTTTTATTTCGTTGTACTGATCACCCTACGTCGCGTTGATCATACAAAGCATTCGGTGTTGTTACTTCGTAATATTCGAATTGTGGCTCTTCTCATTCTAACTGAGAACTTGCAAATATATGTATTTGTAATATTTGCAATAACAACATCCTAAAATTCCAATCACTTTTGCTCTGGTGTTGTTAAATTATTACACGCACTGATTTAACTCTCATTACACTTAGCTGTCTGAGTGCTGATCATTTGAAATTTATTTATTGTTGTTGTTATTCCACTAGTTCTTTTCTAACGAAGTCCTTTTTGTTGAGAATTTGCATTGGCAAATTTACACTAACAACATAACCTACATTGGTACTCTCCACATATTGTCGTTTGTTTCTCCAACCACAAAATATTTGGCGTTGTTATTTCCTCGTTTACCCTTTGAAAATTTGCCTGCAAATTTACAATAACAACG
The DNA here is from genome assembly GCF_047663935.1 of Musca autumnalis. Lineage (NCBI taxonomy): Eukaryota > Metazoa > Arthropoda > Insecta > Diptera > Muscidae > Musca > Musca autumnalis. The sequence goes on along the minus strand of NW_027411866.1, from coordinate 61,697,814 downwards.
CATCATCCAAATTCTCGCTGCACTGATCGTCCATTGCCAACCAAACACATTCGTTCGTTCTATTCTCATACTAATTATTCTACTTTGAGAAAATACATTGAATTCTAACAACAACGTTCCCGCCTTTTTGCCGCGTCTATTAGTAACGTTGCAAAAATTACCAACAAAACTCTGCTGATCCTCATCACTCACTTGCTTGGTCGTTTGCAACGTCTGTTGTTCAGTGGGAGCTTCGCTGCATACACATAGACATTTCTCTGCTAGCGTCGCTTGTGTGTGCAGCACAGTGGGGTAAGAAAGTACAAATAGTACAGTGGGGCAAAAGCACAAAAAGTTTTTTTTAATAATTAATTTTGAAAATTATTTTTCGATAATTTTTAAAAATATATAATTAATTGGCTACTGCTACGTTGGGGTTTTGGAATTTTTGGACAAATTCACCATACACTCGGCATTTATTGCACATATTACTAGCAGAGAACATACGTGAAAAATAATTGTTTTTCGACATTTTTATATTGTTTTTGGCAATATTCGTTAAACATTTTGGAAAATTGTTCGACTCTTCGTAGGGGTTTCGGTATTTTTGAATAAATACACCCTACTTTTGGCATACTTGCACCAACGTGTCAACCAAATAAGATATATTTCTGACAAATTATTTTATCTGCGCTGATTTATTGGGCAAACATTACTTTTTCAGACAAATAGCTTATTTGTCGTCGAATTTTGGACAAATACACCTTACCAGTGGTATAACTCACCTTGCTGTACACCATACACTTGGTAGCACCATATACATTCTTGTATATTTGAAATTTTTTTGCATTTTTTGGCCAAATTAAAGTAGTTTTTGTTCGCCCTGAGGAAGTTTCTTCAAATTTTCTCTTTTTTCGCCCTACTTTAATTTCAAATATAATTACACCCTGTTAAGATTCTGTTGTATTCTTAGAATTTTGGAGGTTTTGTGTGGGAATTTCTAATTTCCTGTGAGCTATAGCCATTTGTTCTTCAACTTGAATTTCATTTCTTCACCTCTCTTTGTTGTTTGTTGCAAATTCAATTGCAGATTTAACTTACAAAATGTCTGTCACCCCGCTTATTCGGTTTATTAGAGCTTCAGACATCGTTTTGAAACGTGCGGCTTCCTTTGAACAGAAAAGTGAAACCAAATATAACATACATTCTCTAGAAATTCACAATTCTGAGCTTCAAAAATTGTGGAACAAAGTTCATTGCACTTACGAGGAGTGCAAAAACTGCCTCACGACATCCGAGACTGCACAGACTGATGGTATTGATGTCGTTGAGGAAAAGTACGCCACATCCTACATTGCTTACCTTCGGTGCATTAGCACAATTAGTCGGCATCTTGAGCGCCTTAAACTCTTCTTCACCTGCTGTAGCTCCTGCAATCTCACCACCTCCACCAAATGAATTGTTGTTCGTTTCAAAGGAAACACCATCTCCCAGTTTGCTTTCTAGCGAGTCTTTGGCCCCTGTTTCTGTGCAGTCTACTCCTCTTGGTGTAATTGTCCCAACAGAAACTTCCACCACCACAACGTGTAGTACCCAGACTGACGACATCACCTTTTATTCTGAACAGTCTTCATCGGGTTTGCTATTGAGGGAGTCTATCCCTTTGCAGGTTGATGCTTCACATGTCTGTCCTTCACCTCCTCAAATCACCACCACCACAAATTGTTCTGCTGCCCCTATTGCAAACCACTCCAAGTCAACTGTCGATACCCATTATCTGCCTTTGCCTCCTATCGACATTGATGTTTTTGCAGGTGGATTTATGTCATGGCCCACGTTTAGGGATTTATTCACCACCCTTTTCGTTGAAAATTCGCGTCTGTCAGACGTTGAGCGCCTTTGCTATTTGTTGCAGAAAACCACCGGTGAGGCTCGCGAAATCGTCTCGTCATTTCCACTCACCAATTCTAGTTTCCCCTTAGCGTGGAAAGCATTGTCGGATACGTATGACAATAAACGTATCGTGGTGAATAGTCACATCCAGCAATTGCTCAATCTCCCTTCCTTGGATAAAGAAACTTGTTCTGGTTTGAAAACCATTCAGCGTGGGATTAGTAGTTGTCTAGCTGCAATGACCGTCTATGACGTCGTCACAGATCATTGGGATCCAATAATAGTTTGTATTTGTTTGCAGCGTTTGCCTAAATTGACATTGACTCTGTGGGAGCAAAGCATCAAAAACAAGTCGTCGTTGCCTTCTTGGAAAGACTTAGATGCTTAGATACAAACATTGACTTGTATCCAAAACTTGTATGGAAATCAGGTCACAAAGAAAGTTGTCTCATCTCGCTCCTCCAATAAAGTGTTGTCGGTACATAAATCTAACGATGTATCACATCCTCGATCTACAAATTTGCTGACAAGTACTTGCCCAATTTGTTCTGGCCAGAGCCACGTTCTTCGTCTCTGCCCGCAGTTTATTAAACTATCATTTGAGGACAAATTCTCGATTGTGAAAAAGCATAATTATTGCATAAATTGCTTATGTCGTGGTCATGCTGTTAAGAAATGTAACAGCAAATATAGTTGCAACTTGTGCAAACAACGGCACCATAGCCTTCTCCACCGACCACAGGTTAGAAGAGTTATTGCTCCGACCACATCAAAACTGTCTCCGTCTTTTACTGAAGTCAAAAGTCGAGATCACAGTTGTGTTTTGTCGCAGCCCCGACACCCTCCAGGCATTTCTACATTGCCCTGCACTTTTCCGGCTTTTACAAATGTCAAAAGTCGAGAGTCTAAGTGTACTATGTCGACCCGCTCTCCTAACAGACGCCAAAGCAATCATACAGGCACTGATACCTTGAGCGATAGTAAAGTTCATGCTTCGCCATCTGTGAATTCCCCTCCGGCTTTTACATATGTCAAAAGTCGAGTATTAGCTTCAACTCTGACAAAATCAACTCCCGCTTTTACGAAGGTCAAAAGTCGAGTATTTAGCCCTTCTTTGTCGCACTCAAATACCTCTCCGGCTTTTTCCATATCAAAAGTCGGGTATTTAGTCCCTCTTTGTCGCGTTCAACCTCCTCTCCGGCATTTACTGATGTCAAAAGTCGAGAACTTCGTTTGTTGGATCGGTCTTCGGACCACACCAACCTCCTCCTCAGATAATAGTTTGCTTTTGGGAACGGCCAAAGATAGTTTTGAATTCGTAGCTTCCCAAAAGTCTATTTTTGGGTACCTCCTCACCAGTTTGGTTCCTCTCGCCTCTAGTTCGTAATCTCGTACGTTATGTTGAAATCGACCACTATAGTTATTATATCTTGCAAGCTAAAATTGAATTGTTGAATGACTCGTCTCCATATTCTTGAATCGAGCGAATATCGGAGTCGATCATTTCTTAATTATTTGTTTATAGAAATCGCTAATATGAACTATAGCTCACTTGGGAATCTGAATTTACGTTCATGAATCTTATTACTGACATATTTGTATAATATTATTAATCTTTATCGTAATTATTCCTAGCTTTAATTTGTTGATCCACGCTTACGTGTATCAAGGTGGGCGGCAATGTATAAGTTAGATACTTTGTCCCACAACTTCCCCTGCTCGATCAATCACGGATGCTGATTGGCGCACTGGCATCTCCTCTACAATTCCCTCTGCGGATACCGTAGTGTGCGGATCGCCGCTGGGCATCGGTTGTTGTCGGTTTGCTCGCCTTGTTACACTTTGCTCTCACTGGAATAATTGTAATCGTATTAGTATATGACATGAGATCCTCTGCGATCACTCAGAACCTCTGCGTTCACTTGTCATTAGTCATTTGTCGAAGAATAACGTCTACGCGTTATTACTTAAAAGCCTCTGTCGCCACTATCACCGATTACAAAAGGTAATCTACTTTGTTGTTTGAAAAGAATCACAAATAAACTTCAATTATATTTATATTAAGAATAAATACTGGTTGTTTTTATTTCTTTTATTCTTTTCTCCCTCCACTGCTCAACAAACGGTATCCTGAGCTATCGTTGTAAATACCTATGGATTTCCCCTCCCTCACCTAAACAATAGGATTACGTTCCGAAGGTGCAAGTGTGGGCGAATTTACCAGTCTACCATTCATTCGCATGACGCCATTGTCATCTACGAAAGGATTTAGGGGAGCCAACAAACTCTTACTATCTAACGGCTTCTTGTCTAAGAACTTCTTATAATCGTTGGCGAAATATATTTTTTGAGCTGTAGTTGCACAATAATTACGTGCGTCAATAATATCTGCCGAAGAAATGCATGTAGGAGGATAGTAGAAACGGTTTCTATACCGGGGATGCGTTTGACGAATGAATCTAAACGCGTACACAATGATGTGAAGAGCTCTACGCAAACAAGAAAAATCTTCCAAAATCTCTTCAAATGGCGACGGAAAAAAAGAGAAGTGACATTTAACTGGGCGCGTTTCCATTTCAGTACTAATCGGAGCCAGATCACGAATAGACCATTCCGATTTTGTTTTACCTAGCCAGCTAGGACCGTTCCACCATAGGGGGAGGCAGACAATTCTGCCGGAGACAAACCTCGACTTCCTAAATCCGCGGGGTTATCTTCTGATTGGACATGGTACCAGTTGTAATTGCCAACATTTTCTTGGATTCGACAACCCTATTGGCTACAAATGTCGTCCAAGTATAGGGGGTTATCTTCAACCAAGCAAGAACTATCGTCGAATCTGTCCAACAATAAATTTGATTAAATTCCACATCTATTACCCGCACAATAGTTTTCAATAAATCTGATGCTAAGACTGCTCCACAAAGCGAGGCAGCGAAATTGATTTCAAAGGGGCGACTTTTGTTTTGCACGATAGCAAATGAACGAAAATGTTTCCATCTGGGGACTCGACACGTATATAGACTACCCTTGCGTATGCCTTTTCCGAGGCATCGGAAAAGACATGAAGTTCAGCAGCAAATCCTGGAACGTATTGAACCCATCTAGGTATCCTAATCGAGTTAACATGGGGATATGTTTCAATAAAACTTCTCCATTCAGCCTCAGAAGAACTTCCATTTTAGTGAAGAGAACTTCCCTTTTAGTGAAGAGAACTTCCCTTTTAGTGAAGTTTTTATTGACAATAGGACTCACTTCGAAGAAGAAACAATCTAAACTCGCATCCCACCTAATGCCCAAGGGTTTAGAACTACTAGCTTCTACAAACGATAAAAGTTGAGCATCTACTATTCGCTGTCCATTTTCTCAGCTCGAACTTTGCCGACGATAGTGCCATAATCAACTGGTCCATAGCTGCCAATGCAGTCTCGATGTCGTGAGCTCCCGTTAAAACGTCATCAACGTACATACATTTTCGCAATATATGCGCCGCGAGGGGAAACTGTGACTCAGTATCATCTGCCAGTTGAAGAAGCGTCCTAATCGTTAAGTATGGCGCACAATTTACACCAAACGTCACTGTCTGTAGTCTTGGACATGTTTTGTTGTTGAATCCCGATACAAATTTCTCTGAAGAGGCGAATGCTTTGAATCCACACGAACTTGCCTATACATTGGAGTAATGTCCGAGTTAAAAACGAATTTGAAGATACGCCAACGGAGGATCAAAAGAACTAAATCTTGTTGTAACGTTGGACCTACGTGCAATATGTCGTTAAGACTCTGCCCATTTGAAGTTTTATTTGAGGCATTAAACACTACTCTAAACACTACTGTTTTTCAAGGTTTATCACGGGGTGATGGGGTAGATAACACGAAAGGACATGGATTGAATTATTTGCGGATACTGGCCTCATGTGGTCAAGTTCCAAATATTCCGATAATACTTGGTCGTAAACTAGTTTTACTTCAGGCTTTTTCATTAAAGAATTCTCGTTCCGAAAATATTGCTTGAGGACGTTCGTGCGAGACTCTCCCAACTATCCGATAGCGCTAATCTCAGATTTAATCGGCAGCGTAACAATATACCTACCCTCTGAGTCCCTACGAGTAGTTCGGACGTAATTCTCCTCACAAAAACGGTCCGATGGGGATAATATTTTGCGTTTGGGAGTCTCCTCGATTTCCCAGAATCTCAAAAGGGTTTTGTTTGTTTTTGTCTTCCTCTGCTACCTCCACAGTCGTGGCAGAAGTTCGGACTTGTGTTGCAGGGACAGTACCCGTAACAAGCCAGCCAAATACAGAAATTTGAGCCAGTAGTGCTCCAGACAAAATGGGACGACCACCATCTAGCAATATTTTGGGATACAGATCAGCACCTAACAGCAAATCGACAGGACGAGATTCAAAAAGGCTAACATCTGCAGAGCGAAGATCGGGAATTTGCGACCTTAAGTCAAAATTAACCATAAAATAGGGGAGATTTCCTGAAATGGTAGGCAAAACTAAAACGTTGGTTTCCAATTCCAGAGAAGTGTCGAAGGGACTGCTAATTTGAATACGACAAGCTTTACTAGCAGTGGCCGAGAGTGAACAACTAACTCCTGAAATTACATCATTCGCAGAACGAACAGGAAGCTTCAAACGAGTTTGGAGTCGTTCGGAAATAAAAGAGGAAGCAGGATCTATCAACGCCCTAGCAGGATACGAAACGCCTAGATGAACAATATTCACCATTGCGGTACCTAAAAGTACAGCTTTGTTCTGCGCGGCGTGAAAAACTTGTCGGGGCAAGCAACCAGCGGACGTGGATGGTGCGCAATTTTCCAAATTAGGGGGGACAGTCGAAGAAGTAGTACTAGAATTTTGGGGGACATTGCTAGTCACGGTGGAAGTTCGAGTTGAATTATTCGATGTAATATCATCCCGATGCAACAAAGTATGGTGGGTCTTATTACACTTCGAACACCGACGTTTGCTATCACAATTCTTTACTTCATGATCGTTCCTAAGACAATTAATACAAAGATGATGACGTTTCATCACTTTGTACCGATCCGCGGGTTTAAGACTCTTAAAGCGGGGACAGTCATACAATTTATGACGCTGATTTTGACAAATTATACAATTTGAACCTTTCGAAGCGCGGGGAGAACGCGATGACTCTGAAACTCTGGTGTTTGAATGATGCGCTTGAACTTTACTATTATTTGACCGCTTGAACTGATCTGTACCACGCATATCACGAAGGCACATGAGCGTACGAATTCGCTCAGTGAGGAAGGCATCCAAGTCTTTCCACGACGAAAGAGAGGATTTGTCTTTAACACTCTGCTCCCAAAGAGTCTGAGTAATTTTTGGCAATCTCTGGAGACACAAAAATACTAATACCGGATCCCAATTTTCCGTATTGACATCATACACGGACATCGACGATAGGCATCCGTTGATACCACGTTGGATCGACTTTAATCCCGAACTAGTCTCACTATAGAAGACCGGAATATCGAACAAAACGTTCAATTGGTTGTGAACAAGAAGCCGAGGATTATCATAGGTTTCGACTAGTGCCTTCCACGCGAGCTCGAAACTACGATTAATTAAGGGGAACCTCGATACAATCTCGCGAGCTTCACCAGAAGTCTTATTAACGAGATGACAAAGTTTTTCTACGTCGCACAATGGTCCAAGAAACGATTTTCCTGGCCAAAAATCAAAATTTTGTTTTGTCACAGTTATTTAATTTCGTTGTTTTTTTGTTAGGTACGTAAAATTATGGTCTTTAAAAATAGTTTAAACAAATTACCGTAGCGTTTACACAACTTGAGCTACTTTATTTTTCCTCAGGTACTAAGTTTTATGAAATTCCAAATTTAGTGGACTACAACTATTGTGGAACAACATGGAACAATGTTTTGTTTTCACAGAAAGATGCCCGAGTGTCTACTCTTTCAGCCCATATATACTTTCGTTCCCCGGTCCGTCCGTTTAACACTTTTTTTAAATTTATTGAAATTACATGGATAAAATTTTGTGTTTTTCCATTCCATTTCCCATATGAATTACAGCTTTTTTACACAAATTACATTTTTTTGGAGTATATGAGTTTTTATATGAGTTATATAAGTTTTATGAAAACCCAACGTAATTTTTTTTTAATTTTTTAAAATTTTTTAATTTTCTGTATTTTTTCTTTTTGAAAATTTTTTGAAAAAAAATAAAATTTTTTTTATGTTTTTTTGCATTTTTAGTTTTTTATTGGCGTTTGACCATCTTTAATATACATAAAAAGATATAAAAAACACAAAAACACTGATATTTTGATGAAAAATAGTAAAAAAAATTAAAAAGTTCAACTTTGACCTTGAATTCCTCTGCAACTACCACACCGAATTTGACCGCTTATAATTCACCGGAAAGCTAATTGTTTTATCTGTCTAACAAAAAAAGAATTGTGAAAATATCTCTATCCGTTCAAAAGATACAGAATTTTGACCAGGAAAAAACGATTCTGAACCACTGTGCGTCGGTAAGACGACATTAACAATATATATAGCCGTAAACAAATCCCTAAAAGTTGGCCACGAATGGAAATCGCCTTCAAAAATGTCCGTATCGCACGGCGGTAGGGCAAGGTTATGGACACAATCCAAATGAGAAACTTCATCAATAGTCCTAAAACTGGCACTATTATTTCTCACCATAGAGGAAAGCGGAGTTTCTATCTGCGAATGATTTTCGCGAGAAGCGTGAGTCGAAGTACTCAAATTGTTGTGCGTTGCTTGCGGGTTAGACGACTTAGCTATATTCTCTCCCGGCGTTTCTATCAACGAAGCAACCGAACCACAAATGCTACCATTAATAGAGGAGGTACGATATTTCTTGAATTGCCCTAGTTCCCTATTAATTGCTGACTGGCAGTCGACATAAATTTGAAATGACGAATTGTACTTCTGATCGACCGCATCGATAACCTCTTTCGTCGTCTCTACTGACGACATCACATAATCACAGCACCGTTCAAATTTTTCCTGTGCTTGTGTCCAAAGTTTTTCTAATGCACTAAGATGAAACTGTAGCGCATGAATATCAAGCTGCTCATTACGCATCGTATTGAAACGAGCATTAAACTGGATGACCGCATCCGAAGTTCTACGGAACATATCTATTGGGGTGAATGGCATTTTGAACAAGTTTCCCGAATCAAGAAGGGAAGGACTAAAGCACGATTTGCTCTTATAATGTATCCAAAAACCAAGAATTAAACTGATTCTACTTCGCACGATATACGAATAAACCACAAAAGGATCAAAAAGTTATCCACAAACTCCAAATGTTTCAAAAAATCGACCGAATTTTTCAAAGGTCCAAGAAAAATACCAAAAACTTCAGAAAATCAAACAAAACCGCACTATAGGGCCAAAGAAATCGAACATTTTCGCGAAATAAATGCCTTAAACCTCTCACACAAAAGTAAAATAGCAAAAAAATTGGTGTATAATCACCAAAATTATAATCTGCGATGAGATATTTAGCAACCAAATGCAAAGATACGACGCAAAATATGTGAAAAATTTCAAATAAATAAATATTTCAAATATGTTGTTGTTTGTTATTGTTGACCTGTTGAGTTCTAATTTTTGTTGACGATCGTTTGGCTTAAGGTCATTAAAAAGCTGTTGATATTTTTGTTGTTAAATTGTTATTTTATTTTTATCCAATATTTCAATTGTCTTCGACAATCATCTTCAGGGACCTGTATTTTAAAAACACAATTTTTCATTACAACAAGTTAAATATTAAATATAACACAATCAAATTACATGAATTTCTGGAAGAGTATCCGTTCCTTTCTAGTGGTAACGTCAAACTAAATTTTCTTTCGTCCGTGTTTATGCACTAAGTTTCTATACATATGCGCACGGTGGTCTGTGCCTGTTTTATAATTGATTCTTTTGTCATTCGGTATATTAATAATGTGTAGCATCTCTAACATAAAGCGTCTTTTATAGTTATTTTCCGTTGCTAGTATCTCCACATCATTCAAATTGGGTTTATGTCCAGTTAATGTACAATGCGCTCCTAATGCTGTCTTCTGTTCTACAGGTTTGTCAGGTTTTTGATCGGACTTGTGTCCAGAAATTCTTGTCTTCAGTTTGGTTTTTGTCGTGCCAACATATACCTTATGGCATATGTTGGTTTCGTCCCCATTACATATTATCTTATATATTAAATTGCACCTGTCCTCTTTTTTAGTCTTTGTTTTTGTATTGCTTAACATATTCTTAACATTGTTATTAGTTTTTAAAGCTAGTTGGTAGTATTGTCTATTATATGTGTTTGATTTGCAGAGCCGCTCGGAAAATCCAGGGATGTACGTTATTGGTTTGTATTTTCTTCCTTCTTCTGTTTCTTTCTTTATATGCTTCGTTTTGGAAAGTTTGATCAAATCGTTAATGGTTTTGTGTGGAAATTCATTTTTGGTTAGTATTTGGCGTATTTTCAGCTCATTTGCGGGATGAAATTCTGGGTCACTTATACTAAATATTCTATTGATGAAGTTTGTACCTGTGTTTATTTTTGTACGTCGTGGGTGTTTGGAATGAAAATTGATCAAACGTCCAGATGCCGTTGGTTTTTGATACCAGTCTAACTTAATAGTATTGCCTTGTCGAATAATGACTGCGTCCAAGTACGGTAATTTATTATTTTCTTCGAGTTCGTGCGTAAATTGTATGCTCTTATCAAATGAATTTAATGCTCTTAAAGTATTTTCGACTTCCGTTTTCTTCACTATACAAAATATATCATCTACGTACTTGGTTAATAACTTTGGTTTCGTCGTCAGTTTTTTCATTGTAGCGTCTAATAACTCCTCCATTACTATGTCTGCAATTATCGGTGACGCTGGAGAACCCATGGGAAGCCCCTTTCTTTGTTCGTACACCTTGTCTTCGTATAAGAAATATCGTGAGTCTTTTATGCAAAGAGTCAGTATTTCTAAAAATAAATCCTTGGGTATTTTTGTGCGTTCTTTGAGTACATGACTTTAATATTTACATGGAGAGCGAAAATATTCTTCGTATGAAATATGACAACAGCGACAAGACGAGAAACTTCAACAAATATCAAGCACTGAAGCAAAAAGAACAAGCAGCACTTCATATACAACAACACGACGATTGGTTCAATAACAAAACCAATGTAAACATACCTAATGATGTTCAGTGGCTGTTATCTATGGGACCGAAGTATGCTTTGCCAACAACAAAAACAAGCTTCCCCTTACTAAATGTAATCGCAGAGAGTGAAGATTGCATTCAAACATTGGACAACAAAGAAGAGCAAGAAAATGCCAGAATAAAAGTAGTCTCTCTCATCGACGACCACTTAAAACATACCAAATTGAGCATTAGAGATAGAATCATAATTGACACAGTGGGTAAAACAAAACGATTTATAAAAGAAAACAAAGACATATTAATATTGAATGCAGATAAGGGAGGGAAGACTGTGGCCATGTATAAAAATGATTATGAAACTAAAATGAAAAATATTCTACAAGACATGTGCACATACAGAAGACAAAAAGGGATCCAACTACGGCACTACAAAATAAAAATAATAAATTAATTGACAAATTATACAACATGAATATTATAGACGCTATCGAGAAAAAACAAATTAACAACAAACACAGCGATTGCACCGAGGATTTACGGCCTCCCGAAAGTCCACAAAGATGGAACACCTTTACGACCTATTTGCTCCTCGATAAATTCACCCGTATATGGTCTTTCAAAGTATATTGTGGAGATACTCAAACATCTAACAAAGGACTCGACATTTAACATTAAGGACGCGTTAGATCTTAGAACTAAAATTGGCAATATAAACATAAACGACGATGAAATCTTAATATCCTTTGACGTAATTTCTCTCTTCCCAAGCGTACCGATAAATTTAGCTGCAAAGACGATTAATGAAAAATGGGATGTACTCAAAGAACGCACAAAAATACCCAAGGATTTATTTTTAGAAATACTGACTCTTTGCATAAAAGACTCACGATATTTCTTATACGAAGACAAGGTGTACGAACAAAGAAAGGGGCTTCCCATGGGTTCTCCAGCGTCACCGATAATTGCAGACATAGTAATGGAGGAGTTATTAGACGCTACAATGAAAAAACTGACGACGAAACCAAAGTTATTAACCAAGTACGTAGATGATATATTTTGTATAGTGAAGAAAACGGAAGTCGAAAATACTTTAAGAGCATTAAATTCATTTGATAAGAGCATACAATTTACGCACGAACTCGAAGAAAATAATAAATTACCGTACTTGGACGCAGTCATTATTCGACAAGGCAATACTATTAAGTTAGACTGGTATCAAAAACCAACGGCATCTGGACATTTGATCAATTTTCATTCCAAACACCCACGACGTACAAAAATAAACACAGCTACAAACTTCATCAATAGAATATTTAGTATAAGTGACCCAGAATTTCATCCCGCAAATGAGCTGAAAATATGCCAAATACTAACCAAAAATGAATTTCCACACAAAACCATTAACGATTTAATCAAACTTTCCAAAACGAAGCATATAAAGAAAGAAACAGAAGAAGGAAGAAAATACAAACCAATAACGTACATCCCTGGATTTTCCGAGCGGCTCTGCAAATCAAACACATATAATAGACAATACTACCAACTAGCTTTAAAAACTAATAACAATGTTAAGAATATGTTCAGCAATACAAAAACAAAGACTAAAAAAGAGGACAGGTGCAATTTAATATATAAGATAAGATGTAATGGGGACGAAACCAACATATGCCATAAGGTATATGTTGGCACGACAAAAACCAAACTGTAGACAAGAATTTGTGGACACAAGTCCGATCAAAAACCTGACAAACCTGTAGAACAGAAGACAGCATTAGGAGCGCATTGTACATTAACTGGACATAAACCCAATATGAATGATGTGGAGATACTAGCAACGGAAAATAACTATAAAAGACGCTTTACGTTAGAGATGCTACACATTATTAATATACCGAATGACAAAAGAATCAATTATAAAACAGACACATACCACTGTGCACATATGTATAGAAACTTAGTGCATAAACACGGACGAAAGAAAACTTAGTTTGACGTTACCACTAGAAAGGAACGGATACTGTTCCAGAAATTCATGTAATTTGATTGTGTTTTATTTAATATTTAACTTGTTGTAATGAAAAATTGTGTTTTTAAAATACAGATCCCTGAAGATGATTGTCGAAGACAATTGAAATATTGGATAAAAATAAAATAACAATTTAACAACAAAAATATCAACAGCTTTTTAATGACCTTAAGCCAAACGATCGTCAACAAAAATATTTCAAATATATTCCAAAAATATCAATAAATATATAAAAATGGTTATATTTTTATTAAATTGTGTATTTTTCCCGGTAATTTTCCAAAAACAGTATTTTCGCGCACAAAAAATTCAAAATATTTTAATTTTTATTATTTTCTACCGAAAATATTGAGATTTTATAACTTTTATTTCCACAGTTTACCTACTATTTAGGCAATCGAACTACCAAATGTAGCGTATTTTCCAAAAATAAATATTAAAAAATAAAAATTTTTATCAAAAATCTCCAAGAGTAATTAAAAATTTCAAAAAAACTTCACGAAAAATATCAATTTTAACACCTTTTCATTTAAAAATGTCGTGTACGCGTTATTAATTTTTTCAAAAACGTCGTTTTCTAGCACCCAATTATCAATCAATAATAATCGAAAATAAAATACAAAAATTTTTAATATTTTATGTTGGTTCCGTTTATCGAGGGTCACCTGTAACACAACAGACAATACCAAACTTATGTATGTATATTAGGGTTATGACTTTTTGACATTTTTCCTCAAAAATGATTTCCTGTAGCAGGGATGAATGAACTTTTGCCTATTAATCACTATGCTATCGTTTATTCCATTGAAATATAAAAAAAGTTCACGCACAAATCGATTTTAAAAAAATAATTTTTTGAAAAAATATATGAAATGAAAAAAATTTTTTTTTTTCAAAAATTATTTTTTGTTGCACGAATGAATAAATATAAGCCTACTAATAACTATAATAACGTTTATTTCATTCAAATATTAAAAAAGTCAGGAGGGTTGGCGTTTTTTTGTTTGGGATGACGACTTCTATTTTGTTTTTCAAAATAGTCAGGCTTAATCCCATAGTCGTTGTTTTAATATTTTATTAAAACAACTTTAATTTATTAGTGGTAAAAAATTGGCGATGTTTACCAAGGGGTAAGGCAGGGAATACTATAGTTTCAGATCTCGCCACAGATCTTCATCAGTTCCCTTATTTCTTGTTTTTCAACAAGAAACTTTTTATACCCAAGTGTCAATTGCTAGCTCAAATAGATACGTGCGCAAAGAAACACTCTGATCGAGAATTTCTTTGGCACTACCTAAACTCTAGCAACTTCAACCCTCCTAATTGTGAGACCGGGCACCGTCAAAATGTTGTTTATTGCTGTAGTATGCAATACCAACAAACTAGTTATGTGCTTTTTCGTCGAGAATCGACGAACGCATAGCAGTGGGAAAAATTTGGATTTGTTTGCAAGTGAAGTTGCTAGAGTTTAGGTAGTGCCAAAGAAATTCTCGATCAGAGTGTTTCTTTGCGCACGTATCTATTTGAGCTAGCAATTGACACTTGGGTATAAAAAGTTTCTTGTTGAAAAACAAGAAATAAGGGAACTGATGAAGATCTGTGGCGAGATCTGAAACTATAGTATTCCCTGCCTTACCCCTTGGTAAACATCGCCAATTTTTTCCCACTAATAAATTAAAGTTGTTTTAATAAAATATTAAAACAACGACTATGGGATTAAGCCTGACTATTTTGAAAAACAAAATAGAAGTCGTCATCCCAAACAAAAAAACGCCAACCCTCCTAATTGTGAGACCGGGCACCGTCAAAATGTTGTTTATTGCTGTAGTATGCAATACCAACAAACTAGTTATGTGCTTTTTCGTCGAGAATCGACGAACGCATAGCAGTGGGAAAAATTTGGATTTGTTTGCAAGTGAAGTTGCTAGAGTTTAGGTAGTGCCAAAGAAATTCTCGATCAGAGTGTTTCTTTGCGCACTTATCTATTTGAGCTAGCAATTGACACTTGGGTATAAAAAGTTTCTTGTTGAAAAACAAGAAATAAGGGAACTGATGAAGATCTGTGGCGAGATCTGAAACTATAGTATTCCCTGCCTTACCCCTTGGTAAACATCGCCAATTTTTTCCCACTAATAAATTAAAGTTGTTTTAATAAAATATTAAAACAACGACTATGGGATTAAGCCTGACTATTTTGAAAAACAAAATAGAAGTCGTCATCCCAAACAAAAAAACGCCAACCCTCCTAATTGTGAGACCGGGCACCGTCAAAATGTTGTTTATTGCTGTAGTATGCAATACCAACAAACTAGTTATGTGCTTTTTCGTCGAGAATCGACGAACGCATAGCAGTGGGAAAAATTTGGATTTGTTTGCAAGTGAAGTTGCTAGAGTTTAGGTAGTGCCAAAGAAATTCTCGATCAGAGTGTTTCTTTGCGCACGTATCTATTTGAGCTAGCAATTGACACTTGGGTATAAAAAGTTTCTTGTTGAAAAACAAGAAATAAGGGAACTGATGAAGATCTGTGGCGAGATCTGAAACTATAGTATTCCCTGCCTTACCCCTTGGTAAACATCGCCAATTTTTTCCCACTAATAAATTAAAGTTGTTTTAATAAAATATTAAAACAACGACTATGGGATTAAGCCTGACTATTTTGAAAAACATTAAAAAAGTCGCGAAAAAAGTCACTTTGAAAAAATTTAAAATTTTTTGTTTTTTGTTAAAAAATTATATTTTTGAATAAAAGCGTTTACGACATTTTTACGATACTCAGAATTGAAGAAAAATAGTGAGAAATAAATTTTATGTCATTTTAATTATCTCATGTGGCTCTAAAGTTTATTTTCAATTATATATCTGTTTTCAGTGACTTCAAAAAATTGTCCATAATTTTGATAAATTCAAATTTTAAAATCATTTTGTGCGTGAGGTTTTTTCACCGAATGACCTTTTAATTAAGATTTTATGTAATCTTATGGCAAAACTCATCACGCTATGATACAGGGATATGAGGTTGTAAAAAAGTCATAACCCTAATGTATATACGTATCAAGTGGCTGACCGTCTAGGCAACGATATTAGCCGTATGATTTCTATGGCGTTTGTGTGTAGGTACACCTATTACTGATCACTAGTAAACGAAAGAACAAACAAACAAACCAATGCAATTGAAGTGCGTGTATTTTTTGGAGGTGATTTATGAATAATATATTAATTATTAAAAATGCAATTTTTCAAAAAATTTAACAATTTTAAAATTTCAATTACACCAATCGATGGGGAATTTTATGCACATTAAAATGACACCGCACATCAATATTTTATTTTCGACAGAAAAACCAAAAAATACACTTTTCTTCAATTATTTTGCTTTTTCTTTATTTTCAATTGCCGTCGGCAAAACAATATTTGCAATCAAGACGGAGGGAGACGGGGTACGCGACGCGTTGTAAAACGGCCACCAAGAATATCAACGACGCGATTGCTGTTGTTTTCACAAATTTTTTTTTCGATATTTATTTCTTTTTAAGAATATTATTTATTTAATTCCACCGGCACTTTTTTCACTGTACGTACCTGTTTGTTTTTAATGTAAAAAGATGATGGTGATAATGAGATGATGTGGTGGTGGACTGCACTGATGGTGATGATGATGTTGATGCTTTGCAATTAGATAAAAAGAAGAAAACAATTACTTCTTTTGACAACAGCTCGTTCGTAATCCGGCTCGAAGGACCAATGTTTGCGCCAATGCGGGGAAATATGCAAAGCCCAAACCCATAAATAAATAAAAAAACAATAGTGGGGTTTTAGTTTTAAATGATAATGGCAAAGGCCGAGTTTATTAATAATAATAATAAATAAGGGTAGTTAAGACAGATTACCTGGTTTGCACCCTATTGTGCAAACCAGGTAATCTGTCTTAACTACCCTCCCCCTATTGAGGGGAGAGCGACTTCGTATCGAGCGATAGAAGAGACGAGAATAAGTAAAGTGTCAACGATCATAACATGAAGGAAGGTGGAGGCTTTGGTGCCATTCACCAGTCGTTGAAATCTGTTGACATTGACGTTGACAGATCTTAACGAGGTTAACCCTTTAAGGACTAAAATGTGTTAACCCATTATTAACAAACAATAATTTAAATCTAAATTATTCAATCTGCGAATATGCACCTGGAATGTTCGCACTCTTTATAGAGAAGGTGCAGCTTACGCATTGGCAGATGTACTTGAAAAGTACAAGGCCGACATTACTGCCATACAGGAAATACGATTGAACGGGAAAGGCGTCACAACAACACCTAAAGGTGAGGCACTGTATTGTAGCTGTCATGACACAAGGCATGCGTTTGGTTGCGGATTTGTAGTTGGTCGGAGGTTAAAACACCTGGTCTCCAGCTTCACCCCAGTGAATGAAAGACTCGCTGCAATTCGATTAAAAGCAAAATTCTTCAACATCAGCGCTCATGCTCCCACTGAAGACAAGGACGAACAGACCAGAGATATATTTTACGAGCGCTTAGAAGAAACTTATGACCGTTGCCCTGCCCATGACATTAAAATTATACTAGGCGATTTGAATCCCAAAATTGGAAAGGAGAATATCTTTGGCCCAACAATCGGGAAATTCAGTCTCCACAGTGAAACATCTGACAATGGTATGAGGATGATAGACTTTGCAGCTACAAGAAACATGGTAGTTAGCAGTACGAGATTTAATCATCTCGATATTCATAAGGGAACCTGGCTGTCGCCAGATCAAAGAACAAGAAATCAAATTGATCACGTTGTGATAGATGGAAGACATGCAACACGCGTGTTGGATGTACGATCGTTCCGAAGTGCAAACATAGACTTGGACCACTACCTTGTTGCAGCAAACGTACGTACCAAATTTAACGTAGCAAACAAAATGCGAACAGACACAACACGGAAGTTGGACATCGGTAAGCTGCAATCACAGCAGATAGCCACAGCATATTCCATTCAACTGGCCCAACTGCTTAATAAAAACACTCCTCGTCCCGATAACATATCAAAACATTGCCCACTCAATGCAAACAGCCGCAAAATCAGTACTTGATACCAGAGACCTCCACCAAGGAATCTATGGTATGACCAGAAGTGTCATGCTGCTACCGAAGAGAAAAATGCGGCATATAGGGCTACTTTACAATCAGTAGCAACGCGTTGCGCACGAGAGAGGTATCGGGAGAAAAGGAGAGAGGATAAACGTCTTTTCAGCAGGAAAAGGAGAGAGATGGAAAAGCGGGAGTGTGAACAAACCGAGATGTGATGAAGTCCGAAAATTCTACCAAAGAGTGAAACATCAAACTGATGGCTTTGGAACTGGTACATCCTCCTATAAATTCGAGCCACATGGCGGTGCAAGCAGAATTGGCAGGCCAAAAAATAGATTGCGAAAACAAGTGGATGACGAGATGACACGGCGCGGTATTCCAAAAAGCGAAGCACTAAACAGAGAGAATTGGAGATCTTTTCTTAGTTCGATCTATGGAACAAATGTTCTCTAATGGGCTAGCTAAGTACGTAAGTCTATAATAACACCCAAACACTTCATCTCAATAACAAAGCAAGGCTTTGGTTTTACTCCAATTGATAGAGAGACCATTAGAAGATATCCACACAGAAAGATATTGCAAGGCAGAATTTACTAACCTTTCCAACTCAGGGACACCAGTACTCCTTGCGAATATGTGCACGTAATCGGCATACAGAAAAAGACGACAACTACCGCCAGGGACTGAATCAACAATATCGTTCACAAACATAATAAACAATAGTGGACCCAAAACTGACCCTTGTGGAACCCCGCAACGAAAACCACAAACATCAGACCTGGTCCCCTTATGGTCAACAAACTGAAATCTGTTCGCCAAATATGACGACAACAAAATACAGGCAGACTGAAAAAACCCATACCTCGACTTTAACTTGTCAAAGTTCGCCAAATACGACGACAACATACCTCAACTTTAACTTGTCAAGTAATAGCAAATGATTTATTGAATCAAAAGCTTTCGACAAATCAAGTCCAACAAGCAACATCAGTTGAATTAAAAAATCCCGAATAAGGTCAGTGAGGCACAACATATGGGTATCTATTTTGTATGTACTATCTGATGAACAAATAGTATTGTATAGGTTGAAGTCTTTGTAAAGTAGGCCGTCATGCCATACTTTATCAGAAGTTTGTGAAATATCCAGAAATGCAAAAGTGCAATTGTGCATTGATTCGAATTCAGAATTAATTGATTCTACTAGCCGATGAATCTGTTTTCTGTTTTCCGTGTTTTTTTTTTTAATTCGTATTAAATTCGTTTCCTCTATGACAGGCATTAATCTTTTTAAGAATAATGACTCATTACCAGGCTTTTGGATCATCGAAATTTGGGTGACTTTACATTTAGGTGAGCATTTGACTATACATCTGATATATGTATCTATCAAGGCAAATTGATATACCTTGCATACAATTATATCCATATTTCATTTGCATGCCCTGCATACAATTATGTCCATATTCGATTTCTAAAACTACAGTACTGCAGTGCAAAATAATAGCTATGCGAAACTGTTATGTACATTTACATTTAAATAATGCGGTTATAAATCCTTAAAACAATTTAATTATCTGCTTCAGTCGATGGCTTATAATGTGTCAGAACTCACAGGCTAAAATATTTTACATAAATATGCAACTATTAAGAAGCTCCGTTACAATTGTCTGTTCAGAAAGATTTTTTGGTGTGTAAAATAATAGTGTAAGCCAAGTAAGAGGATCATGTTAAAAGCTATTCATTTATAACTTCTTACAGTAGAAAAGTATTTTGGAATGAAAATAGATGAAATACAGACAATATGTGGATCGTCACTGCATTTAGTACATCACTGACCACAGATGGTCATAAACATAAAAAATAAAAATTTTTAAGGAAAAACATACCATCTAGAATTTTTACTGCTTTAGTCCCATTTCGATAGGACTGGCCGTTTCCAACCAAAATCCTGAAAACCTAAAAAAAAATAAATAAAAATGTGAACTTTGACTGCGATTTATTTAAAAATCCCTCCTGCAATTTTTTGTTTTTTGATTTTTCTCATCTATGAACATTGTAGTTTCAGAATCCGCAAAAAGGTAGTTCAGTCGCACCGTGGAACATATTTAAAAGTTATTCATTTATAACTTTTTACAGTTGAAAAGTATTTTGGAATGAAAATAACACCAAATACAGAAAATATGTGTACAAATGTGGATCGTCACTACCTTTAGTACAACACTGTTGCACAGATGGGCATAAACATAAAGATATGAATTTCCCAAAGAAAAACTTACCACCAAGTTGAAGATATTTGTGGTACTTTCTCCAAAATTATTTGTAATGGTCGAAAATTGTCCTACATATCCTCAAAGCAACAAACATGCATAGTATACATATTATTTTTGGAATTTAATGTAAAAAATCTAAGAAAGTGAAGGAAATAGGACCAAATCTTATGGGAATATGCTAAATAACTACTTTTATGGGTTGACAGGGCTTTCATTTTTGTTCTCCAGAAATTTGTTCTCTACAAATTTGCCGCAACTTCTTTCCATTAGTTACGGCTTTAGGAAAAATATTTTTTATTTGTAAATTATTTCTAAGTAGATAGACTTTGAGCACCGGATCAAGATTTTCTTTTAAATTGTAATTTTTGTCCATGTAGCTGGTCTCTAAGCAAGGGTGTCTTGGAATACAGAGGCCCATATCTCTGGAAGGATACATTACCCAGAATAAAATAATATATAGTTGGAATCAGCACAAAAAATACTACCTGTGAAAGTTTTTTCGAGAGCGACAGCTAAAGGAAAGATACGCTAATTTGCCAAATATACAGAAATAAAATCCCATCGATTTCCGAGGTATGATTAAGCCATAAAGTGACCTGGCTGTTAGTGCTGATAGATTTCACTATTTACCACTAAAAAATCGATATCGATTTTTATAGTCTAGACCAGGGTTTCGGAGTCGAGGTATTCTTGGTTCGACCGCGACTCCATACGGGTTTTTTCATGACTCCGGCTCCGGGCCGACTCCGGCTCCGGGCCGACTCCGCGAGCGAATTCCTATACCACTAAGAATGAATAAAATGTGCACAAATTTTTAATTTTTTCCTATATTTTGACCTATATAGGCTAATGTGTTAGTTTTTCCTTACATATTCATTAGAAATGGCATTCGTTCGAATACACTCGAACTTATCAATATTGTTTCTGCCGAATCTTACATTGAAAATTAGCAAACTTGGAAAGTTTTTGTCGGTTTTCCTTTTTTTGCACGAGTATATTCTGGACGGAATTCTTCCGCATGAGAAAATCTTTAAGCTTTCAAAATATGTGAAAATTTTGGAGCCAACTCAAGCTCGAAAACTAATAAACAAATAGTCATATATTTTTGTGGCCGATTTCGAGAAAAAACACAGTTTATACCCTGCATACAAAATACTAAGGCAATATTGTTCCTATAGACTTAAAATTTGGCCACATATTCTATGCTATTTATACTTTCTACTTTTGTCTGAAATATATATGTTGGGATCGCCCCTTAAACTAAAATTCAGCGTTCATATTTTGAACTTTGGTGTGTAGTGGATAATTTTATTGAAATATTTGAAATATATTGTGTACACCACTCAGCACGAAGGCAGATGGATGTTTTCTGGAACTGAAAAATTAGCACACTATGAGAGTTCGTGCATGAAAATATTCTACAAAAACGTTGCTAGGAAAATTTTATGTAGGGTCGGTCCACTAGAACAAGAAATTGATATTGTCATGTTTTCATTGTTCTTTCACTTTTACCGGATGCTTTCTCATGAAAACTTTATGATTATGTATTTCGTTGAATTTCGTATATTGTATTGATTGTGCAGAAAACTCGTTTACACATGAACTATATCTGTTCCTGGCGGACAGATCCGGTTATTTGAATGTCTACATCTAAAGCCCTCATTGAGTATATAATGAATCCTAGAAAAAGATTCGTCGTTTGTCAAACTACTGAGTTATGGCGGGATGAATCTGTCGTTGACCAACAACAAATTTATGATGCCCTAATTCAGAAGCGTAACCATCCGAATTTCATATACAGTTGAAATAAAAAATGTAAACGTTGATAACTTGGAAACGAGTAGACATCTTTTAACGAAATCAACGCTCAAACATTGGTTATATGGTATTAAAATATGCTGTAATTTGGATTGTATACTGTACCCTCAGCCTTTAGGCTAACGATAAAAATTTACCTCATCGAAATAATCGTCTTAGACTTTTCATATGTTTTGGAGTCGATTTAACCAAGTTCGTCTGTCTGGCTCGAGCGCATGATAATTCTCGAACGGATCAACCGATGTGGTCCAAATTTTGGATCTCGCACCTTTCCCAAAATACTTCAAAGTTTCGCTATAATAGTGCTTACAATAAATATCGAAGGTCCAAATCGACTTCTTCGAGACATAGATTAGGTTCGAATATGAATTATATTGGTTCACCCCTTCCGGTACCTCCCACACAAAATTTCAAATATCCTATTTCACCTAAACTTTGAACATCCTAAAAGTACTTCCAGACGTACATATATCAAGTGCCAAGAAGGTCAATATGGGACAAAATCTGCTTCACAAAATTTCAACATAAGGCAGTTTAACGGCTGTTCGAGGATCCATTGGACATTTTGACCAATGGTACTGCTTGTGGTCTTGTTTACAGCGATATTCAATTTTTTTAATTTTTTATTCCTGACAGTGACAAACTAAAATGACGGCTTGACACGATAACTATAAAAATCAATGACTTTCAAAATTAGGTCTATATTGGTCCATTCTTTGAGGTATCTTCTCCACAATAGTGAAAAACGTTTGCGCTTTTATCGAAGTCAAATTAATGTGAAAAAAAAATTATTCGAAATGCCCACAATCGTGAAATTATATATCCCAAATGTTTGAATATTTTTATTTTTGTCGGAAAGTTTAAACGTTAAAAAAAGGCTACGAAATTCTGCAACTCCCTGACTACAAATTTTTTTAGAAAAAACCTCCCCTGTGCAGGCAGAAGTGATTAATATCGAGTCCATGAACATCTACTCGTACAATTAAGATAGAAATAAACCGAAACAATGATCATTGGGGTATCAAATGGTGTTTTTTCAACTTAACCATTTTGTCAGGAGAGCTAAAATTTTGCCGAACTTTTTTCAGAGATATTTTTCGCTTTGCATTGGAACAAGCATTTCATCATGTCTACAATTCGATTATGTGGAGTAGCTTGATACTTCATTCACTTTCGCGTTTTTTATAAAATGCTCTAAAATGTTTTGTAAACAAACCCACTTGTTTCTTGTGTGTTTAGTAATTTTGACGTTTTAGGAATTCAGGAAAAACTGGGTTCATCTAGACCTATCTCTCGACTTATACCATGGTAAATAGTAAAAATATGCAATTCATTTTGATAAATGCAAATGCGAAAGTATGTTAGTTAATTGAAATCCAAACTTTTCATGTAATCCAACTTGGTAATCCCATTTATTAATAGTACGTTTATATATAACCGGATTTAACAAACCCACTGGGTTTCAGATGTCAATTCCTTTGCGTATACTTCAAATAAATCCTCATTAAGAAGGTTAACCCTGCAAAAGGCTATAAGAAATACTATGGTGAGCTTTATTCTTACGTTATTTGTATTTGCTCTTCTATGTCAGAAGATTTGTTTATTATCAATTATTGTCTACTAAAGTTTTGACAAGTTGATGGTGGCTCAGAACGCTAAGACACCTTCAACTTTGACTCATGCTGAAATCAGAAGATTTGTTGATTATCAATTATTGTCTACTAAAGTTTTGACAAGTTGATGGTGGCTCAGAACGCTAAGACACCTTCAACTTTGACTCATGCTGAAATCATTTTATTTGTGCCTTATTAAGGCGAAGGTCATTTGTTTCGTTCGGGCCGAACTGTTTATATATATTCCACTACATTAAGACACTGTATATATCTTTTCAACATATTCGCGAATGCAATTCCTGTTTTCAAACGCGGATCTATTTTTACCACATTCTGTATGGAGGTTCTCCCACCAAAAGAATTTCCGACTCCGTATTACAGACTATATTTTTATAAATTAGGCTAGTAGCTTTGAACTACTGAAAATTTTTCGATGGCGAAAACGTTGACCTACTTATATTAGCAATACTCTGAGGAATTTAGAAGCCAAAATGGCAAATATGAGCTAATGTCGTTGAAAATTCTGGGATACACCAAAACGTAAACCGTAATCATTCGAACGATTTTTTACATATTGCGTCAATTCTGTTGGAGAAATTGGTTAAAAAGTTGAAAATACCGGGGGAACTTTTGTATGGTGGCTATACCGAGGACTAATGTGTTCCAAATTTTAAACTTGTATCTTAATACTGTGGACCTCTATTCAATTTATATACTTCGTGTCAATATAGCATATAAAATCATCTAAAACCCTTTAAAATTGCGTTACGTAACTATACACAACATTTTAACTTTCATGATTTTTAGCCTTTAGGCTAACGATAAAAATGTACCTCATCGAAATAATCGTCTTAGACTTTTCATATGTTTTGGAGTCGATTTAACTAAGTTCGTCTGTCTGGCTCGAGCGCATGATAATTCTCGAACGGATCAACCGATTTGGTCCAAATTTTGGATCTCGCACCTTTCCCAAAGTACTTCAAAGGTTCGCTATAATAGAGAAAACTAAGCAACTTTTTGGCAGATTTTTTTCTTTATCTGAAAGAGAAAAATATTACGAATAATTGAGGCCGCCTGTTTTTATTAAAGCATTTTGCGGAGCCAACTCAAGCTCGAAAACTAATAAACCAATTGCCATATATTTTTGTGGCCGATTTCGAGAAAAAACACAGTTTATACGCTGCATACAAAATACTAAGGCAATATTGTTCCTATAGACTTAAAATTTGGCCACATATTCTATGCTATTTATACTTTCTACTTTTGTCTGAAATTTATATGTTGGGATCGCCCCTTAAACTAAAATTCAGCGTTCATATTTTTAACTTTGGCGTGTAGTGTATAATTTTATTGAAATATTTGAAATATATTGTGTACACCACTCAGCACGAAGGCAGATGGATGTTTTCTGGAACTGAAAAATTAGCACACTATGAGATTTCGTGCATGAAAATATTCTACAAAAATGTTACTAGGAAAATTTTATGTAGGGTCGGTCCACTAGAACAAGAAATCGATATTGTCATTTTTCATTGTACTTTCACTTTTACCCGCTGCTTTCTCATGAAAACTCTATGATTATGTATTTCGTTGAATTTCGTATATTGTATTGATTATGCAGAAAACTCGGATACACATGAACTATATCTGTTCCTGGCGGACAGATCCGGTTATTTGAATGTCTACATCTAAAGCCCTCATTGAGTATATAATGAATCCTAGAAAAAGATGTCTCAAACTCCAATCACATCAAAACAAAATCAGATCTTTCAATCGGCAAAACAAACACTGACAGAAACTTCTCCAGATGAAATTCCGTGCTCATCGAAGAAACTGGTGGGAAATATTGAGGTATCAGACTTGATGAGTATGATGCAATCATCTATGGAAACAACAATGGAGAAAAAACTTATGCATGTTGCCACAAAAGACGATATTGAATGCATTAAAAACCGTCTCTCAGATGTCGACAGGAAGTGTGAGGAACTTAAGAACGAAAATAAAACACTTAAATCTGAAATTGAAAATCTTAAAGCAGAACATTGAAAAGATCAGCAAAATTTAAAGCATCTTATTGAACAGAACAAACGCAAGAACGTCGTATTCAAGGGTATTAAGAAAC
Source organism: Musca autumnalis (assembly GCF_047663935.1). Lineage (NCBI taxonomy): Eukaryota > Metazoa > Arthropoda > Insecta > Diptera > Muscidae > Musca > Musca autumnalis. The sequence goes on along the minus strand of NW_027411866.1, from coordinate 61,671,824 downwards.
AAGGCTCCCCGAGAAAGTCTGTAGAAGATGTATGCAGAAATATACTTAAATTAAGTGATTTTAAGATTATGAGTGCACGAATCATATATTCAAATGATGGGAAGATAAGAGCTGTGGCGGAAATGGAAAATGAAGAAATGGCCTCTAAAATATTAAAAAATACAAAGAATCTCGCAGGAACAAACATAAGAATAGAAAAAGATTTGACTGAAGAAAGGCAACAGAACAGAAAAGTACTGTTGCAGCTTAAGTCAGACATTCTCAATATTGATAAAACCCACCGCATTTTTGTTAAAAACGATGCTATCAGAATCGGGACAAAATGGATGTCATTTTCAAAGGATGGAGTGTTAATGTCAGGGAAAACTAGAGCTGAAAGCATAATTAAGGAATTATACAACAGCAAACTGGACAATATCAATATGGATTATGAGCACTTATTAAATATTGTGAATCAAAAAAACTAAGCAATTGCAATATATCTAAACAAAACAGTTCAGATGAAGATTTTACACTAAAAATATTATCCTATAATGTTCATGGTCTTGCAAATAAAACGTTATACTCAGATTTTTTCAACTTTTTAAATAAATTCGACATAATTGCTTTACTAGAAACGCATATATGCACAGAAAATATCCAACAATTAAATAAATATTTTAAAGACTTTCATCTACACTGGCAACCCGCAACAAGAAGTAGCCGTTTTGGGAGAGGAATCGGTGGATGTCTAGTTGGCGTTAAAACATATTTACAAAATACCGATCTAAAATATAAATATGAAAGTAAATCTGGTATAGATTACCTTCATATAAAAATTAAAAACCACGATTTCAATCTCATCCCAATTTACATGAGAACAGCTACATGAAATGAAGATTTGTTAAAGCTTGATAATTTTTTGAATGAAAAACGACATTGAAAACCCAATAATAATTGGAGATTTGAACATTCGTATTGGAAGTATGCAGACTGACATAGAAGAAATATATAGGTCAACGTTTATAGCTGGTTTGGAGGAAAGGAAGTCTAAAGATTTAGAAATAAACGCGAGAGGAAAAAAGTTTATAGAATTTTGCTATGATCATGGTTTACTGGTTTTAAATGGAATGACTCAAGGAGACAAAGATGGAGAATTTACATTTGTTAGTGCAAACGGAACATCCGTTAACGATATATGTTCAGCCTCACAAAACATACTCGATAAAGTTTATGAACTTAAAGTCGGGAATAAACCATGGCCTGATCATATGCCATTAAATTTATCATTGGCTTTTAAAATATGTAAAACAGCTTTAAATAAAACTTCACTACTACAAAAACCTAAATGGCAAATGCATAAGAAAGCAGATTACCAGGCAAAGGTTGTGAATCTTCTTGCATCGCGACGTGAAAGTGAGATTACAAACTTTGCTGACATTACAAAATTGTGGAAACACAATCCAGTTCAATAAAAAAGAAATGTGGTTTAACCTACAATGCCATAATGCAAGATCAAAAACTTGTAAATGCTTAAATAAATTCAGAAAGAATAGTACAAATGGAAATAAGCAGAAATATATTGAAAGCAACCATCGTTATAAAAGCATATGTCGGAACGCGAAACTCGAATATCACGCCATCTTAGAAAGGAAAATAGAAAATGTACGAGATAGTAAAGACAGGTGGAAAATAGCAAAAGAAATAAGAAATGATAACGATATATTGAGTATATCAGCACCGTTGGAAGAACTAAAGACATATTTTCAAAGCCTGCTTAATACACCACAAAAATCGCCAGATATACAATATGCTCCCAAATATAATATAGATGAAGAACTAGATAGTCCAATTACAATACAGAAGTAATCAGTGTTCTTAGGAAAGCGAAGTCAAATAAAGCTCCCGGCGAAGACCGTATACCTTATGAATTTTACATACGTGCACCACACGAACTCTTACAAGGAATAGCTAAATGTTGCAATAATGCCTATAACCAGGGAGAAGTAGACTCAGCTTTCATAACAGGTATAATTTTTCCAATATTTAAAAAAGGGGATGCCACAAATCCACAAAACTATCGTGGAATATCATTTATGAACAGCTTACCTAAAATAATGATGGGCATAGTGACGGATAGATTATACAAATGGACCGAGAAACACCAAAAACTTAATGAATACCAATGTGGTTTCCGTAAAAACTACTCTACTTCAGATAATATTTTTAATGTAACATCAATTATCCATTTAAATTGGCGGAGAAATAAGAAAACATACGCTTTCTTTGTGGATTTTAAGGCGGCCTTCGACAATGTGTCCAGAACGTCAATGATATACAAACTGAATACAATAGGTGTGTCGACAAAAATGGTGAAATTTATAGAAAGTGTGTATAACTATACAAAGTTCATGGTATGGGATGGTAAAGCTCTATCTGAACAATTCTCTACATTTGCCGGAGTTAAACAAGGCTGCCTGTTATCACCACTGTTATTCGCCTTGTATCTAGACGACCTACATCATTTTATTGGAGGTGGTATAGAATTGGATGATTTAAATATACGAATATTGTTATATGCTGATGATATTGTTATATTAGCGGATGAAATTGACGTGTTGCAGCAAATGATTCATAAATTAGAAGACTACTGCGATATGTGGAATATGACTGTCAATTTAGACAAGTCAAAGATAATGGTGTTTAGAAAAGGTGGAAAGATCGCAAAAAACGAAAAATGGATTTATAAAAATTAACCGATAACCATAGCGTCAGAGTTTACATACCTGGGAATACTGCTAACTCCAAAACTTACTTTTAAGAATCATATCCAGAAAAGAAACAATGCATCTAAAACAAGTATCAACTCTACGTGGAAAAGTTTTCTAAGCAAAAGTAGCATATCAATGGCATCAAAATGGAAGTTGTTTTTAGCAGTATGCAGAGCTATACAGCAATACGGTGCACAAATATGGGAATTTTCATATTTTGATGAGACTGATAAACTAGAAGTATATTTTCTGAAGAAAATTCTTAAATTGCCAAGCTTCACACCGACTTACATACTTAGATTAGAAACATGTGTGGAACAAAGCCATATAACAGCTTTAAAAACTCATATGGATTACATAATTCGTGTCCTATTTGATTATCCAAGTAATCGATTACCGCATAAACTAGGAAAAAAAAAATAATACAAAAACAGATATATTAATTGGAAAGAAAGATCAACTCATACAAACATTGCAACTAAAATACTGGAGCACCGCTACTAACATGGCGAGGCAGACATACCGTTTTTATTCAAAATTGGATCCAACAGTAGGCAGATTACACATAACATCTCAAACCACAACACAAGATCAAATGTGGATATTTAAAGCCAGAAGCGACATGATAAAACTCAACCTAAACAAATTCGATCCAAATAGAAATCCCTTATGCTCGCTATGCAACACGCTGGAAATTGAGAATCTTCAGCATTTTCTAGGACGTTGTCCAGCTTTGAAAGAATTCAGAATTAGAATCTTTGGAACTCCCTTTTTAAATGAAGGGGATTTAATAAACGTATTGAACGGATATATTGTAAATTGGAGCCAGTTAGCAAATTACATACGAATTTGTGTAGAATATAGAAATCAATTATTAATGGAATTTAATTTCTAGCTTAACGTAATTTTGTACAGCATGTTAATAATACATTAATGTATAGTAGGCAGACGACCATAGGTCAGGGCCTCATAAGAAATATTAAAACTTATTTTTTATTTAACCTTGTTTATATATATTGCTTTAATATTAAACAAACATGTACTATGAATTTGAAACAATAAAAAATACTACTACTACTAGAAAAAGATTCGCCGTTTGTCAAACTACTGAGTTATGGCGGGATGAATCTGTCGTTGACCAACAACAATTTTATGATGCCCTAATTCAGAAGCGTAACCATCCGAATTTCATATATCTATATATGAATGATGTGTGAGTGAGTGAGTGACTGACAGATCATCGCCCAGACGAAACGGCTGAAGCTAGAAGCTTTAAATTTTGAGTGTGGGTTGCTGTCGGTGTGTAGTGGTGAGATAAGGCTGGGTTTTTGGAAATTCGAACTGGAAGGGTACAAAAAGTACTAAAAGGTACTAAATAAGGTACTCTTTGTATTAGGCAAACGGGAAGAGCTAGAATTCTGCAATTTGGAACGAGGGTCACTTATGGAGAGTTCGAGAGGTGTACCAAAGGGTTTTTGGAAATTCGACCTATAAGTGTACGAAAAGTTACCAAATTTGGTACCAATTGTATATTTTGAGCGGATATAGCTACAGTGTTCATATTTGGTATGCGAATCAAGGTTGGGAAGTGGTGTTGATATAAGGAAATGATTTTGGAAGTTCGTACTTATGTGTACGAGAAGTACTAAATGGTACTAAATTTGGTACAATTTGGATTTGGGTGAACAGATAGAGCTGAAAACCTGAAATTTGTAATTTAGATTACCGTAGAAGTGTCGATTGAGATATGGGGGTAGTTTTGGAAATTCATACTTATGTGTACGAAAAGTACTAAATGGTACCAAATTGGGTACAATTTGGATTTAGATAGACATGGAAACCTGAAATTTGGAATTAAGATTACTGATGGAGTGAAGGATTGAGGAAGTTTTGGAAATTCTTACTTATGGGTACGAAAAGTAGTAAACGGTACTAAATTTGGTTCAAATTGGATTTGGGTGAACGGATAGAGCTGGAATCCTGAAATTTGGAATTTAATTACTTTTGGAGTGTAGGATTGAGCTAGTCTTGGAAATTCGTACTTATGGGTACGGAAAGTACTAAATGGTACTAAATTTGGTACAATTTTAATTAAGTTGAACGGATGGAGCTGGAATCCTGAAATTTTGATTTAAGATTACTATTGGGGTGTGGGATTGAGCAAGTTTTTGAAATTCGTACTTAGGGGGTACGAAAAGTGCTAAATGGTACGCAATTTGGATTTGGGTGAACGGATAGGGCTGGAGTGCTGATATTTGGAATTAAGATTACCGATGGAGTGTAGGATTGAGGTAGTTTTGGAAATTCATGCTTATGGGTACGGAAAGTACTAAATGTACTAAATTTGGTACAATTTATATTTGGGTGAACGGATAGAGTTGGAATCCTAAAATTTCGAATTAAGGTTACTAATGGAGTGTAGGATTGAGGTAGTTTCGGAAATTCGTACTTATGGGTACGGAAAGTACTAAATGGTACTAAGTTTGGTACATTTTGGATTTGGGTGAACAGATAGAGGTGGAATCCTGAAATTTATAATTAAGATTACTTATGGAGTTTAGGATTGAAGTAGTTTCGGAAATTCGTACTTATGGGTACGGAAAGTACTAAATGGTACTAAATTTGGTACAATTTATATTTGGGTTGACGGATACAGCTGGAATCCTGAAATTTCGAGTTAAGGTTACTGTTGGAGTGTAGGATTGAGGAAGTTTTGGAAATTCGTACTTATGGGTACGATAAGTACTAAAATTGGTACAATTTGGATTTTGGGGAACGAATAGAGCTGGAATCCTGAAATTTGGAATTAAGATTACTGTTGGACTGTGGAATTGACTTAGTCTTGGAAATTCGTACTATAGGGTTTAGCTATGGATGTGGTTGTGGATATACGTACAATAAGTGTACGAAAATTACTAAATGGCACAGAATGTGGTTCAAATTGTTATTGTGTAAAGGGGTAGAGCTGAAATTGTGAAATCCGGTATTAGTATAGCAGTTGACGTTTAGAGTGGAGATAGAGAGGATGTTTTGGAAATTCGTACTAATGTATACGAAAAATACTAAATCGCGGTTGGGATATAGTTTTAGATAAAAGAAAGTAATTTTTGAAACTTATACATACTATAAGTAGTAAATTTGGTATCAGTTTGGTGTTGCCTGAAGGGATATACATAGGTGGATAGGATTTTTTGAAATGCATACGAATTCTAAAAATAGGCTGAGGGCTGGATGATTTATTGAGAAATGCTAAATGTACTAAATGCTATTAAATTTGACGTTAGGTGTAGCAATGGAGATGGAACTATATCATTAGTGCGTGAAGTGTAGAAAATTGCAATAAATTTGGTATTGGGCTAAGGAATAGAAGTGAAATTCTGATATATTGTTGATATATATTGATATTGAAGCAATGGTATTGGGTGAATCGATGAATGAAATTTGTTATGAGGATCATTGTTGAGATTGGATCAGAATGTTTATTTAAATCCGCCTTTAAATGTATGAAAGGTTTCTACATGTAATACCATTGGCATTGGGTGAAAAAGTAGAACTTAAACTGTAATATTTGAGCTAAGGTCCTGGATTTTAAAAATTGTACTAAATAATGTACTATTGTTTCTAGGTTAACACGAATTCGGTTTCTAAATAATGTACTGAAATCAAAAAGTCAAACGTACCTTTTCAACAAAATTGTTTTTATCTTTGTTGTCTATTCTGAACGTTATAGTAAGTTCATTTGAAAATTTAGATTAATGCGGCTAATATTATACAAGAAGGTTTTTACATCCTGAGAAAAAAGGCCTAAAATAAAATGTCTAAAAAATTAACTGTTATATAGGGTAACATCTTCTGAACAATGGTTTTCTACATTTTGATATCACAAATTCCAAAATTCGGTTGGCAAATGTGGATAAAATTCTAATCCGTTCTAATAAAACATGGACTGGAATTTAAAATGTAGACCGCTGTTGAAGTGTAGAAGTCTTTTTTGAAATTCGAACAAAACGTGTACGAGCAGTACTTGAAAGAAATTAAATATCAATTTAAATAGGTATTAGGACATCAAAATGTTCAGTGTTCTCCATATTAAATATTGTTTATTATTCATTTTGTATTATTTGTATATTATTTCTTTTTCTGCATACGAAGTAGCGGGCATTTTGCTAGTAGTTGAAATAAAAAATGTAAACGTTGATAACTTGGAAACGATTAGACATCTTTTAACGAAATCAACGCTCAAACATTGGTTATATGGTATTAAAATATGCTGTAATTTGGATTGTATACTGTACCCTCAGCCTTTAGGCTAACGATAAAAATGTACCTCATCGAAATAATCGTCTTAGACTTTTCATATGTTTTGGAGTCGATTTAACCAAGTTCGTCTGTCTGGCTCGAGCGCATGATAATTCTCGAACGGATCAACCGATTTGGTCCAAATTTTGGATCTCGCACCTTTCCAAAATACTTCAAAGTTTCGCTATAATAGTGCTTACAGTAAATATCGAAGGTCCAAATCGATTCCGGTACCTCCCACACAAAATTTCAAATATCCTATTTCACCTTAACTTTGAACATCCTAAAGGTACTTCCAGACGTACATACATATATCAAGTGCCAAGAAGGTCAATATGGGACAAAATCTGCTTCACAAAATTTCAACATAAGGCAGTTTAACGGCTGTTCGAGGATCCATTGGACATTTTGACCAATGGTACTGCTTGTGGTCTTGTTTACAGCGATATTAATTTTTTTTATTCTGTTCTTCCTGACAGTGACAAACTAAAATTACGGCTTGACACGATAACTATAAAAATCAATGACTTTCAAAATTAGGTCCACTTCCAAAATAGTCTATATTGGTCCATTCTTTGAGGTATCTTCTCCACAGTAGTAAAAAACGTTTGCGCTTTTATCGAAGTCAAACTTATGCGAAAAAAAAATTATTCGAAATGTCCACAATCGTGAAATTATATATCCCAAATGTTTCAATATTTTTATTTTTGTCGAAATTCTGCAACTCCCTGACTACAAAATTTTTTAGAAAAAAACCTCCCCTGTGCAGGCAGAAGTGATTAATATCGAGTCCATGAACATCTACTCGTACAATTAAGATAGAAATAAACCGAAACAATGATCATTGGGGTATCAGATGGTGTTTTTTTTAACTTAACCTATTTTGTCAGGAGAGCTAAAATTTTGCCGAACTTTTTTCAGAGATATTTTTCGCTTTGCATTGAAGCAAGCATTTCATCATATCTACAATTCGATTTTGTGGAGTAGCTTGACACTTCATTCACTTTGGCGGTTTTTTATAAAATGCTCTAAAATGTATTGTAAACAAACCCACTTGTTTCTTGTGTGTTTAGTAATTTTGACGTTTTAGGAATTCAGGAAAAACTGGGTTCATCTAGATCTATCTCTCGACTTATACCATGGTAAATAGTAAAAATATGCAATTCATTTTGATAAATGCAAATGCGAAATTACGTTAGTTAATTGAAATCCAAACTTTTCCTGTAGTCCAACTTGGTAATCCCATTTATTAATAGTACGTTTATATATAACCGGATTTGACAAACTCACTGGGTTTCAGATGTCAATTCCTTTGCGTATACTTCAAATAAATCCTCATTAAGAAGGTTAACCCTGCAAAAGGCTATAAGAAATACTATGGTAAGCTTTATTCTTACGTTATTTGTATTTGCTCTTCTATGTCAGAAGATTTGTTGATTATCAATTATTGTCTACTAAAGTTTTGACAAGTTGATGGTGGCTCAGAACGCTAAGACACCATCAACTTTGACTCATGCTGAAATCATTTTATTTGTGCATTTTTAAGGCGAAGGTCATTTGTTTCGTTCGGGCCGAACTGTTTATATATATTCCACTACATTAAGACACTGTATATATCTTTTCAACATATTCGCGAATGCAATTCCTGTTTTCAAACGTGGATCTATTTTTACCACATTCTGTATGTAGGTTGTCCCACCAAAAGAATTTCCGACTCCGTATTTCAGACTATAGTTTTATAAATTAGGCTAGTAGCTTTGAACTACTGAAAATTTTTCGATGGCGAAAACGTTGACCTACTTATATTAGCAATACTCTGAGGAATTTAGAAGCCAAAATGGCAAATATGAGCTAATGTCGTTGAAAATTCTGGGATACACCAAATCGTAAACCGTAATCATTTGAACAATTTTTTTACAATGCGTCAATTCTGTTGGAGAAATGGGTTAAAAAGTTGAAAATACCGGGCGGAACTTTTGTATGGTGGCTATACCGAACGTGGACTATACCAAGGACTAATGTATTCCAAATTTTAAACTTGTATCTAAATATTGTGGACCTCTATTCAATTTATATACTTCGTGTCAATATTGCATATAAAATTATCTAAAACCCTTTAAAATAGCGTTACGTAACTATACACAACATTTTAACTTTCATGATTTTTGGTCAAGGTTTACTTAGCTAAATTGTTTTTGTACTGCTTCTAAATTACGACGTCTTGTAACCCCTCGTACTACCTCGTATTTATTACCGCTGGCACATTGATGCGTTGTTTGCATTCATTCGTCTGTTTGTATACGAGTATGTGTGTATGTGCATCTGGATATCGTTTGAACATTGAAGAACCTCCCAGATGAAGGGTGCTTGAACAGTCTATGTATACGCAATCGGATATAAATACGGCTGTGTAACGGGTGGGGTGTTAGTTGTAAATCTATTCGCCAAATAAGTCGTCAGTGTAATCTAAAGAAAGATACAAATCGTATCGGGGAATGATACAACGTCTACAACGTCTACCCTAATTCCGTCACAATACATTTGGACCTTAGCGTAAATCTATTGACAAATTAACCCCAATATGGGTATTCCGTTTAATCGAAAATTCATTTGATCTCTTCCAATCAAAGAACAACAGGATTTCTCATAGCATACGAGTAGCACTTTTCATAGAGAGGCAAAAGTGATGTAGGTTTTCTTACATACGACAACATGCTCTTCTGTTATAAAAAAACAGACTTCCTCATAAAATACTTTGGTTTTTCAAAAGTCCATCACAAGACCAAAATTTCTTCTTAATATAAAAAATGGCGGGAAGATTCTAACGTTTATCATACAAATTCATCAAGAATTCTAGTAGGATCAGTATCACTTCTATAAACGGCCAGTTGGCCTTCAGTACGATTTCTCTTAAAGTACCACAAGGTCTTTCTTAGAAGTCCAACAGGTCGACATTAATGACCTCGGTCAATTCTTTTATAAAATATATTTTTACTAATGTAACTGATAGGTTTAAGTTAGATAAGGGGTAGTTTACACTATATGTAAATGTCATATGACATGGGTAGATATGGAATGTTTTTATTTGGTGCCATATAATATACCGTTTAATAATACCGTTTGTAAGTAGTCTGTAAGAGTTTATCTCGATAGATGAATAAATAAATAAATAAATTTACATATAGTGTAAACTACCCCTAAGATGAATTTCTGTTAATTTAAAAATTTGAATTGTAACGTAAATTTTTATTAAGCATTTAGTTTCACAACAACAACTATTACTGCAATCATGAACTTATTGCTTAGTCTTAACCATTCAATTATGATTATAAATTGTGATGTCATTGTAACCCCTCGCACACGTATTTATTACCGCTGGCGCATTGATGCGTTGTTTACATTCATTCGTCTGTTTGTATACGAGTATGTGTGTTTGTGCATCTGGATATCGTTTGAACATCGAAGAACCTCCCAGATGAAGGGTGCTAGAACAGTCTATGTATACGTAAGCGGAATAATATGGGTGTGTACGGGTGTGAAGTTAGTTGCAAATCTATTCGCGAACTAAGTCGTCAGTGTAATTTAAAGAGTAATGTACAGAGTAGAAAAAAGTAACCTGAATAGAGTAAAGCTGTGTGATTACTAGTTACTAGAGATACGCTTTGTGCATAGTAGTAAATAAAGTCTTGCGTGAATAATTGAATAACGTAAATAAAGCATTAAAGTATCGTAATCCGGAACGAACCCTCGTTTTATTTAGTACAAATCGTATCGGGGAATAAACCAAAGTCTTCACTTAATCCTAATTCCGTAACAATTGGTGTCAGAAGTGGGATTACGAAAAAATCTTACAATGAAGTTCAAGGATCTACGAGTGAAAAACTTGAAAAGGCAGCTTCGTAAATTTGGTTTGTCAACTACCGAAAATGAGGCGGAAGTACAAAAACGTCTATTGGAAGTGTTGGAACGCGTCAGAATGGACATCGAAACAAGCATTTTAGATTCGAAGTGAATCCTTAGATGCGGCGGCGAATTGTTGTGAGGAAATAGAAAAGCTGACATCAATGTTGAAGGAGCTGAAAGAATTAGGTGCTAAAGTGATTCAGGAAACTAATGAGAAAATGGAAGAGAACTCTAGGGAAAGGGAGGACAACTCCAGGAAAATGAAAGAAAACTCCAAACTTCTGAGGGAGGAATTGGAAAAAATATTGCAGAAAAAATCGAAGAACAGTTCGAAGAAAACTCTAGAGAATATTCCGCAGGTTATTGAAGAGCTATTGGAGGTTGTAGAAAACGAGATAATGAAATTGGATAAGAAATGTCTGGCCCACGACGAGAAGTTTGTGATCCTGGAGAAGAAAATGTCCGAATTGAAAATCAAAGGGGGTCCAGTGCGAATTATTGATAACCCTACATATGCAAATCAAACCTCCTGTTTTTGATGGAACTACGTCATTCAATGTCTTTAAATTAGAGTTCGGGAATGTTCCTCCAGAAGATAGTGGAACGACAACGACAAAGTTGTATATCTCCTTCTTGCATTGAAAGTCGGGTCGGCTGATGTAATACAGAGTATTCCCGCTGCATCTAGAAACAACTATGCTGATGTTATTGCTGCACGCGAAAGTAAGTACGGAAGTGAACATAACCCACGATAATTGCTGAACGAGGTAAAACAAGGAAACAGAAGAAAGAGAAGCACATATTTGCTTATGGCCTTGGCAACTGCGTCCGTGTAAACGCTATTCGTGTAAATGATATTCCTGTTTATCTAGGGGTTCTCTCCTGTATCGTTGGACCTCTCCCTCTAGAGAGTGGATATTCTTCCTGATGTGCCTAAATGTGTCGGGCTTACCCACCAGATGGTGATTGGAATGGCTCCCACGGTAACACACGAGCAAGTACTGCAACGAAAGCAGTTGCTGTACTGGAAGAATCTTTGCCTCCTCATGTAGAAAAGTGGGACATATCGCCCTAGAATACAGGTCAGAACCAAAAATGACCAGATCTGCTTCCCCTCTTATGAAACCGATGAGCAAATGTTGAACAAGAAGGCGAAGAATGAGACACAATGTGAGCCGAAGAAAGTCGAAACAGCAAAGCGCAAACGTGCCAGATCGCTGACGCTACCGCCATTAAACAGCAGTAATGATTTAAAAATAAATAGACGATGTGTGGGCCATCTCCATAGCGATAATTCAGAAGGAAAATCACAACATAACGGTTAAAAGTTTCATTAATTGTGTAATATACGTTGGACATTGGAGCATCAAAGTCCACAAATAGACCGGATTTGGTAAAAGGAAAAGTACTGTCGCTAATTGGAGTCAAATTGCGGTCGGCAACAGGTGTATGGAAAGGTCTATCAAAGATTTGTGACAAATCTAAAAGTTTCGAGTTTGTAGTGGCTGATATAGTGGACGAAGTAATAATTGGTGCGGACTTCATAATTGCTTTGACATTGGCTTGGACTTGGAGCACCGCGTGATGACCTGGTCCAATGTCGAAATACCGATAACTGTGGGCGACAGGAGAAGAAAAGCAGGCATATCCTGAGTGCAGAATTGGACGAGATTGCCGTAGATGTCCGTGCGCTGAACGTGGAAGCTGCCGATAATTGGTCGCAGAGATGAAAAGGGAAGATGTTCATCTAGGAGAGGTCCACTGGAAATACCGAAAAGCGACCGGAAGAAAGACATGGGACCAGGTGGTACTTGGAAATAGTGATACCACGAGAAAAGAAGACATTAAATCAATTTCCCAATGGGCATTCGAAACATTCCCCCATAGACCTGCTGAACGTAACCAACGTCGAGTTATTATCCAGAGGAGCAAAAATTAAAAGTCGAAGATGAAAAGGCTACATCTAAAGCGGTTACCACTACGGAACTACAATTGTGTCTACTCAAGAGGAACAGGCTTAAGCGGGAGGCAATGTTACTAATGCCAAACCCACCGAGCGGGAACTGTGCCTATACAGGACGAACAGGCTTAAGCGGGAGGCAATGTTACGAATGTAACTGATAGGTTTAAGTAAGTTTAGATGAATTTCTGTTAATTTAAGATGAATTGTAACGTACATTTTTATTAAGTATTTCGTATATTCGTTTCAGTTTGGCAACAACAACTATTACTGCAATCATGAAATTATAGCTTAGTGCTAGCTTACATTCTTTACTTACCTAAATTGTTTTTGTACTTTTGCGTCTACATTGCGACGTCATTGTAACCCCTCGTACTACTTCGTATTTATTACCGCTTGCGCATTGATGCGTTGTTTACATTCATTCGTCTGTTTGTATACGAGTATGTGTATGTGCATCTGGATATCGTTTGAACATTGAAGAACCTCTCAGATGAAGGGTGCTAGAACAATCTATGTATCAATAGGATATAAATACGCCTATGTAATGGGTGGGATGTTAGTTGTAAATCTATTCGCCAACTAAGTCGTCAGTGTAACCTAAAGAAAGATACAAATTGTATCTGGGAATGATACAACGTCTACACGGGATTGCGTTAAACCCTAATTCCGTAACAATACATTTGGACCTTAGCGTAAATCTATTGATAAATTTACCCCATACTCCTGATATGGGTATTACGTTTAATCGAAAATTCATTTGACAGGATATCTCATAGCATACGAGTAGCCTTTTTCATAGAGAGACAAAAAGTCAAGTAGGTTTTCTTACATGTAACCACATGTTCTCCTGTTATAAAAACGGACTTCCCCATAAAATACTTTACTTACTTACTTAGCTGGCCCATTGCAGAACATTTGTTCCATAGGCCGAACTAAGAAAAAATCTCCATTTCTCTCTATTTGTTGCTTCGCACTCTGGAATACCGCGCCTTTTCATCTCACCATCCACTTGTTTGCGTCATATATTCCTTGGCCTGCCAATTCTGCGTGCACCCCAAGCGGTCCCTATTTATACGCCTTTTTAGCGGGTTCATCATCGCTCATTCTTATGATATGGCCTAGCCAACGCAATCGCTGCATCTCGATACGTTTAACAATACTCATGTCGTTGTATAGCAGATACAGTTTGTGGTTCATGCGACGTCGATATTCACCGTCAACGCAGATTGGTCCGTAGATCTTTCGAAGAATTTTTCTCTCAAACACACAAAGCACTGCCATGTCTGCTTGCGCAAGTACCCAGGCTTCGGAGCCATACATCAGCACGGGTAGTATCAGTGTTTTGTAGAGCGTTATTATTATTATTATTATTTGTATTATTATTATTATTATTATTATTATTATTAAAATACTTTGGTTTTTCAAAAGTCCATCACAAGACCAAAATTTCTTCATAACGTCAAAAATGGCAGGAAGATCATCTTAAAGAAGATTCTAACTTTTATCATACAAATTCAACAAGAAGTCTAGTAGGATCAGTATCACTTCTATAAAAGGCCAGTTGGCCTTTAGTACGATTTCTCTAAAAGTACCACAATGTCTTTCTTAGAAATCCAACAGGTCCTTTTACAGAAGACATTAATGACCTTGTTAACAATGAAAACAAGAGGAGAAGACCAGCGAACCTTCTATTAGATGACTAGTAAATCCTCCAGAAGGTCTTCCCCAAGAATATGTGAGATATAAAACTATTATTCCAAAGTGTATTATAAACAATCAATTGACCAAAAAATTTTTGCAATATGCATTATGTGATCAACATAGAAATTAAAAGTGATGTATTTAAGTTATGGTTATGTAACTGACTTTAAGAATATTTGATTTAACAATTTTTTGATAAATCGAGTCGCTTCGGGATTTTTTACGATACCGGCTCCGACTCCGAAACCATGAATGCCAATAATATAAGGTAATGGGGGCCATTAATAAAATATTACAAAATATATATGTACACCAATGTTATGACTTTTTTACTACCCCCTATTTGATTTGATAAAAAGACTCTTGCACAAAATTATTTGAATGTTTTTCTATATGAGCGTATTTTACAAACTTTTAAAGTCACTACAAATAAAGAAAAGGGAGCTTTCATTTCCTCATCCTAACAGATGCCACACAAAAAGTTTTTCGCATTCAACTGGTTCAGCTTTTTTTGTTTGAGTGGTCAAGTTACTCGGCTTCGAGAACAAATAATGTAGTTTTCTAACAAATGAATAGTTTACATGAAAACCCGAACTGAACATATTAATCGCCGAACAGATGTTTGTAATTTTGTTAGTTTTTTCGACATTTATCATTTGAACGACGACCCCTGCTCTAAAACTTTTTTTCGAACAAAACAGATGAGAACATTCCGGCATCTATATCTTTATTTGTCTACGCTATATGCAAATATATAACTGCAAATAAGCTTTCGAGCCACACGGCATAACTAAACTGACATAACCTTTTGTTTCTCACTAAATTTATCATCATTATATACAGTTAGGGACAAAAGTTAACGAGCTATACAAGAAGTCTGTCCTTAAATAACGGTATTTAACCCCCTAAAAATTATTTTTTTCCTCTAAATATATCTCAGACACCCAGAGACATTCGCCAAAATAATAAGATGTATAAATTTTGCTGCTAATTCCATAAATTGCACGGTAATACGCATATTTCCTTGTGGTGTATGTAAACGTTTGTCCTTATCATTTGTAAGGTTTTGCAAAATTTACCGTTATTTGTATTATAGAATATTGTTCTGAAGTTAGACTTTATTGAACAACTCAATTCGCTACGCTATCTTAATCTACTTATTCTATTGCACTGGGTTCCGCACGGCTGGTCCGTCTTGAATATGGGCTGCTTCGGTGCTGTGGCGGTGGGAATGACGTCGGCTCTGCGGGTTATGTCGGTGTTGTAGTCGGCGATCCGCCAGACCCACGACGGTTCTGGTGTCAATTCTCGGTCGGCAACAGGTGAGACTACACCGGTGTATGGAAAGGTCTATCAAAGATTTGTGACAAATCTAAAAGTTTCGAGTTTGTAGTGGCTGATATAGTGGACGAAGTAATAATTGGTGCGGACTTCATAATTGCTTTGACATTGGCTTGGACTTGGATCACCGCGTGATGACCTGGTCCAATGTCGAAATACCGATAAATGTGGGCGACAGGAGAAGAAAAGCAGGCATCTCCTGAGTGCAGAATCGGACGAGATTGCCGTAGATGTCCGTGCGCTGAACGTGGAAGCTGCCGATAATTGGTCGTAGAGATGAAAAGGGAAGATGTTCATCTAGGAGAGATCCACTGGAAATACCGAAAAGCGACCGGAAGAAAGACATGGGACCAGGTGGTACTTGGAAATAGTGATACCACGAGAAAAGAAGACATTAAATTAATTTCCCAATGGGCATTCGAAACATTCCCCCATAGACCTGCTGAACGTAACCAACGTCGAGTATATTATCCAGAGGACCAAAAATTAAAGTCGGAGATGAAAAAGCTACATCTAAAGCTTTTTTGTTTGAGTGGTCAAGTTACTCGGCTTCGAGAACAAATAATGTAGTTTTCTAACAAATGAATAGTTTACATGAAAACCCGAACTGAACATATTAATCGCAGAACAGATGTTTGTAATTTTGTTAGTTTTTTCGACATTTATCATTTGAACGACTACCCCTGCTCTAAAACTTTTTTTCGAACAAAACAGATGAGAACATTCCGGCATCTATATCTTTATTTGTCTACGCTATATGCAAATATATAACTGCAAATAAGCTTTCGAGCCACACGGCATAACTAAACTGACATAACCTTTTGTTTCTCACTAAATTTATCATCATTATATACAGTTAGGGACAAAAGTTAACGAGCTATACAAGAAGTCTGTCCTTAAATAACGGTATTTAACCCCCTAAAAATTATTTTTTTCCTCTAAATATATCTCATACACCCAGAGACAATCGCCAAAATAATAAGATGTATAAATTTTGCTGCTAATTCCATAAATTGCACGGTAATACGCATATTTCCTTGTGGTGTATGTAAACGTTTGTCCTTATCATTTGTTAGGTTTTGCAAAATTTACCGTTATTTGTATTATAGAATATTGTTCTGAAGTTAGACTTTATTGAACAACTCAATTCGCTACGCTATCTTAATCTACTTATTCTATTGCACTGGGTTCCGCACGGCTGGTCCGTCTTGAATATGGGCTGCTTCGGTGCTGTGGCGGTGGGAATGACGTCGGCTCTGCGGGTTATGTCGGTGTTGTAGTCGGCGATCCACCAGACCCACGACGGTACTGGTGTCAGCTCTCTCGGTAAAGACTGACGTCAAGGCCCACGACGGTTCTTGCCAAGATAACGCACTCTTTTCTTATGTTCTGGCCCACGACGGCTCTTGACCAAGTTTGCGCACACTTTATTCTTTGTTCTTGAACTTCGCGGGAAAATCTATTAAAATCGCTTAAATTCTCAAGTTCAGACCAAAGACGGTTCTTGAACTTCACGGGAACATCTATTAAAATTACTTAAACTCTCAAGTTCAGGCCAACGCCGGTTCTTGAATTTCGCGGGAAAAATCTATTAAAATCACCTAAATTCTTAAGTTCAGACCAACGATGGTTCTTGACCTTCGCGGGAAATAATCTATTAAAATCACTTAAATTCTTAAGTTCAGACTAACGATGGTTCTTGACCTTCGCGAGAAATAATCTATTAAAATCACTTAAATTCTTAAGTTCAGACCAACGACGGTTGTTGAACTTCGCAGGAAAATCTATTAAAATCACTTATTTTTTAAGTTCAGAACAAGGACGGTTCCTGAACTTCGCGATAATTTCACAACACGTTTCCCGTGACCCACGACGCTACACTCTAGATAGTAATTTCGACCCAATAATTCACTCACATTTAAGACTGGTAACACTCTCGTATACTCCGATTGAAGGCTATTCCGTTTTGCCTGGGTCTGGTATCCATTCGACCACTAGTGTTCGCCTTTTAGCACCGACTGAATACCCAGCTTGGTTTGTCTCTGCCTTTTATACCCTCGGCAGCGGCTACCAGCAGCCTTCCCGACGCCGCTGCTCTGCTGCTGCCTCGACCACGTGGCTTCTCGGTTAACGGGAACTTGTTTACAAAAGCCAAGCCAAGTGTAACGGGAACTTGTTTGTTTCTTCATGATTTTAAATTTATTTTGATTTTTAAATACATTTATTAAGCACAACTGTATCTAATGCATTAAGATTATTTCTGCTAGTAGGATCTTACAAACAATTGTTATTAACTTGTAGCTTCGTTTTGAGAACACATGTCTTCAGTCAAATCGATTGGCGAATGTTTTTGTAGAATATTTCATATATACAATTACGATTGGATGGAAGTGTTATGTATTAAGATGTAATATTATTTTCCGTTTTAAAGCATCTTTATATTCAGACAGATCGATCTGATTATAAAATTTATTGAACTGCAAAAGAAGGTAGCGTAGTGGATCGTTATTGGCATAATTCCTCTGAAAGTATTGAATTTGAAGCAGTTGAAAATTTCTTGTTTGCCTGATGGGAGTTTTTATTATGATCCTACTCATTATCAGGTCTGAATAAATTCTTCCTTGAATGATATTTAAAACAAAATTTAAACCCTGCGTTACTCGACGATTTTTCAATGTAGGCAGTTTAATCATATTAAGTCTTGTCTCATACGAAGGTAGGTTCTGATAGTTCCATCCATGATGACGCAGACAGAATAAAAGAAATTGTTTCTGAACCGCTTCAATCATGTTTTCGTATATAGTGTAATGAGGATCCCATATTACTGCACCATATTCAATTATGCTACGAACAAAAGATATGTAAAGACGTTTGGTGATTTGCGGATCCCCAAATTCTTTACCCCATCGTTTCATAAAGCCCAGTGCTCCATTGGCTTTATTGACCATAGAATTAATATGCTGTCGAAAGCTAAGACGATGATCCAATAATATACCAAGGTCATTGAATGATTCGACAGTGTCTAACTCGTGATTATCAAAGTAGTATTTAGTACGTAGTTGATGAAGTCGATAGAAAGATATATGTTTACATTTTGGTATATTCAACTCGATTAATTTCTAATTACCCCAGGTATAAAAATTGTCTAAATCTGACTGAAGAAGAAGCTGATCGTCCGGGTCATTAAATGAGCGGAATATTTTCACCTTTTCGCATACATTAACAAATTAGAATTTTTAACAGTCGTGGGTGAATCGTTTATGAAGAGTGTGAAAAGAATTGGGCCAAGGTGGCATCCCTGTGGAACACCAGAGGAAACGGATATACTTTTCGATACAGCGGAGTTAAATTTCACCTCTTGAGTTCTTCTAGACAAATATGATTTCAGCAAATGCAGTAAATGTGAACTGAAGCCCATTTTATCCAATTTTATGAGCAATAGAGTATGATTAACTATATCGAAAGCTTTAGTAAAATCAGTGTATATAACATCAGTCTGTAATCTAGATCTAAACCCATCATCATCAATAGTGGTCAATTCATATATATTTGTAATCGTTGAACGAGATTTCCAAAATCCATGCTGACTGTTAGATAAAATATTAGAAACATCAAAGGACAAAGTATCTGTAATAAGTTTTTCTAGAAGTTTCGGTATGACACTAAGTTTAGCGATATAATAATAATAATAATTGTTCCACAAACATCCCATAAGGGACAAGGGAGACTTCTCTCATATCAATGAGTGCACCCCGATTCATATTAGCTCAATGATATGGGACCTACAGTTTATCGCCGAGTCCGAACGGCGTGTCTAAGACACCACTTTTGTAGAGAAGTTTTACATGGCTGAAATACTCAGGAAATGTCGCCAACATTACTGAGGGGTATTTTGCCACCGTTGAAAAGTGTTTTGATGTTGCCTGGCCGGGGAATCGAACCCACGACCTTATGTGTGCAAGGCGGGTGTGCATACCATTGCACCACGGTGGCACCCAAGCGATACCTCTATAATTTGTTACGTTGCTCTTACTGCAGGATTTAAATAATGGTATTATATATGATTCCTTCCAAACAGGTGGTAAATAACCTAAATGTAACGATTTATTAAACAATTTTGAAAGTGGAATGGCAAGATTATTAGCACAGTGCTTAAGAATATTCGCAGGTATTCCACCCGGCCCCGGACTGTATGTATTTTTTATGGTTTTTAGATTTTTTAAAACAGTATCTATACTAAATGTAGATACATTTATTACAGAGGATTCGTTGATTTTGGTCAGATTGGTCATATACTTTTTTCGAGTATGTTGTAGCAAAGAAATCAGCGAACAAATTGCTTATTGTGACATCATCAACTGCAACTACAGATCCATATTTAAAGGAACTTGGATATGTACTCGATCGTCGCTTAGAGTTTATAAAATTATAAAAGGATTTTGGGTTACGTTTTAATTTTTCTTTCATTGATAAGATATACATTTTATACGCTCTTTTATTTTCAATATAATATATTTAGATCTTGCGATAGTATAGCCAGAAAAATCAACGGATGATCCGGATTTTTTATATTTCTTAAATAATTTATTCTTCTTGTTTTTCAATTTGGCTAAAGTAATGGAATTCCAGGGTGGCCCTGAAGAACGTTGGGGTAAAGTTTTGGGAACGGATTTTGCAATACAATCGTAAAGAATTGAATAAAATGTATTTATTTGGATGTCAAAATCTTGATTAGATAAAATAACAGACCAGTCAACAGTTGGGAGTAAGGAATTCAACTTGCAATAATCGGTCTTCGCAAAGCATTACTGATTGTGGGATGAAAGCGGTCTTCGGGTTGCGTTAGAGGGTCGCATGAGTTAATTGACACATCTAAGGGATTGTTGACAAAAACTAAATCCAAAAGCTTACCAGAAAAATTGAAAATGTTATTTACTTGTGACAATCCAAGGTCATACATAGCATTAACGAAATCTTTTGAAGAACTATCTAATGTACGGGGAATTAAACAATTCATATCTGTAGCAATGTCCCAATGAATTGTAGGGCTATTAAAATCACCGAGGGCAATCAGAGTATCGCATGCTTTCGACGAGCTAAAAGCTAATCTAATAGCAGTTGCGTGTTTCACATAAACATCAATATTTGAATTGGGAGCGATGTATGAACATGTTAGAAATATGGAAGAGTTACCAATTCGAATTTTTACTGCAACAAATTCAATGTCAGAAACTAAGGATAAAATTATTTCTTCTGTAGCAAAATCGGAAGAAACTGCAATAAGTACACCACCTCCAGTTTTCTTTGAGGTATCGGATCGATCGCGTCTGAAAATATTATACTTTTTACACAATATTTCGGAATTAAAGATGTTTTTCTTAAGCCATGTTTCGGTGAATACAAGAATATTATAATTGAAATCAAAACTATCTATATATAATGAAGTTAATTTAGTATTCAATCCTCTTACATTTTGATAGATTACATTTAAGTGTTTCAAAGATGGAAAGTTAATTAGTTTTTTGAGGGATTTGATAGCGGAGGTAAAACGGCGGCATTGGTAGTAGGGCGATCTTTGTAGATATACTCTAGAATTATTGCTTTCGATGGCCAGAATTCAGGCTTCACAACGGTTTCAAATATTTCTTCAGGGACAATTACCCTAAATTATACTTTTCTTCTCTTCGTTGCATAATTGAATTTGAAAACTTTGATGTCGATATCATGATTAAATTTGGATTTAACATATTCAGTTACTTGCTCAGGAGTAGTTTCCGAAGCAAAGCGGGCGGCAAAAATAGTTTTCATATTAGGTACTACTTTTAATGTGTTATTCAACGATTTTGAGGGAGTAAAATATGGAGTAGTTGATGGCGGGAGGTGTTGCTTTTGTTTCAATGGCGTTTTTGTTGCAGTTGGTTCAGGTATTTGATTTGACCCAGAAGATATAGCATCATTTGGTCTCGATGGAGTTTGAGATACATTTTCAAGTTGTGTAGACTGAGATATTGCGGTTCAGTGCCATTTGGTAATTGCGTTTTTGAAGGAGTTTGAATAATAATTTGAGGGGTTGAGACAGGATCAATCATAGAAACATCAGATGTTTTTTTTTTTCTCTTACGAGTATCCGAAGGAGGTTGAAGAAATTGTTCTAAACATGATGATTTATAAAAAAACTCCTTATACTTGGAAAACTTTTCAGTAATGGATATTAGATCATTTTGTAATGCAGTAAATTCAGTACGTGTTTTGCTAAAGAATGAATAAAATTCCACATCATAAATTTTACATTGTCTACAGCACCAATGAAGCCCTTTATCTTCTCTTAGGTTGTCCACTGTTCGAGCAGCAAGTTCAACACAATTAGCATGATAGCAGGAAAAACAGATCCAACATGTCACCATCAGCTCTTTAAAATTGGCAGGATCAATTTTACAGATAGGCTTTGAACAAGACATATTTGTTTTTTTTTTTTTTGTCTTGGTAAAAATTATTCGAATTGTTGAAAATGTATTATATTATTTATTTATTTTTTTATTTTTGTTTTGTTTTATTACACTGTGCAACATTTTTAAGTTGATCTTGTGCAAACAATTCGAACTGAGGATTTTTTGAACGTACAGACCCAAACGACAAGAAACCCTAGTTTGGTTTTGTTGTTGTCAGATCCAGCTCGGATTTTATGGCCCCATCTAAACATGGTTAAATATTGAGCTTTTGAAGAAATTTGGGGCTATATCTCTGAAACCAATGCGAATTTTCTTCTGACCTCTGAAGCAAATTTGTAGATAAGGACAAGAATAAAATATTTGGAGAAATAATGAACTCGAAAAACTACATTAATTGCCTCAAATTTCAAAATATATGAAAAAATTACACAATTTGTATACATTTCGCACCGTATCTCCAAAACCGTTAATTTTTTCTGAATACTTTCTTATGGAAAAATATTCCCTGGGATGTAATACACAACTCTTCAGAACATGTCATTGTTGAAAAATGCCTGTATGCCGTTGTTTTCAGTACATATTTCAACGACGATTTAATAAAAATGTCAATAATGTAGTGAAATCCGAAATTCGAGAATAAACTGTTGGTGTGAACTGTGTTTGAAATACGCGTTGTAAAAGATAAGATGCAAAATACCGCTGAAACAGCATGAAGCAAGCATTTTAGAGTTTCAGAATTTTCTAAAGAATTGTTGAGAACTTTATTTGGAAGATTTTTGCAGAAGGTTACTTGGTTAAACTTTCAATAGTTTAGCCGATACTGACCAGAATTTCAGCAATTATGTAAAATTTTCTATATTTTATAGATTTTGATACCCTAGATGGAGTTTTTCTTATGTGTTTTTTTAAAAAGATAAGTTCTACTAGTTTGGGGCTACAATATTGTTAAAGACAGCAAGGCAAAGTTCCTATTCGTTTCTGAGATAAAGGCCTGATAAATGCAAAACCCTACTAGGGTTTTTATAGTCTAAATATGTAATTTCAAAAAATGCATACTAGAAAGGGTTTGCATTTTCAGTGTTGCATAGTGTTATTATTATATACCTCAAAATTGGCTAATTCGTGAACTATATATGATAAATATAGACCAATTTTCCTTTCCATTTCCATCAATTTCCCTCTAGAATTAAACAAACTCATCAGTTAATGCTTTTCCACATCATGATAATAAAAAATGTAACGATAATACAAAGACTTAAGAATCAAACTTTGTTAATTTTTATAACCACAATGGCCCACAGGCAACATTTGGTAACCACGAGGAATTTTTAATAATTTTTTTTTGCAGAGGAGATATTTTTTTGCGACTACTAATCATAATAAATATGAAAAATATTTTTATCTCTACGGAAAAAATCGGGGTTCAAATGGTTAAGTATTAAATAAAAAGAATTTAGAAAATTAAGCTACAGTGTTTAGTTTATAAATGCACTAAAAGCTAGAACATAATTTTTCGCTTACCATCACGTGGTATATTCTTCTTCATGATGAATCTCTCAAATAAAACGCTTGCATTTAAATTAGAAATTGTGACAAAATAACATTAAAAAAAGTAACAGTAACATTAAAAAATCTTAAAATTTATGCTAGAGTTATTTAACAATAACTATATAGGATATAGGTTTTTCAAAAATAAAAATTTTTGTTTTGATTTTTAATGATTTATTTTATTTCCAGTGTTTCGAACTACAAGTATAAAAGTAAATCAGCACTTTTAAAAAGAAAAAATAATTATAAACTTCCTTAAAGAAAGTTGGCGTTGCCTAAGTGTCGGCGAACTTACTTCAACTAAAGTTTGTCGGGTTTGTATTTGTTAACTAGCTGACAATTTTTTCCGAGGTCTTTCTGAATATTTTTTTTTAGAAATTTGCTGATTTCTCTAATATTTTCGTAGAAATTGCACCGATTTTTTTAATTTTTTTTTTTTAAGAATTTCTGCACATTTTGAGAATTTTTAAAATTTGTATATAAATGCAACATATAATAATAATCTAGTGGTGATAGCTTCAACATACTCGTGCACTTTGTTCTAGAAAAAAGATTCTGTCCGAATTAAAAAAAAAAATTTAGCTGGGTAACTATGAGCCCAATTGGAATGTTAATAACGTGCAACATCTTAATAGTGAATCGCTTTTCTCTTGAGTCAGAACTTAAATATTAGTGGGTCCAATATTTCGCTTTGTGAACTGTTCTGGAAATATTCGGAGTAAGGTTCCTCGTAATCGTTGCATTTTAGGTATATATTGTCTTTGGCAATATTACCCTCTAACGTCTCGCTAAAGGGGTATTTTTGGACACTTTTCTATTATAGTTTTTTAATCTCCTTCAAGGTTGCCTCGCAGCGGGTTCATATATTCCACAAAAATGTCCGCCATAAGATTTTACTGTAGGTCTCAGAATACACCAAAACTAAAGGTAGAAAATGTGAAAAAATAAAAACTATTTTAGGGTTAAATACACACTTTTTCCGAAAGAAAGTACCAAAGGCGAAAATATTCTACATCAAATTATAATATAAGTTATCGAAGACATGAAATTTGTATATATAATATTTACTAGTTCAATATCGAAATCAATTTTAGTACAAAAAACTCGAATTTTGCTTGCAATTATTTGGCATTTTTTTGAGTTGACGCATGAAAGTAACATGAAACTTTATGCTGGACATATTATTTTACTATAAATCTCCGAATAAACTATATATGAAGACGTAACGAATTTTAAGAAAACTACAGCAATACCTGGACTATAATAACAAGAGTTATTATTTTGATTTCCTGTTTTTGATTATTTAAAATGTTTTAGATTTGAGCCAAAATCGGCCATAAAACGTCATTTTTTGAGGTGAACGTGAAAGAAACAAAGTGTTCCGCAGTAAATTTTAATGTAAGTTTCTAAAGAAAATAAATATATAAACGTAACCACTATCATGAAAAAACTTGATCCAGTTTGGGAAAATACACAACATTATTTATTAAGATTCACCCTTAATAAATAATGTTGTTGTTCTGAATATATTGGATGTTCCCCCACAAATATCCACTTTGGGAGAATAGTGTAAATGAAAAAAAATATGCAAGATTAAATTTCACAACCAAAGTCAAAACAAATAAATTTCCAGGTGTAATATATGTATGTATATGAACAAATATGGGAAAGTGGTATATACCAAAATTTTGATTAGTTTATCTAAAGCTTTTCTATTCATATTTTATATTCAGATGCCGAAGCATGATAGAAGGCCAGAAATACGAGTATATTTACAATTTTCCGAATTTGACTTATTTATTTTTTGAATCATTAAAAATTAACCATTTTCTAATACCGCAGCGTGATAGATTACAAAAAAAAAAAACGTGTCCCGGCGTATTTCCCCTTCACTTACACTTTCGCGGTTATGGGCTCCAGAAGATTTCAGGTCTCGATGTCAAAAGGGATAAAATTTCAAATTGTTAAGAATTTTGATTTATTCTCGGAGGCAAAGTTGAAGCTCATGTCTAAAGAACAAACATTGTGAACAATTTAAATACGTCAAACTTCATCTTCAAAGTTAAAATCGTCAAAGCTAAATTTCTTTTATAATTTTTTCTCGGGCTTTGGTCAGTAAACAATTAAAAATTCAAGAAAACTACCAACAACAACAAAAAAAAAACTTAATAATATAATTTTTCATATTTTTTCTCAGGTTTTGGTCTACAGATACCAAACCGTTCAAAATACAAGAAATTAAACAATCAACAATATAATTTCTAAAAAATACGAATATGAATAGAAAAGCTTTAGATAAACTAATCAAAAATTTTGTATATACCATTTTTCTCACATTTGTTTTGAATTTTGGTTGTGAAATTTAATTTTGTATATTGTTTCTTTGACTCTATTCTCCTAAAGTGGATATTTGTGGGAGAACATCCAATATATTCCGAAATTCACCCTTAAAAAATGATGTTGTGTAGATACACAAATTGGACCAAGTTTTTTTCATGATAGTGGTTACGTTTACAAATTTCTTTTCTTTATTGCGGAACACTTTTTTCTTTGACGTTCACCTCAAAAAAATGACGTTTTATGGGAGATTTTGGTTCAAATCTGAAAATTTTGAAATTATCAAAAAAGGAAACCAACATCGATATTCTTGTTATTATAGCCCAGTTATTGCTGTAATTTTCTTAAAACCCGTTACGTCGACATATACGAGCCCTAACCACTTTTAATTCGTACATCAGGTATTTTTCACTTTTTAACATCAAACGCCAGAATAAAGGTTTAATTATTATAATAACACCGACATATTTATACTTTTCGGAAAGGTCATTTTATTTCCTCTAAACTTACATAGAAATAATATTAAACTCAGTGTTAAAATATTGAAAATATTGAGTGAACAAAAAGGCCTTTAATTATTGCTGCAAATTACTTGACCACTATTTATTCGTTCAGCAAAAATGAATCAAAAAATGTAACTTTATCGTTACAATGAGAGAATAGAAATGCAAAGGAGTCAAAAAAGATAAAATTTTCACATTATTTTATTTTAATTTTCATCGCTTCTGAATTTGAATTTTAATCGTTGATAAATTCAAATCTTGAGCGACATATATGAGAAAATAAAATATGAAAAAAGTGAAAATGAAACTATAATGTTTCAAAGGGATGCCGACTTTCAAAATAAGTCCTCGCGATAAAAAAAGCTTCGGCAAATATCATTAAACTAAATCGTAGAAGCACTGTTCGAGATATAGCCATAAAGTGGTCTGAAGCAATTGGCATATTCTAACAGGATGGTGTTTTTCCGATACTGCTAAAAATACGAACAAGTAGCTTGAAGAAAATAGAATCTAGGTCTTGGATTGGCCATCCTCTTGTTAAGACCTTAATCCAATAGAAAATTTGTGGGCTGTTATGAAAAGAAAGCTTCGAAATGAACCCCAACGGACTGTTAACGGGTTAAAGTCCAAAATTCAGGAAATTTGGGACTCGATAACCCCAGAAGATTGTCAAAAGCTAGTCAGTACGATGCCAAGGTGGGTCGAGACCGTTTAAAAACAAAAGATGACGTAACATAATTCTAACAGCGATAATTGGTGACTGTACGAATTAATAGTGGTCACAATGTTTTTGTTTAAAATAATGAACGTTCGTATTTGTTTGTTTTTTAAAAGGACCTATTCTTTATATGTATTTTTATTAATATATGTCTAAAGAGAATAAAATGATCTTTAAGAATAATAAAAATTTGTTTGTGTAGTCATTATAGGTCTGAAGATATGTATATTTTAATATCACATTGTTGAAAAATGCTATGTGTACGAATTAATAGTGGTTAGGGCTCGTATAGTTTATTCTGAGATTTGACATAGAATTTTTAATTTTATGACACCATATGTCTAGCATAAACTTTTATGTTACTTTCATGCGTCAACGCAAAAAAGTTCAAAATAATTACAAGCAAAAAATTCAACAGCAAATTTCATATGCTAAATATGCAAGAATGTTTTTGACGAAAATCGTCAATTAAATTTGAAAAATCATTAAAAAGTGTTCTAAACTAAGTTTTTTTGTCGATTAACGTCGATTATTTGCAGATTATTATGTTATTGAGACTCTCCAGTCATTCCGCCACAGAAATAAATCTGGACTAATGAGGCTTAAATATAGACGTAAACAAAATCAGTTTTCACAAGGTGATACAATTTCCTATAATCCAGCGTTCCTATAACAAATTTGTTCAAAATGTACGGTAATGGAAAAATTACAAAAATTTCAAAAAACCCAATCAGAAATGTCAAAATCTACGTGTCCAAATATGGTGATAGTTTCTACTCGGCCAAAATTGCCCAGCAGAAAAACGAAGGAGCTAGAGTTAATCATCGCCATTTTTGTTTAGAAAAAAGCACAATTTTTTCTAGTTTTTGGAATACTTACTTACTTAGCTGGCCCATTACAGAACATTTGTTCTATAGGCCGAACTAAGAAAAGATCTCCAATTCTCTCTATTTGTTGCTTCGCTTTCTGGAATACCGCGCCTTTTCATCTCATCATCCACTTGTTTGCGCCATCTATTCCTTGGCCTGCCAATTCTGCGTGCACCGCCAAGCGGTCCGTGTTTATACACCTTTTTAGCGGGGTCATCATCGCTCATTCTTATGATATGGCCTAGCCAACGCAATCGCTGCATCTCGATATGTTTAATAATATTGATATCGTTGTACAGCAGATACAGCTCGTGGTTCATGCGACGTCGATATTCACCGTCAACGCAGATTGGTCCGTAGATCTCTCGCAGAATTTTTCTCTCAAACACACCAAGCACTGCCATGTCTGCTTGCGCAAGTACCCAGGCTTCGGAGCCATACATCAGCACGGGTAGTATCAGTGTTTTGTGTTTGTTCTTGGAATAAGGATACGTTTTTAGCACAAATACTAGAATACCATTTAGTACATAGTAAGTATCATTTTGCAGGTTCGGGAATATAATTATAATTAGAAGTATACGTTTGTATAGCCTCATATAAGATTTTAATATATTTTATAGTTTTTACTCCTTTGTTCACTATATACAGACATAAATTGGCAATTTTTGCTCTCTGTGGCCAAAAAGCTTCTGTGGAAAAATGCTCGAAATGCTGCTTTAATATTGATGACATGGTTTTAGTTTAATACACTAATTATTTTTATACGTTATTGTTAAACTCATCTACGACGAATAATAAGCAAAATGAAGAACATCCAATGATTAGTAGGTATGACATCGCTTAGAAAAACCACACAATAGCATGGTAAAAGAAGTTAAAAATCTTAGAATTGTCTTTAACATTGCAAAACCACTCACAACTTTCTGCTGGAAATGCATTTGGAATGCTCAAAAAATATAATTTTAAATTTGTTTGTGCGTGACCTTCTTAATATTTAAAAATAATGAACGTAATTTTAGTCAAGTTCATTCATTTCTGCTACAGGAAAATAAGTTTCATAAAACAGTCGAAAAGTCATCACCATGTATTGTACACACAATTAATTCATTTATGACACATTAGTTTTGTATTAAGGTTATAAATAAATATTATTTTTTAGGAAAAATATTCGCCGCAATCTTGTCAGTAAAGTGTCCAAAGGTACTATACACCTAAATGGTTTCAAGTAATCCTAATTTTAAAAAAAGATGCAATTTTACCTGATGTAAATTTTAAAAACGACATATTTCTAGCTCTACTTTCACAATCTGATGAGCTTTTTCCGTAATTTGGGAAAATTTGACCCTTGTTGCACAGTAAATTGGTAACCAGTAAGGGAAGGACCAAAGACGGGCAATGTCGACTATACGGATGAAAATTAATAATGTCCGGATTATCGAGTAGAGTAATCTCACTATTTTTTCACGTAGAGCACTTTTTGCTTCTACGAGTAAATTTCATTAAATTTACAATTTAAAAAGTAGTATACGAGAAAAAAATTATTTTTACTATTCGGTAATTTGGACACCGTCGTAACATGTGCTGTCCAGATTATCGAGATTATACTGTATATATGGGAGCAATATCCAAATTCGGTGACACATTCCAAATTTCATCAAAAGTGGTGAACCAAATACATAAAATCGAGAGAAAATATATATGATAGGTATATCCAAATCTGAACCGAATCCTACCAAATTAATTTGGGTTCGTCCTAAGCCCAAAAAATGATCTTCTCTAATTTTTAGGCGAATCGGACAATAAAGCGACCTGTATTTTGTTTACAAAAATACATGGCCAGATGGACGAAGAGACGCACATGCCTAAATCGATACTGAAAGTGAATCTATGCAGATCACCGAAAATAAGTAAGGGTCCATTTCGTTTCCTTTTGCACGTTGCAAACTAATTCACTAAGACATAATACCCTTTCATAATGTGGTGTGGGGTATTAAAATATTTTTATATGTATATTGTAATACCATTTTTTAATATTAAACTATGCAAAAAACATAAAATTTAATAAAATATGAAAGATTTTGTGTAAAATTTAATGTTTTCCCTATCTTACTGCATTATATACATATGTTGCATATTTTTTTGATCATTTTGCATATTTTTGGAATATTTGTACATAAGCAAAAAATATGAGGCTGTCATTGAATTTAGTTTTTTTCACAACGAATTTTGGTCCAATCAGAATTTCCGTATCTTTATTAATAAAAATATGCAAATATGCAAAATCCGATGTCTAATAATCTGTAGGGGGTTTCTTGTAATTTATAAAAAGGTTAATTTTGTAGTACAGTGTTATCAAAATCAGGAGTATGTCCCATCAATGTGCAGTGAGCTGTCAGTTCCGTCATCTGCGCCTGCGGCCTACTGTGAGCTTTTTGGTCAGATTTGTGCGCGGATACCCTTGACTTTAATTTAGTCTTCGTAGTGCCAACACGTAAATTATGACATATGTTGGACTTGTCTCCCTTACAATGTATACCGTATACTTAGTTGGTTGTGTCCTCGTCTTTTAATGTATTTTTCAATTTACTAAACATGTTGTTTATTGTTTTGTAATTTTTAATGCTATTTCGTATTTGGTGTAGTCAGATATATTTGAGAACTGCAGCCTTAAACATTGTGTTTTTTGTTTAGCTGCGCGACTAGGTGTTACGCATTAAAACAACACCTAGTCGTACATTTATTTGATATAGCCATGCCCGTCTATTGTAATCACTCTAGCGCGCAATAATTGAGCTAAAGCGCAATATCTTTGTACCCGTGTGTTTTTCCATCAAGTTCGAAGATGGGCTATTAGCTATTTGACCGAACTCCCTGTAATTTGACGTTTTTGGATTCCCAGTGGTCACAAGACTACTCCATCAAGGTACCTCCCGATTTTCGTTATTTTGAGGATTTTAGTTACATTCTTTGACCAAACTACCTGCAATTTGAAATTTGACCTTCCAAGTTGTCACAAAATATCTCCACCACAAATTGTCTACCTAGGACCAGGTTTTGGTACGATACCTCCCGATTTTCGGTATTTTGGACCAAACTACCAGTAATAAGGCGTTTGAGGTTCCCAGTGTTCACAAAACCCCTCCGCAAAATTTGTCCATATAGGTGGACACTTTGATATAGCCCCACATAAAAGTTTCGACCGATTGTTGAATTTTTTATATGAATTTTGTTTACCTTATTTAGGTATTAGTGGTCACAAAGTATATCCAACAAAAATTGTGGACAGGAAATAAAATAACTATTCCTTTTTAGTTCGGAATATTTTATGGTAGAGTGTATAAAAAGATCGGCCCTGCCGAACTTAACGCTTTTTTACTTGCTCTATATTATAAAAAAAAAATGTTATCGTAGTAAAAATTTGTAGATTCTTGCAGGTTCTGGAACATACAAATAATTTAAAGAGGTTAATTAAAGAGGTTATAGATTTATGTATAGTTGACTTTTATATTGTACCAAAGAGATCAGTGCTACCATTTCTGAAATGAACTCTTTTTTTATTTAATCAAAGGTAAAAATTGCGAATGCCCACTTTTTTGACGGTACTCACCTTACTAATGAAGATGTTGATGACGATTATTATGAGTGATGATGATCTTTAGTTGCATTATTGTTGGTAGCTGACGAAGTCAAAGCGCCTTTGTAAATAAATGAAACCAATTGATGTTGCATTAATAGGAAAATGAATCCGAATTTCCTTTTGTAGGAAGCAATTATCCGGTTCGACCAAAGTTTGCGATGGCAATTATAAAAATAAACCAAAAGAAAAACAAAGCAAAAATAGTATAAATTTCATTACATAAAAATCAATAATTCCTTTATTAAATAAATATTGTTTGAAAAACAATATCTGTACATTTTGCTATCAATCTTGCTTGCCGATGAACCCCTACTATGTGTAGAAAAGCATTCAACCCATCTTCAATCTGCAATCGAAATCTTCAATTTTCTCTCAAAAAAATTATTAATTAATTTTTTTTATTTCTTCACAAACATAATTTTCCATAAACCCTATTCACCGGATTGACTGAGTTTTATTTTGAAAAACAAAACTACTTTGATTTTCCTCAATCCATAAAATTCGCACACACATTTTAAAATTTTTTAAAAATGTACGCATATAGTCATAGATATTGACAAGCAAATTTGATAGTGTGTGGGCCGCTTTACAATGTTGTTGTGGACGAATATCCAAATTTGTAGCAGGTGGAAATCCAAATGTTACAACATAGTACATTCTCATTAGAATTTGACATCTATCCCTAATGAGCCGGATCTAATGAGCCCTTTCGCGTTCAAATCCTACCACTAAAACCGCGGATATATGTAGATACTTTGAAAATAGCAAAATCAGCAAACATATATTTTAATTAATTCTAAACCACGAGTCTGCCACCGTGGTGCAATGGTATGCACACCCGCCTTGCACACATAAGGTCGTGGGTTCGATTCCCCGGCCAGGCAACATCAAAACACTTTTCAACGGTGGCAAAATACCCCTCAGTAATGTTGGCGACATTTCCTGAGTATTTCAGCCATGTAAAACTTCTCTACAAAAGTGGTGTCTTAGACACGCCGTTCGGACTCGGCGATAAACTGTAGGTCCCATATCATTGAGCTAGTATGAATCGGGGTGCACTCATTGATATGAGAGAAGTCTCCCTTGTCCCTATGGGATGTTGTGGAACAATTTTTATTATTTAAACCACGAGTCTTTTGAATATTTTTATATAAATACATATACAATTTATACGCGATTATAATATTAGTGAAAAGGTGTATCTAAATTATGAAGATACGCTTTTATAATATGGGTGTTTTACCCAAAATAGAATGTGTTTTACCCAAAATAGGATGTAGATGTTTATTAACGTACTGAAATCGGATGCGCATCAAAATCATCGTATGCAGAACTTTTGCACACTTTAAGGTTTTTTACATTGTGTGATTCAAATGACGCACACTTTGGCCGCCAAGTGAAACATTGAAATGCGCTTAGATATTGAAAGAAATTGATTCGCTGTATCCGAAATCGGATGTGCATCAATTCATTTTAACTATTTTTAACATTTCTGTTTTGATGGGGACCACGGAAGACTAAAATGCTTT
Source organism: Musca autumnalis (assembly GCF_047663935.1). Taxonomy (NCBI): domain Eukaryota; kingdom Metazoa; phylum Arthropoda; class Insecta; order Diptera; family Muscidae; genus Musca; species Musca autumnalis. The sequence goes on along the minus strand of NW_027411866.1, from coordinate 61,638,277 downwards.
TTATTTTCCAGATGTGATTTTATAACGGTAACTAGAAAATGACATGTGTTTTAACATTTTGTTTTTTCACTCTAGCGTCCACAAAAATTGAGATAGGAAGCTGAAATTCGAAGATGGTCTATGTCGGTCCACCTTTTGGTATAGCCTCCATATAGCGGTACCGCATGATTTCAGGTATTTTTGGCGATTTTAGCTACATTGTCAAAGAGAATTAGCTATAATTTGAACGTCTCCACTAAAAATTAAAAGAAAAATTAATAGTGTTATTGTATGGGATGTTAGCGAAATAATTGGAGAACTTCCAAATACGTTTATACATTTTTTTCTAATCAAACCAAATACTATACAATTAATTCTCTTTCGAGTTGAGCTTATTAGACCTATTATATACATTGAAAAATTAGGAGTCCACCGAAGTCCCTCGCATTCAACCATTACGCTACGTTTCACGGGTGGTTAAGCCGATCTTCAGGCGTATTGAATGTTGTTTTGTGGCAGACGAAGGCAAAGCTTGGGAACTAGTATATATATCGCACTTCATTAGATAAATGCGTATGCGAAATTCTGTCAGTTAATTGAAACTCCAAATTTTCCTATAGTCCTGCTTAGTAATCCCATTTTTCAATGATCACAAATACTATGGTAAGTTTTATTCCTACGTCATTAGTAATTGTTCCCCTATATCAGAAAATCTTTTTTTTTCATCAGTTATTGTCTACTAACGTTTTGACAAGTTGATGGTGGCTCAGAACGCTAAGACGCCGGCACCTTTGACATTCAGTTGTCGGAGACCCAAATTCGAATCCCAGCCTGGCTCATGCTGAAATTATTTTTTATTTTTGCCTTATTAAAGCGAAGGTCATTTATAGTGATATTTAATTAATTCTCTTTCGAGTTGAGCTTATTGGACCTATTATATACATTGAAAAATTAGGAGTCTACCGAAGTCCTACGCATTCAACCATTACGCTACGTTTCACGGGTGGTTAAGCCGATCTTCAGGCGTATTGAATGTTGTTTTTTTTTGTGGCAGACGAAGGCAAAGCTTGGGAACTAGTATATATATCGCACTTCATTAGATAAATGCATATGCGAAATTATGTCAGTTAATTGAAACTCCAAACTTTTCCTATAGTCCTGCTTGGTAATCCCATTTTTCAATGTTCACAAATACTATGGTAAGTTTTATTCCTACGTCATTAGTAATTGTTCTCCTATATCAGAAGATTTTTTTTCTTTTCTTTTTTTTTTTTTTTTTTTTTGATCATCAATTATTGTCTACTAACGTTTTGACAAGTTGATGGTGGCTCAGAACGCTAAGACGCCAGCAACCTTGACACCCTGTTGTCGGAGACCCAGGTTCGAATCCCAGCTTGGCTCATGCTGAAATTATTTTTTTATTTTTGCCTTATTAAGGCGAAGGTCATTTATAGTGTTATATTATTAATTCTCTTTCGAGTTGAGCTTATTAGACCTATTATATACATTGAAAAATTAGGAGTCTACCGAAGTCCCACGCATTCAACCATTACGCTACGTTTCACGGGTGATTAAGCCGGTCTTCAGGCGTATTGAATGTTGTTTTTTGTGGCAGACGAAGGCAAAGCATGGAAACTGGTATATATATCGCACATCATTAGATAAATGCATATCTGAAATTATGTCAGTTAATTGAAACTCCAAACTTTTCCTATAGTCCTGCTTGGTAATCCCATTTTCAATGTTCACAAATACTATGGTAAGTTTTATTCCTACGTCATTAGTAATTGTTCTCCTATCCCAGCAAAAATTTTGCATCCGCGGATGCAGTTAAATCACTAGAACAATTGCCGCTGGAGTACATCTTTTCCTATGAATTCACCTACGAATTTTACAAGAGAGCGCGCAGCTAGGATGCACTCCATTTTGCTTCCACAGCACACTGCTAGGATGCACTCCATTTTCGATCCAAATCACAGCCTTTGATGTAGTGTTTTGGATTGAATTTAAATGCAGTCTAAAGATGCTATAAAATGCAAGCCATTACAAATATCCCAAAATAAATAAAATACGTTGCTTATTCGTGTAAACAAGAATATTAACTTTATTACACTAATACAAATTATAAAAACTCTCCATTAAATTGTATCATAACTGAGTTTACTTGCTCTGCTTTTTGTGACACCGCAACTGATATTGCTTCATCTTCCAAATGGTTTTTCATATTTCCTCCAACTCCAGTTCAGATTTCCAAAAAAAAATCTAACTCCACTTCAAAAATAATTTTCGTCTCGTGAATTACAGCAATGTTCGTATCTTTAGTTTGTATATCTTTATTTTTTTAAACAAATTCTTATAATTTTAGACACTCTTTCATGTGTTCAGAAAAAAAGACTGCGACTTTAGGGATCAAAAAATTGGCTTGCTTGGCTAGGGATCTTTAAGCGAGTGCTTCCAAAATGTATCGAGCGGAGTGCATTTTCATAATTCCGTGTGGATGGCATCGAAAGATGTATTGAAATCATAACTCTGCATTGCACTACTTCCAAAAATTTTTGCTGGATATATCAGAAGATTTTTTTTGTTTGATCATCAATTATTGTCTACTTACGTTTTGACAAGCTGATGGTGGCTCAGAACGCTAAGACGCCGGCAACCTTGACACTCAGTTGTCGGAGACCCAGGTTCGAATCCCAGCCTGGTTTATGCTGAAATTATTTTTTTATTTTTGCCTTAATAAAGCGAAGGTCATTTATAGTGATATTTAATTAATTCTCTTTCGAGTTGAGCTAATAGGTCTAATTATATACATACATTGAAAAATTAGGAGTCTACGAAGTCCCACGCATTCAACCATTACGCTACGTTTCACGGGTGGTTAAGCCGATCTTAGGCGTATTGAATGTTTTTTTTTTTGTGGCAGACGAAGGCAAAGCTTGGGAACTAGTATATATATCGCACTTCATTAGATAAATGCATATGCGAAATTATGTCAGTTAATTGAAACTCCAAACTTATCCTTTAGTCCTGCTTGGTAATCCCATTTTTCAATGTTCACAAATACTATGGTAAGTTTTGTTCTTACGTCATTAGTAATTGTTCTCCTATATCAGAATTTTATTTATTTTTTTTTTTTTTTTGATCATCAATTATTGTCTACTAAGGTTTTGACAAGTTGATGGTGGCTCAGAACGGAATAAGGAATAAACATAAGGAATAAAACTTACCATAGTATTTGTGAACATTGAAAAATGGGATTACCAAGCAGGACTATAGGAAAAGTTTGGAGTTTCAATTAACTGACATAATTTCGCATATGCATTTATCTAATGAAGTGCGATATATATACTAGTTCCCAAGCTTTGCCTTCGTCTCTTGGTTGAATGCGTGGGGCTTCGGTAGACTCCTAATTTTTCAATGTATATAATAGGTCTAATAAGCTCAACTCGAAAGAGAATTAATTTAATATCACTTTAAATGACCTTCGCCTTAATAAGGCAAAAATAAAAAACTATACATATTTGCCACAATATTCCAACAATAAGTTTCCCCTTTCACTGTTGGTGTAATATGTATATTCAAACCCAATCTTAATAATTTTGGTTTCATATTTTTGTACGCGTTGTCTATATTGTGCACGTATTTTTAATTTATTGTTTAGAGGTTTGTGACGACAAAAATCGTCCCTAATTTTTGCGTACACAGGCACTACGGAAATATTATTTTTGTTTTATGTAAGAAAAATGAAGAATACATATTTGAATTTGTTGATTTTTCCATAAATATTATAAATTCTGTTTATTTTGTTTTGGTTGAAGTTTCAATCTCATTTGATTGTTTTTAAGTCTGGAATGTTACCCCAATGGCTTAAACTACATCTTTACTTTCTGACTGAAGGACTAGAACTTTATGTTCAAAACAAGCTCATAAAAATATATGTCGATCGTGGATCCACTTGTGTGGTGGATCCACTTGTATGAAACTGTGGCCAAAAATATTAACAGTTGAAATATCAACCTAATGCGCTGGTTACAGCTTTGTGCTGCTGTGAAGATTGTTTTAACAAACCAGGAGCATAGCATTCTCCCCTCTGGAGGGGTTATACAGTATGAATTGCTTTATGACAGTGATGATTACGAAGTTTTTCGGCAATTCACACACACTCGACCCAACCCAATGGAAGAGCGCAAAAAAGAAAACAAATGTTTTGATTTGTTTTGCAGTTTGCGTACATACAACCTTACTAACACACTATCAAAGTTTGCCAATATTTTGAATACATTCACAATTTTGTGTGTCTTCTTGGTCGGCAGTGCTTTATGCTGTTAATACAAAATGTCATAAACAAAAGTGACGATTATCTTATGGCAAAAATAGGCAAATCTCTAAAAGAACATAAAAACCAACCACTTTAGCGGGTTAAATAGATCATAATTTTTGTCTGGAAATTGGTAACATTTTAAATATAGACCCTATAGCGTTCTTCCTGGGGGACACCTTCCACCCACGTGAGTCATATTTGGAAGAAGAATTCTTGACCTTTCCACTGATGCCAATTATGTTAATGTACCTGATCAGATAACAGAGTTATACCCCAATATATCCATATTAACCATATTCTAGGGCAGCTTTAGTCTACTACCCACCATATAAAGTCTGGCACTAGATGGCAGCTCATTTTAATACTGGATAATCTTAAACCCATGACCTACACTGAAAAATTATTTCCGCGGTGGGCACTCGTATGCATCATGACTTAAACTTTAGGTAAAATTTAAGTATATGATGGAATTGGCATCACAAAATACGCTAGGAAACCATACAGCTAACTGGAATTCCACAAAACTTTAAAACACTTTTTTTTAAATTAATCCATTACCTTCTCTTTCAAAATTGTAATAATAATATTTTGCAGTATAATATTTTGCAATACGTATTAGTTTCGCGATATTTTGAATATATGTATTTAGTTGTACGTAAATTTTAAGTTGCACTCACTCCAGAAAATAATCAAATGTTCCTACTTTTGGAGCTATTTTTATGAGAAACAATTGAAACAAGAACTAATATATTTTTAATAAGTTCCATGTCATAGCTCTAAATTGCCAGATGTTGTAACAAAAATTTTACATTAATTTCTTATTTTTGGCCAATGGGTTGATTTTTTTCAGAAGTAAAATGAAGAGTTTTCTTTAATTATATTCCAAAAATCTTTAAGGCAGCAGCAACAAAATTGTCTTGAATTTTTAACAATTTTGATATGTATTCTTTATTCTTTTGCAGGGATTTGCTGGAATCTTATTATATGTCTTGTTTGAAGGAGGCCGATGTCCTTAAACATAGGGGCCAAGTTATATCTTCAATGCAAAAAAAAGAACATAATCAGTTGTGGATTGGACTAGTAAATGATAAATTCGATCAATTTTGGGCAGTTAATCGTAGGTTGATGGAACATAATGGCGAACAAGAGTGTTTCAAATATACACCCATACGATTTTATAATGAGGTAAATACTGGTAACATTAATCTTTATAAAAATGAAAACAGAATAATCTTATATTCGACGAAATTGTTTGGGGTTAAACCCACGTATTAATAATAAATTCAATTTTATTTATTAATTACACTGTGATACAAAAATGTTAGATTTTCAACTTAAAACGGACATACTTCTTTTTTCACAACGGATTTCTCTTTTTATTTTAAATTTAATCGATCAATGGCTATGTTATATTGGTTCGGCATGTCACAAGAAATCAGTAGTTATATTTTGACAACTAAAATTTGACGAATAGGAAGTTACGGCTTGTTGTAACCAGAGAGTAACTGATTTTTTTCCACTTTTTAGTGGCCAAAAAATAACTAATGATTTCTGCAGACATGTCCTTGTTGAAATAATGTTGTTGTAACTATATTTGCACTCTAAACTCTTTGTGTTGAATTTCACATCGATAATGATAGGCAACCAAATGCGACACAAATTTGCGTAGCTTTCAACAGCTTTATTGTTGTAATATTTAAAACTTTACACATTTTGAGTTTTAATTTTAGACACAAATTATTGTAATTTTATGCACTTTTATATGTAAGTGTAAGCAGATGTATCCAAAGGTATACATAAGTCTTGAACGTGTTAATAAAAACTACATTTTTATTACGGAGAAAAAAAAATAGTTTTATTTATATAAAAACATAACTTATTTCATTTATTTCATTAATGTAATATGTATAACACTAATAAAAGTATATATTTATTTAGTTATATATGCAATCCGGTTGAAGAATTCTCTACTTTTATGATAATTAAAATTATTTATAACATTAAAAATTATTTTACACATTAATACACATCTTTTTTTGGCTCTTAAGAACTTTTTAACAAATTTGTTTACTGACTTTTTTTATTTACTTCTTATTTTATTTTGATTTATTAAACAAAAACAATCAGCACAATCACAAAGAAAATTCCGTGCGGAATTTTTTTTCTTTTCACTTGTCTGCTGTCACAAACATTGTACAAAACATGCAAAAAACCCATTTTGTTGTGGTTTTGTACTAAAATCTTCAATTTGTGGTTGAAAATTTATTAAGAATTGAACATATTTTACAAAATATCATTAGTCTGCAAAATCAGTCACTTTCAACTTTTTGTACCGATCAACGATGGGATGGGGGAATTTTTCACATACAGAACATCGGTTCGTTATTATTGAAAAGCACTGGATAAATGCATATTTTCATTTATTTTTATTTCAAAGTTCAGATTCTTTAATTTTTTGCCATATTTTTATTTAAAGTACTCGTTTTTAACAAATTCATGACAGTAACAGTTCCATAGCTCAATGCACTGTGTTTCCTTGGAGTTTTCCAATCTTATTTGATGTTTTTCATAATAAGTAAAATCTTCTGAACGTCTTTGGTGTATAGAAGTGTAGTTTATTTGATTAAATTTGTTTATTTTGTCTAAAAACATAAACACCCAACATTTTCTCTTTGTTTTCACAACCATTAGGGCACACATGGTAAAAAAGGCCCTTCAGTTCTGCCAAATTTAATGATTATAGCTCTTTAGTTATTCATGATTGGAGGAATTTTTTCTCGAGAAAAATTTATTCCGCGGGAGTTGAATTCCGCAAGAATTTTCATGATTGGGCTGAATATCTTCAAAATTTTTCATCCGCCTCGAAAACAAATTTGCTACTATTTGTGTTTAGTTTTAAGCTCACTCTGTTGCAGTTGCAGTTTTTGCAACACTTTGTGTTTGAAATAAGACAGATTGTATTTAATTTCAAGAATATTCTGTTGAAACTACTATTTTTGCAATAATTTGTGTTTGAAATTACGCATTTCCATAAATTGTACAATAATTTGTTGATTTTTCATCACCGCCTAAAAAATCAACAAAAACTCACAGTGCTTTTCATTGCAATTTCATCGCGAACCATACTGGCGCCGCATACCTTACAACAGACGGACATATCGCATTATATGTGGTCAACAAGTTTTCTTTATCATGGCATTGCACTATAGGTAATTTGGACAGGGTTTTAGACAAAAAGTCGATTTTTGTTCTACTAAAGCGAGTTTTATAATTTGATTTGAAGAAAGAACATGTCAAATTATAGAGATAGCCAATTTGTTTTCAAAAACATTGTTACGGAATTAGATTTAACTAATCACCGTTTAGACGTTGTTTTATTCCCCGATACGATTTGTACCAAATAAAACAGGGTTCGATTCAGATTACGTTTCTAAAATGCTTTATTTGCTTTATTACACTTATTCGGAACCGACAGTAATTACCAAACACAAAGCTTTCCTTTATTTCTTCTTTAAAACACAACTAACTCGTCGTCGCTGATCCCACCTGTATTTATCCCAAAATCTCCCTGTTCGGGAACTCTCCAGAAAAGAAAGCACAACAAATGGAAACAAATACAAAAGATAGCAAACTAAGCGATAATTGCATGATTATGGCAAACAAATGAAAACAAAAGCACATCAATAACATGTAAAGTAAGAACTGGAATGATGAAGATAATTCTACATTGTAGTTGTTGTTGCTAAAATAAAGTAGCTGCGTAATAAAACTTTACGTTATGTCATTTATTTTCGTGACTACCTTGTAGGGGCCTTCCCAGTGCGTTTGTAGTTTGGGGCATAATCCTTTTTTTCGTTGTGGAACTTTGGCTGGGGTTCGAGATGTGGCGTCATGAATGACCGATCTGTAGGCCAGTAGGAATTTTGGAATATGCTCATCCCAGTCTCTTTGACCGCTAGCTGTCACCTTCCACAGATGCTCTTCCAGGGTGCCATTAAATTTTTGCACCATGTCATCTGATTGTGGATGTAGAGGCGTTGTCCTGGTTTTCTTGATTCCGTAGGTGTTACACCTTTTTTTGGAAATCGCTGACTCAAAATTTGTTCCTTGATCGGAATGAACCTCGGATGGCACACCATAGCGAAAAATCCAGTTCTTGCTAAACACATCCACTATTGTCTTGGCTTCCTGGTTTGGGATGGCATGAACCTCGGCCCATTTGCTGAAGTAGTCCATGACCACCAATACATACCGGTTCCCGGAGTCGCTTATTGGGAACGGTCTAGCCACATCCATTGCGATTCTTGCAAATGGAGCAAATGCTGCATGTAGCCTCGACTTTTCCGGGTTGGACCTTTAGCTCTTATACACCTCTCACAATTGGCAATCCAGTCGGCAATAGATGTCTGACAGCCGACCCAGTAGAACCTCTGCTTTATCTTTTCAGCAGTCTTTTTATACCAAGATGTCCTCCACTTGGCCCATCGGGTGTGTTTTCACCGTAGCCAACATTTAATGGAATTTCGACGTTATACAAGGTCATTACACGTTCTTTCATATCCAGATTAAGACCAAAGGCAATTATAAAATCTGCGCCTATTATAACTTCGCCTACGATATCAGCCACTATAAACTCGTTTTTGATTTATTGGCAATAGTTAGCCTCGTGGTTATCTTTCCATGTACTGCCGCGGGCTCCCCTATTGCTGTGTGCAGTCTGACTCCATTAGTGCCGTTATCTTTCCCGTCGCCATTGATGTAACCAGTTGTAAGGTTGTGGTTTTTCTGTTGTACTATCGCTATGGAAATAGTGGGTCCCCGCTGGACTGGCTTGATTTAATTTTAATTTAATTTTACTTTCTTTTCGGAGGTGGTGACGATGACTTTGATCGTTTGCGCTTCGCTCTACATTCACGTGCAATATGACCCACTTTGTCGCAAATGTAACACTTAGTTGGTGCTGCCGTATTAATTCCTTCTAATACCCGCTTCAATGCAGCCTCGATCTCGTTCATTGGGTTCATCGCACTCGGTGTCCAGTTCGCGGATCTTGTAGGTCTGGGGCTTGGTAACTATTCTTGCCGTCTCTTGTGAAAGAGCAAACGACATGGTTTCAGCAAATGACGATTTTACGTTGCACACTTGATCTCGTGGGTTACGTATACCATTCACAAATGTTTCGATTTTCATACGGTTCCGTTGCGAAGTCCTGTAATGCTTCGTTTGTCTTCTGTACTCTTCCCCTTAATTCCATTAAGTAGATGTATTTATTGCTTATGTTCACCATCGTACTTACAGCATTTATATGTCCATAGCTGTTTCTAGAAGCTGCAGGAATAGTCTGTATTACATCAGCAGCACGCCCTGCAATGCCATAATGAGTGATACAGCCTCGTTCCTAGAATCTCAGACACTGTTTCAAACTGTAATTTAAACACATTAAAGGATGTAGACCCGTCCAACACAGGAGGCTTGATTTTTAGAGTGTTATGAAGGGCTCTCACTGGACCACCTTTGATTTCCAGTTCCGACATTTTCTTTTCTATGCCCTGAATCTTCTCATTTTGAGCCAGAAATTTCTCATTAACAGACTGAATCTTCTTATCCATCTCTTTAACTTGTACCTCTACGTTTTCTACTCTCTTTTCAATCACCAGCGTGATGTTCTCGAGTTTCTCGTTAACGTTTAATTTTACTGGAATTCTCTTCATTCTTTCTAGACATCTCTTCTAACAATTTACTGGAATTCTCTTCATTCTTTCTAGACATCTCTTCCAACATTTTACTGGAATTTTCTATCATCATTCTACAATTTTCTGCTTTCATTTCCATCATAAGTCTGGAAGTTTCATCGCTCTTCTTCTTCATTTCCATTATCATAGCCATCATTAATTTCAAATCGTCACCCCTGGCAGCTACCGACGAAACTTCCTCAACGCTGGATTCGCCCCTTTCCGATAGCTCGACTTGATCCTTACTGTCGAACTCATATGCGTCGATATCCATTCCACGGCGCTCGAACTCTTCCAACAGGCGTTTTTGTAGTTCAGCCTTGTTGCCTGTAGATGACAACTCCCATTAACTGAGCTCCTTCTTCAAGTCTTCCACCCGCAGTTCCTTAAACTTCATTGTAGGATTATCGCAATCTCACTTCCGACACCAATGGTTACGGAATTAGATTTAACAAATCTGCGTGTAGACGTTGTTTTATTCACCGATAAGATTTGTACCAAATAAAAAGGTTCGTTTCAGATTACGTTTCTACAATGCTTTATTTGCTTTATTACACTTATTCGGAACCGATTATAATTACTAAACACAAAGCTTTCCTTTATTTCTTCTTTAAAACACAACTAACTCGCCGTTGCTGATCCCACCTGTATTTATCCCAAAATCTCCCTGTTCGGGAACTCTCCAGAAAAGATCTCGTAACACCTCGAAGCTGTGCAACGAACACACAGACGCACATTCGCACCAAGCGAACAACCACACTCGCATACATGGCCGAAGATCAATACAAGTGGACAAGCACAACAATTACGTAATTACAAAACAAACATAAAGAAATCACAACAAATGGAAACAAATACAAAAGATAGCAATAAGCGATAATTGCATGATTATGGCAAAAAAATTAAAACAAAAGCACATCAATAACATGAAAAGTAAGAACTGGAATGATTAAGAAAATTCTACATGGTAGTTGTTGTTGCTTAAATAAAGTGGCTGCGTGATAAAACTTTACGTTACAATTCAAATTTTTATATTAACGGAAATTCAACAAAATTAACTTAACCCTATCAGTTACATTCGTAACAATATTCAAAATTCGCGGTATAATTCGAAGTAAAAGTCAAAACTTTTTGCGTTTATGAGATATATCACTTTTTTGAAGGTGCCCTTGCGGAAAAAATATTTTTTTTAATTTTTGGTTTGGTGAAGAAAATATTAAACACAAGATGCATCCAATTTGAACTAGACATTTTCTTTAAAGAAATATTCACCATGTTTTGTAAAAATTGACATACGTGTCGTGGTCAACATTTTTGTTATTTTTATCTGAAATACTTTCAAACTATGGATCATGACTGGGCTTTTTTTGGTCCTTTTAGAAATATTTTTAAAGGTCTCTACTTCAATCAGTATTTTAAACATATCAATGTTTATAAAAATCTTTTCGCGGATCAATATTTTATAACTGTTATTTTTTTTAACTGCGCTCATTGGTATGGCAGTTTCTTCTGACGTTATTGTGTTCCAAAAAAGATTTTATCTGCGAGTTGACGCAGGATCTCCTTTTTTTCTGCGGATTAAAACGCAGGAATTCTTGCTGATTATAAAGCAGGATCGCCATGTAACATAAGTTAAAACAGCTGTTTTTGTGTTTTCTTTTGCTCATGTGAACCAAGTCCAAGTCAGGAACAAGTCTAACTTCTTTATTTTTTGATCTCCTTTTATATAAAAAATTCTTAAATCTAACATTGTGTTCTTATTCTTTAAGATTCACATATCACTCGATATTGAGTAACTCCCAACCAATAGGAGAACAGTTCAATATCGTTACTATTGCATCAGTGTATGTATGTCTGTGTGTATGTATTATTCCATATATGTATGGGGTCATGCATTTGAGTCTTGCACTCATATTCATATTTTAGAACTTTACTATTGGAACTCTAAAGCTTTGCCCTACATATGAGTGAGCGGCGAAACAAAACATGAATACAATGAACTCGCTGTGGCGCTGACCAACTCAACAAATCAATATATTGAACTTCAAAATGCATGGCAACATAATGTGATGGTGACGCACTACACCTTATTCTGCGGCCTTAACTCCAGATAATTTTTCTATTGAGACTCCTATTCTGGTTCCTTTTGATCCGTCGGGGAACATTCTTCCATTTCCATTCTAAATCATTGGAAAAAACTTTAAGCTATTCACCAAACTTTTTGTTCTCGTCGATTCTTTAGTAGTCGTCACCGATGGCAATCTTCCACCGAACGCGTGTCGTCTGGGCCGCGTTTCGAAAGTGTATATGGGTTCAGACGGACGTGTACGAGTCGCGGATGTAGTTGCCCAACGGGGAACTATAACCCGGCCCATCACGAAACTCGTCATAATATCCGCCCAAAACTAAAAATTTCTGCCGATACTATTTATTCGTTCTGATATCCAATCTATAACTTTCCGTTATATTCGTTCTAATGTCCAAACTACAACAATCCATTATATTCGTCCCTGCTACGTCTGGTGGAGCAATATGTCCAGCAGATCTAGCCATTCAGTGTAAATCAATCGCATGTTCCAGAGAGCCAGAATCCGGCATATTCTTGCCGCATCTGCCAAAGCCGTCACCCGTTGTTTCCGTTTGTCGCATTGAAGACTCCTGCGGCGACAATACCGGAGACGACCAAGGGCACTTCCAGAACTTGTACATTGACGATTCCAGATTCTTTGGGTACTCCTTCATGGACATCATCATTGGCGCTGATATATAATCTGTTCCAAGGAACCATAGTCAACGTAGTTCCAGTCCTGCTGTTATTATAGTTACTTCTATTCTGAAGTAATTCGTTTCTATTCCGAAACATCATTATTTTTATTCTGAAATAATCTGTCTCTCTTCTGAGACATCAACTACTTCATTTATTCTGAATTGTAATAAAAAATTGCACTAATTGTTATAACTTCTACTCTATGAACGAAACACAAACTTCAATAACTTCAACTACCTCCATATTCCATTGTAATCCGCAAAAGTGCACACGACATGAAATTTCTGTCTTTTCTTTCATTGCAGCCAGACTGTAAGGTGGGCGGTGATGTTAATGTCAAAGTCATATGTCATAGATGTCCTTTTTTGGCTTCTGGCAACTCTTTGACATTATCTGCATTAATACTCCATCATACTACCACTCACCTATACATACATGTATGCCTTTTGTCGTCTGTGCTTTCTCGGGCTTTTCTTACTTAATTTGTTCAACAACAAATCACTTGCTATTCAATCTTTGTACAATTCGGTAAGCATCGATTTCCATCATTCTTACTTCCTACTCTTTTTAATAAAAAGAGAAATTTTTCTGTTCAAAATCACAAGTTGATTCCGTTTGTGTTTATATTTGATTTTACTTTCACGCAATCCATTCTGGGAGAAATAAATTGTTTCCAACAATTTATCTTTGGTTCGGGTATCAAGTTTCTTGGAACGTCCATTCTTGGTGTTTTCAAATATTTTTGCATTTTTGGCACAAGCGAATCGGGATATTTGTCCATCACTGCCGTCGCACAGTGGTTAAGAAATCGATTTTTCTGGCCAGCACCCCCATTTTTTGTTGTCACCAATTGTTACAGCCTGTTCATGTATGTCGCACGAAAACTTGTACGAAAGGAATGCAGTCACTCACTTCCGTCTAAAAAGGCGTTCGTGTATTTCGCAAACTATCGTGCGACTGCCGTTACGTATCCTATGCGAAATACTACTAATTTGAATGTACATTTGTACAACTATGTTCCATAATTGAGAGCCAAATGAGAAATAAAAACAAAATCCACATATACATACAAACATTGGAATATGTGTGTTTTGTTTTTTTTTATGAGAAAATAAAATGTGTCGGTATTTTGAATTATTTTATTTGATTGTTTTCTTCAAAGTAATGAATGAAACGGCCTTTAAAACGTGTCTACAAAAATTTTATTTTGTTTCAAGAATGTGTTGCATAAATTTATTTCAAGATTTTCGGTGTTATTCGCGAGTTTACGTACTACTCAACAGCTACAAAGCAAGTGAGTGATTTTGACATTCTCTTTCTACAAAAGAAAGTCCTTTCGAAATACATAAACCCAAATTTATATGGAAAAGTGTACGTTTACGTGTTATTTCGTATGGCTTGCCGGTCGCATAGATTTTCGTTTCGAAGGTGTTTACATGAACAGAAAATTATTTTTTTTCCACTTCGGAAGCGCAAGAAACCTTTCGGTCGACATACATGAACAGGGGGTTAATTTCTTTATGGGATTTGATAGTAAACATATTGAAACTAAGGAAAGAAGAAAACAAATAACATATTTTTATTTTTTTGAAATAACATGGGTAAAAAAGAGTGTTTTTCGATACCGTTTCCCATATAAATTATAGATTTTTCACACAAATGGAAATTTTTTTAATATATGAGTTTTTATAGGAGTTTTATAAAACCCCAGAGTATTTTTTCAATTCTGGAAAAATTTTAAATTCAAAAAAAAAAAAAAAAAAATCGTTCAGTTTGATTATCGGGGTTTGACCTCTTTTAACTAGTTAGAGGATATGAAAAAAACTCTCATATTTTGATCAAAATATGTAAAAAAATTTAAATTTTTAACTTTGACATCGAATTCCTCTTGACCAGGGAAAAAAGCGATTCCGAGCCACTGTGAGTCTTTTTGAGTGATCAGATTCCTCACAAATATAGTTGCAGCAAATGCAATCATCGACACTCCCTTCGTTCGTGTAAGGAGCAATGCCACTAGAGCTACGGGTCCAAACCATTGCAAAACATAGGGTCTACCAAGATTGGGAATTTCGTAGTATCAAAGTCTGTCATGAGTGTGGAGGTCACTTCTTATTGCATGATGATTGGAAAAGTAGCAGCGACACCCAAACATTCTCATCCCGTTTTCGTCAAAGTTCCAGTCCTCGTCCGTATCATGTTTCAATGTCTTGTCCGAGCGGTAGTCCGTAGATGGCAGAACTATTGGATATCCAGTAAGTTCGTCTATCCATAACCCGTCCCTTCAATTGGTGGCAATTTTATCACCAAGTCTGGTGGTTAATATTAATAGTGACAGGCTAGTGTGCCCTGTTCGCTCAGTATATGCAAAGCCAAATATGTGAGACGATGGTAGACAATTAGAGTCTACCCACATCGGATCTTGACGGCGTCCGATTTTGTCGTATTGCTGTAACGTCGATGTATGTATCAACGACGTGTTCATTGGATTTTCTTTGACAGATCCATTATTCTACAAACCTAGCCGCACTGCTAGCATTTGGAAGTGAGTTACTCACTCTATCTACAAAAAGCAATCGTAATCGACTCTTATTTTCTGTAAAAGTACGACACTTTAGCATTTTATAAAAACAATTTTATTGCAGTGCAGTTTGATCGTCTTGAATAACTACATAGTGTCAGCGAAAAATATGGAAATGCGATTATTGATTGTTTACACAAACAATCCTTACGGCGTACGACTATCGCGAGTGCAGACACTTTCTATCGCCTATGCAGACACTTTCTATCGCTTATGCAGACACTACTGATTGTTTACATTCATTTATGAAGTGTGCAAACCTGAATTGATATAAGCCATTAGTCTACCCGATGCTTATATGACACGGTGGCGCAGTGGTACACATGTTCGCTTTGTACTCTTAATGTCCCGGGTTTGATTCCCAGGCCAGTCAACTTAACATTTTAAAATTACATAATTAAATTAGGTGACAACTTCAAAAAGAAAAGTTCTTTAAAAACATATGTACGTTGGAAAAATAATTATAATAATAAAAAATACAAATTAAAAGAATAATAATAGCAAAGAAAAATAAAAAGCAAAATAAAAAAATATATTTTTTCGTCACTACCAATTTGTATCGATAATATATCTTTTAGGAGCCACTAAATCGACATTCACAAGTAGTATCTAGGCCGTGGTTCATTTCTTCCCGCACTGTGAGCCTTCATCTATAAGAATGCGAGCTCGCGGACTAGTGTTTCTATCGTCATGCTGTGACTATTTCGAGTAATGTGCGATCGGAAATGCGTGCAGGGCGTATTGCCTTAGTTATCGGTCCAGATGTATATGTGTACAAGTTTTGTCGGACTTGCCTGTTTCACATTATACCATATATAGATGGATATTGTCGGGTGTATGCTAAACTAAGCTCTATGTATCTTGAATATGAAAAAAAAATAAAAAAATTGAATTGTTTTTAAAATGCTCACATACACTAGCGGTCATCTGAATAGGTTTGAATTTTTTTCTTTTTATATGTTAAGGTATCTTCTGATGTGTTCGTATTGCATATCCATACTATTTTATACTATGCCAACATTCCCAAGAAAAAACTTGACGGTGTTGCCATATTTTCGGAAAATATCCCAATTATAATAAAAAATGTACAAAAAAGTGCCCAATTTTTGCGATCATCAGAATAGGTTTGAATCAAAAAAAAATTGAAAAAGTTGTACTACCCAAGCAAATATTGCGCTGTTTTTTGGTTTAGTTTAGTAAAATGGAAGATTCTGATAAATCCTACAAAAAATTTGACCCGCATTATTTGGAACGTGGGTTCAATTCTCAACATGGAAAAGTTACCAAGAACTTTCAGATAAAATCAAGAAATATTCAAACAAAAACGTTTTATAAACTAGCTTTAAATGACTTTTTGAGTTCGTTAGATCTCTTCTGAGCTTCGAAAATTGTCTGAAAGCAAATACCAAGTGTAGCCATATTATTAGGATCGATAAAATAGAAAGATCATTGAAAATAGTTGGTATTTTAGTTCAAGTTTCATTTTTTAACTATCCTTGCAGTACAAATTTAAGTATTATCATGCTCACAAATCCACCATAGGTGACCACATGTATCCTAAATGTTCGAAAATTGGTCTGGAAGAATGTTTCTTCGACGACAATAAAGTAGAAAATTGTAATTCAAATTTAAGTCAAAGGGCATGATATCACCGACTTTTATAGTGCTGTAATACCTATATAGTCAGGTCAAACAGTTTTTTTCTGTTCACAAGTCATAAAACAAACACGAATAAGTACAAAAGAATGGACTACTGAGGTTATACAGCACTATAAAAGTCGGTGATATCATGCCCCTTTGACTTAAATTTGAATTACAATTTTCTTCTTTATTGCCGTCGAAGAAACATTCTTCCAGAACCATTTTCAAACATTTATGATACATGTGGTCAACTATGGTGGATTTGTGAGCATGATAATACTTAAATTTGTACTGCAAGGATAGTTAAAAAATTAAACTTGAGCTGAAATACCAACTATTTTCAATGACCTTTCTATTTTATCGATCCTAATAATATGGCTACACTTGGTATTTGCTTTCAGACACTTTTCGAAGCTCCGAAGAAATCTAACGAACTCAAAAAGTCATTTAAAGCTAGTTTATAAAACGTTTTTGTTTGAATATTTCTTGATTTTATCTGAAAGTTCTTGGTAATTTTTCCATGTTGAGAATTGAACCCACGTTCCAAATAATGCGGGTCAAATTTTTTGTGGGATTTATCAGAATGTTCCATTTTACTAAACTAAACCAAAAAACTGCGCAATATTTGCTTGGGTAGTACAACTTTTTCAATTTTATTTGATTCAAACCTATTCTGATGATTTTTTATTATAATTGGGATATTTTCCGAAAATATGGCAACACCGTCAAGTTTTTTCTTGGGAATGTTGGCATAGTATAGGACTCTCAAAAACTAAATAGTATGGATATGCAATACGAACACATCAGAAGATGCCTTAACATATAAAAAGAAAAAAATTCAAACCTATTCAGATGACCGCTAGTGTATAATGCTGTCCACCATTAATTAGTATGTCAATCTTATAACATAGTCTTAATAATTCTTTATCGTGTCAGCATTAATGTTGGAAGGTGGCCGCCAATAATTTATCTAGAATTTTCATTAACTTTACTTTTATCTTAGTTTTTCTTTATTTATTGATTAATTTTTTATTCAGTAGATACTACAATACACAATAGTTTTTATAACAATATTTGTAAATATAAAAAAAAACCTAAATGTAAATATTCTAGTATAATCTTATATTCTAAATAATAGTTATTATTTATACAAAAAATGGTTAATTTATTTATACTATTCCTTTTTTTCAGTCCGTCCTTATGTGGTAAATGCTCTAGCATCCACAAAATAGAGATTGAACGCTGAAATTTGGGAAAGATATGTTTTGCGGGCTGGTCAAGTTCGAAGATGGACTATATCGGTCCACGTTTTGGTTTGGAGAAGTCTCCATATAATGGTACCTCCCGGGTATTTTCGAGTATGTTTACTTTTTAGGTACATTTTCGAACCGAATTAGCAATAAATTGGCATTTTCAGACCGAATGAGCTATACAGGGTGATTATGAATCTAAACTCACCATGAGTTTTGTCTTTCTGCCCTTTCAACTTAAGGAAAAAGTGAGAAAACTCACGGGGAGTTGATATTCATAATCGGACTGGTAATTTAGCATTTATGGTTCCATTGATCGAGAAACTTCTCAACCAAAAATTATGGACATAAATAGATCCTCGTTTTATAATAGCCCCCATACAAGTGTACCAATAACGGAACAAGATATCATGTCCCCTTTTAAAGAAAAAAATAACACTGGAAGTCCGTTGTGAAAAAAAGTTCTGCCCATTTAATGTTGAAAATTGAAGAAACCCCGTTTTCTCTACATTTCCTTTATAAAGGGTGTCCCAACTAGAACTCAATTTTTAAATGTCATTGTTTGACATTTGAACAATTGTTATTGTTTGCTAGTAGAAGGTACGAGGTTAGTAAAAATGGAGCGCTACACGAATGAACGACGCATTCTCATTGGCATTGGATAGACAACATGAGAATGCTGATTTTGCCGATAAAATCATCTTCAGTGACGAGGCCCATTCCCATCTTGATGGCTTCGTCAGTAGGCAGAATTGTCGCATTTGGGGTGAGGAAAATCCTCGAGTGACTCACGAGAAGCAAATGCATCCTCAACGTGGCACTGTGTAGTGTGGTTTTTGATTCGGACCTTTTTTATGAAAATGAGGCAGGTCAAGCGCAAACAGTCAATGGTGTTCAGTATCGTGAAATGATAACCAGTTTTTTCTTGCCTAGAATTGAAGAAATGAATTTGGAGGGCATGTGGTTTAAACAAGAAGGTGCCATATGTCATACAGCCAGAGAAACAATTCAATTGCTGCATAAGTAATTTCCCGGTCGTGTTATTTCGCATTTTGGAGACCAGAACTGGCCGCATATCTTGTGTTTTTTGAAGTCGATGGTTTACGCGAATAAGC
The DNA here is from genome assembly GCF_047663935.1 of Musca autumnalis. Classification (NCBI taxonomy): domain Eukaryota; kingdom Metazoa; phylum Arthropoda; class Insecta; order Diptera; family Muscidae; genus Musca; species Musca autumnalis. The sequence continues at coordinate 61,618,894 of NW_027411866.1, read as the reverse complement.
CGACGACGACTCAAGCCTAAAAAGAGGAAATTGGACGCTGCACTAATGATTAGCATTTATGCAAAACGGTCATTGAAAATTTCATTAAAAGATCGCGTGTGTGCCAGCAAAGCCGCGGCGGCCATCTGCACGATATCTTGTTCCATACATAACCTTATTCTGTCTACTTTACGATATAATAAAGCTTCAAGATTTCTTAAATATCTGTGTTTTATTTAAAATTTAAAAATTTCGTTCTAGTTGGGACACCCTTTAAAATCAAAAAATTAAGTGACCCTAAGAAACCAAAGGCATTTTCGTCGTCCGTAGACTCCAACAAAACAGAATTAATACGTAAGACCCCCAGCATATTTTTCGTGTAGCAAATTGTTATTGGTAAATGGTATTTTTATTCTTAACGCTCAATTTTAAATTGTATAAATAAAAGAAGCAATCACCATTATTGCGGTTGGCGTTAAATATGGATTATTGGTGTTTTTTGCGCTAATAAACTTACAAATGAATACAAATGTTTTTGGTAATTTTTTGCCATATGACTGTGTAAAGGCGCCGATATTGTGTTTGGAAAAAGAGAAATAAAAACTCGAACGTTTTAGTTTCTGATTCGATAAATAATTGAGTAAATAATAAATAATTATAAATAAACTAAAGGGACAATTAGCAAGGCGAACAGATTACCTGTGTTACGGATGGCGATCGAAAACGAAGTGTCAATAATAATGCCAAAAGGTCGCGTAGGCGCAAAAACAACACTCGTAAGAAAACTCTTAGATGACAGATGAATGTTCTAACAAAAAAGGAGTAGGCAGTTTTCTAACGATGGAGTGAATCAAACACAATGAAAGTAAAGCGAAAAGCGAGCATTTCCAAACAATGCAAATTAAACTGGAATATATTAATTCTTACTTAAACATTGGCGCCGACCTTGCAACATTATTAATGTTGTAACACATATCGATAAGTAAATACAATAACAAGTAATAATATATGCTAGATCATATATGCTAGTGGTACAGTGTATTTGTGAGCAAATTCAAATTACATAGCCGATAACCATGTTTATGAGGCGTGTACGAATCGTCCGCAGTAACGGACGTACGCTCTCATTCCCCATATGAACATGGTGTGAATAGCACGAAGACGCCAAGGTCCTAGTGGAACCCACAGTTATGGATTCCGACCTGGAAGGTACGAAATTCGCGTTCGAGGTCGATAACGAAGAACCCGTAGTTACAGATTCAGATGTCAACTATTTTTTTTACTAAAATCCGCAGTGACGGATTTCGATAGATCTCCATCTTCAATAGAACCCGCAGTGACGGATTCAGATGAAGCGTTCATTTTACCACGAAAAAATTAATATGTTACCCCGAGTTCAAAAGAGTACAAATGAGCCGCTTCACAACGCGCTTACCGTACTAACATCCGGTACACAAAAGTAAATGTACTTGATCTTGAACATTATGAAACCGATTCTCAAGCGATAACGGTTCGTCAATTACGACATGTCCAGGATGAGCGATAAATGAGCACATATAAACAAATGACCTAACACAAATGACCTAACACCAGCTACCAGCCCATCAAGACTATCTGAGATAAGCGCAGAGGACGCGATTCGAACTAATACGGTGGCCAATTCTTCAAATGTAAGCCGAACGTTTCGAACCTGTTGTCGAAAGTGTTGCTTAAAACTTTTCAATCCAGCCTCCCAGAGTCCACCCATATGTGGAACGCCTGCTGGAATGAAATGCCAAGTAAGGCCCTGAGCTGCGAATGTAGAGGAGACACGATCATTTGAATCCCCAACGAAATGAAGAAAATTTTGACTTAGATCACGAGAAGAACCCACAAAATTCGTACCAATGTCCGAAAATATCAAGAAGGGACAACAACGACGTGCTTTCCTGAGTGACGAAACTTTTCCAGCACCTCTTCTAAGTCAGTCGAAAAGTACGATAAGTAATATCGAACCGAACGTATTTAAATTTTAGACCCAAGCGGAGCGAGATCTCGAATAGACCAATCCGACTTGTCTAGGCAGAGCCATCTCGGCCCAAGCCACCAAAGGAATTCCATTCGCCACGAATCTAGTCGAAGAGAAAACCAGAATGTACCAACTTAGCCACGACAACACAATTGTAGAATCCGTTCAACAGCGAAATTCCAAGTCGATTTCCTTAACAATAATTTCCAAAGTTCTGACGTTAAAAGTGCACTGAAAACTAGCCGAGGGAGTGAACCCGATTTTAGGGGAGCGATAACACGATAATAGATGCGAAAAAGAGAGTATCGTCTCAAACAATTTGATCAATTTTGAATTCTCGACGATGGAATCGGTCCAGTGACTAGCCATCCAAACACAGAATTTTGGGCAATCAAAGTTCCTGACAAAAATGATTGACAACCATCTAACAAGATTTTTGGATACAAGTCTGCACGTGAATGGAACAAATTAGCATCTGCCAGACGAATACTTCGCATTTGAGCTCTGAAATCAGATGAAACAGTAAACGATGGCAAGTTACCAGAAATTGACGGCAATACCAAAGCACGAGTTTCTAGTAACACCGAGAGATCACAAGGGCTTCCAATTTTTATGCGACAAACTTTTTGTGAATTTGCCGAAATTGCAAAATTCACACCCGAAATAACCGCATTCGATGACCTACCGGAAGTTTCAACCTATTCTGCAATCGCTCATGATAGAAAAGAGGATTCAGAGGCGGAGTCTACTAAAGCCCTAGCTGGATAGGAAATGCCACCATGCATTATATTGACCATCGCTGTTCCCATCAGAACCGACTTATTCTGTGATGTATTAAAGACCTGACGAGCTACAGATGCCGAGGATGTGGAGGGGCGAAAAGTTTCGAGAGGTGGAGGGTTGGAAGGACGAGCTGCAGAAGATGTGGATGGACGAGGAGGATCGACGGGTTGAGTGTTGGAGGGAGGTGAGGTGTTCCTACTGACCGAGGAAACACTTGAGGTCGAACTGTTTGGCGACGAGTCGCTACGGTGCAACAATGTGTGATGACTTCGATTACATTTCGAACACCGACGTAGACTAGTGCAATTTTTCACTTCATGCTCACTACGCAAATAATTCGCACACAATCTACGACGTTTCACAGTGGAAAACCTAGCCGAGACAGACATATTTTTGAATAGAGGACATTCAAAAAGCGAGTGGAACTGCTGGGGACAAAGAATGCAATCATTTTTCTGCGACACTTTTGGAGAACGAGAAGAATTCGTATTAGTCATATACGAGTGAAGATTTTTTACGTTAGACTTTTTAACCGAATCATTTCCTCTCATGTCGTGAAGACACATGAGCGTCTGAATTCGCTCAGTTAGAAAACTATCGAGATCTTTCCACAACGAAATAGAATTTTTGTCTTTAACACTTTGCTCCCACAAAGTTTGTGTTAATTTTGGGAGCCTTTGAAGACAAATAAAGACCAAGAACGGATCCCAATTTTCCGTACTAACGTCGTAAATGGACATTGCAGACAAACAACCATTAATACCACGTTGGATTTGTTTGAGACCCGAACACGCCTCGATTTCAAGTACCGGAAGCGAAAATAATACTTTGAACTGACTATGAATTAACAAACGAGGATTGTCATAACGTTGGTGTCATGCTTAAGTGTTCCATACGCCATTTTTGACTTTTTGAGATACACGTGGTTTGTAGGGTTTTCCGGTATGATCTTCCTGAATTTCTAGTCGGCTTTACCCTATCAGCTCTAGTTTCCGAGATATCCACGCCTCGACAGGAAAACATAAACTTTTTTCAGTTATGAAATTAATATTTTAAAAACTTACAAGTTTAAAAACACATTTCAAAACTCAGAATTTCAATTTTCGATTTAGAAGTATTTAATTTATTGTGGCAAAGATGAAATTTTTTTTTGTCACTTTGTTCCATGTGATTTACAATATTTCACATTTGTGTCATAAGTGCAGATATGGAACAAATCGACAAAAATTATTTTTTTATAAAAATCTCTATAACTTTTATATTCCAATACATATTCCTCGAAATTTTTGCAAATATTTTCTATACACTGTTACTAATATTTCAAGTCAAAAATATAAATATTTGCTTTAGCCAGCTCCATACAGTTGTGACGCAAAACATTAAAATGCGATTATCTCAAAACAGGCAAATGGCGTATGCATTCCATGCTAGACTGAAGCTACGGTGAGTCAAAGGGAATTTAGAAACAATTTCACAAGCTTCCCCACTAGTTTTTTGCGACAAATGGCAAAGACGCTCAATATCCGACAATCTAGAATTGGTAATATAGACCGTGCTAAATAAGTTTCTAAAAGTAGGCCACGAGAGAAAGTCACCTTCGAAAACGGGAATATCGCATGGATGCAAAGCTAAATTATGGACAAAGTCTAAATTTGGCGGATCAATATCAAAACTCGAGTTATCCCTAGAATTCCCAATACCTGATATTGGGGAGCTAGAAGCCTGAGTACACACACTTCCAACAGTGTGAGTAGCCGAATTCGTGTTATTTAAACCGGGATCGTTTCTCGAGAATTCCCTTGGAGTGGCAGACAAACTCGGCTCATCCTTAGAAATATTGGAAGGATCCTGCTTTAACGAACCACTGCTGTAAGAGCTCAAGGACGATTTTCGAGACCGCCGAAATTTATTTAAATATTTATTAATAATAGCCTGACATTCCATAAAAAGTTCATAAACAACCGCGTATTTTCCATCGAAAACACCAATGTCTTCCGCAGTTGTATCCTCAGCCGATTTCAGATACTCTAAACAGTTATCAAAAGAACTTTCGACCTTGGACCAATTTTTTACCAACTCGGTACTTTTAACTTCTAAGATAAAGAAATCTAAGTCTTCTTCTTTCGCGTATTTAATTTTGGCACAACATTTTACCAAATTATCCGAAACTCGGGTAAAATCGTTAAGAGGAGTGAAAGGCATTTTGTAAAGATTTTCTTTAGAATCACACGAAGACTTCAACTATAACGAAAAAAGCAAAACCCCAAGCTTTTCAAGCAGAAAATGCGACAAAAAACAATAAAAGAGAAAAATTCCAAATCAAATAATCGAAAAAAGTTTAAATTCTCGCGAAAAGATCCAATATCTTTCCAAATCCAACAAGAATTTCCAAGATTTTTCACAAAAAAATCTACCAAAAATCGTAAAATTTACGAAAAGTTAGGAAAAATCAACAAAAATCGCCGAAAATGTTCGATAACAAATGAAAATCCAACTTTTTCCCTTTAACAATTTCGAAAATTTTTCAAAAAAGTGTATAAAATAACGACAAAAGCAAAAATATTTCGAAAAAATTCAAAAACTTATATATAAATATATGATATTTATATCAAAATATTCAATAACTAGGCTTGAAATATTTGTTTACGACACCAAAAATTATTACAAACGGCAAAAAATTACTATTTTTATGCCCAATTACAATAAAATAATAATTTTTTTCAAACCGATTAATACTAACGTAAATGCGGACTGTAGGGTGTACGATAAACGAAAATGTCCAAAAATGTATTTATTTTTATATATACACACACTGCAATTTAATATGCAAACTATTTTCTCTTTTGTACCCAACGTGTAAACCAGCCCCAATCCAACGACCCGATGTGTGTAGCGTACACGCAAACAGAAGAGAAACGAAAAAAAAAATATTTTCAATAGGCTAGCTGTCGCTGCCTATAGCAATGGTATGTATGTAAGTGATGTGTGTGTGTGTATATAACAAGCAATAGACCGACAACGACGTAAGTATGTCACTAGCGTATGTATGTTTATATTATTGAACAGGGAATAATGCGAAAATAGAAGGAATAATTTCGAGTATTTTTCGGTGGTTTATTTCTTTTGTTAGGCACAACAAGACAGTAGTAACCCGATGGAAATAATTAAGTAATTAATTTTCAATAAGTAAAACATTAATTTTCGTTAATAAAATTATCAAAATTTAACACGACTGTTAATTTAATTTTATTAATAATTACACCACCATTCACTAATGTTTTCATTACACTGTTTTTGACTAAAATGTTTGCAAATTTTCCACAATATTTTTTACCACCAAAATGATTTTTTATTGGTTTTCACTGTTCAATAATAACACCGAAAAAATCAGAAAAGATCAAAAGGAATACGCGACGCGTTGTAAAGCGGCCGTAATTATTGTTGTTGCAATGGGAACGAAAAGAATTTTTGGACGATGGATATTTATTTGTTTGTTTATATTATTTTTTTTCCACAACGCGAGCTCACAAATAATAGAACACTGCACTCACCTGTTGGTTTGTTGATATTTTAATGATAATGATGTTAATGACGATGTTGATGAGGATGATTAAGATGTTAATGCTGCTGCGAAAATAAACAAGACGAAAACCAATTAGAAAATAAATCAAAACAAATACAAAGGCTCGTGTCCGGCTCGAGTGGACCAAATGTAAAGGCGCCGAAATTGTGTTTCGAAAAAGAGAAATAAAAGCATGAACGTTTTAGTTTCTGATTCGATGAAAAGCAGAAGCTTTATTGAGTAAATAATAAATAATTATAAATAAACTAAAGGAAAAAGCAGCAAGGCGAACAGATTACCTGTGTTGCGGATGGCGATCGAAAACGAAGTGTCAATAATAATGCCGAAAGGTCGCGTAGGCGCAAAAACAACACTCGTTAGAAAACTCCTAGATGACATATCAGTGTTGTAACAAAAAAGGAGTAGGCAGTTTTCTAACGATTGAGTGAATCAAACACAGTGAAAGTAAAGCGAAAAGCGAGAATTTCCAAACAATGCAAATTAAACTGAAATATATTAATTCTTACTTAAACGGACTGCTTTTGGTAACAAAAATTAATAGAATTGCTAGTAGACCATTTTTAAAATTTTAATCCAGAAACAACAGTTTTTACAATCAAAATAATCGTTCAGTGCAGACGTATGTATGTGCTATCGTTGGCGAAGTCGATAGCGTAGTGTTGTTTTTTGGTACCACGTAAATCTCACAACGACAAATGTTTGTACAAAAAAAAAAAAAAAAAAAAAAAACAAAATATATTTTTAAATTCTTTGAAATCTTCTTTTGCACAATAAAAAGTTTGACATCTGATAAAAAACGCAAACTATGGCTGACTTCCGTATCGTCATTTGCTTTGTGTTATTTAAATTTCGTCAAAATATTTCAGTTGCACACTCATACATTGTTCCTCTAAAATTCAACTAAATGTGTCAGAAATAAAAATGATACATGTTTGCTTTTTACCTGCCTTGAAAATGCGTATGTTTGATGCTTTGAAACACGTAGCTTCGTATTTGTTAATTGCAACGGCGTTAAGAAACATAATACTTCACAGATTTTCAGGCATTTGTAAACAGTTGACGATACGGTCAGCCTATCTTACGAAAATAAATAAAAGTATTCAAATTAGTTCTTTCCAATATATCTCAATAATTTGAAATTTTGAAATTGGTTAGTGTTTCATTTTACATCATTGATGGCCAAAAACACACATTTGCAGATTATGCATTGCGCTTGTGTGAGTATAAAAAATCCGAACGACCAACATTAGCATTAAACTAACAAACCAACGTTCTTCTCATCTACTGATTTGCAAAATGTAAACAATACGCCAACCTAACGAAGCCACACGAAGATGTTTGCTCTATGCGTGTGAGTACGATCACTCTGCCTATACCCGCGGGCATAGGAAATTTGTTGTCGCTAGTCATCTCTGTTTTACATGCTGTCGTTAACAAAATCGGTCACGACTCTTTTCTCCCATACATAAAACCGATTTGTCTTATCAACAAAATAAATTTTATTTTTAACCCGAAATATCCGTCTTAGGAATGACGGATGTGTTTCATTCGACATTTTATGTATATAAGATGCTATAAAATACAAAAATTGTCGTAGTATTTAATTTTTCATAATAAGAAAAATATATACTACGACTACGCATACGACACTTGCAAGCCTAACCCTAATAAGGGTTAACGGTATGATGTTAAAAGTAGAGTAACTATGATATTAGTTGAATTCTTCATAATTATATATATTATAGTTTGGCTTTAATTAAAAAGCAAATAAATAAAATAAAACGTAGACTGACTGAGTCGAATTTTATAGATACCCTGGCCGAAACATATTTAAAATTAAAATATTTCTTTTATTTGTTTACTTTAAGGATGGTACATACATGCAGAAACTTATGTCTCCAATCGCGGAAAGTGGAAGAAAGAAAACAGTAAGAGATTTGTTAGAAGAATTGTCCACTCCCGAACGGAAGGCAGGTATGTATTAATAACACTGCTAATTCTCAATTGCTTAAACAAGAAAGCCGCTTATGTACCGATGCCTTTAGTTAGCAAAAAGATAACACAAATAACACAAAAGATAACATTTCTCAGTATTGTACGTCCCTGGCATAATTATTTTGACAAAATCTACATTTGTTTGAAAAGGCATATAATTATTGTCAGCATTCATAGAACGGGATATTAGCAGCTTACGGGGTTTCTTTGACCTCTCATCTAAATAAACATTAATGGATCAAAGAAATTCCAGCTCAATTTGTGATTAGGTAGGCGAATGTTTAAAAATTGAGGCGAGAGCAAAATTGCCAAGTATTTTGACACGTAATAATTATGTTACTTTTGGTACTTAATCGTACCTTTTGGTACCAAAATTAATTGCTTTAGCAATATTATTAACATTTAATGTTGGTGTCAAAAGTTGCAACGAAATTTAAAATGACAGTTTCGGTGATAAATGTAGCTAAGGATTAGATATTGCTGGAGTTATCTATTTATTTTGTAACGAATAAATAGCAAAATACTGAAAATGCTGTAAATAAGCTCGATCTAGGCTGAAAATGTGAAATTACAGATGTTGCTCTCCGGTAAGTAGAGTAGAATTACAAATCTAATCTTACTTATGCACACAAATCCTCATCTTCTGAGCAATTTCGATGTCAAAACAAGTTCTCTATTAAGACTAGAACCACCAGACATTAGAAAAAAAATTAATTTGGAGTCATATTTGTTGATAAGGCATAGCAAAAAAATTGTCAATTTGGTTTTCAATAAAAATTATTTACACCCCACAATTATTGTGGCAGAGCATATTGCGGATTGATAAAAAATATATTTGAACATAATTCATGTAAAAATACACTTATCTGTAAGCTTGAGTCAAAAATGAATATTTTGTCACTTTGAACGATCTTTAAAAACAACATGGTAGTAAACTGATCGAAGTGTTATGTACTCATTTGCAGAACACTGCTACAATGGTAAAACTGAATTTTGTGGAGCAAATTTGGATCGTATTTCGGGTTCAAACTTAAAGTTATTTCCTTCAAATATCATATTTGTAAGAGAAAAAATGTTCTTACTCTCATAAAAAAGTCGAAATCCGATAAATATTCCGAGATAATGGGAGAATATCATCGAAAATGTTGTTTAATGATAAATCTCTTTTTCAAAATGGTCAAAATAATTATGCCAGGCACTGTACATTGCTTATCTTTTTCGAACTTTTACCTTATACCTAGTGAAAGAGGAGAGAGCTCTTCGCCCAGGGATCTCTGGATGAAATGCGTATATGTATATTCAGTTTTTTTTTTTCCTTTATTGTTCCTCTTGGGAGCATAGGGCTTCTACAAGAAAATTATATCTTATTTTATCGATACATATTTTTTTTTAAATCATTGATTGATTTATTAATTCGTGATAATTCATTTTGGATTGTTCTGCGCCATGTGTTTTTTGGACGTCCTGGACGTCGGGATCCTTGAGGGTTCCATTCAAGAGCCGCACGAGAAATACTGGTGACCGGCTTTCTTAAAGTGTGTCCAATCCATCTCCACTTCCGTCTAGCGATTTGCTTAGTAATATATTCTTCTCTCATCCTGGTATGTAAATCTATGTTTGAAATAGTGTTTGGCCAAAATATGCCACAGATTACTCGAAGACATTTGTTGATGAATGTTTTCAGTTTTTGGGCTAACGTTTTTGACATGAGCCATGTTTCACTGCCATAAAGAAGTGTTGACTTCACGCATGAGTTGAAGATTTTTAATTTGGTATTCTGGGATATTTGCGTTGCTCTCCAGATTTTGTTTAAACTGCCAAATGCTGACCTGGCTTTTTTCAGCCGGTTGTCAATATCGTCGTCAACACCGTTGTCAATCGACATCATGCTACCCAGATAACAAAAGCTTTTGACAAACTCGATAGGATGATTTGAGATCGGGAAGCTGCAGTCGGACGAGTTGTTTATTCGCATTGCAAAAGTTTTACCAATATTAATATCCAGCCCTGCTTGTTTTGCCATTACAGCTAAGTCGTTTAATTTTTGTTGCATATCAGAAAATTTGTGTGATAATAAGCAAATGTCATCTGCATATGCTAGGTATTCTAGGTGTTTATGCATGCCCCATATTATTCCCCTTTTCCTTTGGGACAGCTTCAGCATGATATCATCTAGTACTACGGCGAAGAGTAGTGGTGAAAGAGGGCAACCCTGTTTTACCCCAACATTGGTGTAAAAGGGGTCACTAATGGTTCCGTTGTGTAGTACGTGTAGGGCGGTGTTGTCGTACATTGCTTTTATTAAGCGGATAAGCTTCATCGGCGTTCCTTTGTTTTGCAAAGCTTTCCATATAGCGTCTCTTTTTATGGAATCAAAAGCTTTTTTAAAGTCAATAAAGACGAGGTAAAGTGATGATCGCCATTCAATGGATTGTTCGATTACAATACGGAGAGTGTTGGTCTGGTCTAAACAGCTTCTATGTGGTCTGAAGCCTGCTTGCTCTTCTTGAAGTGATTGCTCAATACACTGCAACCTATTATTGATTATTATAGCCAGTATTTTGTATATTGTGTTTAGAAGTGTTATACCTCTCCAGTTATTGCAGTCCTTGAGGTCGTTTTTCTTTTGGTGTTTTACTATGGTCCCTTTTGTCCAAGCTTCTGGTAGTTGTTCTAATAACCATGCTTTTTGTATATGCGGCGCTAGAATTTCTGTTTTCAGTTTTACAGTTCCGTTATTCTTTTGCATAAAACATTAACATTAATAATTGTTTGGTTCAGCTAAATCTCATATTTTCTTGTATTCATTCCATTTCAAACACAACGAAATATTCGTCGGAGACATTATACAGTACATGTATTCCTGATCAGTATAAAGTTTTGGCTCTATTGAAATAAGACAGACAGAGTTTTTTAATTTGGCACAGATGTTTATATTACTCCTAGGTTGTTTCGTATTGAACTGTTTTTGTGTATATTTAAATATACTAGCAAATTAAATAAATTTTATTACATTTTTCATTACAAAACAATTAGTTTTATTTAATTTAACAAACGAAGAGGACATTGACTGATTTTAAAGAAGAAATTGGACTATGACACCTTACCCGCCTATTTTTGACCGTTGAATGTTGAAAATTGTCTTTCAGTTGTGCGTGCAGTAGCGGCGAGAGTGTCTCATAGACAGAGAGTGTCTCTAGACAGACAATTGAAACACAAGTCTTGCCTTTTCACAACAAAGAGTTTTGTTCGAAAGTCAACTTTTTAAAACGAGGACAATAGTAAAGGGCATGATTTTCAGCGGAGCAGACAACACAACAATGTTTTACATTTGATTTTAATGCAACAGCGGAAGCTTTCGCCAAATGTGCCTTAACGTTGCGTTTACGTGGAGAATTCGATGATTCTATACCTTTAAGGTCACGCAAACCGGCGAGCGTCTGAATTCTGTCCGTGAGGAAAGAATCGAGCTGAGACCATGACGAGAAGGATGACCTATATGTGAGACTCTATTCAAAGTTTTTAAACCAGAACTAGACTCATTTACTAAAGAAGGAAGGTCGATCAGCTTTAAGTGACTGTTAACAAGGATTCTCTTATTTTCATAAGTATCCGTAAGTGCTTCACCTTTGGTTTCCTGTACTAAGTGACACAGCTTCTCGATGTCACTTAGTCGAGAGGATTTAATAAAGATGGCCGAAAAAAGCTCACGGAAGGTGGGCCACGACAAGAAATCCCCGTGGAAATCATCTATATCGCACGGAGGCAAGTTAAGGTTATGCGTGGCCTCGGAAGCACATGGCGGCAAATTCCAATTGGAGATCGAAATATCTGCATCATTTCGAATATCGGGGTCAGTATTTGAAAGGGCAGGCAGATTCAAACTGTTATTAGCAATATTTTCCGAATTAGAAGTACCTTACAGCCTATTTGATCTGTCGGAAACTCGAGTCTCCCGATTATGGCCGGTTGGAGCTGGGGTATTATGAGGGGTGCTAAGATGAAGCGTTGTTGGAGTGCCTTGAACAGACTTCAGTGACTTCAAATTAAGCAGTTTTTCGTTGATGTCAGACAAACAAATTACAATTTTTTCTCGAGCACTCTCGAATTTCCCATCAGCAGAAGCAATGTCTTCCGCAGAAGCACCCGCTTCGGTGATCAAATGATCAATATACTTGTCATAAATATCCGCAACCTTACTCCACAAAGTTGGAGTTTCCTTCTTCGAACTTCTAGATTGATCACAGAGTGATCTCTCGCTTTTATAGCACTAAAAGCATTAGAAAATTTTACCACCTTGTCGGAAGCACGAATGAATTTGGTGGGACGAGTGACCGACATTTTCTAAACTAGATTTGAAAAACTATAGTCTAAAAAAACTCAATAAAGAAGAAACAAGCGATGGGAAAACCAAAGTTGTATAGAAAAACCCAAAACAAACTTTAACAAATCAAAGGAAATTATGAAATTTCAAAACAAATTAATATGGTGGAAAGAAGAAAGCACAATTTTTTTCCTAAAACTCAGGAAAAACTCACAAAAACCGAGAAAATAGCAAGCGAAGCGGTGGTTTTATCTAAAGGAGTGAACATTGATAGCGAAAAAAAAAAATACAAATAAATATTCAAATAATGTAATAAAATGGTGAAATAGTTGAAATTCGATCAAAAAATATTCAAAAATGGCGAACAGAATCAAAAAATACAAATTTTCGATATGTACTGGGTGTAGGGTGCAAGAATTTTCAATAAATTTACAGAATATAAATTAAAATAATTTATTTGTACAAGTGTACTACAATTTTTTTTCCAAACAAACTGATCCAAACTTTAAGAAAAATTATTAAAATATCAATATTTTCTCAAAAAGGAACGCAATAAATTGGGCCGATGATATGCCGAATGTAGGGTGAATTTAATTTAAAAATCCAAAAACTTTTTTTCCAAAAATTTTCCAAAAAATATAAAAAAATATTAAAAAATTCAAATTTTTATTGTGCCAACTGTGCCGTGGTGAATAACGAATACCGCACAAAAGGGAGAAAGAAACACATAAGTAGTGGGTGTGTGTATACGTAACTACCTCGCTACGAACAGACCAACGACAACGACCAAGCAAGCAGTGATAGCTGGAGAGGCAAATATGGTTGGTATTCTTATTGTTGTATTTACACGGCCATTACACCCACAGCACTTACCCAACAATGAGAGCTGGGGGAGATAAATGAATTGCTGGTATTTTGGAATTGCAATAATAAAGTGAGTATGAATATTATTGTTGTTGGGAGTGTTAGAAAATATAATCTCTCAACAGAACAAATGTGTGGAGAATTTATTGTAATAAGCAAACAAAAATAAATGCACTCTATGACGGCAAGTTAGTTTAACCAAACAAGATATTTTTATGTGTTAACAATTAAGGAAATAATGCCAAATTTATTAATTAGGAAAATCCATTATTTCACGTCGAAATGGAAATGAATGCGGTTGTAACTCAATTTTAAGCAATGTGGACAATTTTAGCAATAATATTTCATTGGAGTGGACTGTGTTTAATTCGATACCGCGAAATAGGGTGAAACAGAGGCGACCAGTACCGCGGAACAAACTGCAAAACAACACTTTTTCACTTTTTTCCGAACTAAAGCACTTTGAAGCTCACAATAACAAATCACTGAACTTACGTACCTGGTTATTTGATGATGATGGTATGAGGAGAAGATTTGTGATGCAAGTTGTGAGATGATTTGTGATGCAAGTTGTGAGGGGGGATGTGTTGTTAGTAATTTTTTCCTTTGTAGAAGAAAAGAAAAAACAATTATTCCGGGTAACTTCTCAAGTTTAGCATATCCGGCTCGATGCGACCAAATGTTTATATAGAGCGGTGGTGGGGTAAATTGAAAAGAGATAAATAAAAACAAAGCGGTATCAATTTTTTCATATAAAATAATAATTGGTAGCGATAGAGGCCTTTGTGCTTTCGCTTTCAATGCTAGACGACAAGTGAACGCGGAGGTTCTTGCAATCAAGTATTGCAGTGATCGCAGAGGATCGTTGTCGTTTTCTACTACATTTACAATTAATTTCCTGTGAGAGCAAGAGCATCAAAGTGAGCGAAACAACAACAACCGTTGGCATCAACACTCTACGGTCTTCGCAGAGGGAACTTGCAGAGGTGATGCCAGATGATGCCTATCAGCATTAGTGATCGACTAGGCTCGGGAAGTTGAAGTCCAACGTATCTAACTTATACACTCTCTCTATTTACATCTTGTGCACACTCTTTCCTACTTCTCTTTATTTCTATTATAGCTATAAAAATAATTCGGTGGAGTATTAAAGGTGATACCAACAACTACAACGAACATCATAACCTCATTAAAATGCATAAACCTAACATCATATCTTTACAAGAAACTCATTTTAAAAATACAATAAATATTCCAGTCCCAGTAATGTTTCGTATTTATCACACAAAAAATTCAGCAGTCTTGATTCTTAAATCTATGCAACACGAATATATTGGTTGTGACGATAATATGGATTCAGTGGTAGATAAAATTATATCAAGATTTACATTCTACTTACATTCTACTTATTTAAACCCTTCGAAATCATTCAGGCCCCAGAATAAAGATTTTCTAGATCATTGATAGAAAATCTTTATTCTGGGACATGAACGGTTGGCATCCCTTATGGGGATCTACAACTCAAAAGAAAAAATAGTTTATGTTGGGAAACTTGTTTCCTTTGCGGCTATTAAAAGGAAGTTAAATAAGAGTTGTTCCAGCCGACCAACATCGAGATTTTAAAACCTATCGAGCTAGAATATTCCGATGCCGCCGCCAAAAAGACATATTTACGAATACTTGCCATCTTATGGTATTCGACCCGAAGGAAGGATAAAACTCCAATGGAAAGACCATCTTGAATATGACATCCACATTGGAAAAGCAAATTAGAAGATCGGTGCGTTTGGAAATATATTCTTAGCTTGGTATAGGTTAGGTTAGGTTGATAAGAGGGGTGATCCTAGATCACCACATGCCCATGTGGACATACACGTAAGCCATAAGTAGGCCTGTTGTGCGCTCTAATTTTTTTTTTTTTTTTTTTTTTGGGTTATGGAGGATTATCTTTTTTTGACTTAGTATAGGATCTCTGTCCTATTTACATAGTCTCTGATCTTTTTGAACTCGATTGTCCTAATTTGATCGAGTCCTGGTATAATGTCATTCCCTAGTAACTGAGTTCTCAGATTTGTGAAGGCTTGACAATGGCAGAGGTAATGTTCCAACGTTTCGTCGTCCTCTCCGCATGCTCTGCATTCACTGTTTTCTGCACAACCTATTTTGTGCAGATGCGCTTTTAGACCTAGGTGACCTGTAAGGATTCCTGTCAGTCTACTAATATCTTGTTTACTTAGTAAAAGTAATTCTTTTGTTTTGTCCTCGTCTGGGTTTCCCCATAGGATTTTTGTGTTTTTTCCCTTCTCTTCACTACTCCAGAGGGATACATGTGCATTTTTTGCCCATGTCTTTAGTTCTAGTCGCGTAGCTTTAAACGGCTTAGCGTTTTCTAGACTTACCGTGGGTTGCTCCTTGGCTTGTTTTGCCAAGGAGTTTGCTATTTCATTACCCCTAATCCCGGTATGCCCAGGTGCCCATATAATGTTTACCTTACCGTGTTGGGAGTAATTATTTATAGATTTAATACATTCCAAGACAGTTCTAGATTTAACTGTCTTGGTTGTTATAGCTCTAATGGCTGCTTTGCTATCCGTAAGGATATTTACAGTGGTAGGCCTTGTGTGAGTATCAAACCAAAGCAGACACTCTGTTATCGCCCGGAGTTCCGCCTGCAGGATCGTGTTATGATCCGGCAGACGGAGGGAGATTTCCGTTTCCGGTTCCATTATATAAAGACCCAGTCCGGTTCTCCCCCCTAGCACAGCCCCATCCGTAAACCCACAGCTTCCAGCGGGAATCTGTGCTAGAGCTCCCCCGATCCACATGTCTCTGTCAGGTATTGACACTTCACACAAGGCTACTTCACTAGTTTCAGGTATACGGTCCGATACTACCTGATTTATAGATTCACCCGTTGTGACCTTTAATATGTTTTGGTGGTATGTTCGGTGGCTCTTTTCGATCCACTCGCTCATCGACTTTAGCCTTACAGCTGCGATGGCTGCCTCATACCTTACCTGAATATCTATTGGGTGTACAAACAAAATTGTTTCTAGAGCCCTAGTCGGTGTGGTCCTCATTGCTCCGCTAATGCTTAGGCAGCATGTTCTTTGGACCTTTTGCAATATTTCCACATTGCATTTTTTGTCCATGGCTGTCCACCATACCACAGACGCGTACGTTACAATTGGTCTAATTACGCTTCTGTATAGCCAGTGTATCATCCTAGGATTGAACCCCCATTTTGAGCCTATCGCCCTTCTGCAGGTTGACCAACATATTTGGGCCTTGTTAGCCCTTTCTTGTATATGGTCTTTCCATTTAAGTTTCCTATCCAGAATTACTCCTAGATATTTAACTGTACAGGAAATATTTATTGTCTTATCTAGAAAAACTGGTTCCTCGTAGTGTCCCATTTTCGTTTTTCTAGTGAATAGACATAATTCTGTTTTTCCGGGTTGACGTTCAGACCTCTCGGCCTGGCCCAGTTAAAAGCAATTTTTAGAGCCGTTTCTGCTCTTCGACAGAGTTGATTCGGATTCTTTCCCCTCAGAAGTATTATAACGTCGTCTGCGTAGCAGACTGGGTCAAATCCTTCTTCGGTTAGTGTCCTCAAGAGACTGTTTATGGTGGTAACCCACAACAGAGGTGAAAGTATCCCACCCTGTGGCGTTCCTTGTCCAACTTTGTCTCTTATTTTCACGTCGTATAGCCCGCAGCTTATCCATCTATTCCTTAGCATGTGGTTTATCCAGTTCCTTAAGGCCCTGTCTACATGAAGTTCGTCTAAGGAGTGGATAAGTGTCTCGGTGCTTACGTTATTGAAAGCGCCTTCGATGTCGATGCATACAGCAAGTGTGTACATTTTCATTTCGAAGGTTCTTTCTATGTGGTGTACTACCTCATGCAATGCGGTTTCCACTGATCTGCCTTTAACGTATGCATGTTGTTTGAATTTAAGCATATCGTTGGGGATCTTACTCTTTATCATGGTGTCGACTGTCCGTTCCATTGTTTTGAGTAAGAATGACGTTAAACTTATCGGTCGATAAGATTTTGGTGTTGCATAACTTGCCTTGCAAGGTTTGGGTATAAAGACTACCCTTGCCTCCTGCCAGGCTATAGGAGTGTATGCACATTTTAAGCATGCATTGAAGATCCCGTCCAGTTTGGACGCAACAAAGTCCACTTCCCTCTGTAGTAAAGCCGGGAAGATCTGATCTGGTCCAGCTGCTTTATATGGTGAAAATCTTAAAATGGCTTGTTGGACCATTAAGCTGTCGATCTTTGGTGCCTCTTCCGATGAGTTAATACATTCCGTCGATGCCTCAGTGTTAACCATGGTATTCTGCGGGAAGGGCGTTTTCATCAGAAGGCCTAGAGTTTCTTCTGTTGTTTCAATCCTTTTTCCATTTACATCGACCAATTGCTCGGTCTGTGTATGGGTTTTAGATAGAAACTTTTTAATCTTTGAAACGTCATTTACACTATCCACCTGTTCGCAGAAAAGCTTCCAGGAGTTTCGTTTGGCGTTTCTTGTTATTTTGTTGTATTCCTTTAATTTTGCCTGATAGTTGTCCCAGATTACAGCTGCTTTTTTACGTTTGGCCCTATTATAAAGTCTGCGGACCTCCTTGCCTTTATTTCGAATTTCCCCTGGCATCCAGGGTTTTTCGTAGGCGGATTTCCTCTCTCGAAGGGGACAACTTTCCTCGAAAGACTTTACTAGTGCCTCAGTTAACTTTAGGACATCTCTCTCTATGTCCTCCTTACTTAGGCATTCCTCATCAGGTTGCCCAAGTCTTTCTCTTACTCGTCTTCCGAACTTTGTCCAATTTGTTTTGGATTTGTTTCGGAAGGTTATCGGGTTAGGCGATGGCCTAGCTATTTTAAATCTAATATACTTATGGTCTGAGAAGGAGTGTTCCTCCAGGACCCTCCACTCGTGTACCTCGTTTATTAAATTTTCTGAACATATTGTTATATCTAGTACTTCCTCCCTAGTTCTATTAACAAAGGTTGGCGTATTCCCGGTGTTAAGTGTAATCAGATCGTTAGTATTTAAGTAATCTATAAGGGCTTGACCCCTTTTTTTAATGTTAGTACTACCCCACGAGATGTGGTGAGAGTTAGCATCGCTACCTACTAGTACTTCGTTACCTGTTTGCTTTATCCTTCTCACCAGTTGCTGCAATTCCGACGAAGGTGGTAATGTCGGGGAGTCGAACGGCAGGTATAATGATGCTAGGTATATGTTACCATTCCCCTGCTTCAATACTGTGACGTCCGACGATGACAACTCTGGAGAAAAAAGAAAGCATAAGTTTTTGTGGCATATAATGCAGGTCCTTGGTCGGGATCCCGTATTTGCGTAAAAAAGTTGAAAATTTATATGGTTAAGTCCAGAAACCTTGTTTTTTATGGTCCAAGGTTCTTGGATTAAACCAATATGTATATTACCTTTTGTTATTTTGTCCATCAGGGCTAGTGTTGCCGTTTCGCTCCGATGGAGGTTGATCTGGATGACCTCAATCATTGGTCCTCCAGTAGGTTGGCTTCTTGGGAGTCGCTAATATCGTCTGCTCCTCCCTCCTGTAAGCCTTTTGGTAAGTTGACCTCTTGGTTGTTTGGTTTGGCAATCTCCTCCTCACCAACTCTTGCCTTTCCAATTTTGAAGAAGACCGAGTTCGAGACGAAGAATGCCTTGCCCTTGGTTTTGACGAGCCCGGCTAGTGAAAGATCGTCGATCCCCATCACAAGGAGAGTGCCGTCTTCCTTCTCCTCCCTGTGGAAGACCTCCCATCTTTCCACCTTTGGGGCCTCGTTTTGTACGCCAAAGACATCGAGCATGCGCTCCGTCTCGAGCTTGCAGCCATACCCCTTGATGTACACCGATGCTTTGGTTAGATGAGGAATTTCGTCTTTCCTCACCAGTTTTAGTCTGCCACCTTCCCATGGAGTTGCTATACTGCTGACTACCTCCCCGAGAGCTGCAGAGTTTGCGTGTGAGTCCAGGTGGTACAATAGGAGGTCCCCCCTTGGCTCACAGCAGTTTATTTTTATTGGGACTCGTCCTTTCAGGATTTGTTCCAATATTTTATCGTTGATCGATTTTTCGATCTCCGATAAGTACTCTTTGTGTAGCCTTCCAGATCCTTTACTAGTATCGATTACTGCGTAGCACAGCTCGTCCTTGTAGTATCTCTTGGCTACCTTGGCGTAAGTCGATGTCGGCTCCGTTCCGGTTTCAGCGTCCATCTTCCTCTTCAGGGTGGAGGTAGGCTTCTTTACTGAGTCCTTGGCCACCACAGAAGATTCCGATGTCGCGCTCACCTTCTTTTTGTCAGAACTCGCCTCTTCAGTATCATTTGAAGGATACTTTTGGCAGTCTCCTTGGCTTTTGTCCTGTCGAGGTTTGTCCTGGGCAATTGAAGGTGGGAAGCTCTTTTTCTTTTGGCACGTTCTGCTCCTCAGGAGACCTTGTCCTCTTCGCCGCTGCCGAAGAAGTGGAGGGACTGTCTGTGGTAACCTTTGAAGCAGCCAGCTGTTGTTCCTTCTCCTCCCCCTATCCGCCGGTGGGGACGCGCCCGGTAGGAGAACTAACAAACTCCCGCGGGTAGCTTGGTACATAATTTGGCACTTAATTTACCGAATATTAGAAAAACGGAACCCAAGTTGAATGAAGATCATTTATGTAGATGTAGAATAATAAGGCCCAAGACGGAACTCTGTGGTACACCATTATTTCCTGGTAACTCGGAGGAAAAATTATTATTGTTGAAAACTATTTGCGAACGGTTGCTAAAGTAAGAATTTAGTAGACGGCATGCCGAGGTCGAATAATTAAACAGTATTTCAAGCATTAGAAAAAATTAAATGATTGACCGTATCAAAGGCTTTGGTAAGATCTAACAGCACCAGGAAGGAATCTTGCTTATTATCCGTATTGTTCAGATTTTCAGCAACATTTATAAAGGTAGAAATACAACTTCTACTCTTCCTAGAGCTGGATTAAAGATTTGTTATTAGATTATTGATCGTGGGATATTTATTTGCTTACTCGTCAATCTATGACTTTCGAAATTAATGGTAACAATGCAATCGGACAATGTATAATTTTTGTTCCATATATCAGAGAAATTTGATTTCGTAAGAACTCTGTTCCCATATGGGATGTTTGCGAAACAATTATACATTATATCGACACCTCCAAATAATAGTATGCTAAGTCTAAAAAGTGAGTTTTGCAGCAGAAGCTCTCAAAGTTTGGAAATTTTTTTGAACTTCAGTACTATGCTAAGTCAATATTTGTTTATAACTTCTGTTCGGATTGACTGATCATTACCAAAATTAGACAGAATTTAAGTTAAAGGACGTTCGACACCTCCAAATAATAGTTTGCTAATTCTGAAAAGAGAGTTTTGCAGTACAAGCTCTAAAAGTTTGGAAATTTCTTTGACCTTCAGTACTATGCTAAGTAAATATTTGTTAATAACTTCTGTTCGGATTGTCCGATCATTACCAAAATTTGACAGAATTTAAGTTAAAGGACGTTAAATATAAAAATGTAAAGAACTTGAAAACATGCTAAGTCGACTTAGCATACTATTATTTGGAGGCGTCGATATAAGAACTGTGTTTAAAATATGTTTTATTTTTTTCTGTTATGGTTTTATTGTCGACCTTTGATTTTCACCTTTCTTTTTGTGATTTAGTTCGGCTGTAGGTCTTGTTTAAATAAAAAAAAGAAATTTTCGTTTTATTTTAATTATTTATTTCCGATATTTCGGCCGTCTCCGACGGTCATCATCAGGGATTTTTGAAAAACAAACATAAAACATTGATTACATAAATGTTTTAACAAAAATACTTAACAATATCATACTTTTGGTATTATTTAACAAATATCAACTGTCAATCCTGCATCACTGGTGTTGTTAAAGTGAAGCTTTTCTTAGTTTTTGATGCTTCTGTACGACATTCCGATATATTTGGGCACAGTGTTCTGTATCGGTTTTGTAATTTATTTTTTTCTGTTGGCACACTTATTATGTGCAACATTTGCATCATACATCGGCGTTTGTAGTTATTTTCTTGAGTGAGTATTTTAACATCTTTTAGATTCGGGGTATGACCTGTTGTAGAACAATGAGCAGCAGGAGCTGTAGTTTGGTTTGTGTTTGGCTTTTTGATCTGATTTGTGTGCACTAACCCTGGTTTTTAACCTAGTTTTTGTGGTGCCAACATAAACTTTTTCGCATATGTTGGACTTATTCCCATTACAGGCTATTTGATAGACTACATTTGACTTATCGTCGTTAGATATTTTTGTTTTTGTAAAGCTGAAAAACTTTTTCTCTATGTACAAAATTCTTATTTTTGACTTGTTTTATTAAGTCATTAACTGTGTGCTTTGGAAAATCGTTAAATTTTAGGATTTTCCGAAATTTCTCTTCATTTTTGGAGTGGAATTTATGGGTCGATTCCGTATTGCGACGCGAGTCGTGTCGCGTTGCCAGTTGTAATTTTTCCATTACGTATGGCAAAAGTCGCCCAACGACGTCAAATTCTGTCGCCATAAAGTTCATTTTCCGGCGACAACAAATTAGCTGTCGCCGTGCCTTTTTGCAAACGAATAAAAACGAAAAATTGAAACGAAAGTAACATTTTCATTTATTTTAAGTGAATTTACTTAATATCATATACGTTTTTTGGTGCTTCAGTACTTATATTGGTAAATTACTAGAAAACAGCAATTTGAAATGCTGCTTGAAAAAATGGAAGCCCCCCCAAACGTAGCTCGTGGAGTCAGACTTTTTGACGAAACTAAAGCCACTTTTGATGAGGGGTGGAAGGATGTTGCGGAGCAATTAAATAGTTGTGCGCATACGCCAGATGAATGACATACGAGTATGGACTCATTTAAAATCGAAACTAAAGAAAAAATGTCCTAAAATAAGAAGAACATTATACCTACTGGAGATGGACCATCACAAGAAATATCTTTGTCGTCGATGCAGCAAGCGGTTTCAAATCCTGCAGGTGCGATCTACGGAATTGAAGAGACATGGGATGATAATAACAGTGAAATTGGACAATCTGCTGAGGTAAAAAATGAAAACCCTCAAAAATGAAGTAGAAATTGACAAAGTACTTGCCAACAAAACGTTTAGACTAAAATATCCTTTTCTATTCAGATATAAATGGCGAACATCCTCCTTGGGTCCCATTATATGTACGCGGGAAATTTGTTTTTGAATAAAAATAATTTTATTTTGACGCCTTTCCTCTTCTGTCAATTTGGAAACAATCCAAATTTTACACAGTTTTTCTTCTATTAACTCCAGAACTTCACTTAATACCTTTGACAATGTGGGCTGAGCCATCCCGAGGTTAAAGTCATTGCCATGGGATTTTTAAAAGCTTCCTTCTGCAAAAAATCTTAAAGCAGCACACACTTCAAGGAGTGGCTGTATTGCTGTATTGATCTGTGGGTTTTTTAAGTCATTGTTAATGCCTCTACTATATAAATAACAGCGTCTTTTGGAAGCCGAAAATAGGCTTTATTTATTTATTTATTTATTTATTCATTTATTGCGATTAAAGCTTTTAAGCCAATAAACATCGCAATGCGCATAACAACTACAAAATCATATTCTGCATAACAAAAAATCTTAAAACTATTATTAAGTAATTAAAAAATTAAGTAATTAAAAATTTTTAAGCAAAAACAAAATATAGTATAGGCTCCCCAGCCATAAATAAATAAATACGTACACAAACTACATATATTGCTGATGGTTCAAAAATGATCAAATCAATGCCAGAGCAAACAAAATCTACTCAGCAACATCAGCCGACGCTGCTATAAAACATCATTAACATACATTCAGCTGTTCTGAGAGCAAAGCTTTCAAACTTGCTACGAAATACTCTTCGGGAAAAATAAAATTGACGTAGCTCAGTGGGAAGATCGTTCCACAAACGCACAGAGCGAACAATAAATGATCTTTCGTAAACGGATGAAGAAAATCGCGGATAACGTAATTGTGTATTCCTAGTAGATCTGAAAAAACACAGTCTTTCTCGTAGAACACCAGGTAGGTCCAAAAGCACAGATTTGTAAAGAAATGATATAACACGTTCTTTAACATATATTTTAAAGGGAACTACAAGAAAGTTACTGGCATGAGCAGAAACATGTTGAGATCTACGCAAATTGTAGACAAATCTAATTATCATATTGAAAAGTCTTTCTAGTTTATCAATATTCTCCTCCGTTGTACTAGAAATGACTTCTATGCCATAAGATAAAATAGACATTAATATGGAATAAGCTAACTTTCTCTTAATACTAAATGGCAAAAACAGTTCTGTAGAATACAACCTTCGAAGTATACTTATTACCCTATGGTATAAGCCATCAATATGGGCAGAAAAATCCAGCTTTGAATCTATAACAACTCCTAAACATCTGTCAACAAACCAACCGTTGAGCCATCAATCTGTATATTCATACTACCATCCATACGCCATATTGGACCGAATAGCATGGCTGTAGTCTTAGAAGCATTTACAATTCATTTGTTGTTTCGCAGCCAATTTGAAATGGCGCATAAGTTAATATTGACGTTATCTTCCAATTGCAACAGCAACAGATTTCCCATTAAAAAATAAATGTATGTCATCTGCATACAAAAAAGGACGGCTTTAAATCTAAAAAATTAACAATTATTTTGATGAATTTTGGAAACCAAAAATACTCACAATACTGATGGTAATTATAGAGGATTCGATTTATCTCTTAAGTGTCGCCTGATAGATGCTACGTTAACTATATTTTCTTCACTATCATAAAAAATAGTTCCACTGAGCTTTTATTTTAGAAAACTATAACTTTTGTGTACAACTTGCTCTGATATTTTTTTCTGATTTATTCAAATCAAAACAAAAAATGCTCCGCTACATCACCGATAACTTGTTATCGACGATTATTTTATATAGCTTTAAGCAGTACAATTTTTAAATTTTGTCGCAGAGACGATTGACGACGCGACATGACTCGCGTCGTAATACGGAATCGACCCATTATTGTCACTTGTGCTCAACACTCGGTTTATGAAATTTGTAGCCGTGTTTATTTTTACTCTTCTGGGATGCTTGGAATGAAAATTGATTAGTCTTCCAGAAGATGTAGGTTTCTGGTACCAATCTAAATATAGACGAATCTCAGCATCAAGATATGGTAATTTATTGTGTGATTCACATTCCATTGTGAATTTTATTTGCTTATTGAAATTATTCAGTGCCGCAAGTGTGTGTTCTACCTCATTTTTCTTTATAACACAATATATATCATCCACATATTTCGTTAATATTCTAGGTTCTGCGTTCAGACTTGCAATTGATTCATTCAAAAGATGTTCCATTACAATGTCAGCCACGACTGGGGAGATCGGCGACCCCACTGGCATCCCTTTCAGTAATTCATAGACCTTGCCGTTGTATACAAAATATCTAGAATCTTTGATAAAAATTGTTAAGATTTCAAGGAATAGGTTCATTAGTATATTTGTGTTTTCTTTGATATAAGACCATTTTTCTTTTATTATATTTATAGCCAGATTCACCGGTATGCTGGGAAACAACGAAATTACATCAAAGGATATCAACATTTCATCGTCTTCGATGTACTGGTTGTTGATCCTTGTTTTAAACTCCATAGCATCTTTTACGTTGTATTTTGAATCATTACTTAAAATTTTTAAAATGTTTGAGATATATTAAGATAGTCCATTCGTTGGAGAATTAATGCTGGAGCAAATTGGACGTAGAGGAGGGGTGTCCTTTTTGGGAATTTTTGGCAGTCCGTATATTCTGGGTGCTACTGATGTTTTGTTTATTATCCTGTTTTTGTCCGATTCGTTTATAAGATTTAAATCAAACAGCTTCATAACTAACAAATTGCTTTTGTCCTGTAGACCATTCGTTGGGTCCCTTCTTAATCGTTTGTATGTGCACATCTCCATAAATATTTCTTTCATTTTCAAGTAAATATGGCTTTGACATTGCCACGGTTTTCCCTCCTTTATCTGCATTAAATATTGTTACGGAATTATATTTAACTAATCTCCGTGTAGACGTTGTTTGTACGATTTGTACCAAATAAAACAGGGTTCGATTTATTTACTTTATTACACTTATTCGGAATCGACTTTAATTACTGAGCACACAGCTTGTCTCTTGATTATGGAGAAATAACAAAAGCACATTAATAAAAGGTAAAGTAAGAACTAGAACGATGAAGAGAATTCTACATGATAGTTGTTGTTGCTTAAATAAAGTAACTGCGTAATAAAAAAACTTTACGTTACAATTCAAATTTTTAAATTAACGGAAATTAATCTAAATTAACTCAAAGCTATCAGTTACATTCGTAACACTGCCTCCCGCTTAAGCCTGTTTCTCTTGACTAGACACAGTTCTCGTTCCGTAGTGGTGGCAACCAATTTAGATATACCCTCTACGCCGTCAGCTTTAGACTTTTGCTCTTCTGGACGACATTGCTTTCTCTCCAGGAATCGCGACGTTATACTTGTCCTTCCTTGTTGTACGGCCGCTTTTCGATGTACCTTTCCTCAACGAACATCCTCGCTTTTTCCCCCTCGTTGCGGGATTTTTCTGCTTTCGTACGGGCCATTTGTTGGCGACTTCCACCTTCAGCGTACGGACATCGACAGCGATCTCGCCGGATTCTGCCTTCGGGCGATGTTTGCTTTTCTCGTTGTAGCCCACACTTATCGGTATTTCCACATTGGAGCATGTCATCACACGGTGCTTTATGTCCAGGTTGATATCGAATGCAATCATGAAGTCTACACCAAGTATAACTTCGTCCACAATATCGGCCACTATAAAATCGAAATTTACCGATTTCCTACCCATACTCAGCCTTTGGTAGGCCTTTCCGTGTACTGTTGCAGTCTCGCCTGTTGCAGTCTCGCAATTTGACTCCATTTAATGGCAATACCTTCCCTTTTACTAAATCCGGTCTAATAATGGCCTTTGCTGCACCAGTGTCCAATGTCAAAGAACGTCATACACCATTCATAAAGCCTTTAACCATTAAGTTGTGATTCTTCTCCTAGACTATGGCTATAGAAATTGTGGGACCTTCGTTTTCTTCCTCTTCCGGCGGCGCCTCGTGATTGGCAGAACTTGCTGTATCTGACTCACCTGATGTCTCCCTTTCCAGATTCTTGGCCACCGGTTGGTCGTCGCTTTTTGAAGGCGGTGAGGTGGATCTGGTCCTAGCTTGTCTCAATCTGCATTCTCGGGCCAAGTGTCCAGTTTTCCGACAGTTATAACAAGTCTTTTTCGTTGTAACAGCCCCTCGTTTCACACATTAGTGCATCTTTCAGCAGGTCGACAGCGGTCTGGGAATTGTTGTCCTCAACTTCCAGCCTCCGCACGTTGTAAGCATTAGGTTTCACCGGCATCTTCGCGGTTTCTTGGGCCAAGGCATATGACACGGTTTCTGCAAATGTTCCCATCGGTGCCGCATACGTTGCAAATGTTATCTCTGGATCACGAATACCACTAGCAAATGTCTCAATCTTTATGCGGTCCACCAATGGATGTGTCTCTCCTGGATATGCCAACTGCGCCAACCGCTCTACTTCAGCCGCAAAGTCTTGTAAGGTCTCATTTGGCTTCTGGACTCTTCCCCCCAGTTCCATTCGGTAGATCTCTTGCTTGTGTTCACTACCGTACTTACGTTCAAGAGCAGTCATTATAATTAATTTTTAATTTTTTAATTTTTAACGCGTTATGGATAGCTCTCACTGGACCGCCTTTGATTTCCAGTTCCGACATTTTCTTCTCTATGCCCATAATCTTCTCATCTTGAGCCAGAAATTTCTCATTAACAGACAGAATCTTTTTATCTAAATATTTAACTTGTACCTCCACGTTTTCTACTCTCTTTTCAATCACTATAATTTTATTCCTTTTTAATAGGAATATGTTTTTTTAAAACTTAAGTGAGTTTTAATATTTTATTCCTTTTTAATAGGAATATGTTTAAAAAAAAAAAAAACTTAAGTGAGTTTTAATCCGTTTAGCGAAACTCGCGTAACAATAAAAACGTCCGTAAAAGTTTGCTGTTAGAATAGAACTAAACTTTATTGATGAATATAAATGCAACATACATGTTTGTTTACTTTAATTTTAAATAAATTGGATATTATCGTATGATTATTGTAATATGATTATTCTTAAAGCATAATTGGACTTTTGATTCGATCGTATGATTTCAAATACGATCGATCGTATGATTTGCAAAAGGGTGTGTCTTTATTGGAATTTAAAATGACAGTTGGTACAATTATTAGCTGTGTCTTTTTATGTGATAACTAGTAATAATTATTACAAATGTTGCAGATTTTGACAGCTGTATAAAGGAAAAGTTGCTGAAAAAAATGTTTCAGCAACATTTAGTAAGTAAAAAGACACACCAATTGTAATATGAATATGTTGCCAAGTCATTGAAAAGGCATTTTGGTTTGGGTTATAACACCCCCGGACGAAGACTCTTTCCCGTGATCCAATGGAGCTAAGGTGAAGGGCATAGTTACTTCTACTTTTACTTTGCTTGATCTATGTATTACATACAGATACAATGCTATAATAATTACAATAACAGCTGTCAAAACGATTATTGTGTAATTAGTTAGTACTTCCTCTAAAGAATCATGCGAATCGTTTATCATATGTATGTCTCTGTAGGGATTTGGAATTATTAACATGTTTTGAAACATTATTTTATTGTACCATTTGTCCAATTTTACTTTGCAATTTTCTATGGTCATCATGTGATTTCCAGATAATTTTAATGGGTATTTATTACATGTATGATTAACAATTTGATTTGTATTTATAGCAATTATAATATTTAAGCCAATCTCAATAACTTCTGTTTTAGTATTTTTTATATAATGACATTTCATGAGCTTATAATTAAATAGATTAGATATACTATCGTCTTCAACTTCCCTTAGATTTGGAGTTTCATTTACATCATAATACATTTTAATATCCTTTGTGATATACAATTTTTCTACAATATCATTTTGCATTTTTTTCTTATTAGATATTGGTTGGATATATATCACTAGGAATATTTTAGGATTATATTGGGGTACTTTTAAAATGAATACTATATTATTTTTGTAAATGGCTAAATTCATCTTAATTTCTTTCATTTTGTCTATGGTTATATTATATATTCTTATTTCTTCATCACTCAGGATGCCTCGAGTGAGAATATTTAATTTCGAAGCCAAGATTAAGTCTCTTACTTTATCTAATAGTTTACCCATATGATCAATTTGGTATTTTAGACGGTAAATTTTATCAGCTTTTGCTGTGTTATCTTTAATTGACTTAACGTTCGAAATGCTCTTAATTAACAGTTTCGTTTGGTCAATATATAATTTTGTCAAGTTAGATAATTGATTATCAAATTGGGTATTTATGTGTATTTGGCTATTAGTTTGAGTTATTATATTATGTTCATTTTCCTCTAAAGTTTGCAGTTTTCCTTCAATATCTTCTCTATCATTATTATCCATTGTACCATATAGATATTTTAATCCTGTACCGAAAAGATTAATTAAACCTCTTTTGCTTCTTGCTTGATGGGGAATAATACTTTTAAGTCGTAAGTCTATATGTTCGATTTCATGCGATAAAAATGAATCATTAAGACGCGAAACTTCTTCTCCCAATTCGTTCAAGAAATTCATATATTTTGTGGTGTTAAATATGTGAAGAATTTTAATATAGTCATCTATTAAAATTTTTTCATTAAGTTGTATCATTGCATATCCATTACCTTCATTCAAATCGATTACCTCGAGTTTCTGCGCTACAACTAGGGATATCATGAAGAAAATCGCCAGCAAGGACTTCCAAAGACCTGGAAAGACATTTCCTTTTAATGAACTGGGCTTTATGAAGTATTGTGTTGCGGTTATATAATTTATATTTCTTGTCATTAATTTTTCGTGTAGTCAATTGTTTTATTTTAGTCTCTGTCTTAAGAGGGATTGCTGTTCTTCCAAATTTAGGATTAATATCTTCATCCTTCCTTTGTTTATTTCTGTATTTTAACATTTTTTCTTTTGCCGTTTCAATTTCATTATAATTTTTTTCCATGTGAATATCTGAGTTATAAAAATGATGGTCAATAGGTTTCTGTTTAGTAGAAAGATGTAAACTATTGTTAAACTATTGTTGTATGCTTGTACTGCCTGCAAGGGTAAATCATAGTTGTAGGCTATATCATTATTTTCCTCCCTAATTTTTAAAATTCTAATATTCTCATTTAAACTACTATGAAAATGTTCAATGTCCGAATTACCAGTATGTCTATGAAGTGTCGTAAAGTGATTCTGAATATCATTATTTTCAAGGTGTCCTGTAAATACTGGATTAGAAAACGTCGGGTCATTATCCATAGTAATTTTTTGGGGTTTCTTCATGATGAGGAACAATTTATTTATAGCTTGTAATGGTGTTTTGTCAAATAATTCGTCCATTGCTGCATATTTTGTAAATTTATCAATCATGGTTAAATAAAATATTTGGTTACTAAGATACCAAATATCCAAATGGTAATGAACATAAGGTCCATGTGGTGTTTCTGTTTTCTCGAATGGTAATTTCACAGGGTTTCTTTCTATTTTGAAATTGCATATAACACAGTTATTAATAATCTTAACGATTTCCTTTTTGATATTCGGATAATAATATTTTCCTTTCAATTCAATATATGTTTTATCTATTCCTGGATGATTGTTTTCAAATCGGTGGTGTCTATTTATGATTTCTAGGAGTTCTTCGTATCTAACATCTTGCAGAAATTTAGTTGTTAATATGATCTCAAATTGTTTTGTATTTAAAGGATTATCTTTTATGGTTTTATATTTTTCCTGTAACTTTAATAAAACTTCCGTATCTTCGCAATACAATGCTGAAAGATTATTTTCCATGGCTTCATTCAATATTCTTGTTATTAATTCGTCTTCGAATGTTTCATAAGCGTATATTATCCTATTTTTATCAAATATCAATTCATGTGTCGTCTTATTGTCTTTGGAAATATCAATTCTGATTTGGTTCTTGTAATGATGAAGAGGTTTCTCCGATATCTTAAAGAAATTATGGTCATCTTCGTCAGCACTGTGTACTGTAGGAGTAGGTGAAGGGGGTCTTTTCTTTAAATGTTCATCTAAATGTTTCCTGAGCAGATTCTTCTTAGTGAACATTTTATTACATATTTCACATTTATGTTTTCCTTTAGCAGTGATTGCATTAACTTCTTTAATTCTTGAGAGAGCATCAGCTACCTTGTTATCCTTTCCTTCTACATGTTTGATGTCAAATTCGTATTCGTTTAACTTATGGTCGGCTCTCAACTCGAATTTTCTTCCGTAAAGATAATGTCGAAGTTGCTTAACTGCCCAAACAATTGCAAGTAATTCCTTTTCAACTGTAGAATAATTAATCTCGTGACTGTTTAGAGTGCGTGAAGCAAATGCTATTGGCCCATTGTTTTGGGATAGAACGGCTCCTAATGCATAATTACTAGCATCGGTAGTCAGAGTAAAATTCTTTTCAAAATACGGGTATTGAAGTACCATATCAGACATCAAGATCTGTTGTAACTTCTTAAATGCTTGTACATAGTCAGTATCTTTGGTATTAATAATTGCATCTTTTTTAAGTCTCATGGTCAATGGTTTTGCAATTCTCGCATAACTTGGTATAAACCTTCTGTAGTAACCTGTTAATCCTAGAAAACTTTGTATCTCCTTAACATTTTTTGGTATGGAGAACTCCTTTATATATTTTATTTTATTCTGGTTAGGTTTTTTCCCATCATTAGTCACTACATGTCCTAAAAATTCGGTTTCTTTCTTCAAAAAATCAGATTTGTTTAAAGATACTTTTAGATTTGCATCTTCTAACGTTTTCAAAACTTTTCCCAAGTTTTCCAAATGCTCTTGTAATGAAGTTGAAAATACTAGAATATCATCCATGTATACTACACATATCCTGTTTATATGTTCTCTGAGTACATTGTTCATCATTCGCTGAAAAGTTGCCGGAGCATTCTTTAGACCGAATGGCATAATTATAAATTCAAAATGTCCATTTGTTGTAGAGAATGCTGTTTTTTCCCTATCTTTTGGATGTACCTCAATCTGATTAAAACCTTTTGTTAAGTCCAATGTTGTGAATAGTTAGCTCGACCTAATTTGTCTAAGATGTCATCAATTACTGGTATTGGATATCTATCATCTTTAGTGATAGCATTCAATTTCCTATAATCTATAACAATTCTTCACTCCTTATTTCCTACTTTGTCTTCCTTCTTAGGTACTACCCAAATAGGAGAATTATATGGAGAAGAACTATGCTTTATTATACCTTGCTCTAGCATTTCATTCATTTGTCGATCTACTTCTTCTGTATGTATTGCTGGATATCTATATGATTTGGTGTATACAGGACCATTGTCTTCTGTTTCTATTTTGTGATTTATCTCATTGGTGAATGTGAGATCATCTCCTGGATGGTAAAATGCATTTTCATATTTAGTTATTATTCTCTGGAGAACTGATTTTTCTTCTGTGTTAAGATGGTCTGTCCTTAACTGCTCAGTAATTCCTAGTATGTTAATATGATGGAGTTCTGGCAATTTTTGAAGTGAAAACTCTTCATCTTTAGAATCTCCTTAAAAATATTTCTTGAACTTTTGACCGTTAATACTTACTTCTTTTTTACTATAATCAATTATAGAACAATTTTCTTGTAATGTTTGATTGCCAAATATTCCATCGAAGAACTTGTGAAAGGTATACACTCTAAATGTTGTATCTGAATTTAACGGAATTTTAATAGTATTTTTTTGGAAAATTTGCATTGCTATCAACCGTAATGACACCTGCTGCAGTTTTAACGTGTATTGGAGTGTGTGAATTTTTTATATATTGTGGGGGACAATGATCTTTACATAATAAATTTTCTGTTGAACCTGTGTCGATTAATAATCTTGTTTTTCTTGATCTTCCTCTGAGTATAATATAGGGAAGTCCGGTGGCTCCTTATAAGGAACTAATCGAAAATTTTCCGCTTTGGCTTCAAAATGTTCATTAGTACGATACTCATATTCAGAACTGTATTGATTTTCTTGACAGTATTGATTATTATCTTTATATACATTATCTTTATATACATTATCTTGATTTACATTATCTTGATACACATCATCTTGATACACTTCATTTATAAAAAACAACAACAAAACATTGTTCCACAACATCCCATACGGGACAAGGGAGACTTCTCTCATATCAATGAGTGCACCCCGATTCATATTTAGCTCAATGATATGGGACCTACTGTTTATCGCCGAGTCCGAACGGCGTGTCTTAAGACACCACTTGTGGAGAAGTTTTTCAAGGCTGAAATACTCAGGAAATGTCGCCAACATTACTGAGGGGTATTTTGCCACCGTTGAAAAATGTTTGATGTTGCCTGGCCGGCGAATCGAACCCACGACCTTCTGCGTGCACGGCGGGCGTGCATACCATTGCACCACGGTGGCACCCAACACTTCATTTATAACACTTTCTAAATTCTTACCAGAATTCTGCTCCTGTTGGTGTGTCTGCCTTTTTGATTGCTGAGATGCATCAACATCCATTGATTCATGCCTTTGTTGATACGCTGTTGGTGGCTGTTGTCTGATTTGTTGTTGCTGAGGCTTGTAGTAAGTTTGCTGCGGTTCTTGTTGTCTGTATTGTTGTTGGAAATTTGGTTGCACCATTCTCGGCTGCCAATGTTGTTGTTGTTGGTAATGTGGCTGCATTATCTTCTGTTGTTGTCCCTGAGAATTTGATTGTGGTTTTCCTGTTTCTTCTCGTTGTTCAGGAATCCTGCAAAGCTTAGTTCATGCAGAGCTTCTTCCATAGTTGCTGGTTTTAATGCGCATAACACAGTCCTCATGTGTATTGGAAGACGTGTTATAAAAGTCTTCAACCCAGTTTGGATATTCCTATCCACTTCATCCAATCGATCCTACTGTCGACATTTTTGGTTAAGGATTGCTAGTTTGTGTTGGATGTGGTTGTAGAAATCCATTGTATCTCCTTTATACTGTGCTGCTCTTAGTTCTTGATATAATTGGTCAACAGTGCCAAAGCCGCCAAAGTTGGAATTCAGCATTGCTTTTATGTCAGTCCAAAGAATCAAATGGGGATGGACTTCCCTTGCCCTTCTAGCTTTGCCAGTTAATTTTGATTTAACAATGTTCATGCACATTCTTTGTGCTTGTTCGTTGTATAAAGTGCAGTACACATTGTCAGTTTTGAATGTCGATATTTCACAATTATCGATAACTGTCAAACCGTCCAGCAACCACAAAACTTTTTGTGGTTGCATGATGCATGACAAAAATGAACGGCCACAAGCTAGCAAGCAACAACAAAGCTGTCATTCAAATCTGACAATGTGTACCCAGCTTAACATTAATGTAGGAATTATATCATCTACATTTGTTATGGATGTTTTCAGGTCTTTTTTCCCATCAAATTCTCTTAATTTCTCAATATAGGTAAGGGGATTGATGTCTAACGTACGTAATTGTATGTTGTTTTGCGCTAGGTTTGGGACTGGTTGATTTGCTGGATTCATTTTGTTTAATTTTTTTAAATTTTATAAATGTTCAAAATTTCACTTTCTTACTATTTTTTGATAATTTGTTAGTTTTTTAATGTCTTAAAAGTTTAGTTTTTCCTCTTACGTTTGATCACTTTCACTTTTTAAGTTTTGTAATTATTTTTTATATTGTAATTATAATTTAAGTTTTATAATTATTTTGTCCTTTTGCGGAGGACTTTTTTCCTTTTCCGTAGGAACGTTTCGCGGATTACCTGACATATTGGTAATCCTACCGACTGCGCCAATTTTATTCCTTTTTAAAAGGAATATGTTTTATAAAAACTTAAGTGAGTTTTAATATTTTATTCCTTTTTAATAGGAATATGTTTTTAAAAAAAAACTTAAGTGAGTTTTAATCCGTTTAGCGAAACTCGCGTAACAATAAAAACGTCCGTAAAAGTTTACTGTTAGAAAAGAACCAAACTTATTGATGAATATAAATGCAACATACATGTTTGTTTACTTTAATTTTAAATAAATTGGATATTATCGTAGGATTATTGTAATATGATTATTCTTAAAGCATAATTGGACTTTTGATTCGATCGTATGATTTGAAATACGATCGATCGTATGATTTGCAAAAGGGTGTGGCTTTATTGGAATGTAAAATGACAGTTGGTACAATTATTAGCTGTGTCTTTTTATGTGATAACTAGTAATAATTATTACAAATGTTGCAGATTTTGACAGCTGTATAAAGGAAAAGTTGCTAAAAAAATGTTTCAGCAAAATTTAGTAAGTAAAAAGACACACCAATTGTAATATGAATATGTTGCCAAGTCATTGAAAATGCATTTTGGTTTGGGTTATAACACTATCGTGATGTTCTCGAGTTTCTTGTTAATTTTTCTAGAATTCTCTTCCAACTCCTCTTTTAAGTTTCTTGAATTTTCTTCAAACATCCTAGAATTCTCTGCCATTAAGTTTTCGGTGATTTTTCTAGAGTTCTCTTCTAACTTTTGCTCTTATTTTCTGGAATTTTCTTCGCTCATTCGACAATTTTCTGTCTTCATTTCCATCATAAGTTTGGAGGTTTCTTCGCTCATTCGACTGTTTTCTGCTTTCATTTCCATCATAAGTCTGGAAGTTTCTTCATACTTCCTGGAATTTTCTTCCATCTTATTATTCATTTCCATGGAGCTTCCTTCTATTTTCATAATTTCCACCATCATCATAGCCAGCATTGATTTCAAATCGTCTCCACTGGCATCTACCGACGAAACTTCCTCAGCGCAGGATTCGCCCTTTGCCGATAACTCGACTTCCTCCTTACTGTCGAACTCATATGCGTCGATGTTCATTCCACGGCGCTCGAACTCTTCCAACAAGCGTTTTTGTAGTTCGGCCTTGTTGCCAGTAGAAGACAACGCCAACTTTCTTAGCTCCTTCTTCAAGTCTTCCACTCGTAGATCCTTAAACTTCATTGTAGGATGATCGTAATCCCACTTCTGACACCATTTGTTAGGGAATTAGACTTAACTAATCTCCGTGTAGACGTTGTTTTATTCCCCAGTACGATTTGTACCAAATAAAACAGGGTTCGTTTTAGATTACGTTATTACACTTATTCGGAATCGACTTTAATTACTGAGCACACAGCTCGTCTCTAGTTAGCACGCAGCTATTCTTTAACCGATCTGTTCAGTTCAACGCTTAAAACACAAGTAACTCAATTTTGCCTTTCCTACCGCTATTTATACCCCAAAATCTCCTTGGTCAAGAATTATCCAGGACATCTGGCAACACCTCGAATTTGTGCAACGAACACACAGACGCACATTCGCACTAAGCGAACAACCATACTTACATACATACATGGGGGAAATACAAGTGGACGACAAGCACAGTAATGACGTAATTACAACAACAAACAAATGCAAGAAATAAAGAAGTAACAAACTAAACGATAATTACATGATTATGGAGAAAAAACAAAAGCACATTAATAAAAGGTAAAGTAAGAACTAGAACGATGAAGAGAATTCTACATGGTAGTTGTTGTTGCTTAAATAAAGTAACTGCGTAATAAAAAAACTTTACGTTACAATTCAAATTTTTAAATTAACGGAAATTAAACTAAATTAACTTAAACCTATCAGTTACATTCGTAACAATATCAGTATGTGTTTATTCTCTTTCAAAAATCATGTTGTCTGGCTCACTGTGCATTAGATTTGGGTTAATAGCATCCAGTTCTTCGGCATTCGAGGTAATTTCTTTAAATGTAGCTGGAACTTCAGCCTGCTCGAGACATCTGAATGAACATTCATTTCGAACAATGTTCAATTTGAAATAGCTGATTTATGAAAATGATACCTATTAAACTATTTGAGGAAGCAGTTGCTGATTTAGTGTAAACAGAGTGTAGGTCAAGCATTTGAAAACAGTCAGATTAAGTATTTTCCGTATATAATGATGCCATTGTATCGCATTGAAATGTTTTGTAAATCTGATAGATAGACCTTTATGACTATTTTTAAAGTGAGTTCAAGGAAAATGTATTTATTTAAGGATCTATAGTTAGATTTAGCCATAATTTTACATTTGATTCCACTTTTCCACCTGCATGTGACTTACGGTCAATTCGAAACAATGTAAATCCAGGAATATTATAAATTCCATCTTGAATGCCGCAACGAACCATGTTTCAGAGACGCCTCTAATATAAACACCAGGTGATACGAAGATTCATGTGAAATTCATCCCTTTGTTGTAGAGACTTTGGGCATTGAGATGAAGCAATACAGGTCCATTCCTTAGTTTGGAAAGGATTCTTACCATGTTAAAAAGTTCGTCGTTGAAATTAAAGCAAGTATCATATATCAAATATCACTGAGTTATAAGCAACAAATACATGTAGCATAGGATTTGGAAATAAGTCAGAAACAAACAAATATAAAATATACTGATTGTTTACGTCAATTTAAATAAAAAGAAGAGAGGAGAAAAATAAAAGGCAGTTTTTTGTATTGATGATAGTTGACTAGAAGTCAAATGAGCTTTATTTATTGAATAAATAAAAGAGGGCTTTGGTAACGATATTACCTGAGATAATTGCAACGATTTTGCCAAGGCTTACAATAAAGCTTCGATAGAGTTCAACGGTCCGATGGAAAGTAAAAGTACATGATGGGAAAATATCAAAGGAACTCAACGAAAGAATTATCGTTAAAATCTGCAATGTAAATGTTACTAGGGTGCAACAATAAGGAGCTTGCAGATTTGAACGATAATGTAGGCCACAACAGATTGGCCGTTGTAAATGAAATTAGTAATAAAACTAAACTATTTAACTTAAACATTTGGCGCCCACCTTTCAACATCGTAGGGATGTTGAAATGAAAAGAATACAAATTATTTCAAGTTTTTTTTTTGTTTTTTCTTCATTAAATTCATTTTTTGTTCGTTTTTTTTTGTTTTTCATTTCATAAAAAAAAAACACTTAAAAACTAAACGATGGGGCCATTAGGGATCCCGCGGTAAATATGGCCATTAGGGACCATATGATATGCTTACAAACTAAACGATGCACATAGGTTTCAATCTGGAAATTTTTGGGCCAAAACCTTATTTTTGAAGTTTCTAAATTATATCGGCGAGTTATTTTCAAATCCGGTCTCGGTTTTTCTCCATCAGCTCTTGTTCTTGAGATATAGCTCAAAATCGGTTTTTACGAGTTTTACCCATAATTTCGTTGTTTCCGGATGCAAACAAATATTTTTTTTGTGGATTTTTCAACACTAATATATTAAGAAGATGTTGTGCTTTCGATACAAGCAGTTTTTGAAATAATTATAGTGCATATACATGGAAAAAATTTAGAAAACATACGACGGACCTTGTAAAAATTGCATATTTTGAAAACTTTAAGCTGTGATTACGTCATCGGGGGAAGTCATAGGATCTTCATATGGCATACCGGATATGCTTAGGGTGTCTACTATATGGCCCAGTATTCAAATATATAATATATAGTTCATGGCGCCCATGATTCGGTCATAACCTAAAATTCATGATAAAGATTGCTAAGGAAAAGTAAATGGCTTATGTAGTAATATGCAATTTTTAAATGATATCCCTTTATCAGTCTTCATGACGATTTTTAGGTTATGGCCGAATCATGGGCGCTATGAACTTTATATTATATATTTGAATACTGGACCTTATAGTAGACACCCTAAGCATATCCGGTATACCATATGAAGATCCTATGACTTCCCCCGATGACGTAATCACAGCTTAAAATACTCAAAATATGCAATTTTTACAAGGTCCGTCGTATGTTTTCCATATTTTTTGATATATATTCACTTTAATAATTTCAAAAGCTTTTTGTATCGAACGCACAACATCTCCTTAATATATTAGTGTCGAAAAACCCACAACAAATATTTGTTTGTATCCGGAAAACTCGTAAAAACCGATTTTTAGCTATATCTCAATAACAAGAGCTGATGGAGAAAAACCGAGACCGGATTTGAAAATAACTCGCCGATTTCATTAGGAAACACCAACAACTTCGGTTGAAACAAAAGTCATGTTGACCAGTGTTAATTTTTAAAAATATTTTCTAAATATACTTAAACTTTTAAAAAATGTCCAAATATGTCCACCTCCAAATCGAATTTGAAAGATAGCAGGGGGTTTGTACTAATAAATTCAGAAGTCAAATCGTGCTCAAATTTGCCACAGTTAAAATAAAGTGGATTTTTCTATTTTAAGATGGGAGAATTTTTTGTAAATACCTGTTGTGACTGTACGTAGTATCCAATTGAAATAGAACGGTAATACCCACATCTATCAACTGATTTTTTTTAAAATTCATATTTAAGGGTTTCAGAGTGTAGAAAACAAGCATGTATAAGTTTTTGAAAATAGGTCAATATGACAACATAGCCCCCACATAAAAGTACCGTCCGATTTTAGATATTTTGTGGATTTTAGCGACACTTTATGACCGATACGGCTCAAATTTGGAATTTTGACCTCTTGGAAGATATGAATCATTCGTACCAAAAATTATTAACATAGGTCAATGTTTTGGTTTGACCCCACACAACGGGACCACCCTGTTCAACAAATTTTGACAGTTTTTGGTCATTTTGGTCGACAAAACGTAAGAATTGATGTTGGTACACATTTATTATAAATAATAATTAATTTCAATACAAAATGGACGTTGAAATAGTTTTGGCCAGAAAATTTGGATTTGGGACCATTGTGCGATGGGGCCATTAGGGACCCCGCGGTAAATATGGCCATACTGATGCGTTGGGCCACTAGGGACCCCGCGCAATATGATCAATAATACCACGGACAGGGATAGACGACTTAGCAGTTACTAAGCGTACTACCAGGCTCGGGGAAAGGGGAACTACACCGACCAGGGTAGGCTTCCAAAGGAAGGGTTGGTAGAAGCTATCGGAAGATTGCTTCCTACGGGCGGACGGGAAACAGACTCCTTTTGCGGACGGACCCTGGGCTTTTTATATGGGTGATGCTTACGATCAGGACGAGAAGTAGGAATTTTTGATGGTATCGATTGAACATCGTGAAGCAGCGTATGGTGCTTGTCGTTACAAATACGCAACTGCTCCTACTTCTACAATCCTTTGCCAGGTAAGACTGTGCCAGACAACGAGTACAATAGCTATACTTCACAACTGCCCTATGCCGTTTCTCCAAAGGTAGATTTCTAAATTTACGGATAGGATGTCTACCATCACACGATCTGCATTTAAAACTAACCGGTTTATCAGAAGCCGGTGGGGCTGCAGTGACGGACGGCGATGCGAGAGGCGTTAGTGGCAAAGGTACCACAATTGGAGGGTTAGGAGCGACGTTATTCTCCGAAGTATCCATGTTTTCGGAAATAATGGAGGGGGGCGCTATGTTAGCAGCTGGGTTTAGACCGGGGGTAGGCAACACGGC
Source organism: Musca autumnalis (assembly GCF_047663935.1). NCBI lineage: Eukaryota > Metazoa > Arthropoda > Insecta > Diptera > Muscidae > Musca > Musca autumnalis. The sequence goes on along the minus strand of NW_027411866.1, from coordinate 61,578,634 downwards.
GGGAACCGGAGTGGAAAAACCCGTGGCTCTATCAATTTCCGCCATCAACTCGTCGTAGTCCTTTAGTCCATCAGCGAAAAATGGCACTTTGTCCATATTACTAAAGAGAGAAAACTAGGTTAAAGAGATCGAAATTTATTCGGTCAAAACGACCAATTTAGTTATAGGCCGCCTTACAACGGTGTTCTCAATACGAACGTCGGCGACGCGAACATGCCCATCGGGGCCGGGAAATACGTTTTCGACCCTACCTAGTTTCCACGACGTTGGAGGAAGAGTTTCGTGCCTAATCACGGCGATATCATCTTTTTGAAGGTCACGTTGCGGAAATTTCCATTTATACCGCATGTGAAGACTCTTTAAGTACTCCTCCTTCCATCTCAAACAAAATTGATGAACCAATGCCTGAACTTTTCGAAACCTGTTCACTACAGACAAAGGCTGTTAAATTATTAGGGGCTCTGGAGGAGCGAGCGAAGGGGCACCGATCAAGAAATGTCCTGGAGTTAAAGCAACAATGTCAGTAGAACTATCTGACATAGGACAAAGCGGTCGAGAATTCAGACAATGTTCGATTCTCGCTAAGACCGTAGCTTACTCTTCGAAAGTGTAGCGGAGATTACGAGCCTGTTTTCGAAAATGCAATTTGAAACTTTTTACTCCAGCTTCCCAGAGCCCAACCATGTGTGGAGCTCCAGCTGAAATAAATTGCCACGATAGGCCTTGAACTGAATAATTAGAAGAAACAGTTCCTGAACTTTATCTCTTTCTATTTCTCTGGAAGCCCCGACAAAATTCGTACCATTGTCCGATAATACGGACCGAGGACAACCACGACGAGCAACAAACCTATGAAATGCCGCGAGAAGCACACGAAAACGGAAACGTACCCTTTGGTAATTTTACAGGCACGACCAGTGAATGATTTGACATCGAAAGGCCCAGCGAAATCTACACCAGTTGTAGTAAAGGCCTATTAATCACGGTCCGTTCCGGCGGAAGCGCAGTCATAACTTGACTTCTAGAACGCTTCTAATATGCAAATTCTGCAACGATTAATAACCGAACGAATCATACTTTTCAATCGAGGAACCCAATATTCAATTCGAAGAATCCTCAACATCAACTGATTTCCTCCATGAACGGAAATCTTGTGGACAAATTCCACTAAAAGCTTTACGAATCGACAATGGTAGGGCAGAATAATAGTATGTCTTTCCGTATACGCAAGAGTAGAAGAATTAACTAATCTTCCATTCAAACGAATTATACCAAAAGCATCCAAGTAGGGGTTAAAAGGAACCAAAGGACTCTTACTTTTAAGTGGATTTCTTTCTAATAAATCCCTATATTCGTCCGCATAGTACATTTTTTGTGCGAAAATTATCAATCTATTACGGGCGGAATTAATTTCCGACGAAGCAATAGTGGTGTAGGTGTAAACAAAATTACTTCTATGTCTTGAATGAGTACGATGGAAAAATCTAAATATATACGAGACAACACGAAGCAAGAGAACCTAGCAAGAAAGTCATCAGAGCTCGGTTTCAAGTGCCGACAGATCACGAATTGACCATTTAGATTTTTGATCACTAAGCCAATGTGGGGTCCATGCCACCAAAGAGAAGAATTGGCTAGATCAGCAGGAGCAAGACCGCGACTTCCAAAATCAACGGGATTGTCCTCCGATTTAACGTGGTACCAATTGTGATTACCAACGTTATCTTGGATACGACAAACGCGATCAGCTACAAACGTAGTCGAAGTCGAAAGAGTATTTCGCAACCAGGAAAGAACTATAGTTGAGTCCGTCCAACGATATACTTGACGAAACTCAATATCAATCTCACAAACAATAGTTGTTATTAGCTCAGAAGTCAAAACAGCATCACAGAGTTCTAAACGAGGCAAAGAAATTGATTTTATGGGGGCAACCCTAGTTTAACACGATAGTAAATGGACGAAAATATCTCCACTATGGGACTCAATCCTAATATAAATTACCCCCACGTATGCTTTTTCCGAGGCATCGGAAAAAACATGGAGTTCAGCCGAACAATCAGGAGTATACACATCTGGGAATCCTAACCGAATTAACATCCGTGTAGGAATCTACAAATTTGCGCCAATCGGCATCTGTGGCTGACGAAAGGGCGTCATCCCAACCAATATTGTCCAACCACACCTTTTGCATAACCATTTTAGCAACGGCAATAACTGGTCCTAACCAGCCCACAGGATCAAACAATTTTGCTATGGCTGAAAGAACTTCCCGTTTAGTATACGAAGCCTTTTTCGCGATTGGAGCTACCTCAAAGTAAAATGTTTACATCTGTGCATTCCACCTTATTCCTAACGGCTTAGATCCACTAGATTCTACAAAGGGCAATATTTTCTCATCTAACAAATGATCAGGAGAAATACCTTCAAGAATCGGTCTATTGTTCGCTGAAGAAAGCGCGGAAACTAATTGATCCCTAGCAGATAAGGCTGTCTCCAGGCCATGTGGTCCCACCAACACGTCGTCAACGTACATACATTTGCGCAAAATGTACGCTGCGAGTTGGAAATCGGTCTCGGTGTCTTCCGCCAGTTTTAATAGCGTTCTAGTTGCTAAATAGGGTGCACAATTTACACCAAAAGTCACCGTATGTAATTCAAAGTCTTGGACCGGTTTCGTGGGGGAATCACGGAAGAGAATTCTCTGAAGCGAAGCATGTTTTGGATCGACGCGAATCTGCCCATACATCTGGGTAATGTCCGAATTGAAAACATATTTAAAAACTCGCCACCGCAGAATCAACAAGACTAAATCAAGCTGCAAAGTGGGTCCGACATAAAGCAAGTCGTTCAGACTATTCCCGCTAGATGTTTGGAAGGAAGCGTTAAAGACTACCCGACGATTAGTGGTCTGTTTATCAGGGTTTATGACGGGATGGTGAGGCAAATAAGAAGATAAAGTGTCAGTAGAGGAACTGGGGGATACTAACCTCATGTGGTCAAGATCTAAATATTCTTGTAGGACCGCGTCATAAACAACATTAACGTCCGATTTTCTCAATAAAGACGATTCATTTCTAAGGTATTGCTTTAAAACGGTTTCTCGCGACCTACCCAAAAATTCCTTAGGATCTATGTCAGGTTTAATTGGCAGTGTTACTATAGTAGTTTTTATATAATTATCTTCGCAAAAACGGTCTGAAGGAGACATCATATTTCGTTTTGGAGGTTCCTCTAGCTCCCAAAAACGTAAAAGAGTTTTATTAATGTTGGCTTCTTCTATAACGTCAATTTTAGTCACGAATGTTCGAACCTCGATCGTGGAGACAGGACCGGTAACTAACCAACCAAACACCGAATTTTGGGCAAAGCAAAGTACCAGAATGAATGCTTCGACAACCATCTAAAAAGATCTTCGAATAGGGATCAGCACCTAATAAAAGATCTACGGGTCGAGGGACAAATAAGCTTACATCAGCAGGCCGCAAATCAGGTAGTTGTGCTCTTAAATCCGAGCTTACAGTAAACAAGGGAATATTTCCCGAAATAAGAGGCAAAACTAAAGCTGCAGTTTCCAAAATAACACGGCTATCAAGAGGACTTCTAATTTTTAACCAACAAATTTTTCGAGAAGTGGCCGATACAGTACAATTCACATACAGTACAATTCAGGTTGCTCAGATGAGGCAGAGGGATTGCCCGACCTATTGTTTGTCGCGACTGTATTACCCGGAGCCGAAGTATTTGACTGGGTATCTACGCGATGTAATAAAGTGTGATGAGGTTGATTACATTTGGAACAACGATGACTACTATCACACTTTTTTACTCCATGTCCTCTACTCAGACAATTCACACACAATTGGTACCGTTTAACTATTTTGTACCGTTTTTGGAATCGCGGACATTCAAATAGTCGATGACCTTTATTGGGACAAAGCACACAACCAGATTTTCTCGATGATTTAGGATCGTTTTAAATACGAGAAGGTTGAGAGGGTGCCGAAGAATCTGCATTAGTATAATGCGATTGCAATTTTTTAGCTATGCGTTTTGTGTCATTTCCGCGCATGTCATGAAGACACATGAGTGTTTGAATCCGATCCGACAAAAACGCATCTAAATCTTTCCACGAGAACAAGGAAGATTTATTCTTCACACTTTGTTCCCATAAGGTTTGTGTGAGCTTAGGAAGCCGTTTCAGGCACATAAATACTATGATCGGATCCCAATTATCCGTCGAAATATCATAAATGGACATTGCCGACAGGCTTCCATTTGTGCCGCGCTGTAACGATTTCAAATTCGAACAAGTTTCACTATCAAGAACAGGAAGAGAGAAAAGGATTTTTAATTGATTGTGTACTATAACACGAGGATTGTCGTAAGTGTCCTTCAAAGGTTTCCACGCAAGAACGACACTGCTATTAGTTAATGGAAATTTAGAAACTATCTCACGAGTCTCTCCACTATTCTTCCGAACCAAATAACATAAGCGTTCAACATCGCTAAGCCGAGAAGATTTAATATAAATGGCTGTGAACAGGTCGCGGAACGTGGGCCAAGAATGAAAATCGCCCTCAAAAATATCCACATCACACGGTGGAAGTGCGAGGTTATGAACGCTATCACTGGAAATATCATCTAAACCAAGACTCCTAAAAGACAAAGTATTAGAAGGATCAACTTGGGTTCCCACTTCACGTGAAGCCTGAGTAGAAGTACTAAGGTTACCTCTCGCTTCTAGTGGACTAGCAACCGATGGTTGCGCTAAAGAGACAACCGATTGTTGCGCTAAAGAGGCAACCGAATCGTCCTCGTCGATTTCAACGAATGTCTATGCGACCTTTTAAGTTTACCTAACTGACTTCGTATAGCGGACAAACATCTCAAGTAAATCTGATAAGCCACATCATACTTACTGTCGATCGATTCAATATCCCCCTTTTTCGTATCACCGGAAGACATCTCAAAATCAAGACACTTTCCAAACATCGCATGTGTCTTTACCCATAACTTTTGAATTTCTTCTTTACGGACTTCTAACCCATATTCGGCTATCTCTTCAGGCTTAAGAGCACTGTAATGAGACTCGAATGTTACTATAGCGTCCGATGATCTGATAAAAAGATACAATGGAGTGACTGCCATTTTGAATTATCAAAAAAATTCAACTAAAGTCCGAAAAAATCACTCAAAAGAAAGTTCAAAGCGAAAGAAGCACAAAAATCGCTAAACTGCCAACTTCAAAACTCACTATAGTGTCACGAAATATCGGAAAATGGATTAAAATCTCAAACCAGCAGACAATTTTCACAAGAAAGCAGTTTAGAATTACTCAATTAGTATCTAAACGCACGGTCTTTCAGAGATTCCACCAAAAGAATGCAGAAAATATAAAAAATCCACAAAGTTTCGGCAAAAAAGTTAAAAAACACCAAAAAACTTCAAATATGTTCTTCTCAAAATTGAAAAAAAAAACAGTAATTTCACGTACCGAAACCGTACAAAAATTCAAAATATTTAATTAAAATTATTATTTTCAACTGAAAATACCGAGACTTTATTATTTAATTTGCGAAAATACCTCAATTATACTCACTACTACCGATTGTAGGGTGAATATGGACCAAAAACACCACAAAGCAAATTAAATCAAAATAAAAATTCTCGAAAAATTTAATGAAACAAGTGAGCCAAGGCTATAGTCGGGTCGGGGCCGACTATGTGATACCCTACACGACTACCCCTGTTCATAAGCTTTTGACTAATAAAATTCAAAATATTAAAATTGGGATAGCTTGGCGCCTTTGCTCTGAATGTCTTCATTAACACAGGTAAATTTTTTTGAAACGCATTTAAGTGCATCGACAGTACAAAGCAAATAAAAAATGGAAAAAAGGGAGGTATACCAACCATCAATAGGCTTCTTTCTCTGTTAGACCCCCATCAACCCCCAAAATTTCGTGAGGATCCGATCAAAATTTCGTAGTGTGATTGCACAAAAATGGAAAAAGGGATGCATTACCGACTATTGCGATATCTCTGTTTTTTGACCACCTATGACAACCTACTTCACATCGTTGTAAAGGTGATATTTTCTACTTTCCTTAACTTACCGACTATTGCGATATCTCCGTTATTTGGATACCTACGCCAACCTGCTTTACATCATTGTAAGCGGAGATATTCGCTTTTAGAAGCGGAGATATTCGCTTTGAAATAAAACGTTGACTTTTTCTCCAAATAAGTTGTTTGCCCATTCCGACCCCTGAATATTATCCGACCATCACCAAAATCAATAGGCTTCTTTCTAAGTAGGATCCCCATTAGCCCTCAAAATTTCGTGACGATCCGATCAAAATTGCGACCTGTAGCGTGATTACAAAAAAATGAAAAAATGGGAGGTATTGCCGACTATTGTGATATCTCCGTTATGTGGCCACCTATGCCAACCTACTTTGCATCACTGTAAAGATGGGATTTTCTACTTTCATAGTCAGACTTTGTTTTTGGAAGATCCCCAACCGAACCTGTGATATTCGTCATTATTATTAAAATCGCAAAAATAAAAAGTTGGGTTCTTTTAGCGGCTATTGCGATATATTCGTTGTTTGATCACCTACGAGAACCTACTTTACATCATTAGAAAGGCGATATTTTCTACTTTCATTTTCCTTAAAATTCAAAATTTCCTACTGGGATACCACTACTCAACGAAAAAGAAAAAACACCACACAGCTGGTATGGGGGTATACAGTGTGTGTATCACCAAGCAAGCAAACAAGTAAACGACCAAGCGACTGACCGACCGACTGACTCAACGATATGAGTGTAAGTATGTATGTTTATGACCGTATCACAGTGCGAAATTTGAGCACCTTAGCGGAACTTTACTAATAACTTTTAAAGGAAAGGGCGCAGATTCCTAACATTTTGCAACCGCCGTTTTTACGTTTTACATTCATTTTTCAATCGATTTTGCTGCAAATTGGTATATTCAGTTTTCAGCGAATAGAAAACATATGTACCAAATATTTTCAATATAGGTTCGCGTTTAGGTATAGCCCCCATTGAACGGTACCGGTAGATGTCACCTATTTTAAATGTTACAGACACATTTTCCAATGTATTTGGTTGTATTTTGGCATTTTATGTTCTTCGTAGATAGAAAACCACTGTGCGAAATATTAGCATCGTAGATACGCGTTTTTGGTATAGCGCCCATATGAAGGGTTCCTTCATGTTAGGTATTTTAAATGTTGAAGACAAAAAATTGTAACCGATTTTGATGCAAATGATGAAATTTTAAGATGATGGCGAATTAACATCCTCCTCACATAAAATCTGTCAACATACATATGTCCAATGATGTGTGAAGCCCCACAGCCCTACACATTCATTAAGGAGTAAAATGTCAATAATTTGTTGTTTTCTTTTGTACCTACAATGTTTATTGGTCTTTTTAACAGGTCTGTACCATTAATTTCATTAATAATGTCTCTCAGATCAAGTTCAGGTTGGAACTGCATTACAATTTTTAACGTATATTGGTTAGGGTTATGACTTTTTTACAACCTCATATCCCTGTATCACAGCGTGATGAGTTTTGCCATAAGATTACATAAAATCTTAATTATAAGGTCATTCGGTGAAAAAACCTCACGCACAAAATGATTTTAAAATTTGAATTTATCAAAATTATGGACAATTTTTTGAAGTCACTGAAAACAGATATATAATTGAAAATAAACTTTAGAGCCACATGAGATAATTAAAATGACATAAAATTTATTTCTCACTATTTTTCTTCAATTCTGAGAATCGTAAAAATGTCGTAAACGCTTTTATTCAAAAATATAATTTTTTAACAAAAAACAAAAAATTTTAAACTTTTTCAAAGTGACTTTTTTCGCGACTTTTTTAATATTTGAATGAAATAAACGTTATTATAGTTATTATTAGGCTTATATTTATTCATTCGCGCAACAAAAAATAATTTTTTGAAAAAATTTTTTTTTTTCATTTCATATATTTTTTCAAAACATTATTTTTTTAAAATCGATTTGTGCGTGAACTTTTTTTATATTTCAATGGAATAAACGATAGCATAGTGATTAATAGGCAAAAGTTCATTCATCCCTGCTACAGGAAATCATTTTTGAGGAAAAATGTCAAAAAGTCATAACCCTAATATTGGTACTTGTACCACAGCCTCCAAAAATGTTGCACTATATATAAATCACCAACATTTACAGGTCAAAACTATAAAAATTGCGAGAGGATTCTTAATTAAACATAAATCATCATTTGTTAGAATTAGTGAGTCCATTTCTTCAAAACACCGTCAAAAAGGGCGTTCATTGCCGCGTATACCTTCAACTTTGGGAAATGCAATTAAATGAAATTTCCGAAGTCATTTAAAAATAACTTGAATTTCTCCGAAGACCGCACGTTGCCGCAGCTGTTTTATGGCTTTGCGAACAGAGGAGACCCCGAACTTTCAGATCATATCGACACCTCCAAATAATAGTATGCTAAGTCTAAAAAGTGAGTTTTGCAGGAGAAGCTCTCAAAGTTTGGAAGTTTTTTTGAACTTCAGTACTATGCTAAGTCACTATTTGTTCATAACTTCTGTTCGGATTGACCGATCATTACCAAAATTAGACAGAATTTAAGTTAAAGGACGTTCGACACCTCCAAACAATAGTTTGCTAATTATGAAAAGCGAGTTTTGCAGGACAAGCTCTTAAAGTTTGGAAATTTCTTTGACCTTCAGTACTATGCTAAGAAAATATTTGTTTATAACTTCTGTTTGGAGTGTCCGATCATTACCAAAATTTGACAAAATTTAAGTAAAAGGACGTTAAATATAAAAATGTAAAGAACTTGAAAACATGCTAAGTCGACTTAGCATACTATTGTTTGGAGGCGTCGATATATATCTTAACATTTCACTTTTGAAATATCCACGGAAAATAAAAATAATTTTGAAAACTTCAAAAAAAACACTTCTTTCCAATTAAAATTGCATGAAAACAATAAGAGTTTTTCGCATTTTTTAAGAGTAAATTATCATAATTGTTTTGTAAAATATTAAGAAAAATAAATGATGGCATACTGACTTCCCATAATGAACCCAAATTATATTTCTTTGAAAAAAAATTATGAAACAAAAGTGCAACTTTAAGTGCATTTTTAACCCAGATATGCCCAATGTCATATATATAGGACACAAAAAAAAATCTTGTTTTCATGACATGTAAGCTTTATCAAAGTAACGTTTTTATTTCTGACCTTAAGGATATAGCTAGAAATATATCTGGATACCATTTCGGAGTGGCCCAGTACAAAAAATTTTAATTTTTGTGAGAAAAATATAGAAAAAATGTGTAAAAAATGATCATGGTCAGTATCTGGGTTAAGTAGTTTTTTTATATTTATTTTAGTATTCATAAGTATGTAACAATTGATATAATATTGCCCCAGCGCACCGGACATTATTGGGGCGTTCTACTATGTGCATAATATACTATTTCAAAATGTATTAAAAGTGATTTATAAAAAATAAATGAAAAAAAGACTTTAATCACACTAGAAGCACTTCGATATTATTCATTAAATATTGCTTTAACCTGGATTTAAACAACGAGATTCTGGGAATATTTTTAATGCTCGCAGGAAGATGGTTATATTCTAAACATCCAGAATATTTAATTCTTTGCTTGGTAGTTTCAAGCCTACACCTTTTAACATGCAGATTCGAGCTAGTCCTGGTGTTGAAACCTGTCTGAGTTTGATTGAAAGTTATGACATGATAACCGATTTTTTTAACAATTGATATAATATTGCCCCAGCGCACCGGACATTATTGGGGCGTTCTACTATGTGCATAATATACTATTTCAAAATGTATTAAAAGTGATTTATAAAAAATAAATGAAAAAAAGACTTTAATCACACTAGAAGCACATCGATATTATTCATTAAATATTGCTTTAACCTGGATTTAAACAACGAGATTCTGGGAATATTTTTAATGCTCGCAGGAAGATGGTTATATTCTAAACATCCAGAATATTTAATTCTTTGCTTGGTAGTTTCAAGCCTACACCTTTTAACATGCAGATTCGAGCTAGTCCTGGTGTTGAAACCTGTCTGAGTTTGATTGAAAGTTATGACATGATAACCGATTTTTTTAATAATTTATATACGTACATCAGCACTTGCATTTTGTAAAGGCCGTGAATAGGTAAAATAGTTCTTGATACATTTTTGTACAACAATGATGAGGAAAACCTTTGCGGAATATTGTAGACCATACGGAGAGCTTTGTTTTGAGTTCGCTGTAGGGATTACAAATCACAACTCGTTTTGTGTGCATAAACCATAGGTAAGTAATTATAGTGACTATGAATCAGTGCATTATATAACAACAACTTAATTTTTTCATCAAATTTATACTTAAATTTATAAAGTAAGCCAATGGCTGGAGCTACTTTGGATTTTATATACTGTAAATGGGAGTTCCATGATAGATTACTCTGAAAATTGATTCCTAGGTATTTTAGGCAACTGCTCTCAACTACATTTTGCCCTCCAATAGAAACGTTGAATGTGTTTTCAGCACTAACAATGCGGGGTCTAAAACGTAAAATTTTAGTTTTTTAGGAGTTTATGACTAATCAATCCCACGGCAGCGGGTTCTAACGTACCGGATTGACCCGAAACCATAGTGTTTCGGCCAGCGGCTGCTAACCCAGCATTAAACCTATGCTTCTACGTAGGTTTCATGCTGCTACAACAACAACATCAATCCATTTATTCTGGAAAACTTATGAATTGCTTGCGCATCTTCTTCAATCTGACCTTTTAAAATTGCATCATGACAATAAGGATAAAATAAGCTCAAATTGTCAGCATAGATTATAAGTTTACCGTACATTTTTATATTTGCAATATCATTTAAATAAATTGTGAACAATAATGGGCAAGACACTACCTTGGGGAACTCCATATTGAATGGGTTTCATACCACTACAACAATTGTTCACTTGAACAAATTGTTGCCTGTTTCGCAAATAGTTTTCTATGAGTCTATACCCATTACCAACGATACCATAGAACTGAAGTTTTTGCAGTAATAGTTCATGATCTACCATATCAAAAGCCTTTGATAGATCATAGAAAACTCCAGCTACTCCCCCAAAACCATTGTCCAACCCATCGCATATTGTATTAACTACATTCTCTAAGTATGTAGTGAGCTGTCTATGTAAGACTTTTTCAAAGATCTTATCAAAAATCGATAACAATGCAATGGGTCTAAAACTGTCAACATTGCATGCATTTCTCTGTTTAGGTATCGATACGATTTTAGAGACTTTCAATACATCAGAATACATGCATGAGTCAATAATGGTGTTAAATATAGTTACCATTTTTGGCACAACTGAATTCCTACATACTTTTAACATCTTTATGCTTATATTATCGTGACCAGGGGGCCTATTCTGTAACTTTTTAACAACTTTACTCATTGTTTATTTTACAGCAATTTCATTTGTTTGTTTTGTAGTTGTTACAAAAACAAAAGAAATTTTAACAACTTTTGAATCCATAAAAGTTACAGAATTCCTATACTGGACTTTTATTTTTTGGCATTTTGGAAATTATTTCTGAAACTTCCTCCTCATTAATTGTACAAAAATTAAATGACGTTTAAACTTGAGTTAATGTATTTAATAAGTTTATATTATCACCAGGGCAAAGCTGAATGTTTCCATTTAATATTATTGGAATATCTGCAAAGAAGTTATTGAACATTTCACACATTTCAGTGCTTTGTTACATTTTCACCAGCATCATTCATCAACTTTATTTCTGAACGAGTAGCCCTTTCAAGTTGTTCGTTTAAAACTTCCAACATTTCTTTGGGTTGTGGTGAAGTTCTTTTAGTTTTGATTGGTAAAAAATGTTCATATTGATTTTCGAAGCTTTCTTTATGACTTTACTTAGGTTTCTAATAGTACTTTCTAAACTCTGATTTGTACCTTTTTTCCTTCTTTTCAATAATAATTTATTTTTCCATTTTATAAGAGCAGATAGGTATCCGTTAATCCATGGAGTCATTGAATCCCTGGAAGGTTCTATTTCTTCCCCTTCTATTGTAGTCTTTTCACACAGTTAGAAAATGTGTTCAATAGTAGGGTCATATCCACGGAAGCCTCATTACAAAACTGCAAGCCCAAAAAATCTTCCCGAGTAACACAAACATTGTTCCACAACATCCCATGCGGGACAAGGGAGACTTCTCTCATATCAATGAGTGCACCCCGATTCATATTAGCTCAATGATATGGGACCTACTGTTTATCGCCGAGTCCGAACGGCGTGCCTTAAGACACCACTTGTAGAGAAGTTTTTCAAGGCTGATATACTCAGGAAATGTCGCCAACATTACTGAGGGGTATTTTGCCACCGTTGAAAAATGTTTGATGTTGCCTGGCCGGGGAATCGAACCACTGACCTTCTGCGTGCAAGGCGGATGTGCATACCATTGCACCACGGTGGCACCATTGAATCCCTGGAAGGTTCTATTTCTTCCCCTTCTATTGTAGTCTTTTCACACAGTTAAAAAATGTGTTCAGTAGTAGGGTCATATCCACGGAAGCATCATTACAAAACTGCAAGCCCAAAAAATCTTCCCGAGTACATTCCTTTAATTTATCATAATTACATTGACGATAAATCCTTAACGTTCGTTCACATTGACCAAATTCCAAATAATTTTGCAAGAAATTAAGTTGTGGTCCGATAATTTGCATTCAATTGAATCAACCACTATTGTATTATAAAAGTTCCTGAATGCATTGTCTATTGACTTTCCACTATTAGGACGCGTGATCAAAGAGTGACAACTTTTATAATCAAAATGATGTAGTATGTATAAAAGATCAGATGAAGGCGATGTATCTAAGAAATGTATGTTTGAGTCTCCCATAATGATATTGGGAGAAGTACCATTTGTCTGAAGCATATCCTCAATAAAACTATAAAACGTATTTAAACCGCATTTATCAGAACGATAAAAAATTGAAAGTTTCAATGGCTTTCCTCTTATCTTAAGGCTGTTTATAGAGATGGTTATTGCATCAATGAAATGTCTGCTTTCGCAGTACTCAACACTATATGCAATATCATTCTGAATGAACACAGTTGTGCCACCGTACGCATCACTTCTGCAGCAATGTACTGCGCTATAACCTGCAATATCGTAAATTTGTTTGAGATCATTTTGAAACCATGTCTCGTGCACGGCAACTGTATTCGGCAGAATCTCAAATTGCGAAAGCAAAATCTTAAATTTATTAAATTTATTTATAGACGAAATGCTTCGCATGTTTACAGATAATACATTCAAGAAGTTGCTGTTAAAATTTGCTAAAGAAGTATTATAAATAAGTATTAAACGTATTAAAAGTATTATTGGCGAACAATGCCAAATCTTGTCCACTAATAAAATAGTTGTTTTAAAATATTAAAACAACAACAATGGGATTAAGCCAGACTATTTTGAAAAAAAAAAAAAAAACAAAATTGCAAACGCTATCCCAATAAAAAAAAACGCCACAATGCTTCAAATTTATAAAATATTATAATATATTCCGATAAAAAATTTTAAATCATTTAATCTATATTAGATGGTGAAACAAACTGAGACTCAGCTTCATTTTCTGATAAATCAGAGCTATCCAAAACAGGCACAGGTTTTTGGTAGTTTCTTCTGCTCTGGCGTTTACTAGTTGTGGCATCCAAAAGAATGGCATCAACATCCTCCTCCGATCTTATTAATCTCGGCTTCGTAATCTCACTCTTTCTAACAAATATTCTGCCGGCCAACATTATTGAGGGGTATTTTGCCACCGTTGAAAAATGTTTGATGTTGCCTGGCCGGGGAATCGAACCACTGACCTTCTGCGTGCAAGGCAGAAGGTCATAACCAATTGATCTCAGAAGGTCATAACCAATTGATCATAACCAATTTGTTTCCTCTTTGGTTTTCAATAGTGGTTTAGCTGACATAAGTTTGCCTTTTGCCGATTTTGACGTAAATTTTACCACCAAACTAGTTTTTTGTTTAGCTTCATTCTTGTTTCTCGAATAATACGCATCGTCAATATTTTCTGCTGCTATATCAACACAAGCCTTCTTTGAGAAGTCAATGACGGTTTGAGTTGGATTCACTTCAGAGTTGTACGCAATGCCGCTAATTAAACAATGATTTTTTAAACGTTGATCGTTTAAATATTTTATCGGCTCTATCAAGGATTTTACTTCCTTTTTAAGATTTTTATTTTCGTTTTCAACACGTTCAATTTTTTTTCGCGTTTCCCGACATTCCTCTCAATATTTCATCGAATTTTGTGGACATAAAGTTCATAGAGTCCTCCAATTGGTCTAGCTTATTAAGTTTCGCTTTTATTTCATGTAGTTCATCTTTTAACGTACCATCAGTTTCATTAGTGTCATCACATAGATGGCAAACATATTGTTCATTTTTATTTTTTGGCAAGTGATTATATTGACTTTTGGTTAATTTAGTGCACTCAAAGTGTAGCCACTTCTCACAGTTTTCACATTCAATGCTGTCGTGTATGTCCTCTTTTATTTCCAATTTACATTGGGCACAAAATATCTTCGTATTTTTTACGCTGCGACGGCTTGTACTGTGCAGTTTCATTATATTCGTACTTTGATTATATTCGTACTTATCAAAAGTTTTACTTAAGTTCACTGTTCAAAATTATGTTTGTTTTCGAACACTGATTTTAATAGTTGCAAGTTACTGTATATTATTTGTTGAAAAATTATTGCATACCTTTAGGCGCATTTATTACTTGAATTCACATTCACAATAGTTTTTTGTCGCGAATCGTTTAGAGCATACTCTTAAACATTAGTAATGCAAAAAAGCTTTTGTTTAAAATGTTTTTAACATTTCTTAAAATAATGTTCTCTTTTTAGCACAATTTTTTGTATAATATGTAAAAGAAAACGTCAAAACTGGTAAAAATTCTCTCAATATTCGGCTTTGTTTTTGCTTTTTGTTATGCACCACTTAAATTACACTCTGATTATTATTATTATTTTGAAATATTGTTGGTTTAAAATAAACACTTTTTAACACTGCTGTGAATGGAGCACTGTTATAAAACAATTCAGAGACACTTTTATAGAAAATCCTTCAGTTTTTTATGACTTGAAAGTGCTTAGATCTTTGTAAAATAACTTTTTCACTGGAGCTTAACGAAAACACGTCTGTCTTGCTACCTTGTTTAATTGTCGCGTTTCGCGGAGTAAATCGCCAAACTGTGTATGGATCATTTGCAGTGGAGTACTTAGCTAACGAATTCAATAAAAATTTAATTAATTTTATGTAATTCAAAATTCCTTAAAGTTCCACTAAACTTCCCGTATTTCGCACTGTGCGTACGTAGTATAAACTAATGTATGTCGGTCGCTTGCTAATAACCACACAAACGTAAAGAAATTTTTATGCAAATTATGTGGGGAATGGCAAAAATGCATATCAAGTTGAATAGAACTTTTTGCGATTATATTAATGCACTTTTAGGTAAATATTTAAATTATTATTTTGCACTGTTCCACCAATATTTATAGGAAAAAATAAAGAATATTTTATGACAAAAAAATATCAAAAAATAAATGTCAATTATCCCTTTTGGTTTTATTTGGATATTAGAACTTTTTTTCTTTTTCATTTGTAAATTTCGTGGTAAAGGTAAAGGCTCACGATAAAACGATTGATACGGGAGGGGGATGCGCGACGCGTTGTAAGACGACCAAACAGCGATCACGACACAAACAATTGTTGT
Source organism: Musca autumnalis (assembly GCF_047663935.1). NCBI lineage: Eukaryota > Metazoa > Arthropoda > Insecta > Diptera > Muscidae > Musca > Musca autumnalis. The sequence goes on along the minus strand of NW_027411866.1, from coordinate 61,562,735 downwards.
TATTTTTTACTTTTATATTTTATTTATTTTTATGTTCTCACATAAAACACTTTACGTACCTGTTTTTTTGATGAGATTAAGGGTGAAAATAAAATATGTAGATGGATTGATGGAGATATGGATGGATGGATTTTTGTTGTGTTGTTTGCTGTGAAGGGAGAGCAAGCAAACCAATTAGAAATGGTACCGACAACAACACCGACTCAATCCGGCTCGAAGGACCAAATGTTTACGTCAATGTAAATAAAAAGAAAAGAGGAGAAACATAAAAGGCAGTTTTTTTGTATTGATGATGGTTGACTAGAAGTCAAATGAGCTTTATTTATTGAACAAATAAAAGAGGTTTGTGGTAACGATATTACCTGAGATAATTGCAACGATTTTGCAAAGGCTTACAATAAAGCTTCGATAGCGTTCAACGGTCCGATGGAAAGTAAAAGTAGATGATGAGAGATGGGAAAATGTCAAAGGAACTCAACGAAAGAATTATCGTTAAAATCTGCAATGTAAATGTTACAAGGGTGTAACAATAATGTGCTTGCAGATTTTAACGATAATGTAGGCCACAACAGATTGGACGTAGTAAATTAAATTAATAATAACAAGCAGGAAAAGCGTTAAGTTCGGTCGAGCCGAACTTTTTATACCCTCCAACACAAATTTCAGCCATTTCGGAAGGTATCGTTCTATGGGGGCTATATCAAAACGTGGACCTATATAAACATTTTATGGTAGAAATGTTTCTTAGCCTCTGGTAACACAAAATACAAAGTTACAACCGATTCTGTTGTCAAATGGGACTAATACATTCAAAATATTTAAAAATGATGCGTACTTTATATGGGGCTTTATATGGGGGCTATACCAAAACGTGGAGATATAAACCAACTTTGGCCTCTGGACATACAAAATACCAAATTACAACGAATTCGGTGGTAAAATGGGACAAATATCTTAAAAATTCCTTAAAACGACGACGCGTCATTTTGTATGGGGGCTATGCGAAAGCGTGGACCTACATAGCCCGCTTTCAATACCAAAAGTCCTACGTACATATAATAGATTTTCCCATTCACCTACGTCAATCCGTTCGGACGCTAGAGTGATTTCCACAGACGGACAGACGGACGGACAGGGCTATAATGATGTAGAATTGCACGCTGATCAAGAATATATATAGCTTGTTGGGGGTCTACAATGATTATTTCGAGTAGTTACAAACGGAATGACAAACTTAATATACCTCCATCCTATGGTGGAGGGTATAAAAATAAACTATTTAACTTAAAAACTGATAATAAATGTGTATTTTTTATAATGCAACATTAGTAGCATAAGTAAATTGATAATTATGATTGAAAAAGGTATTTTTTTTTTTGAGTGCACCAACTTCAAAATATAACTGAATAATTGGCAACATTAATATGAAAGAAAATTTGTTCTGGTGACGCAGCGACATCTTCGTTTGGAAACACTGTAGACAGATGACAGATGCAGTGTCAATCAGTTGGCAAGTTCGGTATTGTGTGGGAGAGCTGTGGTTGTCTGTTAAAATGAGCGAAAGAGACTATTAAGATTGACAAACAAACAATGCGGATGGCGGAGTCAGCATCAAAACACTTCACGTAAAAAGTAATGTGACTGCAGACGAAATGATTTTTCCTTTTCATAGTCAGTGCATCTTTTAATATTTAATTTTTTTGTGAGATCTTCAATAATCTAAAAGGGTACATTGCTGTCAAAGCTAAGCTGTGTATGTTTGCCAATATAACACCATCGTTTATTGTTGTTGTTGTGTTTTTGCCATTGCTATGTTACTTCAAACGTTATATAGTTTCGATATTAGGAGGCATAACATTTAGGGGCATTTGTATATTGCCACAAAACATGCCATCGCGACTGAGATGAAATTTTGTATAATTGATGTCAACCCAACTGGGTGTTCGATAAACGTGCTATCGGTCAGTGTTTTTCAAACATGTGAACTCTATATTCAATCCAAAGTACACAATTCGCCAAAAAACCATCTTAAAATGATAAGTGGAATTATTCTTTGATGATTTTAAAAATGTACCGGACATTGTATCTATTAGAAGAAATTTGAGGCACAAGTCGAATCCATTGACATTGCCATCTGCACTGTAAGTTGATGCTCATGTTGGAAAGATCTGTATAATCAGTAAATTATTTTAAGTTTAAGGCGTATTTTCGATTGCCAAATGAGGTCGGCGCTTACATTGTGGAAACTTTAAAGGATGACATAAAAGGGTGCATTGTGTTGGGAAGTTTCCAAAAGTCTCGTGGCAATGATTACAACAATTGCATGGCTCAATCTACATTGTCGAACATATTGAAGGAAGTTGTCCACTTGATAGAGGATTCATTTTGTCAAAATTGGATCGTTTCGAAGTTGGCGGAGGAGAAAAAAAGACTGCGTAGCAATAAAATATGAAAAGAGAGTAAATGAAACACAAATTTTTCGGCAGTAAATAATTCAAAATATTTTTGGCTTTTATTGATCAAAATGGTTTGTAAAATTATCGTAGATAATATTTACCTTTGTTAAGCTGTTGCTTGAGAGAGATTCGAGAACGAATTAACCAGTGTAAACAACGAAAAGAGTACGTGTTGCAAAGTGGCGCACAATGCATTAGTTACTCGTTAGAAGTTTGACAGTACTTCTTTGTGCCGTAAGCGCAAAGTTGTACTTCAAAGTAGTAAAGAAATTCTAACGTATGCAAATTTATGAAATTAATATAATGACAACAAAACCAAAGTTTGATTTTTAAATTAAACATTGCCGCCAGCATTGCAACATCTAGCCATGTTGCAACAAGATAGTAGTATTTAAATCTAAACATAAATAAAATTATGGTAGTTAAAAATTTCAATGCAAGATATATTTTTTAATTCATTATTTTTTCAAAAATAAGATGCTCGGAGAGCCAACGTAATTAGATTATTGCTTTCAAACTACATATAAAATAGGAGCTTGTAAAGCACGCAGGTCGCGGAACACCGTATGGCTGACATCAAATAGAGGTCACATGGGACATGTGCCGGAGACAACCCACCCAAAATTGGTGAGCTGTGCCCATGGGAAACTCGGACTCGAATATCTTTACGCCTCCACTGCGAACAGTTGAAAAATTGGGGATCAGTCAACATCATGCTACCGTAGTGGGCCTTGATGGTCTCCGAGGCTGTTGCTGATGGAGTTATGATGTGGTGCAAGTCGGAGACCCTTGCGGACACTAACAGTCTCTCACTCCGACTGTAAAAGTACTCCAAGTTGAGGGGACAGACTGGTCCTGGTCAACATTAATTGGAGTGAGCCGCATTGACTCTACCAAGCATCGACATATACGACTGTTACCCGCACACGGATCCAACAGCGCCCGTACTGGATAACGTCGATCACCCAACACCAAGTTGCACACTACGGTGGAACCCAGTGTTATCATTGGTTGGATGCTGAATGTGTGTACAGGGTTGTGCCTCACAACAGACGGACAGGGTAGTGATGGCGGACTTAAAGAGATGGTCTGACCCGAAGAAGACAGACGAACATGCTGAATCTTTTTAGATTCCTCTCGAGACGAACAGTGGTTCAGAAGAGTATGGTGCTTCTCATTACATTCTCGACACCTCTGCTCACTAGTGCACTCTCGAAAGGAGTGGGATGCGCAAAGGCAGTCGGAGCAGATGTGTTTCGAAATCAATGTTCTGACCTTTTTCTCCAAGGACATGCCTCGGAGTCTTCTGCTCCTCCGTAACGGATGAGCCTTGTGACAAAGGGGATATCCCGACGCTTTTAAAACGCTATTTGAGCCAGAGTTTCTTGTTCCCGGTTTTGAACCCTTCGTCGGCCCTTGACGATACCTCCTGAGATGGGGACATTGGAACGCCAACTTCTCTCTCCTCGTCAGACATAAGGATGAGATCCAACCAATATTTTCCATTCTGTGAAAATATAGAGAGGCCGCGAAGTCACGAGAGTTAAACAATTTGTATATGTTAATTGGTCAAAATGACCAACTTGACTACTGGCCGTCTTACAAATCCGTTTTCGGTTCGTACATCGGCGACTCGAACGTGATCGTCGCTCCCGGGATAAACGTTAATTACACGACCTAAAGTCCACGATATCATCCGTTTGTATATCGCGCTGTGGATACTGCCGTTTATGGAGACTTTTTATGTACTTTTCTTTCCACCGTTGGCAGAATTGTTGAGTAAGCGCTTTTATTTTACGATACCGATTCACGTTATGCAACGGAGCTTCGTCAATTAATGGCTCTACAGGAGCAAGAATTGGAGAAATGACCCGGTGTCAGCACTACAGCGTTTTCTGGAATATCATTCATCGAATATAGAGGGTGAGAGTTTAGATTCAATTCGAGCGAGTATCGTTCATAACTCTTCGAAAGTATATTTTTGGTTGCTAGTGTGTTTCCTAAAGTACAACTTGAAACTTTTAACCCCAGCTTCCCAGAGCCCACCCATATGTTGAGCTTTAGCTGGGATAAATCTCCATGAAAGTTCCTTATAGCTATATTGTGAACGAACTCTATCACGACCTTCATGAAGCACAGCCTTAAAATCACGCTCTATTTCTCTAGAAGCACCAAAGAAATTGGTACCGTTATCCGAGAAAATAGTTTTTGGGCAACCACTACGTGAAATAAATCTGTGAAATGCCTCTAACGACCTGTAAACGACTTGAGATCGAAAGGCCCAGCTAAATCTATACCTGTAGTGGCAAATGGTCTTGAAATGCCAGTTCTCTCCGGAGGTAGAGATGCTATAACATGAGAACATGATCTTTTCTTTTCTAGAATGCAAGGTTTGCATTTTCTTGTAACCTTACGAATCAACGATGTTGCTCTAGGTATCCGATATTGCATGCGCAACATACGTAGAACTAACTGAATTCCTCCATGAAAGGAAATACGGTGGAAGTAATCTACCAAAAGAAGAAAAAATCTGAAATTGTAGGGTAATATAATTGGATGTTTATCTGCGAGAGGCAATGTTGGACATTGGGCTAACCGTCCATTGAGCCGCATAACTCCCATATCATCTAACATAGGATTAAGGGGGAGCAGAGACTTTTGGAAATCAATGGCCTTTTATTTTTAAACAATCACACTCATCCGGAAAATGAACATTCTGAGCTACTATAGCAAGACGCAATCTTGCATTTTTTATTTCAGTGGCTGTTGGATATTTCCCATCGAAAGTATATCGACCTTTATGTGAAGGATGAATTTTATAAAAGTAACGGTAGACCATTGCAACAGCGCGTAGCTCCCTATCTAGGCCTGAAAAATCATCCAATATATCCTTATGTTCCGAAAAGAAAGAAACATGATACCTTACTAGGCGCATCTCAATGTTCGTATCCGGAACAGGAGTATGTTGAATATCCCATTCAGAAGAATCCTGACGAAGCCATTGTGATCCATGCCACCAAGTTTCTGACAATGACAACTCTGACGGTGAAAGTCCTCGGTTGCCTAAGTCAGCAGGATTGTCTTCAGATCGTACGTGATACCAATTACTTTGACAAACGTTTTCATGTATCCTACATACCCTATTTGCAACGAATGTGGACCATGTCGAAGGGGGTTTCTTTAACCAGGAAAGGACGATCGTAGAATCGGTCCAACAGTAAACTTTTCGAAAAGATATATATATTTCAGCTACAATCGATTTATACAGTTCTGAAGCTAAAACTGCACCACATTATTCTAATCGAGACAGTTAAATTGATTTGATCTGTGCTACTTTTGTTTTGCTAGAAAGCAAAAATGTAAATATGTTACCATTGGAAGCAATGATATGGATGTATACCAACCTTTTCTGAGGCATCAGAAAATAAATGAAGTTCGGCTACACAATTAGGCACATATTTGACCCAACGAGGTATTTGAATCGAATTAACACCCTGATAAGTTTCAACGAAATTATGCCACTCATGTGCCGTCGTAGACGGAAGCGAATCGTCCCAATCAAACTTATCTAACCAAATACGCTGCATAATAATCTTGGCTACTACAATTACTGGGCTCAAACAACCTATAGGATCGAACAACTTAGCAATTGCAGAGAGAACTTCCCTTTTCGTATAACTATCTTTGATGGCAAGGGGCTTGACATTAAAATAGAACATATCTAGCTGAGCATTCCATCTGATACCCAGAGGCTTGGAGCTACTAGCTTCCACGAAGTTAAGAAGCTTAGAGTCTATCAAATATTCAACGGGAAGGGGGTCTAGGATTGAGCGATCGTTAGATGTCCATTTTCTCAACTCAAATTTGGCGGAAACTAATGCATTAATATGTTGAACCCTAGACCTATGCGCAGTCTCCAAATCATGATATTCCGCCAGGACATCGTCATCGTACATGCAAAATGTGTGCCCCCAGCGGAAAATCAGATTCAGTATCTTGAGCTAACTGTAACAAAGTCGGAATGGCTAAGTAAGGAGCGCAGTTAACTCCGAAGGTTACACTTTGTAACTCATAATCCTATATAGGATTATTGAAGAGAACTATGAGCTGGGTCTACCTCCTACATATTTATATAATCTCCATCGAATTATGAGGAGGACCAAGTCCGGTTGTAAAGTCGGAACGACGCACAAAAACCTCATTTATAATCCGATTGATATAATATTTTGCACAAATCATATCTTTGGTCCAAGGACTATTTTTGTAGAAAATAATGAAAATCGGTCCAGACTTGGATATAGCTCCCATATATATTAGCATCGGATATGAGGTAAATAATGCACTAAAAGCGCAATATATAACCGATCAAGCTAAAAATTGGTACATGCATACTGCAGAACTATCCCAGAAAACAGTATGTCAATTGTGTTCAAATCGGTTCAGATTTATATAGTTATATCTCCATTCGATTTTTTATTTCTATTATTATTTCTAAATTATTCCACTTTTATATGAGAAAAAACCGTGATTTTTCGGAATGGCGCAAACCAATATCAAATGTTATGATACATTACGATAAATAAGAGACCCGCTTATAACACATACCAAAAATTAGTGTTGGCAAACGTTGCCAAAATATTTTTTAAATTGTTTTACATAAACTATTTGAATTTTACTTCGGAAAAAACGTGATTTTTCAGAATGGCGCAAACTTATAAAAGAAATTATGATACATTCTGATCAAAAAGAGCTCCGCTTATAATTTTTTTTAATTTTTTTTTTAAATTGTTTTACATAAATTATTCCAATTTTACTTCAGAAAACCAGTGATATTTCCGAATGGCGCAAACATTTATCAAAAGTTTTGATTTAGTCTGATAAATAATAGCCCCGGCTATAAGACAGATCAAAAATTGGTGTTGGCAAACGTTGCCAAAATATTTTTGTAATTTTTTTAAAATTGTTTTACATAAATTATTTAAATTCTACTTCAGAAAACCAGTAATTTTTCCGAATGGCGCAAACATTTATAAAGTTTTGATTTAGTCTGATAAATAAGAGCCCCGGTTTAAGACAGATCAAAAATTAGTTTTGGCAAACGTTGCCAAAATATGTTGTTAATTTTTTTTAAATTGTTTTACATAAATTATTCCAATTTTACTGCAGAAACAAATGTAAATGTTTTCATGATTGCAGTGGAGAAAAATATGATTATTTCTGATTGGCGCATCTATGCGTAGTGTATTTTATCTTTGAATCAGCATAATCTGCAGAATCTTGCATAAAACATCAAAAGTAACTATGGCCCGCAAACGTTCGCATCATGTAGTATTTCACCAATGAATTTTGAGTTATCATAAAAGATATCTATGAATGACGGGATGTATCACAATAAACTAATAGTGAAGATGCAAAAACAAATATCTTTGGCGATTTTTATGAGCTCTAATACACATGAGTACAAATAAAATAAGTAGATTTGGCGAACGCTGGAACCAAAATATACTTCTATTTTGTAAATGTTTTTCTTAAATACTTCCATATTTAAATATTTCAATGGTTTTAGTTTATAAAAATGAGATTTTTCAGAATGGCGCAAATATGCGCAATATATTATGATTGGATCTAATGTTGGAGACTTCAGTGCAAAAATCACCAAAAGTAATTATGGTCCGCAAACGTTGGCATCATGTACTTTTTCACTTTTGAAATTTGAGTTATCTTAAAAAGTATCATAAAAAATATGCATGAAGGATGGGACGTACGACCATTATTAAAGAGTGAAGCGGCAAAAACAATTTGGAACTTTTATAAGCTTATCTTGTACGGAGAATATACAAAAACAAAAAAACCTTGAAAAATATAAATTTTCGCGAAAATATTTTTATTTCAATGTTCACTTCATTTTATAATATTTGAACATGTACTTTTTTGCTTTAATTATAGCTGAGTTCAATCGGCTGCTGCTTTGGATTGGTTAACCGCAGATAGTTGCAGATTGTCATAGCGAATGGGGAAAAGGGTCAGGTGACTGTTTATCAATAGTTTGTTTTTAAAAACGCGATTTTTATATGTTGAGTTCTGATCAGCTTTTGGCCTATATTACCCGTATGTGCGAAGCGAAGAAAGGGTTTTCCCATTAGGTGTTTTATTAAATACTACCCGTAATTTAGTTCTTTGTTTATCGGGATTGATAACTGGGTGATGAGGCAGATAACAAACCGAAGAGTTTGTCGACATTGTCGAAACTGTCCTCATATGATCTAACTCTAAATATTCACGAACCACCCCATCGTATATTTCCTTAACTTCTGGATTTCTAAGGAGTGATGCCTCATTACGAAGAAATTGTCTTAGACAATTCGTCCTGGAGTGTCCGAGGTCGATTTGACCTATGAATTCTTGTTTAATGCGAAGTGATACGAAGTATCTTCCATTAGAATCCCTATATGTGGTTCGTTTAAAATTATCCTCACAAAATTGGTCTGAAGGAGACAATAATTTGCGCTTTGGGTCTTCTTCTAGGTCCCAGAAACGAAGTAGAGTCTCTTTGAGCTTCTCTCCGTGGGAATATTTCACATTTGTTGAAAACGTTGCGACGTTACTAGAAGAAGCGATATTACTACTAGGGACCGAAAACGGTTTTCTATGCGACTAATGACCCTAGTATATTGGACTCTATCCCCTGTAGAAGTATTTGCGGATACAAATCTGCTCCTATTAACATGTCTACTGGACGACAGTCAAAGAGGTTTCTATCTGCCAAACGTAAATTTGGCATTCTAGAGGCAAGTGCTCTGCTAATGGAGAAGGACGGAAGATAGCCTGAGATAGTGGGAACTACTAATGCTGTCATTTCCATAAAAATCGTAGTATCTACAGGGGAACCTACACATAAGAAACATGATTTTCGTGACATTATCGAAACAGCCTGATTTACTCCTGATATTGTAGCTTGAGTGGAGGATGTGGCTATACCACGACGCTGTTGTAATCTTTCAGTTATAAATGATGCTTCAGAAGCAGGATCTATTAGAGCTCGAGCTGGATACGTAATACCTTGGTGAACAAGGTTCATTATAGCTGTGGCCAATAGAGCTGTTCTGTTTTGCGAAGTATGGAATACCTGCCCATTTGCGCTCAAAATCTGACCTGATGACATTGGAGCGATATTTGGGTTAGATTGACTGGATTGGGAAGTGGTTGGAACAAATTCTGACAGCAAAGGGGGTTGTGACGTCATCGTTCTATTATTGGAACTGTTAGTTTGTACCGTATCATGATGAAGTAAAGTATAATGACGTTTGTTGCACCTCGAACAACTGTGGGAGCTAGTACAATTCCTAACGTCATGACCTCGAGAAAGACAATTAATGCAAAGCTTGTATCGTTTCGCTATTAAGAATCGGTCCGCCGAAGAGCGCTTTCTAAATTCTGGACATAATGGTAAATAATGAAATTGCCTGGTACACAGTATACAACACTTTTCGGCAGACGATTGTGTAGATTCGGATGGAGCCGCATTCGTAAAATGGGTCCTAACTTTCTTCTGCTCTGATCGTTTGTTCGAATCGATTTCCTTTATATCCCTTAGAGAAGTAAGAGCTTTAATTCTTTCCGTTAGAAAGAGATCAAAATTTTTTCACGAAGACAACGCAGGTTTATCCTTTTTGCTTTGTTCCCACAACGTAACTGTAATTTTGGGAAGCCGTTGCAGAAAAAGAAAAACTAATATTGGGTCCCAATTTTCAGTAGCAATTTCATACATTGTCATGGCAGAAATGCACCAATTTATACCTCGATGTAAACCTTTCAAACATGCACTCGTTTCATTGTCAAAAACTGGAAGATCAAAAAGAACCTTGAGTTGGTTGTTAACCAGAATGCGCACATTATCGTAGGTTTCTTTTAAAGATTTCCAGGCTAAACTAAAACTTCTATGAGTGGGAGGGAATTTTGACATTATATCTCGTTTTCATGAGCAGATGACACATTTTTTCAATATCGCTCAGGCGAGAATTATCAAACAAAGTAGTCGAAAAGAAATCCCGGCACGTTGGTCAAGAATGTCGCCATTAAAGACATCGATGTCACATGGTGGAAGATTAATACTATGCAAGCAATGTCTTCTTCTAGAGGCGGTGCTGCGCGTGGAGTGCTTGCTTGATTAGCGACTTCAGCTGGAGTTTGATTCTTCGAAGAAGGACGCAATTTGTCTATTTTCTTATTAGCAGCCGATAATATTCTGACATAGGACTTAAATGCAAAATCATACTTACTGTTAAGGGACGTAAGTTCACCGGACGAAGGCTGTTTAGCTGGCTGAATGTCATCTAGGCACTTGCCAAAGAGAAATTTAACTTTATTCCAAAGTACCTTAGCTTCATCCCCATGAATTTCCAAGGAATACATGTGAAGATCTTCATCGTGTAGATTTTCAAAGTTCGCAACGAACTGAACCAGAGAATCACTGGTTCTGATATAAGATTGTAGAGAACTCAAAGTCATTTTGATTGGCTAATTAAGCTTTAAAAACAACTCAAAGACTAAAAACCACAAGTATGCAATATATTTTCAACTAAAATTGGCTGAAAATTCAGTAATTTATCAAAAAACTTTAATTAATACAAGCTAGCGAAGAAATAAACTTCAATTAAACAGTAAAACCCAAGAAACAATGTGATTTGTATCTCAAACAAAAAAGAATTGGACAAAAACTCTATTAAAAACCAACAAAAAATATTTAATAGACAGCAAAAACCAATAAACTGCACGGTAAATATGAAGTGGAAGAAACTTTTCCTTAGAATGTAACGAAAACTACACTAATCAGAGATAAAAGTTGAAAAAAAAACAAAATCAACTTTTTTCAGTGTGTGAAAAAACTATAATTTTCTCTCAGTGTATGCGGAACATGCAATCACTGATTAAAAAATACCAAAAATTTCCAAAAGGTTTAACACCGACATTTTTTGTAGCAAATTCAAAAAAATCACCAAAAACACTAATTGAACGAATAGGAGGATGTAGTGTCCACGGACTGTAAGATGAACACGACCACAAAATTTTAGAAGTATTTAAAATTTTTTCCAAAATGTAATATTCAATAAAAAATCAAAATTCGAAATATATAAATTAAAATTTAAGGAACAAAAAAATAATATAATATTTATTCGACCGACTGTACAGTAAGTACACCACGATTTTCCAACAATTTTTATTCGCGTACGTATTCGTAAAAATACCCGAAAATATTTTCCTAAAAAAAAATTTTAATTTTATTTGACAAAAACTTATTACCAAACAATTCATCACGCCACTTCGGTAACCCTATTCGTGTGCGTACAAAAGTTCAATGTGGCAACAGTGAGAACACCATCCAGCACAAACAACAACAACAGTACTGGCTAATGCAGTCAATGCGTGGTTCACTGAGTGCCTGTATATTTTGGTTTTGTATTTTTTCTAATTTCTTTTTGTTCTTTAGCCTTAAATTTTTTGTTGTAAAACACTAAGTAGGCTTTTTGTATGTGGATAATAATACAAAAATACTAATAAATCAGTTGTTTTAAAATAATAAAAAACAACAATGGGATTAAGCCAGACTATTTTGAAAAAAAAAAAAACCAAAAAAGATAAAAAATATTAATAACCACTGAAGGATATTTCGGCACTTTTTCACTGTTCTCACTTGTTTTATATTATTTATTTTGGAATTATCTTCAGGGAATATCACTGTGTATGCGACCGATTAGGTTTGACGGGCAAATGAAAACAACAACAATCCGCGTATTGTAAGACGACCGTAGGTTATGCGATTTATATATTTTTTTAAATATTTTTTAGAATAATTTCGCAGGTGCACTCTTAAATAGAGATACGTACCTTGATTTTTTGATATTATGAGCGATATTATGCGTTTTGATTGCTTCTATGGAAATAGAGAATAAGAGAAAACCTTTCGTAATTGTCGTAAACAATATGCGCTCCGGTTCGCTCAGGGCCAAATGTTTGCGTAGCAATAAAATATGAAAAGAGAGTAAATAAAACACAAATTTTTCGCCAGTAAATAATTCAAAATATGTTTGACTTTTATTGATCAAAATGGTTTGTAATATTATCGTAGATAATATTTACCTTTGTTATGCTGTTGCTTGAGAGAGATTCGAGAACGAATTAACCAGTGTAAACAACGAAAAGCGCAGGTGTTGTAAAGTGGCGCTCAATGCATTAATTACTCGTTAGAAATTTGACAGTACTACTTTGTGCCGTAAGCGCAAACTGTTGTTTTGTCGTTATTTTCACCATATTTTTGATACACAAAATTAAGTAATGATACAAAGAATCAAGAATTGTTAAGAAAATGTTTATCTTCCTTTCTATTTTACTTCTTTGTTCACTGCAACTGAAATTAGGTGGTTGCTGAAAATAACCGCTTCGTCAACTGAGATTCGCAACTTCAGTTGAATGTTCCCAACATAAAGTAATTTTGGCAACTGGCAACGCCACTCAACAATAATTGCTATCCATAATCGATCCCTTAAAAATGTGCATTAATTGTGAAAGAGATTAGGTAAATTCCCATTTTTGCAAAATGATATTCCACATAGGTGTACATTTGAAGAGACATATAAATGCTCATGGTGATATAACTGTTGTCTCAGCATCGAAAACTCGTCATCCACTTCTGAAGATAATGTTGATATTCTCGCTTCCATTGCTTTTATTACTTCATGAAAACTTGTTTTACCTACTATGTTATGGTGGCAGTCATAATTTCATTTTGAAGATTTAATGTCTATTAGTTGGAGATTTTTTACTGTTTATTTTTTTACTGTTTACAGTTTATTTGTGTTGTTAGAGTTGAAAACTTTTTTTGGTTACTTTTGTTGTTTTGCATTCTAATATTTTTATATTGAAACTAAGGCGGATAATGAGTTATTGTTTGTTGTGAAAGTCTTTGCAGTTTATAAAAACGAACCACACGTATTCTCTCTTTATTTCTGATTTGCCATTGCTTAGCAATGGAGAGAGTGTCTTACCACTACTAATACAACAACTATTCTGAGCACCCCTGGTTTATAACTATCAAATGCAATGTGGTTATAAAAAGTATATACTGAAGTATTATTTTCCTTAATAAAGATGCAAATAACTTTTAATTATAGATTTAATTTAATAAAGATTCTCTTTTATTTTGCTATAACTTACTGAATTCGATTTAACTTAATCCCTTGTAAAAGCCGTTTAATTGTCCGATACGATTTGTCCCAGGAAAAACAAAGGTATTTTTAGATTACGATTAATACTGCTTTATTAACGTTATTCACTTATTTACTTTACCTACAAAAACACAGCTTTACATCTTCTCTAATTGACGGTTTTAGTATGCGAGTAGACTTACGACTCACTCACTGTCTCACAATTCCTCGTTTTTTCAACCCAATCTCTTCTCGTTACCAATGTGTCTAGAGTCTAGACGGAAGATCTGGTAACATCTCGTATATCAACAATTTATCAATGCAACAAATACATATGCAACTCGCATAAGGCGAACAATAACACATACATAATTGAGTAAAATGGGGAAAAATACATTTCCGAAAAGAACCTTGGCCGATGCTCAGGATGTGGAGTCATGAATGACTGATCTATAAGTCAGTAGGAATTTTAGAATATGCTCACCCAATCTCTTTGGCAACTATCCACCAGCTTCCGTTTTCTTAAATCCATAGGTGTCACTCATTTTCTTGCAAATCGCTGACACAAATTTTCTACCTTGATCGGATGTAACACCATAGCGGAGAATCCAATTCTTGCTAAACACATCCACAATTGTTTTGACTTCCTGATTCGGGAGGACGGTACAACCAAATCCATTGACATTCTCTTAAACGCGGCTCCTGAATCATACCGCTGCATATAGCCCACATGTTGGACCCTTACCTCTTATACACCTCCTACAATTGGCAATCTAGTCGACATCCGACCCTGTAAAACCTCTGTTTTACCTTTTCAGCAGTTTTTGTAATTCCAAGCTGCCCTCTACTTGGCCCATCGTTAAACTCCGCCAATGTATCTTTTATTTTGAAGGGAACCATCTATTAGAAGTAGACTGCTCCATTGGCCCCAATAAGATTTAAAAAAAAATCGGAAGATACTTTTCCCACTTCTATGGCGGAAATTATTTTCTCTAGAATGGGATCTCTTCGTTGTTCAGCCGACCAATCCTCTCCTAACTCAACCTGCAGACATCGACGATACTTTCTTGCTTTCAGCCTTACAGCAATGCCTGCATTAAACTTGTTTAAACTCAAAGGGAAAACCCGATGTCGTATGTTTTTATGCGGCACACTCCTAAAATGTTTAGTTTTGTTAAAAATTAAGATTCCCAAAGTCTGAGCTCAATCGGAATATGTTAACACGTGCCACTGGGGCCTCAAAGTTTCCATGGGCCCTATGTATAGCTAATATTAAAATCTGACCCGATTTTCAATTTTTTTTGTAGGATTAGTTGTGTAGCCACTACAAAGAACTGGTAAACTGAAAATTCACCTTTGGCCCCATTCAATGTCCAATCGATGAAAACAGTTTACCAGTTCTTTGTAGTGGATACATAAGTAATCCTACAAAAAAATTGAAAATCGGGTCAGATTTTAATATTAGCTATATAAAGGGCCCATGGAAACTTTGAGGCCCCAGTGGCACGTGTTAACATATTCCGATTGAGCTCAGACTTTGGCAATCTTAATTTTTAACAAAATTTTTTAAAACCACTCTAGCCTGCATTCTATCAGCATTACCGTATTTTAGACCTTTTCTGTGCTGCAGCCTTTTGATCCAAATAACCAGTTGACCTTCTGGATTCTTAAAATGAAGCAGCCATGGGAGAGCACACTGATCGTCCTTAACAGGAAATGCTGGCCATATTGGTATTTGTGATTGTGTTTGAAACAGTAATTTCTCTGAAGTTTCGATAATGTTCGGCTAAAGTACTCGATGACTTTTTCTTGGCCGTCGATTTCCTGGGAAAGGACACCACCGATATCATATGCACTGGCGTCAGTATCCAGAACAATCTTTGAGTTTTTGCAATGCCTTTTGCTGGTCTTTGCTCCATTTAAACCTCTGCCCTTTCTACGTCGGTCGGTGTGAGCTGGCGGCGAGGCTGGCAAAATTTGGGACTAATCGTCGGTGTATGTGCAGAAGCTCAGATGGAGATGTCGGATGTGCGGCCAGTCTCTGATGGCTTGGCATGGTGCCCCAGGAACTTCAATTCTTCATATATTCAATTTTCAAACATATGTTGGATACTTCGTATTACATGCAGTTATTTGTTATTATTGTTGTACTATTTTGGTAATTTTTTTTATGCATCCAATTTTGTCTTAAACAAGTATACTAACTTATTTTTGCTAAAAACCTGACATTTTCATTACAATTGATTTAAAACATTGCCTCTATAATCTGTATGTATATCAACTGTTCGCTACGACTTACCTTGTGGCAATTGCACTTTGTTCATCTTCATAATTATACAGCAAATTGTTAAATTATAAACAAATAAAATCTATTTTTTTTTCTTTTTTCAGTCGGCGTAAAAACACATGGAATAGATGTACACTCTGAAACACATTTGCAGTGGATGTCGGAACATCTTAGCTACCCTGATAACTTTTTACATTTAGTAATCTTTTACGAAAATGTTTAAGAACATAAAACATGGCAAAATGTAAAATTTCTTACAAATACACAATATTTAAATAATTTGTCGAATGTACTTTTTTTATTTATGTGTTACTTTGTGGTAACTTAATTGGCAACAAAGTTATGCAGAACAGTCCTGAGAATTAACTGTGTTTGGCACTATCACTAAAACTTTCTTACAAAAATTGGCAAAATCTAATATTTAAAAATAAATAAAATAAATCAACGACCATTTTCTGACCAAATTATACTTTTTACTGGCAAATAGATTTTAACTTTACGTAACATTTTGAAATATTTATATTAAATAATTGAGAATATGGGTGCAATACAAGTTGATATTAAAAACACCGTAAAATAGATTAAAATTGTTTATTAACGAAAGGTGTTTGCTTGTGCTGTACGGAATGATTGTCTGAAAATGTAAATGATCCAGAAATGAAATAACAAAAATTCCCATAATACTGATTTTTGGTGGAGAGCTAGAGGTTGCCATTCGGAGCAATGTCCCAAATGTCCCCAACAATCCTGAGTGCATTCAAAAAGTTCTTTGGGGTCAAAGATCAAAATTGAAAAACGATGGGTCTAATCAGTAAAGTAAAAAAATGTTTAGTATGAAAGTTTTTTACAAGTTTGAACTAGAATAAAAGCCCCTATTACCGGTCAGTAACAATAGTCGGCCATTTTTGTATTTAAACTCAAATTAATAATTATTACAACAAAATGTGAAAAATAAATTTATGTACGTGTAAAATGGAGATATGATCATTTATTATGCCAGAATTTAGGATTTTTATTTTCAAAACAAGTGTAAAATGTCTCTCTTACGGAAAAAATAGTGATGATGTCGACTTCGTACCGTCGGTAATTATACTAAAATAAAAGATTTTTCTTCAGAACTTCATTTATTATAGTAAAGAACTGTCTAAAGAATACATTTGGCAAGGAAATCATTATAAAATATTTTTAATTTTGCTATTTCTATGGGGGCCGACTTTAGGAACCACAAGTGTATATTTTCTCGATTATTATTAGCTCAACTTTACTTTAAATAGAAAATAGCGTTAAGTATGTACTCTAAAGCCAGATTAAAAACATTTTTTGAATAAAAACTATGTATGTATATCGTGATTTATTCAAATAGAATGCATGGTTTGACATTAGTCCGTTATAAATGACCGACTATTGGTGCAATCATTTTTGATAATGTTTCTAAAGTCGGCCACTTAAGACGTCATTTAGCTAATTGATTTATAATAAGTCCCTATATTTCGTTACATATTTGACGAAATATGAATGGAAATATGTACTGTTAGTGTAAAAAGTGTTTATTGTTTAAATATAAATAAGGAATTTTGATTTGAGGGCCGCTTGACTATCGACCTAAATAGTCACCGGTCCAACGATGTGCCCTTTCATATTGCTTATCAGTTCTGCGGTTTTCCTGACCGCAAACATTCTGTCTGGAAGACACTACAATTTTCGTTCAGTTTGATGGAGAGTCGTAAGTTAAGGGTATTGATGTAGACGCCTGCTCCTGATGTAGACGCCTGCTTGATTCCATCATGGAGCCGTCGGTGTAGATTAGAGATGGGCAGTGGGTAAATACCCAATGGCTAAATACCCGGTAAATTGGGTTAATATCGGGTAAATACCCATTTGTGGGTATTTATTTGGGTATTTACTATATTGATTTGCAATTACAGCATCTTACTAATTTTTCTTGGATTTCGGTTGTGAAATCTTTTCAAAATTGACAGTTTTATAGTGTTCTGAACACGTGGGTAAATACTTTTTTTCTTCTTTATTACAAAATAGGATTTCAAATACATGGGTTTATGTAGCCCCAGCGCCACATGGGCATTTTTGGGTAAATACCCGAGTATTTACCCAAATGGTGGGTAAAAACTATTTAACTGCGGAGCCAATTGACGTAGGGCGCCCAAAATTTCCCTCAAATGTTTTTTATACCAACAGAAATTTAGGAATTGCAAATGGGGGTTTTGGGTCCCCCATATAACTGTACCTCCCGATTTAAGGTATTTTCCCCAATTAGCTACATTTTACAATCATATTGGCTGTAATTTGGCACAGTGAGTCCTCAATATACACAAAATATCCTTGCAGAAATTTGTCAACGTAGGTGCACATTTGGGGGTAGCCCCCATATAACCCCCAATATCGAGTATTTACCCAAATGGTGGGTAAAAAACTATTTAACTGCCAAACCGATTGACGTTGGGTGACAGAAATTTCCTCAATTGTTTTCTATACAAATATAACTTTAGGAATTGAAAATGGGGGTTTTGCGTCCATGTTTTGATATAGCCCCATATAACCGTACCTCCCGACTTAAGGTATTTTTCCCAAATTAGCCACATTTTACAATCATACTGGCTGTAATATGGCAGAGTGAGCCCTCAATATACACAAAATATGCTCGCAAAAATTTGTTAACGTGGGTCCACATTTGGGGTAGCCCTCATATAACCCCCAATTTCGAGTATTTAACCAAAAGGTGGGTAAAAACTATTTAACTGCCAGACCAATTGACGTAGGGTTTCGAAATTTGGTTGAAATGTGTTTTGTACCAACAGAACTTGCGGGAATTATCTTGCGGGTTTGCCATCTTGGTTGGTGCCGTCAGGGTTTCTTGGAGCTTTTAGGCCAATATCTCAGGAAGTATGGACTTGCGCAAGAAAGAAATTGTAACGTCGTAAAGGGAGTCGCGAGGACAACCTACTGAACTAAATTTCAAAACGATCCGAGAGATCTTAAACTTCAGTTTATTCGAATTTTGTGTGGGAGGTACCCGAAGGAGTTCACCGTTATAGTCCATATTCGAACCCGATCTATATCAGGAAGGAATAATACGATGTGCAAAGCTTGGACCACATCGATTGCTCCCTTCGAGAGTTATCGTTCACACTATTTTACAGACAAATTTTGAACTTTTGTGGGGGAGGTATTCGACGGAGTGGACCGAAATGGCCCGTCTTCGAACTTAAACTAAGTTTGGACAAAATATTACGATACCCAAAATTTGGTTCGAATCGGTTGATCCGTTCGAGAGTTATCGACAGACAGACGGATATGGCCAAATCGACTCCAAATTATCTGAAATGAATTTCGTCTAAAACCGTTATTTCGATGAGGCACATTTTTGGTCGTATCAAAGTTTATATACCCTTTCTAGCCTAAAGGCTGAGGGTATAATTAGAAGATTAGACTAAAAATATTAAGGTAGGTTTACGTAGAGTGGGTGTTTGCAAAGTTATTTTTTCGTTGGAGCCATCCCAGGCCTTTGGCGAGGAAGAGCAGACTTGTCGGCTCGGTTTTGCATCATGCTGTTAAGGATTGAATCGAACGTTCACCCATGGTGCGCAATCTTCTGGACATAAGCATAGGACAGCGGCATAGTAGGTGCTCGATTGTCTCTATCTCTTCTTCATCTTCACACAGCCTACAAAAGTCAGCAATTTCATTTCTGTGGCCTGTGATTATGCCAACTGTTGTAGTGATGCGGTTCTTGGTATTGAGGGGACTGGCCAGATTGCTCTAGATACGCTACATTCAGATTCATTTTGCCAGTGTTGACGGACCTTGTCCAGATACCTTTGTTCTATCTGCCTCATATAGTGACACAAGGGTGGGTATAAGGAGTTGCAATGCCCCGGGACCCAACCCAAAGTGACGATTGATTTTAGGGCCTCCAAAGCATTCTTACAGTCTAGAACTGCCGCAGATCTGATGGAGTGGGACCTGAGTGATTTGAGGGCCGCTTGACTATCGACCTAAATAGTCACCGGTCCAACGATGTGCCCTTTCATATTGCTTATCACTTCTGCGGCTTTCTTGACCGGAAGACACTACAATTTTCTTTCAGTTCGAAGGAGAGTCGTAAGTTAAGGGTATTGCTGTAGACGCCTGCTCCTGTGCCCGATTCCATCTTAGAGCCGTCGGTGTAGATTAGAGATGGACAGTGGGTAAATACCCAATGAGTAAATTGGGTTAATATATTGAATTGCAAATACAGCATCTTACACCTTTTTCTTGGATTTCGGTTGTGAAATCGTTTCAAAATTAACAGTTTTATAGTATTCTGAACACGTGGGTAAATACTTGGGTAAATACCAGGGTGCGGAGTCGGAGTCTGGAGTTGGAGTCTAGCAAATTTTGCTGGATTCGGAGTTGTGAAAAAAAGCTCGACTCCGGGAAAAATTCTTTTTTTTCGCAATTTATCAAAATAATTTTTATTTTATTTTTATGTGGTAGGGAATCGTTTATTAATTTTTTAAGAAAATTATTAGAAAACATGTAAGCAAAGGCTTTATTGTAATTATTTTTTGGTCTTAATTTTTGCAAAATGTAAAGACAATATAATTATTATTGCACCTTCTGCTTCAGTGTTCAAGCAGAAACGAGTTCTTATTATACCTCACATTTATGGTAAAATTTATATGAGGAAAAGTCAAAATTTTTTAGTTTCCATGAAGCCAAGGTTTGCACTATTATAATACGCGAATTATTGTAGTTTACCAGTAACTATGACTATTGCTGGATTAATTTAGATGTTTTTGTACAAAGCTCAAAAATTTAGCAAAAAAATTTAATTTACGTGGTAGTTACGACCGCTTAAAGGAAAAAACATAGGTAAAAACACGTTGACGCTAAACAGGTTTTTTACATTGCTATTCGATTTCTGATTAAACCATTCAAATGACGGACATCTGTCTAAAGTAAAAGTAGGAGAATACAAAATGAAGATTACACTTCTAATGACTAAAGAACTCGCGATTTCGCATAATCTGATATGTATATTAAGTATGTAGCCCACACAGCAACAGAGTAATCTACTGCCAAAGGCCAACATTTAGTGCGATATTTTTTCTAAAAACCCTATTTTTTGGGTACAGTAGTTACAATATCGTTTTGAGTGTGCTGGTACCCCGCGATATTTTAGTTTTTCGACGATCCGGATCATATGAATCACAGATCGTAAAAATCCATCTACTAGAACGGCGGAAATGGCTACTGCAAAAATTGAAAAATTTGCGAAAAATGTTTTTCAAAATATCGCTGACTAATTCGCGTTTTATGTGGATCGTTTCCATTTCAATGAAGAAAGTGAATCATCACTCGCGTTTATGCAAAAACAGCGGTTTGAAAAATTTAGTGGCATGGAAGCTGTATCCGATTTATCCAAAAAATACTGTGTGATGCTACATCCACGGTTCTTGATGGATTTTATTGAATGTTTAGATCGATGTATTTTTTCACGGTTGATAGTGAAATCGGATGCTCATAAAAATTGTATGCACTTTGTGCAAAATATAAGCGTTATACAATTCGTTGCACACTAAACTGCAGACGATGCTACATCTTAGCGGCCAAAGCAAATCCTGGCAAATGTGTACAAATTAAAAGAGAAGAATTCGCTGTATTGGTAAACCGCATGGGCATCAAGTGATTTTGAGGATTTCGCGATTTACACGCATTTCAAAATGAACATTACCCGATACAATTTTATTTCAAGATTATACCCCATTTAAAGGAACCCAACATTTATTTGAAAGATATCCATATCTTCTGCTAGATGTTAGCGTGTTTTCGAGAAGTGATTAGAATAAAAAATGTGATTTATTGCGTGAAGTTTAACTAAAATAGAAGAAAAACTCCGACCTGTTTTTCTTACATTTTGTTCAACTAACTCACAAAATAAATTTTAATAAATATTTTCTCTTACAAAAATTTTATAAATTTCCTCAATATATTTTTTGTTTTTTGCTATAAAATGCAAACGGATTTAAATAGTTTTGGTTTCATTTGAATCTTCGCGATGTTTAGATTACGTACATATTTTTTATATATATTTTTCAGATGCATAAACAGCTTGAATTTTATTAGAACAAGTTGTAAACTACCAATTGTTTTGAATGCTTTCCTAATTTCCGCGAAAATTTACAACTTTTTCACCAAAGTTATGGGACCTCAGTAAACATATAGTATGTAGGGAGCCCCTAATTAAGAGAGTTTCTCAATATAATGATTAGAGTCTTTTAAAGATTTTTTTCTTTTTATCAGAATTGAAACCGCCATAACTTTTGCGCGCAACAACCAAAATTAGTATCTCGAACAGATTTAAGAATGGGATTTTTTCCCAATCTATGTACCAAAAATCTTTCATGTAGCTTAAAAAAAATATTTTAATTTTTTTTATGGAAAACTAAAAAATTTTGTCTTTTCTTCATATACACTTTGGAACATTGCACGATGGGGCCAATGGCAGGTTTTCGAGGCAAAAAGTCAAGTTTGGAGTGTACAATTTGAAAAAGGTTATAACGGATTTCTATTGCCAACACTCTGAATCACTAAAAATAAAAAAAATAAATCAATCTGGTAACATCACATAACGATATACCGATCTGTCAGTGGTGACATATTTTCTTATGCATCATTTTCTGACAGTCATCATAAATAAATAGTGAAGTTAGGCGTCAAACAGGACATTTTAACATTTTATATTTTTTAAAAATGGAAAACTATTCCTAGGGTTTGTAAATGTAAAATAAGATAGCATTTACAAATAATTAAATTGTTACGTGTGGTAATGTATTTTTGAGTTAATATGTGATGTCTTTTTTGAAGTATTTTGCTTTGTCGTCCATGTGTTCTATGGGGTATAACTTTCGGTATCGGGGTGTATCTGTGATATTATTATTATCATAGATTCCGATCGGAATGGTTTCAATTCCGTAATTTCATTTCGATCGTTTTTGTTTTAGCTTCTTCAGATTCCGATCGATTTGATGAATTTCGAAAATCGTATTATTTAGTATAAATATGGCAACATTAGAGGAAATAAAAGAAACAAAACAAAAACATATGATTAGAAAACAGTGTAGAAGTGGGAATTGTGAAAATATTCTGTTGAAAAAACGTTTGATTGTGCGAAAATAAAGTTAATTTTTATTGGAATTTCAATTTTTCTATTGTTACTGTAATCGAGACACAAAGTAATAACCATAACATTGAATAATACCTTGTTTGAGTTCTTTCTTCTTTTGTTTCTTCTCTCTTTTACATTCGTAATGCCATATTGTTTAGTTCTTACAAATTTACAACGAAAAAATTATGTGGCAGTACGTTGTTAATAATTGGTTTCGTTGATTGAGAAATAATGGAAATGTGCGAATTTTTAAATAAAATGATAAACAAATATAAAATTAAATGTGATTTTGTTAATAAAACAATATTTTTATTATTTTTAAGTGTTTTTGGAGTGTTTTAAAGTGACATGTTTCCAAAAAAATACAACTCCACTTGAGAAACCAAAAGTGGTTTCATTCCGAAAAAATTTTTCGTTTTTCGGTTTGTGAAGAAGCTAAATACGGAATCAATTCCACTTTCGATCGGAATTGGTTTCTGTGACATGCCTGTATATATATGTGGTGAAAAGTATTAATGTGTACTATCATTTTGTGAAAAAAATTACAGCGCCCATCCGCGCCTTTTCATACAAATCTGATTTTAGTTGACGTAAAACTTAAGAATTTGGATATTTATATACCATCCACCATAAAATGGGGGGTATATTACGTTTGTCATTCCGTTTATACCTCATCGAAATAATCATTTTAGACCCACCACAGTATATATTTTCTTCATCAGCGTAAAAGTTTAAGTCGATTTGGCAATGTCCGTCCATCCGTAAGTCCGTCCGTTCGTCTGTCTGCCTTTTCTAATCAATCTATCTTCCGAATGAATATAGATAAAGCGCTGAAATTTTGTCATTATGTGTCTTTGGTGTTAACTTAGACCAAGTTCAAAAATGACCTATATCGGTTCACGTTTTCGTATAGCCTCCAAATAACGGTGACGTCCGATTTTCGGTATTTTAAGGGTTTAAGCTATATTTTTCGACATTTAGGGTTCCCAGTAGTCAACCAATTGTCCCCCAAAAGTTATGGATATGGTTCCACAGTTTGATAATACCGCCATGTAAGGGTACCTCAAGATTTTTGGCATTTTCATGCTTTTAAGTACAGTATAATCTCGATAATCCGGACACTCGTTAATCCGGACAACGCGGTAATCCGGACACTAGAACTTTTTACATTGTAGACTCTGTAATCCGGACATCTCATATTTTTCGTACCTCGATAATCCGGACATCAACATTTTTTCCTATCTTGAGCATTAGACTGTATCGCCTCCTTATAAAACAGTGTCATGCACGATGCACCTTAACTAACTTTAAGTGAAAACCGCTTACACCTGGGAAGTTTTTGTGGATTCTGAAACAGCAATGTTCGTAGATGAAACAATCAAAAAATAAGAAAAAATCGCTGGTGGGATTTTAAAATAAATCTCGGTCAAAGTTCACATTTTTTGGTTTATTGTAGATTTTCACAATTTTGCTTGGAAGCGGCAAGTGCTATCGAAACGGGACTAAAGAAAATGCTGTAGCAGTGAAAATCATCTAAAATGTTTTCTTTAGTCCCATTTCGACAGGACTTGCCTTTTCCAAGCAAAATCTTGAAAACCTAAAATAAACCAAAAATTGGGAACTTTGACCGCGATTTGTTTTAAAAATTCATCTAGAAATTTTTTGTTATTTTCGATTTTTTTCATCTATAAACATTGCTGTTTCAGAATCCACAACAACTTCCCAGGTGTAAGCGGTTTTCACTTAAAGTTAGTTAAGGGGCATCGTGCATGACATTGTTTTATAAGTCTGTGCATTGTCCCAATTTGAACTTCTATTCCTCAAAATGGTAAAACCTAAGAAAATACCATTAAGGTCAATCTTGTAGAGAATTTTCACTGCTACAACATTTCCTGTAGTCTCACTACGATAGGACTTGCGGTTTCCAAGTAAAACCGTAAAAACATAAAAAAACCCTAAAAATGTGCCGGCGATTTTTTGGTTTTTTTGATTTTTCTCATCTATGAACATTGTAGTTTTCATTTAAATTTAGCTAAGGCGCACCGTGAATATGGCTAAAACCAAAATACGTGATATCGGCAGATTTCGTTATATAGGGCCGATACGAAAACATTGTTAAGGTTTTTTTCTAAGGAGGCTTGTGATTCTTGGTGTAGAAAAAATATCAAAGTAAAGGTAAATATATGTACATTTTTACTAAATTAGCTATGTCTTGACATATAGGGTGGTCTAATAACTACATCTTATTTTTGAACCAAATTTAGAATGCTTATAAAGAAGTAACAGACCAAATTCTGTTAAGATCTGATGCATATTATGGCTTTTATAAGACAAAAACCTGAAATCTGGAAAGTATATATAGAGGAGCTATCTATATCTGAACCGACATGGTCCAATTTTTGCACATTTGGTTCTAAGCCTATTATAAACATATGTACGAAATTTCGAAGGTCTAGCTTGCTCCTGTGATTTGTTGCCTCACAACCCTGCCATTGGTCCCACAGTGCATTTGTTTTTAGATCCCACTTATTTACACCCTACGCTATAATGTGGAAAGTGTATTACAAATTTTTTTTTGACCAAAGTTCATGTAACACTGCACAATAGTCGTCCTACCAATATACCAATTTTCATATATCGACAAAATGAAACGATCAAGCTATGTGTGCCAGCCCGTCCGTCCAGTCCGCCCATTAATATTTTAATCAAACTCCAGGTAAAATTAAAGACCGATCGTCACGAAATTTTTATGGAGGCCGGGTTTCGATATGAATAGAAACATATACAGTAACTCACACCGAAACTGAACTATCTTCATTACCAAAAATGTTTTGCATGTAAAATATAATAAAGGAGATATTTTAAATGATTAATATTTCTAAGTTTTATCGGTAAGGACCACACTTCGGTACAAATATATTACCCACATAATATCATTGTTATATGGGAAAATATATAACGAAAACAATTTTGTTAACGAAAACAATTTTGTTACATTACATAGGACGACTTTTGGTTAGAAAACTTGAGTATTATTCATTTGGCATCGATTTTAAGATATAAGTTGCATATTAGAAGTGACAGGGTGCCAATTTCTTGCTATTTTCTTTACTGAAGTTAGGTGCTTGAAAACATTACTTAAGAATTCCTGACATATGAAGTCAACGTTATATATACATACATATACACATCCTGCTGTAAGTGGTTCGTAGATGACGATCCAGTCAAATATGTATTTCACTTATTATATGTGGACTAAGGATGCATTTGGATATATGTATGCATATGATATAAAAATCAAAAACCTCCCAAAATGTATATGTTGTATGTGATTTTTAATTGCGAATTTAACTCATATTGACCAAAACTTTATTATATTTTGAAAAAACTGAAAAACTCAGAGATCCAACCTTAAAGTCTCAGGTTCAATATGTAATACCGCTGTAATAATATCGTCTTCCATGGCTTTATGGACGAAAACTTAGCGGCAAATTTCTACTCCGTTCCTGGAATAACGTCTAAATATTATAATTGTGATCTTTAAAAGGAAAAAATTGTAAAATGAAAATGAAAGCAAAATGACAAATTTTTCTGCCGCCAGGATATGGATTGCAACTTTATGTAAGAGATTAAGACCCAATCCTTCGCAAATATTTGACTTTACATGTTAGCAATGCTAGGGCATATGCTTAAAATATTATGTAAAGTTTTCAGACAGCTTATTGAAGTTCCAAAAATTTAGCCGATAATATATTTCCCTTTCATGAATGGCATGCAATCGAAGAATACCCGAACTTTCTAACCAAATTTGAGGTATTAATCAAGTGGTTCATTTTGACTGTGTGTCCTTTATTAGATTTCGTTATATATCTTTCTAAATAATAATGACACCTTTGGACAATATATAGGGATTAAAGTGATATAAATCCTACTGATCATCAACATGAATACCAAAATGTTTTCTACGTATGCCCTAAGATCTTCTATGAGGAAACATTCTGGACTTAAAAGAAGAGATTAGAACAATTTCTATGAAAAGACGTACTGGTCTGCCTATGTGTTGGCTGGTGTTCGCTACAAATCTGAAATATTTTGATAAAAATTTTCATTTTTCATTTTCACAAAAAATCAAAATGTGTGAGCTTATGTTAAGTACTAAAAACTTTTGGATTGGATCCAGATTAAGACAGGTTTTGCATTGCTTACCGCATGTAGTACTTATGATCCAGATTCCCAATTTAAACAATCCAAAGAAAATTTTGTTGTCATATATTACATTCCTGAACAAAGCCTGGTATTTCAGAACCTCTTATAAAAACGATAAAAATTTGGTGAATTATGTATGCAGAGAAATGTTTGGACATCATGGTGATCTCTCCTTGCATGTTAAATCATCGATATTGCCTTCATTCACCGTCCTTCACCGTCCTCCTTATTAATGTCTATGTCATGTTTCTCTGTCTGTGAAATCAATATAAAGCTTTAAGGTAGGTTATTCAAATTTGACACAGAATTTTTATCCAACCTAATTTTAAGATGATAATTTGAGCGTATATGTCCTCACATATGCATATTTCGGAAAAACCGACTAAAACTTCCGAAGTTTTTTCTGTGATGTAAGATATAGCAGAATCTATATGGAACATGCATTACAAAATACCTTAGGGAAACAACATATAATCATGTATGGTGCAAGTATAGGTTTATTCATTTTCAGTGGTATATGAAAATACTCTCGGAGTCGGAGTCGTGAAAAAAACTGGCCTGGAGTCGGAGTCGAAGGAAAAATGGTTCGACTCCGCAGCCCTCGTAAATACCCGAGTATTTACCCAAATGGTGGGTAAAAACTATTTAACTGCCGAACCAATTGACGAAGAACGCCAAAATTTCCCTCAAATGTTTTTTATACCAACAGAACTTTAGGAATTGCAAATGGGGGTTTTGGGTCCATGTTTTGATATAGCGCCGATATAACTGTACCTCCCGATTTAAGATATTTTTCCCCAATTAGCCACATTTTACAATCATATTGGCTGTAATTTGGCACAGTGAGTCCTCAATATGCACAAATATCCTTGCAAAAATTTGTCAACGTAGGTGCACGTTTGGGGATAGCCCCCATATGGCCCTTGATTTCGAGTATTTACCCAAATGGTGGGTAAAAATTATTTAACTGCCATAACAATGGATGGTGCCAAAATTTATCTCAAAGATCTTTTATATCATTAGAATTTTTGGAATTGAAAATGGGGTCTGTGGGCCCATATTTTTTATAGCCCCCATATAACCGTACCTCCCGATTTGAAGTATTTTTTAGCTATTAGCCACATTTGGAAATCATATTGGCTGTGATTTGACACAGCGAGATCTCAATAAATAGAAAATATCCTTATAATTTGTCAACGCATGCCCCTGTTTTGGGGATGCCCCCATAACCCGATATCTCTTGATGGGGGTTATAGGGGCTACCCAAAAACGTGTACCAACGTTGACATTTGTTGGTAGAGATATAATGTGTTCTCTTAGAACGACAGTAGCCAAATTAGAGTTTATTCAGTTTGAAAAACCTTCAGAATACTGAATTACAGCCAAAAGGAATTTAAAATGTGGCTGATTGCTAAAAAACTTGAAATCGGGAGGTACGGCTATATGGGGGCTATATAAAAACATTGAACCAAAAACCTGTTGGTACAAAACACATTTGAACCAAATTTTGACACCCTACGTCAAATAGTTTGGCATTTAAATAGTTTTTACCCACCGTTTAGGTAAATACTCGAAATTGGGGGTTATATGGGGGCTACCCCCAAACGTGGACCTACGTTGACAAATTTTTGCGAGCATATTTTGTGTATATTGAGGACTCACTGTTTACAGCCAATACGATTGTAAATGTGGCTAATTTGGGAAAATACCTTAAATCGGGAGGTACGGTTATATGGGGGCTATATCAAAACATGGACTGAAAACCCCCATTTTTAATTCCTAAAGTTCTTTTAGTATAAAAAACATTTAAGAAAAATGTTGGCACCCTACATTAATTGGTTCGGCAGTTAAATTGTTTCACCCACCATTTGGGTAAATACTCGGGTATTAACCAAGTGTTCAGAATACTATAACACTGTTCATTTTGAAACGATTTCACAACCGAAACCCAGGAAAAGGGTGTAAGAAGCTGTATTTGCGATTCAATATAGTAAATACCCAAATAAATACACACAAATGGGTATTTACCCACCTTGTGGGTATTAACTGGGTAAATACTCAGCATAAGCGATTGTTTCAATTCGAAGTTTGTCAAAATCCTTAAGTATTTCGTTTATCACCAGGAGACACAGTAGTGGCGATAAGACACCACCTTATGTGTGCCCCTTGTGACATACTTCCTAATGGAACTCCCACCAATGCTTAAGCTGATTATTCGGCTGCTGAGTATACCATCAATCCAATTGATCAGTTTGGAGGAAATACCTAAGTTTATGAGATAATTATGGATGGATATAAGTTTGACGTTATTAAAGGCACCTTCTATGTCAAGAAATGCAGCTAACGTATAATTTGATCCCTCCATATTCCTCTCGATCAAACTTACGACGTCATTCAGTGCTGTTTCCACCGATTTACCTTTAATATAGGCATGTTGGGCAGAGCTTATGTCAGTGTTCGAAAGCCTCGCCGTGATACCAAGGTCCAGCAGCCTTTCCTGGTATGATACAGTCTGGTCCGGGTGATTTAAAGGGATTGAAGGTGGTTATTGCCCACTTTATTTTTGGGCGATTTATCATCTCCTCGATAACACTCATATCATTGCATGTAGTTGGAGCACCAGCGGGGCCAACAAGGTTTCTTTATCTGCACCCCAAGTGCTGCCGGCCAGGGACTTGAGGACCTTGTTCCTACTTTGCAACTTGTCGCAGATAGCTGTGGCGTGTGCGCACGACGTGAATGTAGTGTCGAATGTGACACCTAAAATTTTAGGGCAGTTTGTGGTCGGAATTCTGCTACCGTCGACGAAGACATTCAACTCACGTCCAAACTGCGCTGTCCATGTGGTGAACAGAGTAGCTGTAGATTTTGTGGGGGAAATCTGCATATTCCTCGAATGGAAAAAGGTGGTAAGATCGGTTAAATAGGTCTGTACGATTCACTTTTGCTTGCATCCTTGCCTGGCTTCCGTAGTGGGACCACCCTGCCCATTTTCCAGACTTCGGGAACAACGAGGGTGGCTAGCGACAAGTTGAAGACTTTGGTGAGATACTCGACTCCCGGCTCACCCAGCTGCTTCAACATTACCATGGAGATTCCATCAGGGCCCAACGCTTTGGATGATTTAGCGTTCCTGATGGCATTGGCAACATCATCAATTGTAAATTGTGGTGGTTCATCCTCGGCAGGAAGATATCTGATGCGACGTAATACTCTTCTCTTCGCCCTGTCACTCTCGGGATGCGCGACAAACTGTCGATTGAAATTACTTGCGCACCTCTTCGGGTCAGTCAACGTAACGTCGCCAAACGTGACTGAGGTCCTATCTTCCCTTCTTCCAGGGTTCGAGAGTGACTTAACCGTTGCCCACAATTCACCTATACCGGCTCCAATGTTGCTGTTCTTCAGATGATTTAACTATTTGTTCCGCTTATGCTCGCCGACCAGCCTGTTAACTTCCAGTGTCAGCTCCCTGACTCTGGGGTCATTGGGGTTGATACGACGAAGCTCATCACGCTCATTTGCTAATCCCGTCGCCTCTGCTGGGAAATTTGGTCTTACTTCGGGTATTCGACCAGCAGGGATATGGCGAGCGGCTGCAGCAGTGATGATGTCCCGGAACGTCCTTTCCGCTACCCGAACATCAGAAGGATTGGGCAATTCTCTGAAGCGGTGATTGGTGAACTCTCTGAAACTCCGCCAATCAGCTTTTTTATGATTGACGAACGTGCGGCGTTCAGAGGTGATGAAGTCGGGTGGTCTGCTAATGGAGACAATTATGGGGTGATGGTTTGATCCAAGGGAAATGACGGGTTGCCAGGTAACGTCATTTGTCAGACCAGGTGACACGATGGTTATGTCAGGCGAACTGTGACACTCTCCTCTAATTCTGGTAGGGGCGTCCTCATTGACCGAGGGCCGAATGCCACATCTCATGATGCGCATTAAAATCCCCCAGGACCAGACGATTATGACCTTGCAAGAGCGGGCTAATGTCAGGCCTATAATCAGGGTTACAGCTATTTCTCGGCGGGATGTATACATTCAGCAACTCTATCTCGGCAGCTCCACACCTGACTGCTACCCCCATACATTCCATGTACGGGTCATTAGAGACAGGCTCAAGCGAGATAGGTCTGTATTGGACAGACTGGTACAATAGGAAAGCCAATCCCCCACCTCCACTTCTGGTGTGATCTTTCCTCAGAACATTCTAACCATCACAATGCTCTAAGCTGTGGTTGTTGTTCAGCTTGGTTTCCTGCACCGCCGCGACCTTGATGTTCTTCCGACTCATAAAATCTACTATCTCCTCGATCTTGCCTCGGAGTCCATTGCAATTCAATTGCAAAAAGGCTGCATTTTCGGGGATTGGGACAACATTGGCTGGTGTTAAAGGCTGCGTCCCAATCTGTGGACAACTTTGATTTATTTGCTTTATTGTAAAGCCTTCTACTGATCTTCCTTAGATTAGCAAGATCTTTTGACCACCAAACTGGTTGGCATCTCCTGCCTGGGTATGTTAGTGGGCAGGAGGCCTCATAGCACTCCACCAGAGCTTCCGTTACAAGTCTCACTGCGTTGTCAACCCCTTCGGCTCTCATAAGCTTTGCGGTTGCTAAGTCAGTAAACTTGTTCCAATCGGCCTTGAGTGGATTTCTATGTGGTGGTAGTCTGATACCATCAGTAGAGACTTGAAAGACTAACTTCCGGTGGGGTCAGAAAAGGAACACTCTTTGGATACGCTCCGGTCCCTAATTATGGATTCGTTTTTGTTCATGAGGGTTATGTCGATAACCCAACCTGTTCCTATTTTGGAAGGTGCTCTCATTCACCATGTTACATATTCTAAGATAATATCTCATGATAAAATTGAATATGGACTCACCTCTGGCATACGTGTCGCTACTTCCCCAGTGGAAATAATGGGAATTGGCATCATACCCCAAGATGATGAGGCATTTGCTTCCAATATCCCCAATGAGCTTCTCCACGTGTTGGCCGGGTGGGTCAGGGCTGTCGTACGGCATGTAAATGGATGCGAAGATGGTGGCTTTGTTTGTGCTATCTTCCATCTTTATAGCAGTAATATATCCTCCGCTAAAATTACAGAGATACATTAATTTCAAGTTCTTTTTGGCAACTATATAGGTCATTGCATGCAGTTGGAGCTCCAGGGTGCTCTGGTATGTCCTTGCAGTTGGGGAAATGAGTGCTGTCATGTGCTCTCATTCCCCATGTTACATATTCTAAGATAATATCTCATGATAAAATCGAATATGGACTCACCTCTGGCATACGTGTCGCTACTTCCCCAGTGGAAATAATGGGAATTGGCATCATACCCCAAGATGATGAGGCATGTGCTTCCAATATCCCCAATGAACTTCTCCACGTGTTGGCCGGGTGGGTCAGGGCTGTCATACGGCATGTAAATCGATGCGAAGATGGTGGCTCTGTTTGTGCTATCTTCCATCTTTATAGCAGCAATATATCCTCCGCTAAAATTACAGAGATACATTAATTTCAATTTCTTTTTGGCAACTATATAGGTCCTTACCTTGTCTCCAGTAGATGTGGCAAAGGTGGTATAGTTGCCATCACTTAGCCCAGCGAACCCATTTTTATATAAATAAGGTTCTTGGACTAAAGCGATGTCAACTTCGGACTTCGTGAGTGAAAGTAGAAGTTCAGCAGCAGCTGTAGTTTGTGTGCTTTAAAATAGGATCAGAATTTGCACGAACTGTCTACAGATGACTCCCATAGCTGACCACGCAATATTCACCTACTCGTCGTATGGGAGTAGGATCTTGCCATAGGGTCATCTGAAGTGTCCACCAACTATCAGTTTTAAATTTCTTAATGCGTGTATAAACAACCATAAAACCGTTAGACCAAACATCATAAGAAGATGCCACCTATAGTCAAAGAAAGTGGCTAGTAAGCAAAGAAAATATTTTCTCTTAGGCCAGTTTGTACCATGCACATAACCAGAAGAAACCGAAATGACATTGGTGAACCCAGTCTTAGTCACCCTAACCTTACCGAAATATACCCTCCAAATCAAACTTGGGAAGTTCTTTAGTTCATATTCAAATAACAAACCATTTTATTAGAACAAATTGTGCATCTTAAGAACTAACTAAACATATGTAATTAGATAAACCCAAGGTTTGTGACAAATTTCTAACATGGAAACAGCTACAGCCTCTCCCAAAGATCATTACGTATCTAAATGATATTAAATGTGAATCACTTGTTTTAAATGATACACATACAGATATATACAGATACAGATATATAAAGAACTTGTTCAAATCATATAATAATCCACAATGCGATACAAAGGAAGCTGTTCTGGATATATTAATATAAATAATTAATTTTTACAAAATTCGGAATTCCAATCGGAAGGCGATATCGATACCTGCCAAAACCTTGACTATCTGTATTTATCGGCGCCAATCATATGTCAAAAGGACAACTCATTCTGTCATAATCAAAATTGTAAACCTTTAAATAAAACCAAAGTTCTGACCGCTTGCGTCTATTAAACTAATTGTTTCATTTAACCTACACCACCAGTTTCCTAATAGAAACACGTAAGTATCGCCTGAATACTTGATGTGTTGCCTATATCCATTGAAGTGTTGTTGTTCGTCTTTGGACAGCAATTAATTTCGGTTCTAAAACTACTCTATAGATTTAGAACCCCTACAAGTCCATACGCCTGTATCGGAACTTGTACATGGTCCTTCGAAGCCTTTAAAAATGAATCGGCTGATTCGCCAAGAACACAAACATTTTTTTAAAACTTGTTTGAAAAAAAAAAGAATTTAAGAAATTCTGTGCTTGAATGTGGTGCCTTTTGCATTTTTTTGTTGTACACACAGTATTCAACAAATAAACACAGCTAATTCAAATAAAAGCAAAGAATCAAAGATTCGCCAGTGTATTAATAAGATTTAACACAAACAACAACATCATTTTTTCATTAAAAAATCATTTTCACTCATCACTTTTTCACATCATTTTGTTTTATTTTGTTTTCATTTCGTCATTTGCAACATATAAACAAGTATTACCATACGTTTGTGTTGTATAGATCAATCTGTCACTTATCATTTGTTGCCACATCGATCATTTGGCGTGCTGAGAAAAGTAAAGTAGTAAACAACGTAACGTAAAGTTGCCTGACGTAGCATATAAAATATAGCACGGTAAGTGAATCTGCAAAATATAACAATAAAACCAATTATTTAATATAAAAATAAAATAAATTCTATAAAAATAAATATACACACACATATAAAAATTAACAAATAAAATAAAAATTTTCAAATAAATGTATGTTGATTGGTTGAGCTTGGTATACCTAAGCGTATGTAAATAAAAATTCCCTTTTTATTCCATTTTTCCCGACGTTTCGTCAATGTTTGTTGACGTCTTCAGGGGATTCGTCTATTTTATTAAAAATATCAAATTATTCTAAACTTCATAACAATATAAAATTAACTTACAATAATTAAGAATATATTCACATGAGATTTTTCGTCATAAAGCGCACGTAATAACACATTTAATTTTAGAGACAATTTAAAACTATATAACAGAGGTTTGTGTTAAAGTTCAAATAAAATAAACTTCATAAAAATACATTCACTATCCACTTTCCGTAATTTGTCATAATACTTTTTTATCCAACTTTGAATTTTCGTTCAGCAACAAAAACTAATGAGGCTCTTCTTCTTTCCCTTTTACAAGTTTTGACTTCGTCAACAACAACCAGCAGTATTTGCCCACAAATATCAACACTCGCTGTTCATCTTCATCCTGATCATTTTATTATTTTCATAAAATCATCAATTCATCACTAAAAGGTACGTACCGTCATTTAGTGAGCATTTACCGCGAGTGTCTTTCTTTTACAATTCAAAATAAATACGAACAAAAACAACTACAGTGCTTAACTACGGTCGTTTTTCAAGTGTCCGTCGGTAACGTATTTGTTGTTTTAATTTCCAACAGTGCCGCTTTCATATGGTGTGTAATAATTCTCTTCAGGAATATTACACTCTTAATTACGATATACGCGTAAATATTCATAAAAAGTGAGAAAATAAATAAACAGTGGTCAGTGATCATATTGTGTGGTGTTTTAGTTATTGTGTGATTATTGGCACAAAAGGAAATAAAAATACACTAACAACATTCATATTGGTTAGTACAACAACAACAATACGATCACTATCAGTGCTGCATACATTGTGGTTGGTTAGTTCATGAGTAATCGGTAACCACCCACAAGGTATAATAAGTCAGTAGTGCGATTCTGTAACTCCTTAACGACAGAATTAACGACGAATGTCGGTAGTTAACGATAATTTTCGGTAAGTGCTATTCTGTATACCAATTTTAACAATTTTTGTCGGTAAATTTTGTCGTTAATTACCGAAAATTATTGTTAAGTTAACAACCAAAAAAAAGTTGTTGTTAAGTTTTAACGACAGTACATTATTGCAATATTTTGTTGATTTCTTTTAAAAACGGCGTTTTTATATGAGCATATGTTATGTTAATGAGAAGTGTACACAAGGTAAATTCTGCCTTATTGAGAAAAATCTTCTTAAAGCGTTTACATAAGGGTTAACTATGTATGATAACATGGGTCAGCTTCGCCACTGTTGTGCTTTCGCCAGCGCCGATTTTATTGAAACTGCATAAAGATCATCAAAGTTCTCTTTGATTTTCGATTAACTCATAAATTTCCTTTAGACCACCTTCATGTAGCATCAATTAAATCGGCGGTGACGAAGGCGCAACAGTGCCGAAGCTGTCCCATGCTATCCTACATATGAAGACTACGCTAACCTTTGTTTTACTTACTAATGAGGAAAATCGTTAGCTAATGCTTCAAAAGAACTCAAGTGTGGTACTGCTATGTAAGACCTATACCAATGTCCGTAACACTATCTTTCTAGGAGGCTTTCGTTGACTTTAATTTAACATTGGGCCAACACGTTAATAGTATTACTATAACCTACTTTGTTCTGTGATAATCTTATAGATTTTAACTCAGCATCACTAACAATCAGAATGCTAAAAATGGCGTATAAGCATGGATTTTCGAACTTTTCATACTCTCCGCTATGAGAAATTTTATTTAATGTGGGCGTAAATTGAATATGTGAATATATAAACCCAAATGACGGTAACGTGGATCCACGATCACTGAAGCTGCTTAAGTCATGTCAAATATCAAAGCAAAATTTCCATACAGAGCGCCAGAACCCAAAATATGATCCCAACTTTTAACTAAAAAAATACAACTGCGCTTTTAAAAAAGATTAATGATGGTTTTATCACTTTTACTACTTTTAAATCACACACACAATAAAAACATCTTAAGAAATCCTTCTTTACTGGCATCCGTATTCATCCAAAAGACACACATTTGAGCCAAATTTCTTCAAAAATCTGAATTGTTTCCTTCTTAAACGCTTTATGTTTTGTACTCGCGACGAAATAATGTTTTCAGCTTCAAAATATATTTCAATTAATATTAAAATATAATATTTGACATTTCCTTCCAATCGATATTCGTCGGTATGAGTTAACGATTTCTACAATCGGTAACATAAAGTTACAGAATAGCACATTCGTTAACTCAACCGAATATTTTCGTTAACTACCGATGTCGGTTCGTTATTAAAAAAAGTTACAGAATCGCACTACAGGTCACTCTAAAAGTGAAAATTTTATTTTTTGAAAAAAAAATATATTTTTTTGTTTTGATCAAAAGTCGATACGGTTCTGTTGGAAATTCGGAACGGTATAAAATACACCCTACATTCGGTCGTATCAATAATTAATAATAATTTTCGTTATTATTATAATATAAATACGATTTTATTCGAATTTTTTGAATATTTTTATATTTACTTGAACTTTTCTTTCCATTCTTTGAAAATTTATTAATTCTTTGGACCTGTAGAGTGCATCTTACAGTCCGTGCACCCTACAATCGGTAAAAATTATTGAAAAAATAATTGAATTTTGCGATTTTTGGCATAATTTTTTATCTTTTTTGATTATTTCTTTTCGGAAATAATTATTTTGTGTATCTTTCTATACATAAATCTACAAGCCGTGTATTTTTCGATACACAGTGAGAACATTTGTTCCTTTTTTCCTACACTGAGAGAAAATTACTTACAGTTTTTATTAATTTTCGTTGATATTTTCGCCTGAACTGTAATAAAAAGTTTCTTAACCTTGTTTGGTGTTGCTTTTGTTAGTATTCGCTAACAAATAAAATAAATTTTCTGAATTTTTGAAGCTTTCCTCTCAATTTTCGTTGAGATTCGTTCAATATCATTTGATTGGTGTTGAAATTCTTACCGCTTTTGATTTTGCAAATCGACTTTCTACCTTTTGCTTTCATTGATTATCATTTCTTGAACTTTTTTGTCGTTCAAATATGTCTCTCTCTCCACTCGATTGCTTCATCAGGGCATCTGATGCTATCGTACAATTTGAAACCTTCTTCAATTCTCTCCTGGATGAAGAGTTGGATATTTATATACTAGAAGTTCAGTCTTCTGAGGCTAAATCGCTATGGGATAAAGTGAAAGAAACGTATGACCAATGCCTTGCTTCTATTCAGCTGTCGCGTGAGGTCCAAGAAAACCTTGAATCAGCCCAAAGCAAATACCTTGTTGCTTATAAGGCATATGTCAACGTCATCGCTACGGCAAATCGAAAATTAGATCAGTTTCGTTCATTGCAGAAGAATTCAAATTCTTCTTTAGCACAAAATGTGGCTTCCCAGCCATCTTTGAATTCTGATCGTTTATCCCAAATCCATCCTCCATCGAACTTTAATACTAATTTTACTAGTACTCCTAGAAGAGATGCCATTCCTCCTGAAGATGCTTTATCTATGTCTGGTGTTTCACAATAAACGGGAAGGTCAGCTGAGGTTTCCGCCTCAAATGACCGTGTTATGCATAGTTTAAATCTTCCACCTTGCGACATTGATGTTTTTAGTGGTGATTTTCTGTCTTGTCCCACATTCAGGGATCTTTTTTCTGTTGTGTATATCGACAACAGCCGCCTTAGCGATATCGAGAAATTGTGTTATTTGCTCAAGAAAACTAGTGGTGAAGCAAAAGACATAGTTTCAAAGTTCCCGCTGACACACAAGAGTTTCGCTCTTGCGTGGTCAGCATTGAAGGAGACATATGACAATGTTCGAATTTTGGTTAACAACCAACTTAAATTGTTGTTTGACCTTCCGGTCCTGGATACTGAGTCCAGTGCGGGCCTGAAGAATCTTCAGCGCGCAATCAATGGATGCATTTCGGCTATGGCGATCTACGACGTTTCTACGAACGATTGGGATCCCATATTGGTCTTCTTGTGCATTCAAAGATTGCCTAAAACTACCGTCACCATGTGGGAACAGACGGTTAAAGACAAATCGGCATTGTCTGCTTGGAAGGATTTGGATCGTTTTCTTACGGAAAGGATTCAAACCCTTTCTTGTCTCCAGAATATTCGTGGCATAGATTCCTCTAAAAAAGTTGAAAAGAAGGTGCGAGCTCATTTTACAAAGACGGCTCCTTCTTCTTCTTCTCGTGCCCCTGCAGTAAAAACCTGTGTTCTTTGTCCTAAATTAGTACATCCTTTGCGTTTTTGTCCAGAATTTACTAAATTATCCATAGAAGGTCGTTTTTCTGTAATGAAGCGTTTCAATTGCTGCATTAATTGTCTGACGGTTGGTCATGAGGTTAGGAAATGTGTCAGTAAACTTAATTGCGGTAAATGCAACAAGCGACACCACACACTTATACACCGTGAGATGTCCAGTTCTGCAAGTTCCGTTCGTACAGCGACTTTGTCGCAATCATCTGGTACTTCATCCTCCGCTCAATGTGAATCCAGATACCCCTTCGACTTCGTCAGGAATATCACACTCTGTCAATAGACAAGTGCACCATGTTTCACAAAACAAAAATGTTGTTCTGGGTACAGCTATGGTGAATCTAATTCATCAAGGCATCACCTATCCTGCTCGTGCCCTTATTGATCCAGCGTCGCCTTTGTATTTCTACTACGGCGACACAGGCAACAATTTCTGGCATTAATCAAAGTACGTCCACTACATCCCAAAAATTATGTTCGTTGTGTATAGGTTCACCAATTAATACGTTCATATTCTTGGAAATTGCAGCTTTAGTGATTCCCGCTATTTCTGGCAATTTACCATCCTTCTCAATTGGTGAGGACTTGATTTCCCGTTTGCCAAATATTCGTTTGGCAGATAGAAATT
Source organism: Musca autumnalis (assembly GCF_047663935.1). NCBI lineage: Eukaryota > Metazoa > Arthropoda > Insecta > Diptera > Muscidae > Musca > Musca autumnalis. The sequence continues at coordinate 61,523,083 of NW_027411866.1, read as the reverse complement.
TCTTTGAATGTAGAACAGTTGATCTACTACTAGGCGCTGATTTATATCCCAGAATTCTTCTTCAGGGAATTCAATCCAACATCCTAGATACACTAATGGCACAAAAAACTGTTTTTGGCTGGATCATTACTGGTCCAATTCCATCTTCCAATATTACGGTTTTAACAACCACAATAAATTATCCAGAAGATGATCTTAACAAGACTCTTCTTCGTTTTTGGGAATTGGAAGAACCTCCAAAGAGCGCTATTTTGTCTCCTTCGGACAAATTTTGCGAAGAAAATTTCAAGAGGACGACTCGTCGGGACTCAGATGGCAGATATATTGTCACATTTCCCATCATACCTGAATTCGCAGGTCAGCTAGGCCATTGTAGGACCAATTGTTTCCGACAATTCTTCCGCAACGAGGCTTCCCTCCTAAGAAAACCACAAATTAAAGTCGTTTACGATGGGGTGGTCAGGGAATATCTAGAATTAGACCACATGAGACTTGTTTCAACTTCTTCAGCAGACTCTTCAGTATGCTACTTGCCTCATCATCCGGTCATTAATCCGGATAAGCCTACAACCAAATTGAGAGTGGTTTTCAACGCCTCAAATAAGACTTCTAATGGGAATAGTCTAAATGATATTCTTTATGTCGGTCCAACCCTTCAATTGGATTTAGTCCTACTCATTCTAAGATGGAGACTTTTCAAATTTGTGTTCAATTGTGACATAACACAAATGTACAGACAAATTCGAGTAGATCCTACTCAAACTCCTCTCCAAAGAATTTTATTTCGGGATTCTCCCCACAAACCGGTTCAAGACTTTGAACTTCAGACCGTAACATTCGGAGTAAATTGTGCTCCATATCTTGCCATTCGGACTTTACTTCAATTGGCCGATGACACAGAAAATGAATTTTCGTTAGCTGCACATATCCTTCGGAAGTGCATGTACGTAGATGACGTCTTGACCGGTTATCACGATTTGGAGACAGCGCAAAAATCCAGAGACCAATTAATTGGTGCTCTTTCTTCCGCCAAATTCGAATTACGGAAATGGACAGCCAATGATCGCAGCATTTTAGAATCGCTTCCTTCGGAGCATCTTTACGACGCTAAGCTTCTTACTTTCGTGGAAGCTAGTAGTTCAAAACCGCTGGGTATTCGGTGGAATGCACAGCTTGACCAATTTTATTTCAGTGTAAACCCACTGGAACACCGGTCCAAATATACCAAACGGGAAGTTTTGTCAACCATCGCCAAATTATTCGATCCGGTAAGGTGGTTAGGACCTGTGATAGTTGTAGCAAAAATAATTATGAAACGTATTTGGCTCGACAACATTGGTTGGAATGATTCGCTTCCGTCTTCGACAGAACGCGAATGGGAAAAATTCGTCGAGTCATATCAGGGCGTTAATTCCATTTCCATTCCTCGTTGGGTCCAGTATTCTCCAACTTGTCAAGCAGAACTTCATGTCTTTTCTGATGCCTCAGAAAAGGCATACGCGGGGGTAGCATATATTCGCATTGTTTCTTCTAATGGAGAAATTTTCACAAATTTGCTTTCATGCAAAACAAAAGTAGCTCCCTTGAAGTCTATTTCATTGCCTCGTTTAGAATTATGCGGTGCGGTATTAGCATCCGAACTTCTGAAAGGCATTCTAAACGAGATTGATATTTCATTTCATAAAATCTATTGCTGGACCGACTCAACAATTGTTCTTTCGTGGCTTCAGAAAACTCCATCCACATGGACCACTTTCGTGGCGAATAGGGTTTGTCGTATTCAGGAGACTGTTGGGCAAAATAGGTGGTTCCACGTTCGGTCTGAGAACAATCCTGCAGACGTAGGCAGTCGGGGGCTTTCTCCCTCGGAGCTAGCCTCTTCACAACTTTGGTGGCATGGTCCACACTGGCTAGGTCTGGATAGTTCAAATTGGGACATCCAAAACGTTTCCGTTGACACGGAAGTCGAACTTCGTCCAATAAGAACTCATGTCACTTTCATCAATGACTATGAAGATATCTTAAATCAGTTTTCTTCCCTTGATAGGGCACTCCGTGCCATCGCATTTGTTCTTAGATTCCTCTACAACACGCATCCTGCTCATAGAGGAAAATATCACTTTGAAGGGTCCACTCCTACCAATTCTGAGATTCAGGCAGTCAGATTTCGTCTTGCTGTTTTAGCTCAAAAGGCATATTATCCAGAGGAATACTATGCGTTACTTCATAAAAAGCCACTTCATTCGAAAAGTTCTCTATTGTCGTTAAATCCATTTCTGGATCAAACAGGGGTAATGAGGTTAGATGGACGCCTAGCTCAATCACCAACTCTTTCCACTTCTGAACGGCATCCTATTCTCTTACCCTATCATAGTAGATTCGCAAAACTTTTGGTGGAACAAATTCATATAGAGTCCCTGCACGGAGGAAATCAACTAATGCTTCGTACGCTTCGCTTGGAGTATTGGATTCCTCGTGCTACTTCTTTGATTAGGGCGACAATAAGGCATTGTCGACTGTGCATCTTGGCAAAGAAACGCACTTGTACCCAAATCATGGCATCTCTTCCTCTGGAAAGAACGTCTATTTCTAGACCATTTTCTATAACAGGTATCGATTTCGCTGGTCCATTTGATATCAAATCCTTGTCAGGTAGAGGTTGTAAAATAACAAAAGGTTATGTTTGCGTCTTCGTTTGCTTTTCTACGAAAGCAATTCATTTGGAACCAGCGTCTGATTTATCCACCGCAGCCTTTTTGGCTGCTTTTAATAGGTTTATTTCGCGCCGTGGTTGTCCCAAGACTATCTTCTCGGACAATGGCACCAACTTCGTTGGTGCATCGAGAGAATTAGAACGAGAATTTAAGCTTGCGTTAGATGAGATTCGTTCAAAGCTCCGTTCCAAGTTCCAATACCAGGAGCTTTCATGGAAATTTAACCCAGCCGGAGCTCCACATATGGGTGGACTCTGGGAAGCTGCTGTTAAAAGCTTCAAAATCCATTTTAGAATAATCGCGAAAAATCTCAAAGATACGTTTGAGGAGTTTTCAACAATTCTAACAAGAATTGAAGCTTGCTTAAATTCTCGTCCGCTTTGTGCAATGAATGATAGTCTGGATGCTACGGTGGCCCTTACGCCTGGACACTTCCTGATCGGGTCTCCGATCCTTGCTCCTCCAGAGCCCATAATATCGTGAACCGGTATCGAAAACTTAAAGTTCTTTCTCAACAATTCCGCCTTTGGTGGAAAGAAGAATATTTAAAGAGCCTCCATTATCGTTATAAGTGGAAATTTCCGCAACGCGATATTCAACTGGATGATTTTGTAGTCCTTCAACAAGAACATTTACCCCCTACCGCGTGGAAACTCGGTCGCGTCGTGAAAGTCTATCCGGGAGTCGACGGTCATGCTAGAGTCGCGGATGTGAAAACGGAAAGCGGTATCGTAAAACGACCCGTAGTTAAGCTGGTCATTCTGACCAACGACGATTAAATGTTCACCTCTCTTTATCGTGCCATCTCCATCTTTTCACAGACATGGAAAACTTGAGTTCGATGGCCGCTTCCCTTCCCTTTTACAAGGAGGACATCCCAATGTCGGATGAAGAGAAAGGTGTCGATGCCGATATGGTACCTTTGGGGTCTCAGGACTCCGATCTTGGCGGGGTCACAAGAGCTGCCACTCCTATTCGGGAGTCTGCACCGGCACTATCGACCACCACGACGTTGCCAGCCGAAGCTGCTTCTCCTCTACGGGAGAATTGCACAGCAGCGCTGGCTCCAAACCCGGGATCTGAATTCCAACCGGCAGGAGATACCCCTCAGGTGCTCCTCGCCGCAACTGTTAATACCGAGGTCCCAGACACCGCTACTCCTCTACGGGAGATTGCACAGGCGAGTGCTGGGTCCCATACCTCAACCTGGACAATAGGTTCGACGTCTCCTCTACGGGAGATTGCACCCGTCGTTCCCGGTCTTCCCCCAACAGAAGTGGCTACCCAACCTCAAGGCAAACGCACAGTGGCAAGGTCAGTTCGACAACAAGGCCCCAAATGTGTTTTGTGCACGGGCGTGTCCCAATTTTCTAAAAATGACTTGCGAGGAACGTATTCGATTTGTGGTTCAGGGGCATTTCTGCTCCAATTGCTTAGGCAGGTCCCATTTCCGACGTAATTCTTTAAGTCGTCATCGTTGTCAGAAGTGTAAAGGTGACCACCACACGCTTCTTCATCCAACCAAAACATCGGTTCCTCAAAGAAATGTCCGCCCTTCGGGTAAAAAAGACAATGCGTCTATTTCTCTCTATATGTCGCCTACAACCAAACCGACTCCGTCTGGGCAAAAGTCCTCTAAGAAACGTCAGTCCGCCCCGTCTGCTCCGATCTCGTCCATGTCTTCGACCTCCGTCAGTCCGACTATACAGTCCATACAGCCCATTGTTACCCTGGGGCCAACAATGGTGGTAAAGCTCCTTCTTTCTGATTCTCAGGTATTAGTGCGAGCACTGTTGGACCCATGTGCTGGACATAGCCGTATATGCTCCACGCTGGCTACTAAGCTTCAGCTCAATTCTTTAAAAGTTGGACAGGATTTCTTCTGCCAACTGACCCTGCAATCTTGCTACGATACTACCCAACTTGTTCGCGTATCAGCGAGAAGTATGTCCTTAGAGCATGTGGTTGCGCCGTCACAGTCAGCTCCGGACTATGTAAAAGACCACTATGCTGGGATACAACTAGCAGATCCCGATTTTCACAAGTCCGCACACATCGGGCTTATTCTAGGTCCGGATGTGTACCCGAAGGTGATGAAATCACAGACTTATTCGAGTCCTGGGTTCCCTTGGGCCCAGCTCACTATTTTTGGTTGGGTGATAACTGGTCCTTGTCCACTGTAGGATCGCCAGAGAAGATCAGCCATCTTCTGGACCTTCGGTCAAGTTGTTTTTGGAGGCAGTCTTCTACTGTCTCAAAAATTGTTTTTTGAAAAAAAAGGAAAAAAAATAAAATAATGAATAAATAAAAAATGCTCAAAATTGACGGTTCCGCCTTGTTATTTATTTAATTGTAGTTTAATTTAGTAGAATTAAGAATGTTTTGTTGTAACATGGCTAGATGTTTCAAGGGCGGCGGTAATGTTAAAGTTCAAATAAAATAAACTTCATAAAAATACATTCACTATCCACTTTCCGTAATTTGTCATAATACTTTTTGATCTGTCAATTTACGCGGCTCTTGTGACATCTAAGCTCTCTCGTTATTTTTAATTGTCACTTGTTTTTCGGATCTTCGTCCATCAACAACATCCAAGCAACACCATTGTAAATACAAGGTAATCTATATTAGTTCTTCGACTAATATATTAACAAAACCGCCAATTTTATTATAAAAAGAAATTACTGCTTTTTATTTGGTTTTTCTTTTCTTTTATTTCCACTGCTCCGCAACAGTTTGTATTGCAGCGCGGTAACTAATACTAATGTTGTTCGTGTCTTCTTTCACGTTCATCGTCTTATTTATTTTCTGTTGAATTCGCAATCTTTCTATTGTGTCTCTTGTTCGTTCTTTATTTACTTTGTCCAGGATTTTGACATTATCAAAGTTCGCTTTATGTCCTGTTGTTGTAATATGTTGCGCCAAATCTGTTTTTTGTGTTCCTTTTTCGGTATCCGTCTTGCGTTCTCCTAGTCTCGTTTGCAATGTTCTTTGTGTTGTTCCTATATATACTAAATCACAGCTTTGTATTTTATGCTGCATATCTATCTTTTTGTATCACCATTTGGAATAGGGTTGCCATGTGGGTTTTATAATTTCCGTTTAGTTTCAGCGATGAGTTGGGTAATTAATTTAATTGGAAAACTATTGTTTATTAATATTTGTTTTATTTCTTTAATGTTGTCATCATAAAATTGTTCGTCACTGATGCGTAATACTCTGTTGATGAAACTTTTTGCAGTGTTTATAATTTTGGATTTTGTTTGCGTAGTATGGTAATTCATTATTCTGCCCGATGCCATTGTTTTCTTATACCAGTCAACTTTTATAAAGTTGCCATATCTTTTCAACTTCGTGTCGAGATATGCAATGCTGCTGTTAACTTCCATGTCGAAAGTAAATTGAATTTTTGGGTTTTAATTATTGAAAGTGCTTAAAATTTCATTTAAGTCCAGAAATTTGATTATGGTAAGTGTGTCATCTACATATTTCGTTATGTATTTAATTGATATATTCTTTTTTCTTAATTCATGTATAGCATTGTCAAGAAGATCATCTAAGACAATATTTGCTATTGTGGGGGACAATGGATTTCCCATCGGCATTCCATAGATTTCATGATATATTTCATTATTGTAGTTAAAATAGTTGTTGTCTTTGAGACAGAAATGTAAGATTTGTAGAAATTTGGTTTTCGGAATGTTAGTGCGATGTTTTATGTTGTCCCATTTGTCCATTATTCTAGGCTAGGCTGATCGGTATATTGGCTAGGCTGATCGGTATATTGGTGAAAAGGGAAACTACGTCGAAGGAAACTAGAACTTCATCTTCCGCTATAATTATATTCTTCAGTTTTTCTTTCACATCGATAGAGTTTTTAATATTGTAGACATCTGAGATAATGTTTTTGAGAATTTTACCTATGAATTTTGACAATTCGTAACGGTGATACAAAAAGATATTGCAGCATAAAATACATCCCTGGTCTTACAGACAAACGAAACATGAAAGCAAACAAAACAATAGGCAACGTCTTTTCAAACGTCAAAGCTCCAATAGCCAAACTACAACAAAGTAAAATTTTTTACGAAATAGAATATAAGGGAAATGACGAACAAAGCTGTGATTTAGTATATAGGAACAACAAAAAACATTGCAAACGAGACTAGTAGAACACAAGATCGACGTCGAAAAAGGAACACCAAAAAAAAAACAGCTTTGGCGCAACATATTACAACAACAGGACATAATGCGAACATTGATAATGTCAAAATCCTGGACAAAGTAAATAAAGAACGAACATGGTACACAATAGAAAGCTTGCAAATTCAACAGAAAATAAATAAGACGATGAACGTGAAAGAAGACACGAACAACATTAGCATTTGTTACCGCGCTGCAATATAAACCTCTGTGATATTTGCTGCAGAACCTGCAAGAGGCTGCTATTTTTTACTACGATAACATTTTTTCCTTTATGTTATCGGAAAAAATAGTAAAAATTATTAGATTCTAGCAGTTCTGGGACAGACCAATAGTTTTAAGTTGTCTCTAAAATTAAATATGTGTTATTACGTGTGCTTTATGACGAAAAACCTCATGTGAATATATTCTTAATTATTGTAAGTTAATTTTATATTGTCATGAAGTTTAGATTAATTTGACGTTTTTAATAAAATAGACGAATCCCCTGAAGATGTCAACAAACATTGACGAAACGTCGGGAAGAATGGAATAAAAAGGAATTTTTATTTACATACGCTTAGGTCTACCAAGCTCAACCAATCAACATAATAAACCTCTATTAGACCAAATAAACACGATGCGCCTTAACTAATTTCAAATGGAAGTTGCTTACACCTGGGAAGTTTTTGCAGATTCTGAAACTACAATGCTCATAAATGAGAAATATCAAGAAACAAAAAAATCGCCCGAGGGATTTTCAAATAAATCGCGATTTAAGTTCACATTTTTAGGGGTTCTTTAGGTTTTTACGATTTTGCTTGGAAACCGCGAGCCCTATGTAAATTGGCCTCAAAAAATGTTGTAGCTGTGAAAATTCTCCACAAGATTGACCTTTATGATATTTTCGTAGGTTTTACCGTTTTTGAGATATAGAAGTTCAAATTGAGACAATGCACTGACTGTATCGCCTCCTTATAAAACAATGTCATTACTGCAATTTCTCAAATTAAACTTATATATCTTGAAAATGGTACAACCTAGGACTTGCGGTTTCCAAGCAAAATCTTGAAGACTTAAGATAAAAACCTAAAAATATGAACTGAAAATCTATATCTCAAAAATGGTTAATGGTAGAGAATTTTCACCGCTACAACAACTTGCGGTTTCCAAGCAAGTTAGTGAAAACCTAAAAAAACCTAAAATTGCGAATTTTGATCGCGATTTATTTAAAAACCCCCCCGGAAATTTGTTCTGTCTTTTTTATTTTTCTTATCTATGAACATTGCTGTTTCAGAATCCGCGAAATCTTCCCATGTGTAAGCGGTTTTCATCAAAAGTTAGATAAGGCGCACTGAGCAATTTGAACTTCTATATCTCAAAAACGGTAACACCTACGAAAATATCATAAAGGTCAATCTTGTGCAGAATTTTCACAGCTACAAAATTTTATGCCCATTTACATAGCACTCGCGGTTTCCAAGCAAAATCATCAAAACCTAAAGAACCCCTAAAAATGTGAACTTAAATCGCGATTTATTTGAAAATCCCTCCGGCTATTTGTTTTATTTCTTAATATTTCTCATCTATTAGCATTGTAGTTTCAGAATCTGCAAAAACTTCCCAGGTGTAAGCACCTTCCATTTAAATTTGGTTAAGGCACACCATGTAAATACAAACTCAATTTAAACATGTTAAAATTTTTTTTCTTATCCGATTGGACTCAAATTTTGGATCTAGGCGTTTTGAGGGTCAATTTTGCGATATTTGGGGTCATATCAAAAACATGCAAAATATATGCAAAAATATGCTAAATATGCAAGTGTTTTTTATCAATCGTCAATTAAATTTGGAAAATGATCAAAAAAGTGTTCTAAATTAAGTTTTTTTGCCGTTTAACATTGTTTTTTGCAGATTATTATGTTATTGAGACTCTCCAGATATTACGCCACAGCAATAAGTCTGAACTAATAAGACTTAAATCAGTTTTCACAAGGTGAGAAAATGTCAAATAACACAGCATTCCTATTACAACATAAGTTGCTTCCTATACAAATGTAGATAATGGAAAAAACTCAATCAGAAATGTCAAAATCAACGTGTCCAAATATGGTGATAGTTTCTAATCGGCCAAAATTGTCTACCAGAAAACCAAAGGAGCTAGAGTTAGTCATCGCAATTTTTGTTTAGATAAAAGCGCAATTTTTTCTAGTGTTTGGAATAGGATTCGTTTTTTTAGCGCAAAATGGGAAAAAGTACTAGAGTACCATTTACGAAGAGTACCATATGGAATATAACTATAATTAGAAGTATAGGTTTTGAATATTCACTCCAAAATATTCATTCCAAATAGATTAAATTTCACATCTGTCCCGTGTTTTGCTTACTTCCTTATGTAAACTTTAAAAACGTCATTTTTCTAGCTCCACTTTCACAATTTGATTGGCTTTTTTTGGAACAAATAGGGCAATGCCAATAAGAATGTCCGAATTGTTGAGTAGAAAAATCTCACTATTTTTTACACGTAGAGCGCTTTCATTTAAGTGTTTGGTATTAGCAATTACAATTTAAAAAAGTATTATTATATAACTTCCACAAGTGATTTAATCATAGAAAATAATTTATTTTCTTTACAATTCGTTAACTCGGACAATTTGATAATTCGGACACCGCCGAAACCTGTGGTGGGAGCAATATCGAAATCTGAATCGATTCTTACCAAAATAAATAGGGATCGCCCTAGGGCCAAAAAATCTCCAATTTTTATGCGAATTGGTCTATAAATGTGACCTGTACATTGTTTTCAAAAAGACATGGCCCGATGGATAAGTGCGAATCTATGCAGATCATAAATAGGAACTGTGGGTCTATTTCGTTTCCTTTTGCATGTTGCAAACTCATTCCTAAGACATAATGCCCTTACGGTATTAAAAGATGGTTATCAGTGCAGTCATGAATAAAAATTCGGTGCAGAATTTGTTTCCTTTCCCCAATTTCACAGAAGTTTTCAACTTTTAACAAATATTGATTTTAAAAGAATTTCACTTTTTAAAATTATTTTCCGTGCGGAAAATTCTGGGGGAGATATTTATGATTGCCCTGCATATGTTTTTAATATGTTACATGTTTTTAGTAAAATATGAAAGATATTATGTAATATTCAATATTTTCTTAGTCTTAGTTTCTAGCTCATTTGTTATTCTGTCAGACAATTTTGGCCGAGCAGAAACTATCAACATATTTGGATACGTACATTTTGACATTTCTGATTGAGTTTTTGAACAAATTTGAATTAGAAAGCAACTTATGTTGTAATAAGAAGGCTGGGTTATAGGAAATTTTCTAAGTCTTTTAGTCCAGATTTATTGCTGTGGCGGAATAATTATTAATAACATAATAATCTGCTAAGAAATCGACGTTTAACGTTTAACTTAATTTAGAACACTTTTTGATGACTTTCCAAATTTAATTTAATGATTTTTGTCAAAATAATTACTTGCATATTTTGCAAAAAAATAAAAAATATGAGCCTAACATTTCATTCAGTTTTCTTCAAAACGAATTTTGGTCCAATTAGAACCTTTATTAATTACAAATATCCAAATATGCAAAATTCGACGTCTAATAATAAATAAATTGAAAGTTAAAGTTTGATTGTATAAAACAAAAGAATAATAATAATAACAATTAAATTATAAAACATTAAATAATACAATACAATAAATACATTTTAATAACATAAATTAAAAAAAGAAATAAATCAATATTAGTATCAAAATGGATTCAATAGACTGTGCTAAGTTTGAATATGAGACTGATAGCCTTATTCAAACGTGCAAAAATCTAGGAAAAACTACAGAAAAAGATCTTTCAGATTCTGTGATAGAAACGAAGTTAGAATCAATTGATCAAGATTGGCACAATGTACGCAGTGCATTTGAATGTTTCTTTTTTGCAGGAACAGAAGACGAGGAAGATAAAAATATAAATTTAAAGCCAAAAAGATGTCTGAGTCCGCCAGAGACATGTATCAAACGACAAAGGCCAATTTATTAGAAATATTGAAAAATAGAAAAGACAAAAATCAAAATAATACCGCTAGAGGCGAAGTTACAAATCCGTCACTATTTCACAGCTCAGCTGCTTTTCATATGTCGGGAATTTGTATTAAAGCGCCACCTTGCTATACTCAAGACTTCTACGGAAGTTATGAAGAATGGCCAACATTTAGAGATATGTTTACGGCCATTTATGACAATCATCCCATACTTACGCCAGCGCAAAAACTTTATATGCGTAACAAAACAAAGGGTGAAGCTGGGAGAACTGTTGATGGTTATCCATTATCAGATCAGAATTTTTCCTTAGCATGGGAAGCATTGTCTGTGCGATATGAGAATTCTGGTATATAATCAATTGAAAATTTTATTTTATCTTTCGCCAGCAAAGGTTGAATCTAGTGAAGATATAAAGAAATAAACATTGACCCTTTGGGAACAATCGCTCGAATCACATTCAGAGCTACCCAACTGGTCACAAATGGAAGATTTTCTTAAAAACAGACATCGGATTCTAGAGCGAATCGATAGTCTAGAAGTCAAGTAGATCCAAGCAATTTTGAAAACCAATTCAAAGCGCATTAAAATGCGCAGACGGCACTATCTAAAGGGTGTATCATGTGTGGTAAAAACCACATACTAAAGAACTGTGTAAGATTTAATAATTTGTCAGAGAATCAAAGAATTGCATTTTCAAGAGAGAATTGTTTGTGTAATAATGTTTTAGTATGCATAGATGCTTATATTGCAAGAAGAAGCATCATATAAAGTTGCATATTGGGAATGCGTCACAATTTCCGAGTACGAACTCACCAACTCGATCGGAGGCAAGACAGATGACATGTCATGTACTTTCAATGATGCAGCCCAAATCCATAATACAGAAAAGCATTTATCAATGTGTGATAATGATGTTATGTTGCCAACATCGTTGGTTAAAATTAATACTGATGGGAAAAGCTTAGCTGTAACGGCTTTATCAGATACCGGATCTAAAAGATCTTTTTTAACAAGAAAAATCAAAGAATAACTATCTATTAAAACAATTGAATCAAATGTTAATGTAATTGGACTTAGGGGGTCTGTGGTAGCTCATAGTAAGGAAATGTGTTGCATTACATTTTGTGAAGAAAGAAGTAACTCCGATATTAATACAAATGTCATGGTCATTCAAAAGTTGACTAATTCAATCCCAACTAAGTCGCATAATATTTTAGATCTTAGAGAAATTAATGACTTGAATCTTGCCGATCTTGGATTCTTAAAGACGGATCAGGTTGATATGTTAATCGGTAGTGACTTACTACCATCAATATATTTGGGAGCATGATAGCCCAAAATTCCATCTTTGGATGGTACATCTATAGTCCTATTGTTAATAAATAAATGAGGAAAAGAAAATACAGTTAAACGAAAAGAATAGTGATTTGTTTTGTCGACCTGGACAAGAGTGACACGGAAGAAATAAGCCATACATTTTGGTTGCAAAAATCGACAAATTTGAAAATGGCTATGAAATTTAAAGTATAATAGTCCTTTCGACTGAAACGGTACTAGTATTCGGAATCCTATAACAAAGTGAGAAAAGTGATGGTAAAGATGACGATGATATATCATAAGATCCAAATATTTTAAGTTTTCATTTATGAATTGGCGTTGTATATGTTTGTGTAAAATGGTGACACTGACAAAATTTTAGAAGACAAATAGAATTAAGATAAACTTTATTAGTTGAAGTATAAGAAAACTGACGTTAAAGATGAAATTGAACATTTGGCAGTTATCTTGTGCCTTAAATAAAACTGTGGTTCTTTGTGACAAAATGATTCTAAACGAATCCTGTTTCGCTGACACATTAACTGGTGGTTAGGTAATGGCAAATCATCCGTGTAATGAGAAGAGATTTGAAGAGTGAATGTCACTTGAGGTGGCTATTAAATGTCAAAACAAAAAAGGTATTAAAAATACAGAGGACAAAAATAGATATTATATAAAATGTTAAAAAACGATTTATCCACTTAAGGTGGTAATTTCAGAGAAAATGTCTACCTATGAAACATTCATGAGCCACTAGAGGTGTCTCGTTAACATTTTCATTTTAAAATAAAACAACCATTTATTGGTAAATGATCCAATTAAATAAGTAACTACTAGAGGTGTTTATTACACAAACAAATAATACATTTATGAATATGGTCATAACATATTTTAGTATACCGTACTTTTCTGTTTCAAAAAAAAAAAAAAAAAAAAATGCCCACTAGAGGTGGGTAAAACTTAATTTTTCAGTAAGGTAAGGTCACATTAGGCAAATATTTGCTCAAAAGTGACAAATATTTGTTTGCCACAATCTGACCAGCAAATATTTTTCAAAGGCAAACAAGAAAACAGCTGATTTTGGGAAAACAAAACTATTTGGAAGCAAACAAAAATTTAACCAAATAGCTTTTAATGTGAACACCGTTCAGCAAGAGCAAATATATATATATATATATATAAAGATATATATGGGGTTTTCTGAGTGAAATCGGACACTTTTTCAAAATGAGGTTTTTGATTTCCTTTATTTTTTGCTGTGGCAATGTTGTTCATCAAAACATGTTAGTATATTTTCAGAATTTTTTTGACTAACGGTTCCATAGATACCGCGCCTTGAGTTAAATTCTGTAAAAACTATGTGCAAATACTCATAACTTCTTAAATTTTGGTCCAAATATCAAAAATCTTTTTTTGTATTTTTTGTTGTTTTATCAGCTATCTAATAAAAAATAGGAAAACATTTGCACAGTGAGCTTGGATGCAATTTTCGCGATTTAAAATTTAAAATCAATTTTTATCAATGATTGTACTCTTCGATTTTCTTGAAAATGTTCCCAGCAAAATGTTTGTAGCCAAAGAAGTGGTTGAATCATGAGTGCAAGTGATTTCGGACTACATCTTTTTACGTGAAAGAAGTCATGATTTTTACAAGGGCATGGTGCAGTGAGGATACTCTCTAATTTGCTTCTTAAGCACACTTGTTGCATTAGTGCTTTGTAGTGAATAAATATACATTCCATGGAAAGTATTTTGAATTGATTTTTCGATTCATTTATGAGGATATGGGAGAAGTTAACATCTATTAAGCGAGGATTTTCATTGATTTGAGACCTAAGGGCCATTTGGAAAAGGTATTTAAAAGAGTTGTGGTAACTCCTAATTAATATTTATGGCCTCTTTTTTTCTAGTTTCGTTCAAATTACTACCAAACTCATGTTTTTGTAGAACATTTTTGTTTGAAAAAACAGTAGTTTGATAATAGTTCGATAGTCTTAATGAAATTGAAATATAATGAATACAAAACAATGGAATATCTCAAATAAATCATTATAAGAAGCGACTGAGTGCAAAATCAAATACTTTTATTCTAGAAAGTTAGCTTTTATTTGTTTTGTTCCAGTACTGCAAGAATCTACAAATTTTTACTATTTTTTCCGATAACATAAAGGAATAAATGTTATCGTAGTAAAAAATTGTAGCTTCTTGCAGGTTCTGGAACAGAGCATTACTCAAAATAGCCAAAAACATCTTAAAATGCTTCTTGCATATAGTCATCTAAAATTGATAGCATTCTAGCTGCACCATGTCCTTGTAAAAATTATGACTTCTTTCGCGTAAAAAGACATATGCTCGGTCCCAGAACCTGCAAGAAGCTACTATTTTTTACTACCATAACATTTTTTCCTTTATGTTATCGAAAAAATAGTAAAAATTAGTAGATTGTTGCAGCACTGGAACAGACCAATAGTTAATCGCACTCATGATTCAACTACTTTTTTGGCTACAAACAAAGATGCAGTCTGATATTTCTTGAACCCATGGTTATCTCTTTTGATACAAACACTTTGCTGAGTAATTAAAATACCATAAAATAAATTGTTTCGTGTGTTCTTAAGAATTTTTTTGCAGAAAGTTATTATAAATGTAAACATTGCTAAAATGTGAAAATTTTATGATATGGATTCAAATCGGACACTGTCAAAATGTGAAGAACGGAATGCATTTTTCATGACTCTGCGCTGACTGCTTCTAAAAAAGCTATTCAATCACTACTTCACACAGAACAACTTCAAATAAATTTTGCTGGGTTTGTATTAAACTACGATTAATTACTAAAACTTTAAGACCTATTTGGTAGTGAAATTCGAATGATTACTTTTATATTGTTATACTATGTGGGTTTTTATTTATACGCCCAATATCATCTTCACAAACTTCACCAACTTATTTTACAAAAAAGCGCGATATTTTTGTAAAAATTTTAATTTTCATAATTAATAATACAAAAAAACGTCGTTTTCTATGTTTAAAAACATTATCTTGACAAACTGTGTAATATTTTTATTAATAAAAAACGTTTTCATGGCAAACTGTATTCACCCTTTTGGTTGAAATACTACGTTGACAACATTTAAATACAAATATCTATGAATTCATAATAAACAAAATTGAAAGCTGTTTATAAAAATAATTTTCCATGGCACAATGTCAATGTGCCATAATGCACATACATTCGCAACAATACGCAAATGAACTCATTCCGACAAGGCCCTCATTGAAAACAGGCGGTCTTTGATTTGCCTTCTCCACAACAAACAATAAACAAAACGCCATTTTCATTGTTACTCTCTTTATCTCTCTCTATTTTTCTCGGCCAAATAATTTTATTTTTATTCTTACTGTTATTGTTCAGCTTATTGACCTTCTTGTATTTTAGCAAATAAAACAAACTATTTTATTGCTTTCTTCCCAACGTTTCGTCACTTTTTTGGCGACGTCCTCAGGGGAATTCGTCTATTTAAATAAAATATTACAATTTTTATCAATACAAAAACACAAAATTGTTTTAAACAAGTTAATAACTTACAATATTTGAATTAAGAAGTGTTACATTAAATGTATATTAAAAATAAAACATAAAAACATAACACAACTTAAAACTAATATCACATCCGTTTATTGCACTTGTTTAAGTTATTGCAACTCCATAACTTGAACTAATATTATCGGTGTCTTCTTTCAGATTCATTGTTCTCTTTATATTTTGTTGTATTCTCAAGCTCTCAATAAGTAGTCTCTTTTTCTCATTCCTCTCTTCGTCTAAAATTTTGACTTTGTCAAAGTTTGGAGTGTGGCCTGTGCTTAATGCGTGTTGAGCTAGAGCAGTTGTTGCTTTTTGTTTTTCAATGTCCACTTTGTGTTCTCCCATTCTTGTGTTTAGCGCTCTTTTTGTTGTCCCTATGTATATTTTATTACAGCATTCATCTGTGTTTCCATTACATTCAATTTGATACACAACATTGTTTTGTTGTTGTTTGTCGATAGGCGCTTTCATGTTGGTGAATATTGTCTGTAATGTTGTGTTTGGTTTATATGCAAAGTTGACTTTATTTTCGTTTATTATTTTTCTCAGCTGATGACTGTCAAACAGGCCTGGAATGTATTTTACACCGTAGAACATTTTTTGTTCCTCATTGTTGGTGGTTTTGTTTGTCATTGTTAATTTGTTAACGTTTCTAATTTTATGTTTGCATTCATCAATTAATGTTCGTATAACTTGTTTTGGGAAACTGTTGTTTTGTAAGATTTGTGTTATGATTATTATGTTTTTGTGGTGAAATTGTTCGTCACTTATATTTAAAACTCGAAGAATTAGATTTGTTGCCGTATTAAGAATTTGAGATTTTGGTTGTGTAGCATGATAATTAATAAGCCTTCCTGATGAAATGTCCTTGGAGTACCAATCGAATGTTATTTTGTTGTTATCTCTCTTCAGTTTTACGTCCAAATATGGTATTGAGTTTCCACTTTCCATTTCTATTGTGAATTGTATCTTGTTATGATACTGGTTAAGTGTTTTTAGAATTTTATCCGCGTCGTCTTTATTGATTATAGCTAAAATATCATCTACATATTTTGCTATGTATTTGATATTTATGTCACTTTGTTTAAGTTCTGTAGTTACGTCATCAAGTAGGTTGTCTAAGACAATGTCGGCTATTGTCGGTGAAAGTGGATTCCCCATGGGCATTCCGAAGATTTGGTTATAAATCTTGTCTTCAAATATGAAATAATTATTGTCTTTGAGACAGAATTGCAGTATTTGGAGAAATAATTTCTTAGGGATGTCTGTGTGTTTTGTTATCTGGTTCCATTTTTCCATTATTATTTTAACTGCAGTGTGTATGGGGATGTTTGTGAACAGCGAGACAACATCAAATGAGACTAAAATATCGGATTCGTGAAGTTCTATATTCTTCATATTTTGTTTCAAGTGTTCAGAATTTTTAATGTTGTAGTCCGCAGATACTATGTTTTTAGTATTTGACCCAAATATTTCGAAAGTTGGTAGCAAGGTACATTGGTTGAGGAGACAATTGGTCTTAAAGGCGTTTGAGGTTTGTGGATTTTTGGCAATCCGTAAATTCTGGGAGCATTAGCTGCTGAGCACAATAATTTCTTCTTTTCAAAAAGGTTGATGTATTTGTTTTTATGCATTTCTGAAATTATGTTATTGTTTGTTTTTTGCAATTTTGTAGTGGGATCATTTCTTATGACTTTATATGTATTTTTATCCTGTAAAAGGGTTTCCATCTTATTTTTATATTCAGTTTTGTACATTGCCACCGTTTTATTGCCTTTATCAGCTTGTAGTATAATGATATCTTTATGTTTCTTAAGAAACGTTTTGGTTCTCTCATAAACTGTGGATATAAATCTGTCTTTTTGGTTATATTTGCAAAATTGCAAAAAACAAACAATAACATAATTTCAGAAATGCATAAAAACAAATACATCAACCTTTTTGAAAAGAAGAAATTATTGTGCTCAGCAGCTAATGCTCCCAGATTTTACGGATTGCCAAAAATCCACAAACCTCAAACGCCTTTAAGACCAATTGTCTCCTCAACCAATGTACCTTGCTACCAACTTTCGAAATATTTGGGTCAAATACTAAAAACATAGTATCTGCGGACTACAACATTAAAAATTCTGAACACTTGAAACAAAATATGAAGAATATAGAACTTCACGAATCCGATATTTTAGTCTCATTTGATGTTGTCTCGCTGTTCACAAACATCCCCATACACACTGCAGTTAAAATAATAATGGAAAAATGGAACCAGATAACAAAACACACAGACATCCCTAAGAAATTATTTCTCCAAATACTGCAATTCTGTCTCAAAGACAATAATTATTTCATATTTGAAGACAAGATTTATAACCAAATCTTCGGAATGCCCATGGGGAATCCACTTTCACCGACAATAGCCGACATTGTCTTAGACAACCTACTTGATGACGTAATTACAGAACTTAAACAAAGTGACATAAATATCAAATACATAGCAAAATATGTAGATGATATTTTAGCTATAATCAATAAAGACGACGCGGATAAAATTCTAAAAACACTTAACCAGTATCATAACAAGATACAATTCACAATAGAAATGGAAAGTGGAAACTCAATACCATATTTGGACGTAAAACTGAAGAGAGATAACAACAAAATAACATTCGATTGGTACTCCAAGGACATTTCATCAGGAAGGCTTATTAATTATCATGCTACACAACCAAAATCTCAAATTCTTAATACGGCAACAAATCTAATTCTTCGAGTTTTAAATATAAGTGACGAACAATTTCACCACAAAAACATAATAATCATAACACAAATCTTACAAAACAACAGTTTCCCAAAACAAGTTATACGAACATTAATTGATGAATGCAAACATAAAATTAGAAACGTTAACAAATTAACAATGACAAACAAAACCACCAACAATGAGGAACAAAAAATGTTCTACGGTGTAAAATACATTCCAGGCCTGTTTGACAGTCATCAGCTGAGAAAAATAATAAACGAAAATAAAGTCAACTTTGCATATAAACCAAACACAACATTACAGACAATATTCACCAACATGAAAGCGCCTATCGACAAACAACAACAAAACAATGTTGTGTATCAAATTGAATGTAATGGAAACACAGATGAATGCTGTAATAAAATATACATAGGGACAACAAAAAGAGCGCTAAACACAAGAATGGGAGAACACAAAGTGGACATTGAAAAACAAAAAGCAACAACTGCTCTAGCTCAACACGCATTAAGCACAGGCCACACTCCAAACTTTGACAAAGTCAAAATTTTAGACAAAGAGAGGAATGAGAAAAAGAGACTACTTATTGAGAGCTTGAGAATACAACAAAATATAAAGAGAACAATGAATCTGAAAGAAGACACCGATAATATTAGTTCAAGTTATGGAGTTGCAATAACTTAAACAAGTGCAATAAACGGATGTGATATTAGTTTTAAGTTGTGATATGTTTTTTATGTTTTATTTTTAATATACATTTATTGTAACACTTCTTAATTCAAATATTGTAAGTTATTAACTTGTTTAAAACAATTTTGTGTTTTTGTATTGATAAAAATTGTAATATTTTATTTAAATAGACGAATTCCCCTGAGGACGTCGCCAAAAAAGTGACGAAACGTTGGGAAGAAAGCAATAAAATAATTTGTTTTATTTGCTAAAATACAAGAAGGTCAATAAGCTGAACAATAACAGTAAGAATAAAAAGAAAAAATTTGGCCATTAAGAAACAACCAAATAATTTTATATTTGCTGGCAGTTTGCTCAGACAGTTTCTGGTTGAAAATATCTTTTCAAATGTGAACACACGCCAAACATGTTTGCCCATTGCGTTATTAGTCCGGTCAAAATAGACATGCGTATAAGGGGGAAATAGCAAAAATTCTCACAAAGCTGAATTTTGGTGAAGAGCTAGGGTTAGCCATTAGAAGCAATGTCCTAAAAGTCCCCATCGATCCCATGTGTGCAAAACAAGTTATTCGGGGTCAAAGGTCATTTTTGGAGCCATTATTCAGTTTTTTTTTTAATTTTTCTCAAAAACGGTAAGACTTAGCAAAAGCCGGCTAAAGTAAAAGTTGTAGATTTAATAATTGTCTACAAGAATGGTCTTTACGATTCTTAAAAAAGATTTACCATTTTCGAGATATCGCGATCTAAAGGTCAAATAAAGAATTAGCCGCGTAAGTATATTATGAGGCGAACCGGTTAAAGTAACGACACTATGTTTTAGATACTTCCGTAAGCTTTCAAACGATATCCACTTTGCAGTAATCGGTTCAGTAGAACCGGGTCTAACCCGGTTTTAAAATTTGACCTTTCGGGTCGAATAACCGGCGAACCGGATCCGCAACCGTTGAAAATTATACATTTCCGCAATCAGCGCAACAAACCCTACCTTCGGACAAAACCTGAAAAAAATAGGAGACTTTTCGTTGGGGTCGTTCCCGTTGGGCTTTCGATTATACACGTGGGTTAAATGGGCTATTTTCGCATAAAATGACTCTAACATTGAATAACTCTACTAAACACGCTCCGATTTTGTTGGATTTTTTTTAGAAGATAGCTATAATTTCGCTCTTCAAGAAAAAATATATTTTTTGGGGGGACAGACCCGATTACTTCGCTTATTTTAGCCGGTTCGTCTGAATATGTGCATATTTCCCTTATAAGTGCATAAAAATCATGTGTTTTTTAGAACAGCTATATCTCAAGAATGGTTCCTCCTAGGAAAAAAATTATAAAAGTCAAACTTGTAGATAATTTTCCTGTCTACAATATTTACTTTAGTCACTTTTTGATTACATCAACCGTTTTCAAAAAATAAATCGGAAAACCTAAAAAACCCATAAAATTTGACCTTTGACCCCGAATAATTTTTTTTGCACACATGGGATCGATGGGGACTTTTAGGACGTTGCTTCTAATGGCAAACCTTAGCTCTCCACCAAAATTCAGCTCTGTGGGAATTTTTGCTATTTCAATGTCTATTTTGACCGGACTATATTTGTCACTGTTTGCACAAACATAATGTGTCAAATTTTTGCCTGGAATGTGAACACAAATAAAAATTTTTATGAAATTCACATTTGTTTGGGCAAATATGGGAAAACGTATTTGTACCAAATATTTGCCTAATGTGACCTTACCTTAAGAAACATTTCTACCATAAAATGTTTATATAGGTCCACGTGTTGATATAGGTCCACGCCATCATATAGCCCCCATAGAACGGTACCTTCCGAATTTCGGTATTTTGAAGGTTGTGGCCACATTAATCCACCGAAATGGCTGAAATTTGTGGTGGAGGGTATAAAAAGTTCGGCCCGACCGAACTTAACGCTTTTCTTACTTGTTTTTTTATATACCCTCAGCATTTATGCTAACGAGGGTATATACACTTTCATACGGGCAAAATGTGCCTCATCGAAATAATGGTTTTAGGCCCCAAGTATGTTTGGATGAAATGTGTTTCAGACAATTTGAAGTCGATTGAGCAATGTCTCTCCGTCTGGCTGGCTGGTGCGCACTATAACTCTCGAACGGATAAACCGATTTGGTCCAAATGGCTTTTGTAATATTTTGTGCAAACTTAGTTTAAGTTCGAAGATGGGTTATATCGGTCCACTCCTTCCGGTACCTCCCCCACAAATGTTCGGAAAATGTGTACGTACGATAACTCCTGAAAGAAGCAACCGATTTGGTCCTTAATTTGCAACTCATGAAATATCTGCCAATATGGACTCAATGGGTCCACTTCTTCGGGTACCTCCCACACAAAATTTCGGATAAGTTCAGTTTAGGACTTGCTCTCGAATCGCTTTGATTTTTGTTTAAGCAACTTGTATTCACTGCCCCCCATACGACGGTACAAGTTTCATCAGGGGCAAGTCCATACTTCCTGAGAAAATAGCCTGAAAGTAGCACAAAACTTTACGACACCGTGTCAGGTGGTTGGAGCGCAAGATAACTCTCAAACGGATCTGCCGATTGGGTCCAAAATTTGGCCTTAGTAATATTTTGTCCAAACATAGTTTAAGTTCGAAAAAAAGCCGTATCGGTCCACTCCTTCAGGTACCTCCCCACAAAATTTACAAAAATGTTCGGAACAATTGTTCGTACGGTAACTTTTGAAGGGAGTGGCCGAATTGGTCCATACTTTACACATCCTAATATATCTACCAGATATAGATCAGGTTCAAATATGGACTATATTTGTCCACTTCATCCAGTACCTCCCAAACAAAATTTTGGATAAGTTCACTTTAAGACCTGCTATCGAATCACTTTGATTTTTGTTTAAGCATTCGCTGTCTCAATTACGATGGTAAAAGTTTTTTTCAGGGGCAAATCCACACTTCTTGAGCAAACAGCCCGAAGGGTGTAAAAACCCCCTATGGCACCATATGTAGTGGCGGGTGATCCACTTCCATAATGGTCAATGTCGATCGATTCCTTTTAATATTTCCTTCGCAAAACTTTTGCTCTTTAATCCTAATCAACATTTTTGTCGTTTCATACGTCCAACATTTTCAAAACTCTCTAAATACATACGTTTTTTGGGAAAAAAATTGTTTCAAAATACACAGGCTGAGGGTATATCTCTGTCGACAGACTGATACTTTTTTACTTGTTTTTGAATAATCTTTTGAAAAAGAATAAACCGATCAGCATATATTTTTGTGGGATCATTACGTACCATAATAATTTTGTCCATCGGAACGAAATTAAAAAAAATCAATTTTTAAAAATTTTGAACAGTTAAAATCAAAATTTCGATTTAAAAAAACATACTGTAAAAAATGTATATTTTTCGGATTCCCTCAGCAGTTTTTTAAAGACTCTCTCGATAAGCACATGATTTATGTGTATAATAGTCCCACAAAAACATATAAAGACCGGAGCATCCGTTTTCGAGCAATAGTGAGCACCGCTTTCAAAAGTGCCACTTCGAGGAAAAATCGTTTTTAGATTCTATGCTACATACATAACACAATAAATGTTTCCTTTCGAAAACTAATATCTCGGTAAATTTTTGTCCGATGGACTGAAAATTTTGGCACATATTCGATTCTACATGTACTTTAAAATGAGCCAAAAAAATTCGATTTTTCGAATTTTATATGAAATATTGGTACAAAGTATATAAATTCAATAGAAAGAATTCATAATATTTAGGATACAATTTTAAATACTTACAGAGTAGGATATTTAGAATTGAAAATAGAAAATATCGGGCCACGTTCGGTAAAGTCGCCATGTAAAATTTAAGCCCCGTTTTCAGTATATTGACGTTTTTAATCATACAGGCCCACGTTATAGTTTATCGCAGAATTTTACAACCACAAAGAATTGCCGCTGTCTTTGCTATAGCAAGATTTTTACTATTTCGATGATCTTAGTCTAATTTTTAAGAATATCGGCTGCCATTGTCTTTGATGTGTGTCCAAATGAAAACATTAAGAAAAATTTAACAGTTTTGGAGATGTGGTGCGAAATCTATACAAATTATGGAATTTTTAGATATATTATAAAATTTGAGGTGATAAATGTAGGTTTTCCAGTTCAATATTTGTCCAAGTATTTTATTCTGACCCTTCTTTACAAATATGCTTCAGAGGGCAGAAGAAGATTTTCATTAGTTTCAGAGATATAGCCCCGAGTTGCTTTAAAATGTCGATAATTAACAATGTTTAGAGGGGGCCATAAAATCCAAGCTGGATCTGACTCAACAAAACGCTTTTGTACTTTGGGTCTGTACTTTCAAAAAATCCTCAATTCAAATTGTTTGCACAAGATTACCTTACGGTGACCAATATTTTTGAATGAAAATAGAGTACACATACGAGGGCTACTACATAAGTTTCTGGGTTTCAATGCCAGGCGCCATTTACCATTTCCATTGGAAAGCTTAACATTTTCTAGCATAAGCGTACTCAGTACGGTTTGACGTACCACGTATTGCGTTTTTTACAGGACTTGAAGTATTAATTAATGTGGAATTTACTTGTGAACATTTTCGTCCGACCATTTTTCACAATTTTCTACGTGATGACCACGCGGTGAAGCAACATCCTATAGTTAGTAGTCAATAGGGTTTCGTACCCTGAGTTGGTGTCGAGCAATTATGCTGTAGTCGGAGACTGAGTCGAAAAAATAACTTGGCTCCAACTCCGGGCCACAATTTTTTCAACATTTATCAAAAACGAATTTCGAGAACTTTATTGATCCAATTAATACTCTAACGCAAACTTGTATTATGTATTTTTATTATAATTGTAGAAGTTTTAAACAAGGAAGTTTTGTAATAGTATTATATTCGACAAAAGTTATTTTCAAGGAACACCGCAGAAAATGGCCAACACCGCCTACAACCATCTTACCGATCTTGCGGATCCTCATTTCTTCAACCCTATCAACATAGAAATCATGATCGCCAATGACCAGATCCCTAAAATATTAAGAGCAGGCCTTATCCAAACCTCTTCCAACATGCCCATCGCCCAAAGCAGTGCCTTCGGTTGGATTATATCCGGGGGTTGCCAATATTAAGTTGCATTCCAGCAAAAGGCGGCGGCATGTTGAACTGTGTTCAACAACATAGATTTAAGTAATTGCATTTCACATTATGAATTTACATTTTTGAATTTAAATCCACTTTAACTGACGTTAACTAGATTGTTAAGATCATTATAATGTGGCAGCCTTTTTACCTACGAGCCCTAACCACTATTAATTCGTACATCACGTATTTTTTCACTATTTAACATGAAACTTAATTAACGTCAAATATATGTCTAAAGAGAATAGATTTTCATAAATTTTTGTAGGATTAATTTTTCAGCCACAATAATGAACTGGTAAACTTTTTTCCATTGATTGGAAAATAATTGTGGCCTGTAGACCGATTTTCGGAAAATTAGTTTTTGGTCCCCATACAAAGTTCTATGAAAAATAAAAAGCGGCCAGAGAGCACGGGTTATCGTTAACTGATCGTCATAAATTTTTGTAGAGATCATTTTTTAGCCCCAATAATGAACTGCTAAAGTTTTTCATCGATTGGACAATAATTGCGGCCTTTAGAGAATTTTCGTGAAAATGCACCTTTGACCCCATACAAATTACTATGGAAACAAAGATCGCTCGGCAGATACGGGTTAACGTTAACCAATTCCCGTAAAATTTCATATATAAGGTTTTTGGTTCAAATCGAAACAAATTTAGGAGGTAGGAGCTCCAAAATAAAAATATTTTTTGTTTTTTATGGGTCGCCCTAATATACATACTTTAATAACACATTGTTGAAATATGCTCTGTGTACGAATTAATAGTGGTTAGGGCTCGTATATGAGCTTTCACTCATTTCGGTAAAAGAGCCCAATTTAGAACTACATTTCTTTCCATTTGTTTCGCTTGTTTTTTATACAAACCAAAATGTCCACCAATATATGAATTTTTACTTGTTGTATAGAAGCCAAACGATTAGCAGGCTAATAAACTCTGCTGCTGTACATATTTAAAACTGAAGACAAACCTGACTTTTGATTCAACCCGCCAAGCGTTTTGCAGTTTCAACGAGTTGCCACCGCTGAGACCATAAGTTCTTTTTTATATACAGTCCACCGCTGAATCCAGGCCAACTCTTGAAATTGTACATATTGGAAAAAATTGGAAAATTGTGTATATTTTATTCATTGAGTGCTGTTAGAAATTATCCTCAGAGTCGACTCCGAAATCGGAGTCGAAACAAAAATGGTTCGACTCCGAAACTTTGGTAGTCACACGTAAAAGGTTTTCCGTAAAGTAAATTGAGTTTTTGTGAAATTAATTGTAGAGGAGCTCTATCCCCGTTTTCAGTATATTGACGTTTTTAATCATACAGGCCCACGTTATAGTTTATCGCAGAATTTTACAACCACAAAGAATTGCCGCTGTCTTTGCTATAGCAAGATTTTTACTATTTCGATGATCTTAGTCTAATTTTTAAGAATATCGGCTGCCATTGTCTTTGATGTGTGTCCAAATGAAAACATTAAGAAAAATTTAACAGTTTTGGAGATGTGGTGCGAAATCTATACAAATTATGGAATTTTTAGATATATTATAAAATTTGAGGTGATAAATGTAGGTTTTCCAGTTCAATATTTGTCCAAGTATTTTATTCTGACCCTTCTTTACAAATATGCTTCAGAGGGCAGAAGAAGATTTTCATTAGTTTCAGAGATATAGCCCCGAGTTGCTTTAAAATGTCGATAATTAACAATGTTTAGAGGGGGCCATAAAATCCAAGCTGGATCTGACTCAACAAAACGCTTTTGTACTTTGGGTCTGTACTTTCAAAAAATCCTCAATTCAAATTGTTTGCACAAGATTACCTTACGGTGACCAATATTTTTGAATGAAAATAGAGTACACATACGAGGGCTACTACATAAGTTTCTGGGTTTCAATGCCAGGCGCCATTTACCATTTCCATTGGAAAGCTTAACATTTTCTAGCATAAGCGTACTCAGTACGGTTTGACGTACCACGTATTGCGTTTTTTACAGGACTTGAAGTATTAATTAATGTGGAATTTACTTGTGAACATTTTCGTCCGACCATTTTTCACAATTTTCTACGTGATGACCACGCGGTGAAGCAACATCCTATAGTTAGTAGTCAATAGGGTTTCGTACCCTGAGTTGGTGTCGAGCAATTATGCTGTAGTCGGAGACTGAGTCGAAAAAATAACTTGGCTCCAACTCCGGGCCACAATTTTTTCAACATTTATCAAAAACGAATTTCGAGAACTTTATTGATCCAATTAATACTCTAACGCAAACTTGTATTATGTATTTTTATTATAATTGTAGAAGTTTTAAACAAGGAAGTTTTGTAATAGTATTATATTCGACAAAAGTTATTTTCAAGGAACACCGCAGAAAATGGCCAACACCGCCTACAACCATCTTACCGATCTTGCGGATCCTCATTTCTTCAACCCTATCAACATAGAAATCATGATCGCCAATGACCAGATCCCTAAAATATTAAGAGCAGGCCTTATCCAAACCTCTTCCAACATGCCCATCGCCCAAAGCAGTGCCTTCGGTTGGATTATATCCGGGGGTTGCCAATATTAAGTTGCATTCCAGCAAAAGGCGGCGGCATGTTGAACTGTGTTCAACAACATAGATTTAAGTAATTGCATTTCACATTATGAATTTACATTTTTGAATTTAAATCCACTTTAACTGACGTTAACTAGATTGTTAAGATCATTATAATGTGGCAGCCTTTTTACCTACGAGCCCTAACCACTATTAATTCGTACATCACGTATTTTTTCACTATTTAACATGAAACTTAATTAACGTCAAATATATGTCTAAAGAGAATAGATTTTCATAAATTTTTGTAGGATTAATTTTTCAGCCACAATAATGAACTGGTAAACTTTTTTCCATTGATTGGAAAATAATTGTGGCCTGTAGACCGATTTTCGGAAAATTAGTTTTTGGTCCCCATACAAAGTTCTATGAAAAATAAAAAGCGGCCAGAGAGCACGGGTTATCGTTAACTGATCGTCATAAATTTTTGTAGAGATCATTTTTTAGCCCCAATAATGAACTGCTAAAGTTTTTCATCGATTGGACAATAATTGCGGCCTTTAGAGAATTTTCGTGAAAATGCACCTTTGACCCCATACAAATTACTATGGAAACAAAGATCGCTCGGCAGATACGGGTTAACGTTAACCAATTCCCGTAAAATTTCATATATAAGGTTTTTGGTTCAAATCGAAACAAATTTAGGAGGTAGGAGCTCCAAAATAAAAATACTTTTTGTTTTTTATGGGTCGCCCTAATATACATACTTTAATAACACATTGTTGAAATATGCTCTGTGTACGAATTAATAGTGGTTAGGGCTCGTATATGAGCTTTCACTCATTTCGGTAAAAGAGCCCATTTCTTTCCATTTGTTTCGCTTGTTTTTTATACAAACCAAAATGTCCACCAATATATGAATTTTTACTTGTTGTATAGAAGCCAAACGATTAGCAGGCTAATAAACTCTGCTGCTGTACATATTTAAAACTGAAGACAAACCTGACTTTTGATTCAACCCGCCAAGCGTTTTGCAGTTTCAACGAGTTGCCACCGCTGAGACCATAAGTTCTTTTTTATATACAGTCCACCGCTGAATCCAGGCCAACTCTTGAAATTGTACATATTGGAAAAAATTGGAAAATTGTGTATATTTTATTCATTGAGTGCTGTTAGAAATTATCCTCAGAGTCGACTCCGAAATCGGAGTCGAAACAAAAATGGTTCGACTCCGAAACTTTGGTAGTCACACGTAAAAGGTTTTCCGTAAAGTAAATTGAGTTTTTGTGAAATTAATTGTAGAGGAGCTCTATCCTTCCCGCTCTCCACCAAACATTCAATATATTTTTCGGCAAACTTTGTACGTCCAAGATAAACTACATCATTTGTCAGACCAGGTGACACGATAGTTATGTCTGTGACACTTGTCGCTAATTCATCGGCTTACATCCCATACTGCATGAAAACCTTGTCGTAAAAAAGGTTCCTTATCGATGGATTCCGTACCGAAATTACGATCTCTGTGTAAACCATTTACGATGCGTATAAGCCCGAAACAAAACAGCAATCGACAGGACATGCTGTTGACACTTTCAATAACCACGTTTTGGAGGTGTTTCAGTAATTGGTTTGAGAAGTGTTTAAATCAATAAATAGTGATTTGAAACGGACTAGGTTTCCCGGATTTCATTGTATTACTTTTGTATTCACATGTATTTGTAAAACAAATCAAAAATAGAGGACATAGAGTACATATGATGAAAATAGAAGACAAATAGAGTACGTTGGAAAAATAGAGTACGGACACCTAAAATAGAGTACTGTCCTCTATAATAGAGTACGGTTGGTCACCGTAAATATAATGTTAAAAAAGAAGCATTATAATTTTTTTTTAATTGTACGATTTGAAGTTTTTGGACTCGACGCCTTGACAAACACTTTGATGGGCTTAGTTCTATATAGTTTTGACAAATAACAATCGATCCTTATTGAACCCCTTTTAAATATTGGCTAATAATAAGTTAATTAATTTTAGAAATGGATCTTATTTTGAGAGACACTCCTCTCGATAATTACCGCGCCCACAAGCTATTTTAGTTGGTCACCGTAGCATTTAGAGCTTTGTCAGGAAGCATGAACTTGTTCACGAAAAATAGGATATCGCTGTAAACATGACTACAAAATGTCCAAAGGATCCTCGAAGAGTCTTTAAACTGCAGTTATGTTAGACTTGTATGAGTGACCTGAAAATGTTGTCCAAACATATTCTCTTGGAACTTGATGTACTTTTGGAAGAAATTTTGCGAGTGGACCAAGATAGTCCATATTAGGTTCGATTTTAGACCGAATCGGTTAGTGCCTTCGACCATTTTAGTGAAAATTGTTGAACTTTTATGGCAGAGGTACCGATATGACCTAAATTTAATTTTGACAAAACATTACGAGATCCATAACTTGGACCAAATCGGTTGATCCGTTCAAGAGTTATCATGAGTTCCAACCTGCCAGACAAACAGAGATACAGACGGATGGACGGTGGTAAAAAAATCAATTTTTAAAAATTTTGAACAGTTAAAATCAAAATTTCGATTTAAAAAAACATACTGTAAAAAATTTATATTTTTCGGATTCCCTCAGCAGTTTTTTAATGACTCTCTCGATAAGCACATGATTTATGTGTATAATAGTCCCACAAAAACATATAAAGACCGGAGCATCCGTTTTCGAGCAATAGTGAGCACCGCTTTCAAAAGTGCCACTTCGAGGAAAAATCGTTTTTAGATTCTATGCTACATACAGAACACAATAAATGTTTCCTTTCGAAAACTAATATCTCGCTAAATTTTTGTCCGATGGACTGCAAATTTTGGCACATATTCGATTCTACATGTACTTTAAAATGAGCCAAAAAAATTCGATTTTTCGAATTTTATATGAAACTAGCAAAGTGCCCGCCACTTCGTATGCGGAAAAAAATAAAAAAAAACAACAAATAGTATTTAATACCGAAATGGTGAACTCTGAAAATGTTGTTGTACTACTACCTATTTTAATTGATATGTAATTTCATTTAAGTACTATTTGTAACACTTTTGTTTTCTATTTTTCAAAAACATCTGATGTATTTCACCCCTACAAATCAGCAGCAAGGTTTCAATTGATGGTTTTCTGTCCACTGGGTGCAAAACAAAAAATGTCGTATAGATATACGTTTCCATATGGACTTTCTAAGCGTTCAGAATAAAAACACAATTTTGTCGAAAAATAAAAACCGCCTCGCGTTCACATCAAACCAATGATACAATATTGAATACATTTTTCAAATCCAGGACCTTATCTCAAATTTTGCAGTTTTATCCCTACTTGTTCTTTCAATGCTTATGACAGTACATGTAGAAACATGCTATACATTTTAAGTGCGAATTTTCATAACCATTGTGATCTAATCCCAACAGTGACTCTCATAACAAATTCCATACCGCTGGATTTACCAGTTCATTAATTTCAGTGATTCAATTTGTAGTACAATTTAGTAATTCTAAAACATTTATGGTGTATTACCCCTTAGATCTTTGCGTACACTAATAATATTATTCCAAATTATATAACTTCAGCTCTAATACTACACCAAAACTTAATTCGGTACTTCTCGTAGCCTTATAGGATATATTTCCAATAACACCTCCATAGCTCAGAAAACAGCGACCTTTATACCAAATTTCAGAATTTATACGCATTTAAAAATGGCACCAAAGTTAGTTCTTTTCGTACTCCTTGTTATAAACTTAAAAAATTACTCCCTATATACCAATCATGATTCTCATTGCCAGCTCTATCTGTACCCCCACCATATCTTAACTCCGCAAGAGAACAGTGTCTCTAACTTTGGCTCTGCTTCTACATCAAATACCTAATTTAGAACGACTTAGTACTTTTCGTATACTTAAGGTACGTATTTTAACAACCACATCCATATCTTAACCCTGTATACAAACGCCTAAATTTATACCAAATTTCCGAATTCCCCCTCTATTTCTACACCCAATTAAAATTTTATTACAACTTTGGCACTAATTTCCGAGATTTCTTTTTTATATTTAGTTAGTTCTATATTTTAAAAATTACCAAAATTTGGTTTCATTTAGCACTTCTCGTACATATGAGCACGAATTTCCAAAACTACCTCCTTATGTCAATCCCGCACTATCTAATCTCAAATTTCTGGTTTACAGCTCTATCCGTCCACCAAAATCCTAATTGCACCAAATTTCCAAAACGACCTCAATTCTACACTTCAAAAGCAATATTAATTTCAAATTTCAGGATTCTACCCGCCCGAACAAATCCAAAATATACCAAATTTAGTAACATTAAGTACTTTTCGTACCCATAATTAATTTCCAAAACTTCCTCAATCCTATACTCCAACAGCAATCTTTATTCCAAATTTTAGGATTTCAACTCTATCCGTTCACCCATTCCATATTAGTACTTTTTGTACCTATAAGTACGAGTGTCCAAATCTATCTCAATACTGCACTGCAACAGTAACTTCAATTTAAGGTTTCCAGCTCTATCCGTTCACCCAAATCCCAATTGTACCAAGTTTAGTACCATTTTGTACTTTTTGTACCCATAAGTACGAGTTTTCAAAACTACTTACATTCTGCACTCTAACAGTAACCTTAATTCCAAATTTCAGGATTCAGGATTCCGTTGACCCAAATCCAAATTGTACCAAATTTAGTACTTTCCGTACCCATAAGTGCGAATTTCCAAAGTACCTCAATCCTAATCCTACCACCAAATTTCAGCTCTATGCGTTGACCCAAATCCTAATTGTACCAAATTTAGTATTTTTCGTACCCATAAGTATGAATTTTAAAAACTACTTCCATTTTACACTCCAACATTAACCTTTATTCCACATTTCAGAATTCCGGCTATACCCGTTCACCCAAATCTAAATTGTACCAAATTTAGTACCATTTAGTACTTTTCGTACACAAAAGTACGAATTTCTGACACTACCTCAATCCTACAGTCCAACAGTAATCTTAATTTCAAATATTTATTTTATATTTTATGTACCAAATTTAGTACCACTTAGTACTTTCCCTACCCAAAATTACGAACATCCACAACTACATCAATCCTACACTCCAACAGTAATC
Source organism: Musca autumnalis (assembly GCF_047663935.1). Classification (NCBI taxonomy): domain Eukaryota; kingdom Metazoa; phylum Arthropoda; class Insecta; order Diptera; family Muscidae; genus Musca; species Musca autumnalis. The sequence goes on along the minus strand of NW_027411866.1, from coordinate 61,490,925 downwards.
TTGTTTCCAAATTTCAGGATTCCATCTCTATCCGTTCACCCAATCCCAAATTGTACCAAATTTAGTACCATTTAGTACTTTTCGTAAACATAAGTACTAAAACTACCCCATATATCAATCGTACACTTCAACAGTTATCTTAATTCCAAAATCAGGATTCCAGCTCTATCCGTTCACCCAAATCCAAATTATAAAAAATTTAGTACCATTTAGAACTTGTCGTACACATAAGTACGGATTTCGAAAACTACTCTCATATCGCAATACTATACTCCGTCAGTAATCTTAAATACAAATTTCAGGTTTCTAGCTCTATCCGTTCACCCAAATCCAAGTTGTACTAAACTTAGTACCATTTAGTACTTTTCGTTCATATAAGTACGAATTTCCAAAACGACCTCCATATCTCAATCCTATATTCAGTCAGTAATCTTAATTCCAAATTTCAGGTTTCCAGCTCTATCCTTTTACCCAAATCCAAATTGTACTAAATTTAGTACCACTTAGAACTTTTCGTACACATGAGTACGAATTTCACAAACCATTTCCTTTTATAAGCACCACTTCCCAACCTTCATTTCCATACAAAATTCCAACTTTCTAGCTAAATCCGTTCAAAATATACAATTGGTACTAAATTTAGTACTTTTAGTACACTTAGAGGTCGAATTTCCAAAAATCCTTTGGTACATCTTTCTAACTCTCTATCAATTACCCACATTCTAAATTTCAGGATTCTAGCTCTTCCCGTTTGCCTAATACAGAGGGTACCATATTTAGTACCTTTTAGTACTTTTCGTACCCTTCCAGGTCGAATTTCCAAAAACCCAGCCTTATCTCACCCCTACACACCGACAGCAACCCACAGTCAAAATTTCAGCTTTCTAGCTTCAGCGGTTTCGTCTGGGCGATGATATACATGTCACTCACTCACTCACTTATCACTAAGCTCTTTTATATATATAGATATTGGTACAAAGTATATAAATTCAATAGAAAGAATTCATAATATTTAGGATAAAATTTTAAATATTTACAGAGTAGGATATTTAGAATTGAAAATAGAAAATATCGGGCCACGTTCGGTAAAGTCGCCATGTAAAATTTAAGCCCCGTTTTCAGTATATTGACATTTTTAATCATACAGGCCCACGTTATAGTTTATCGCAGAATTTTACAACCACAAAGAATTGCCGCTGTCTTTGCTATAGCAAGTTTTTTACTATTTCGATGATCTTAGTCTAATTTTTAAGAATATCGGCTGCCATTGTCTTTGATGTGTGTCCAAATGAAAACATTAAGAAAAATTTAACAGTTTTGGAGATGTGGTGCGAAATCTATACAAATTATGGAATTTTTAGATATATTATAAAATTTGAGGTGATAAATGTAGGTTTTCCAGTTCAATATTTGTCCAAGTATTTTATTCTGACCCTTCTTTACAAATATGCTTCAGAGGGCAGAAGAAGATTTTCATTGGTTTCAGAGATATAGCCCCGAGTTGCTTTAAAATGTCGATAATTAACAATGTTTAGAGGGGGCCATAAAATCCAAGCTGGATCTGACTCAACAAAACGCTTTTGTACTTTGGGTCTGTACTTTCAAAAAATCCTCAATTCAAATTGTTTGCACAAGATTACCTTAAAAATGCTGCACAGTGTTATTTACCGGAAGAGATAGAGTCTGATTCAGGATTATTTTTTACTTTTAATATAATGTTAAAAAAGAAGCATTATAATTTTTTTTTTAATTGTACGATTTGAAGTTTTTGGACTCGACGCCTTGACAAACACTTTGATGGACTTAGTTCTATATAGTTTTGACAAATAACAATCGATCCTTATTGAACCCCTTTTAAATATTGGCTAATAATAAGTTAATTAATTTTAGAAATGGATCTTATTTTGAGAGACACTCCTCTCGATAATTACCGCGCCCACAAGCTATTTAAGTTGGTCACCGTAGCATTTAGAGCTTTGTCAGGAAGCATGAACTTGTTCACGAAAAATAGGATATCGCTGTAAACATGACTACAAAATGTCCAAAGGATCCTCGAAGAGTCTTTAAACTGCAGTTATGTTAGACTTGTATGAGTGACCTGAAAATGTTGTCCAAACATATTCTCTTGGAACTTGATGTACTTTTGGAAGAAATTTTGCGAGTGGACCAAGATAGTCCATATTAGGTTCGATTTTAGACCGAATCGGTTAGTCCCTTCGACCATTTTAGTGAAAATTGTTGAACTTTTATGGCAGAGGTACCGATATGACCTAAATTTAATTTTGACAAAACATTACGAGATCCATAACTTGGACCAAATCGGTTGATCCGTTCGAGAGTTATCATGAGTTCCAACCTGCCAGACAATCAGAGATACAGACGGATGGACGGTGGTAAGTACTTCCATCATGTCTGGAACGAATATCGTTCAAACATATCTATGTGGAGTCTAAAATCATTATTTTGATGAGACCTATTTGTATCGTATCCTAGTGTATACAATCTCGTAACCTTAAAGTCTGAGCCTACAATTATACTTCGAATGATAAGGAAAAAATCAAGTGACGCACAAAAATTCATTTGTCTTCATTATTTTCTCATTACGTTTAGCACCAAATTTGTCTAAAATAGAATAACAAAATTTTGGCGATGGCAGTAAAACAAATTTCTAAATGGCTTGGAAGACGATGTAGGGTTTCCGGTTTCCACCGCCCGGCGTACGTCCCTGCGCCCAGGAGCTCTCAATGAACGAAGAACCGTTTACTGAGAGCACGTGTGCGCTCCCTCGCTTGACGCTGCTTTAAAGTCCACTTTTGTTATCCCTTACTTTAAGAAAAGTATAAAAATAAAGTTCACATTACCAGGGATTTGTTATTACATCTTCCATTTAGAATAAATGTTATATTTTGTAAAAATATGGCAATATCAAACAAAAAAGACTGTATACATCAAGTTTACTCAAACCTGATAGGTTGATTTGAATTCAGTGTTTGAATTTGCTACTAGTTTTTCACAGCACAGCACAAGGTCTATGCTGGTGCTGTGAAAGTGAGGCAGCATAGCACATAGCCACAGCATCAAAAATAAAAACGAGTGCTATTGCTATGCTGTGCTGTTTTCAAAAACAAAATCGAAAACTGTTGCTGTGCTATGCTGCGAACATAAACGTAGCATAGCACAAGGTCTATGCTGTGCTTCTGAAATCTTCACAGCACATAGCAAAGAATAGTTATCAAAATCAAAAATGAATGCTATTGCTATGCTGTGCTCTGCTATGCTGTAAACATTTCTACATAGCATAGAATAATTTATGTTAACCCAGCAAACTCACTAACCCCCATTATTATAAAGCCTTCTTTGGTTATAGTTTGGATTTTCCGATCAGATTTTTTAGTCAATAGTGAATCTATACTGACTTTTTTATTTAATTAAAATTTTTTTTTCAATAATATTACATTACAATTATTAAATGTTACTCCAGCGTCATGAAGGCTTGGGGATATTCGTTTGATCTTAAAGACGTGTACGTATTTATTTACATTGACAGATTTAAATTTTTACTTATTCCATTCTACATCAGAAGCATTCTCGTATTGTTTAATAAATGTAACTTTAACTTTCTTTGAAATAATTATATTTGATTGAACTCGAGGCAACTTTTGTGCTCAATTTGTTGCTTTGACATTTCCAGTCGACATCTCTTAACTTTTTTTTTACGTTCGGTCCCACGCCTCTCACTCCCGCCCCTGCCGGCCTAGAGGGCCACCTCCCCATTCGTAGGGAGCGCGTACACACCATAGGCCAGACCATGGCGGGTTAGTAGTGGTTTTAAATGTCAGCTACAGAAAAAATCATCAGCCGACAATATATATTTAGGAATTCAATTAAGATTTGTTTCTAATTAGTCAACAACCTCGCTCGTAAGCAAATTTCTACTATTTCCGCATAGAGAGTTGTAGATACGCCGATTTACTGAGCTCAGGAAGTTAAATTAGTTACAGATTTTAAATAATAATAAGAAAAAAGAAGACCACACGCGAGTTTACTGGATAATTCTACTGTTCCCTAAGAGGAGTTGTAGATAAGATGCCAGTATAGATTACGGGAAGTTAATTAATAACTACAAAAATAACAATGTATGTATATAATAAAATTACACTCTAACATTACAATAGAACTAATAATACTTCTCGCAAACCTGCTGTTCACAATATTACATGTGTAAGATAGAATTTTTTTACATGTGTGGCACTGGTTAGATCTACAGTATCAAAAATTTTATTACTTGCTTCATAATTAGTTTTCACTAGCGATAACTTTATAGGGAGGAAGTTACGTGTTAAACGTGAGGGGACATTGAAGTTTATTTCACCGACTAAAAATGGTGAATCAATCCGACCACGTATAATTTTTATTATGAATAGCGCTCTTAACATAAACCGTCTCCTCTCTAGTGAAGTAAGATCTATTAACATCAGACGACTTTCATAGGACGGTAATAACACTGAAGTATCCCAACGTAATCCACGCAGAGCAAATAACAGATATTAAATTTGAACAGACTCAATCTTATCAGAGTGGCATTTATAAAATTGACTCCATAAGACGCAACCATATTCTGGACGGACTAAACTCAGAAGTAAACGTTTGGTAACGTATGGATCATCAAATTCTTTAGACCAACGTTTATTAAACCTAATAATGATTTGGCTTTACTAACACATGACTCTATGTGTAAATAAAAGCGTAGTTTATGATCTAGGATAATACCCAGGTCAACAAATGATTCAACATTTTCAAGTTTGTATGAGCCAAGAAAATAATCAGAGTGAATTTGTTGTGACCTGAAAAATTATAACTTTTTGCATTTTTTAAGGTTTAGGGTCATTCCATTTGCAGAACACCAATTCGTTAGAGAATGTAAGTCGTATTGAAAATTGATTGATTTATGGAATTTATTTGAGAAAACGGCTTTACGTCATCAGCGTACATTAAAATGTTCGACAATCGTATCGCCTGTGGAAGATCATTAAGATATATAACAAAAATGAGTGGGCCAAGATGACTACCTTGGGGAACTCCTGAAGGCACTGTTATGTCTCTGGACAGAAAATCATTAAATAACGCTTTTTGTGCTAGACCTTCTACATTTGAACTATTTCTTGAATTAATTGTTGTTTGATTTACATTAGGGGTGAGCCACAGTTGTAAAGCCCATGAATTTTTTCCAAGAAAAAATATGACAAATTTTTGGTAGATGTTTTTTTATCTGAAAGAGCACATCTTAAACTACTTTCTGAATTTTTCTTGTTGAAAAATATTACGTAGTACTAAAGCCATAATTTTATTGAAGCGTTTTGCGGTGCCAACTCTAGCTCGAAAACTAATAAACCGATCGTTATATATTTTTTATGCTTATTAAGAATATGAAGTTCCAGTCCTTCATCGATCGATTTTTAAAAAAATAATAGGTTTTAGGGAAATTGTGAAACCAAAAATCAAAAAAATTTTTTTTTGCTTAAAACTGGCGTTTTTTGGTCAAAAAATGGCCAACTCTAGCTCGAAAACTAATAAACCGATCGTTATATATTTTTGTATGCTTATTAAGAATATAAAGATCTAGTCCTTCATCGATAGATTTTTTAAAAAATATTAGGTTTTTGGGAAATTGTGGAACCAAAAATCAAAATTTCTTGTTTTTTGCTTAAAAAACGGGCGTTTTTTGGTCAAAAAATGGGCAAAAACAATTTTGAAAAATAAAATCGATCGACGAAGGACTAGTTTCTGATGTCCTTGATAAGCCCACAAAATTATATGACAATCGGTTTATTAGTTTTTGAGCTAGAGTTGGCACCGTAAAATGTCATTTCGAGAAAAACACGTTTTTAGTTTCCATGTTACATACAAATCACAATGATTTTATCCTTTCCAACACTCATATCTCAGTCAATTTTATTCCGATCGACAGTGAAAGTTTTGCCACATATTCTATGATACTTATACTTTAAAATAGGGCTGTAATTTTTTCGATTTTCTGAAATTTACTAGTGGGGGTCACCCCTTAAATTGTATTGTTCGAGGTCCGGTGTTCTGAAATACTTTGTAGATGTACGTTAGGATTTGCGATTTGAATATACCATGTAACGGTAAGATATTACTTGAATTACAATTGAATTGAATAAAATTACTATATTAAAATTGATTTTAAGCAAACACTTTTTTGTACGCGTAAATCATTGTCCTATATGTAAAATGGCTATAAACTAATGCGCTATATAGCAGCAGTTTTATTTTTTCATTAAATATATTTTTGAATTTGTACAAAATTCCTATTGCTGGCGCAACTTTCCTCTTCAAGTCCTATATATGAAGATTCCACGATAAGTTATTTTGGAAATGGATTCCCAAATATGTTAACGATTGACATTCCACAATCAGCAATTGTAATATTTAAATGTGAATCATTTTGTGGGCATATAGGTCGGAATCGGATTATTTTCGTCTTATTCGAATTTCTCACGAGTTTATTTAGCCGACAATATTCCATTATGACCTCCGCATTATGCTCCATTTGGCATTAACTGACATTGTCACCAGTACTACTGACCAATGTATTTTGTATTTTCCTGTAGGTTTTTTATATGAACGTGTCATTCGAAGGTCACTAGTGACATTGGAACTAGTATGACAGTAGTAAATATGTAGTTGCTGAGGGGACATGCGTTTACATTGGAGGTAGTAAGTCGATAGAGAGTGAGTCAATAGTTCATGGAGACATTCATTGGTACCAGAGTTTCACTTCTAGATGAAACCTTTTGGAAGATTTTAAAACTAGATGCAAAATAGTACATTTGATGACCCAAATCGCATTCCGCAAAATCGGGTTCACGGAATAATAATGATAATAAAAATTGGGAAACCAGTACCCTTAGAGTGTAAAATGCCGAGCCGTAATTTTTGGTTTGACTAAGCTCATTTATGCTCTAATGAATGTCCAAAGTGGATAGACAACTCATTAAGGAACACACTTTTGATAATTCTCCAAGAAACCATCGATTTAGTAATTTTTGCAATACTTTTATTGCCACCCCCAAATAGTAGTTAATTCTTATTTTTGATCGTATTTTTATAAATCGCAAATTAACTCTGCATATTATAACGGAATATTGTTTTGGGGGCCAATAGCAAGATATTTGTACAAAAAAACGTATTGGCCTTTGCAATACATTTATTGTCTAACTGTATGTAACTATTATAGATCTCAGTGCCAAGGTTCAGTGCATGGTGCAAGAAAGAAGGTGATACAATAATACCAACTGATGTCCTCGTTGCCATCAAACAAAATTTTAATTAAAAATAAATAACAAATATTTCGCTTCCATAAAGAATATCTGTGTTCAACATATTTATTTAAGCTTCGCGAAGAATATTTTACCGTATTCTTTTACTTTTTGTGCATATTTCGCGCAAAAAAAATTGACAGGAAATAAAGACTACGGTCTGAATTCACCTCAATTCGCCTTTTGGATCACCTTGTTAGTGCTTGGTTCAGTGCCTTATTTTACACCAAGGCGAATTTAGTAAGGTGATCCAAAAGGCGAATTCAGGCCTTACTCTTCATTTGCTGTCAAAAATTCTCTTGCGAGGAATCCACCAAGAACAAATAAAACAACAATATTTATTAAACACATTTAAAAATCAAACGTATACACGTATATTCGAGTGAGAGAAGATATACATATTTTTAATTGAAACAAAATGTTTTGACATCAAATTAAGACATCAGTTGGTATTATTGGATCACCTTCTTTTTGCACCATGATACTACACAATGAAGTGTTTTTAATAAAATATAAATAAAATGCAGTTTTAAAGGGAATTTATATAGGTAGGAATTGATTGTACTCGAACTCGGGGAATTTTCACTGGCTGTGCTTATACCTATGAGGGATTCCGATATAAGAATTCCCCTGTTGTATGTACTGTTTTGCTTGCATTTTCCGCAGTGCTTATATTTGGGAAACGCTGTATTTCCTTTTATACGCACGTCTATTTTGACCATTCAAAACTTAAGAATCGCGACCACTTCCGAAATACATACATACATTTTCCTGTAATTCTTTAACGGCCAATTTGTATTCATTTACATTCCATACTTGTACATACATACAATGTACATGCTTGAATGGGGACCAACGACATTTTATTATAATTTGTACGTAGATACAAGAGGTGTGAAGAGATTATCACAGGGAACCGAAACCGATAGTAACAAAAGGCCTATTGTTTTTCTGGCTGCTATGTATTTAACAACGTATAAATAACTCCAATGTTTTCATAAAACTGAGCACATAGATGCATGCATATGTATATATTATATACCTAAATACGTTTGTACGTAGGTACATACATATCTACCTATAAAAATATTTGTATTACGATGGCAAGCAGCCGACACTGCCAGACAGTATGTCGCCAAGTATCTCTCCTATAGTCTGAGTGCATAGTAGAATACACAGACATTACACATTTCTACATTTATTCAACGTGATTGTGTTTAAAACTTGTTGGTAATGCCTGACGAACACACACGAATATCGTAACAATAATGATAACAACAACAAAAACAGCACTAAAACGTAGGTCTGATCAACGACAGACGGAACACTTGGTTCTGTTTGGTGAGGGAGGGTGGGGTCTCAACGAACAAAGCGAGCACATAACACACAATGCTGTGGTGGCGTTAAATCACGAAAAGACACCGACTGGCCGATCGACGATGGCACCAAGAGAATGGTAATAAACGTGTTCACTTACACATTCAAAACCATAACCTGCCGGTAGAAACTGTACTAAATTCTGTATAATCTCGAGCTATCGTTTCGCTCTTATAAATGTTTGACTTTGTGATGGCAGTCAGTGTTTTCTCTTTTGATGTTTATTTATTATAGGGTCGTCGATAGTTTTCTTTAGTACATACGCCCCTGTCTGATATGCAATGGGACATAGCATTAAATTTCCAACCAAAAATCCAAATTTCAATTATAAAAATGCTCACGGGACGGAAATACACATCATTCAGATGAAAAGGCAGGCGCCTTTGCACATCTAAAGGTATTCACTTGTATCCCTAGTAGAGTGGGGCGATTTGAACACCATTACGGGCGCCTGGAGATTCTGATTTTTGGGATTGTACTGAGCAAAAAAGTCAACTAGACCATATGTCTACGGTGAAAATCGAGCCCCCGGATTTTGACTTGAAGTTTTTTTTCAAGGATTTTTGGATATTTTGGCATATAACAGCCAAACCACTGAGATTTTCGATCCAATACAAAGACAACAATTGTAGCCAAGACAATAATAAAGAACCAACAAAGTTGTAATCAGCTACTTGCTGTCATTTGATTGACCATTTTATTAGCTTTCTAATGATATACATATACGGTTAATCGGATACTTAAAACCGGTTCCAAAATCGGTTTTAATATCATAATATCCGGTTCAAAAATTTAGATAACCGGATCTTTCCTCCAATAAAATTTGTTGTTAACGTGTTCGTCATTACAAGAGCTATTTATGGTAAGTATTTCAGAAGCACCACAGACTAATAACGAATATACATAAAAACAAAACATAGTTTTCTGAACAAAAACCGGTAAAATGTCAAAAAGGACCATGAAAACGGGGAAATATCGATTGGTCATCAATGAGAACCGTACCTAAAATCTTCTGAACAACATTTTTGTAGAATATTTAGATGCTGTAAAATCTCGCCTTGTGGTTCTTTTACTACGGTTCAAAAAAAGGACGAAAAGGACATGAAAGGAATTGAGTTAGAGGGATGAAATATTCTACAAAAAGATTCACCATTCGATTTGACTGAAGACATGTAATGTCAAAATGAAGCTACAATAACGCTTTAGTGAGATATAAAGCTATTTTCTCACAAATTAAGGGGCCAAAATTAAACCATTAATCACTATAGAGTTCTTTATTATTGTCTTGGCTACAATTGTTGTCTTTGTATTGGATCGAAAATCTCAGTGGTTTGGTTGTTATATGCCAAAATATCCAAAAATCCTTGAAAAAAAACTTCAAGTCAAAATCCGGGGGCTCGATTTTCACCGTAGACATATGGTCTAGTTGACTTTTTTGCTCAGTACAATCCCAAAAATCAGAATCTCCAGGCGCCCGTAATGGTGTTCAAATCGCCCCACTCTAGTGCTCACCCCTATTTTAGGCATAGGCATTATCTTCGTGCCCATTGCCAGACGGAGTTACTCTTTGAGGATTTTAACAGATTATAATGCACAAAATTTAAATTAAAGGCGCACGCGGATAGGATAGTGACAGGGATATGAGAACAACATGTTCCACTTAAATTGACACGATATTAAAGACCCTAGTGTAAATACCAAATACTAAAGGTGTATGTAACATACGGGCAGGGTTGTTTCTTTTCAAAAAAGATTTTATTTATTTATTTGTATAGCTCCAATTTAGATTTAAAGATTACAATTTAACAATATAAATTTGAACAAAATTATTAAAAAAATACAAAAAGAAAAACATATTTTATGGTGAAATTATAATTTGAAATAAAATAGAAAGAATGTTGAACTAGAAAAAAACATTATTTTAATTAGAAGTAAACAAAGTTTGTAGCCTTTTTTTATACCCTCAGCCTTTAGGCTAAGAAGGGTATATACACTTTGATACGATGAAAATGTGCCTCATCGAAATAATGGTTTTAGACCCCAAGTATGTTTGGACGAAATGTGTTTCAGACAATTTGGAGTCGATCTAGCCATGTCCGTCCGTCCGTCTGTCTGTCCTGCTGGCTGGAGCGCACGATAACTCTCGAACAGATGAACCGATTCGGTTCAAATTTTGGCTTTCGGAATATTTTCCCCAAACTTAGTTTAAGTTCGAAGATGAGGTACATCCGTCCATCCCTTCCTGTACCTTCCGCACAAAAGTTCGAAAATGTTCGGAAAGTTTGTGCGCACGATAACTCTTGAAGGGAGTGACCGATTTGGTCCATGCTTTGTACAGTGTAATCTTTCTACCAGAGTAATATGAGGTTCCAATATGGTCTCAATAGGTCCACTCCTTCGGGTACCTCCCACACAAAATTTCGGAAAAATTCAGTTTAGGGCCATCTCTCGAATCGCTTTGATTTTTGTTTTAGCAACTTGTATTCACTGCCCTCCATACAACGGTACAAGTTTCACCAGGGGCAAGTCCATACTTCCTGAGAAAATAGCATGAAAGTTGCAAAAAACCCCTATGACACCGTTTAAGGTGGTTGGAGCGCACGATAACTCTCGAACAGATCTGCCGATTCGGTCCAAAATATGGTCTTAGTAATATTTTGTCCAAACATAGTTTAAGTTTGAAGATAAGCCATATCGGTCCACTCCTTCAGGTACCTCCCCCACAAAAGTTCAAAAATGTTCGGAAAAATTGTTCGTACGGTAACTCTTGAAGGGAGTGGCCGAATTGGTCTATACTTTACACATCCTAATATATCTACCAGATATAGATCAGGTTCAAATATGGACTATATTTGTCCACTTTATCCAGTACCTCCCATACAAAATTTGATTTTTGTTGAAGCAACTTGCATTCGCTGCCTCATTTACGATGTTAAAAGTTTTTTAGGGGCAAGTCTATACTTCTTGAGCAAACAGTCCGAAGAGTGTAAAAACCCCCAGTGGCACCATATGTTGCGGCTGGAGATCCACTTCCATAACGGTCAATGTCGATCCATTCCTTTTAGTATCTCCTCCGCAAAACTTTTGATCTTTAATCCTAATCAACATTTTCATCGGTTCAAACGCCCAAAATTTTTAAAACCCCCTAAATATATACGTATTTTTGGAAAAAATTGTTTCAATATACACATGCTGAGGGTATATCTCTGTCGGCAAAGCCCACTGATACTTTTTTACTTGTTAAACGTAAAGGCGTTGCTGGTGGTCTATAGATCATAAGGGAGAGTATTCCATAGACGTATACTCCCGATGAAATATTGCCATTCAAATACTAGGCTTCGTCTTCTTATGGGTTTAAGTTTTTTTCCTCTACACGCAGAGAAAAAATATTTTTCGCTTTTGTTGGAACAAAAATATATGTTTTGGTTCCAAAAATGTATTTGTTTTGTTCAAACATTGTAATCCAAATCCAAAAATACCATCTTTTGTTCCAAACATAGAAAACAAAAACAACTTTCGAATTTCCGCAATATTGTTAAAATCGTTAACAATACCGATTGTAGGAACTATCATAATCTAATTTTGTTTACAAAAAGTATAGTCAATACAGAAAACCAGCCCAGAAATTTTTGATTTGAGTGCATATACTTCTCATATACACTTTTCGCATAACTTGGATATAAATGTCGCGTATAATATTGCAATCATATTGCAAAATTTAAATTAAAGGCGCACGCGGATAGGATAGTGACAGGGATATGAGAACAACATGTTCCACTTAAATTGACACGATATTAAAGACCCTAGTGTAAATACCAAATACTAAAGGTGTATGTAACATACGGGCAGGGTTGTTTCTTTTCAAAAAAAGATTTTATTTATTTATTTGTATAGCTCCAATTTAGATTTAAAGATTACAATTTAACAATATAAATTTGAACAAAATTATTAAAAAAAATACAAAAAGAAAAACATATTTTATGGTGAAATTATAATTTGAAATAAAATAGAAAGAATGTTGAACTAGAAAAAAACATTATTTTAATTAGAAGTAAACAAAGTTTGTAGCCTTTTTTTATACCCTCAGCCTTTAGGCTAAGAAGGGTATATACACTTTGATACGATGAAAATGTGCCTCATCGAAATAATGGTTTTAGACCCCAAGTATGTTTGGACGAAATGTGTTTCAGACAATTTGGAGTCGATCTAGCCATGTCCGTCCGTCCGTCTGTCTGTCCTGCTGGCTGGAGCGCACGATAACTCTCGAACAGATGAACCGATTCGGTTCAAATTTTGGCTTTCGGAATATTTTCCCCAAACTTAGTTTAAGTTCGAAGATGAGGTACATCGGTCCATCCCTTCCTGTACCTGCCGCACAAAAGTTCGAAAATGTTCGGAAAGTTTGTGCGCACGATAACTCTTGAAGGGAGTGACCGATTTGGTCCATACTTTGTACAGTGTAATCTTTCTACCAGAGTAATATGAGGTTCCAATATGGTCTCAATAGGTCGACTCCTTCGGGTACCTCCCACACAAAATTTCGGAAAAATTCAGTTTAGGGCCATCTCTCGAATCGCTTTGATTTTTGTTTTAGCAACTTGTATTCACTGCCCTCCATACAACGGTACAAGTTTCACCAGGGGCAAGTCCATACTTCCTGAGAAAATAGCATGAAAGTTGCAAAAAACCCCTATGACACCGTGTAAGGTGGTTGGAGCGCACGATAACTCTCGAACAGATCTGCCGATTCGGTCCAAAATATGGTCTTAGTAATATTTTGCCCAAACATAGTTTAAGTTTGAAGATAAGCCATATCGGTCCACTCCTTCAGGTACCTCCCCCACAAAAGTTCAAAAATGTTCGGAAAAATTGTTCGTACGGTAACTCTTGAAGGGAGTGGCCGAATTGGTCTATACTTTACACATCCTAATATATCTACCAGATATAGATCAGGTTCAAATATGGACTATATTTGTCCACTTTATCCAGTACCTCCCATACAAAATTTGATTTTTGTTGAAGCAACTTGCATTCGCTGCCTCATTTACGATGTTAAAAGTTTTTTAGGGGCAAGTCTATACTTCTTGAGCAAACAGTCCGAAGAGTGTAAAAACCCCCAGTGGCACCATATGTTGCGGCTGGAGATCCACTTCCATAACGGTCAATGTCGATCCATTCCTTTTAGTATCTCCTCCGCAAAACTTTTGATCTTTAATCCTAATCAACATTTTCATCGGTTCAAACGCCCAAAATTTTTAAAACCCCCTAAATATATACGTATTTTTGGAAAAAATTGTTTCAATATACACATGCTGAGGGTATATCTCTGTCGGCAAAGCCGACTGATACTTTTTTACTTGTTAAACGTAAAGGCGTTGCTGGTGGTCTATAGATCATAAGGGAGAGTATTCCATAGACGTATAGTCCCGATGAAATATTGCCATTCAAATACTAGGCTTCGTCTTCTTATGGGTTTAAGTTTTTTTCCTCTACACGCAGAGAAAAAATATTTTTCGCTTTTGTTGGAACAAAAATATATGTTTTGGTTCCAAAAATGTATTTGTTTTGTTCAAACATTGTAATCCAAATCCAAAAATACCATCTTTTGTTCCAAACATAGAAAACAAAAACAACTTTCGAATTTCCGCAATATTGTTAAAATCGTTAACAATACCGATTGTAGGAACTATCATAATCTAATTTTGTTTACAAAAAGTATTGTCAATACAGAAAACCAGCCCAGAAATTTTTGATTTGAGTGCATATACTTCTCATATACACTTTTCGCATAACTTGGATATAAATGTCGCGTATAATATTGCAATCATTGATGAACACAATACATGGTTTGCTGCATTGGCTGACAACAAAGACAAACAAAAAACCACAAGAACCCACCACAACATAAGGAATAATTAAACACCATAACAAACATGAAAAGGAAAGAAGAATAAAACAAAACAGAAACAAATAACAACAAGAGTCTCACAAGTACATACAAACAAAAACAAAGGTAAAGGCAGCATGTCATACAAACACACCACAACTCACCAAAATTGTTTTTTCAACACGGCATCGAATAGCGAGAGAAGAGAAACAAATTTTCGAAGAAAAGAGAGAAATATTGTTCAGTTGACACAAACTATTTTTGGATTTACAATACTACATGAGGAATCCAACAATATGTTAACAATACATATTTTGCTCTTGGAATATTGTTGGATCAAACATATTTTTTTCTCTGCGTGTAGTAGATCTTGTAAAACTAAGCCTATTGAATAAATAAAGTGGTTTCTGTATATAAATTATTTTGTGTAGAAATAACAAGGCTCTGAGATTGAGTAGGGTGTTTAAATTTGAAGCCATACAGAAAACTGCTGTAGAGTGAAACAGGGTCTGTTTTTCTGAGACCATATACGTACCGAATTATGCTATTAAATGCCGTATTTAATTTACGTCGGCTCAACGAATCACAGTGACCAAACAGTTCGCATGCGTATAAGGCACCAGGCACCGGAATAGTTATTGCTAAAATATATCTTATGTTGGGAGGGGTAAAGGAGTGTAAGGCACAAAGCGCGCAATTTTCCATATGTTTGTCCAACTATAGTATTAGTATGGTGTGACCAGCTTAATTTAATGTACTGTTGAAAACAACTCCCAGATTCTTTGCGCTGGAAACTAATGATACCTTCTCATTGTTAACAAATATTCCGACACCTTCCCAAGTTATATTTTTGTTTTTATGAATTATCAGACACTTCGACTTCACAGGATTTAAAAATAAACCATTTGCTTTGGCCCACTCAAATACAAGATTGAGGTCATCATTGAGATCTGTAACTCATTGACCGATATTATTTAAGGAAGTACTTAAGTATAGATGCACGGCATCTGCATACATGTGCAGAACAGAAGCGGACCTAGTATTGACCCTCAAGGTACACCTTTATCTACATTTAATGGTAGAGATGTTTCCGTTCCAGTATACACTGATTGTGTGCGATTTGCAAGGTACGTTTTACTTTAGTTGCGAAGAAGAAGAGAGATAAACTAACAACACGAGTTTTATAGTGTGGTGGTTACCTTTAATGAAATATTTTGATTTGATAATAATAAAAAGATTTTGAGATATGAACTTAAGGTTTTAAGACAAAACAATCAAACAATCATTCTTAAAGCTAAACAATATTTAAAACAAAAAAGGACTTAAAACAAAGTTTAAAACAAAAAAGATTGTTAATTTCTATATGGGATTCGATAGTTAACATATTGAAATTAAGGAAACCAAAAACTTAGGTCAAAATATTGAAAATTGTTGTGGTGTTCTCCTAAAGATGACAATTTTTCGCAATTTTGGAAAATACGTAATTTTTGCAAATTTCTGGAGAAAGAAATAGCTATTTCTCGGAAACTATAACAGATATTGTGTTCATTGTTAGTAGGTAGGATATTTTGTGGACTACAACTTTTGGGAACAACTTGGAACCAAGTTCCGGAGAGTGTCCTCTTTCAGCCCATATATACTTTTGTACCCGTCCCGTTCCGTCAGTTTAACACTGTTTTTTCCATACCGTTTCCCATATAAATTATTGTTTTTTTTACACAAATGGACATTTTTTGATATATGAGTAATTAAGAGTTATATTAGTTTTATGAAAACCCAAGAATTATTATACCCTACACCACTATGTGGTAAGGTATTATGTGTTAGTGCATTTGTATGTAACATACAAAAGGAAGCGAGATAGACCCATAGTTCCTTCTAGGGATATACATAGAATCACTTTCTGAGTCGATTTATGCATGTCCGTCCGTCCGTTCGCAACATACAGGTCGCATTTGTTGACCGATTTCGCTGAAAATTGGGGAATACCATATATATATATATATATATACGAAGTTTTTAATGTCATTGAGTCCAAAAACTTCAACACGTACAATTCAGAATTAATAACACTTATTTTCGACTTATCCTATTTTGCCAAGAATTGGATAAAAGTCTTCCGAGATCACAACTATTGGTTTCTGCGATATTTCGTTGACAGTTTTGCCAAAGCTCAAACATGGGTTTCGAAGTCTCAAAAAATCTGGACTCCCGTATGCAATTTATTCCTCTTTTCGTAAGTATTTAATTCATAGATATAGTTTAGATCGCACTTACGAATTATAGACAACCATGCTGAATATTTTATTGAGTTTATAGAGAGAGAGGAAAACACTGTGTTAATAAAATACTTTGAAGGATTACTGTATACAAAATTACATTAAAACGTTTTAGATAGATGTTCTTATGCAGAATGGAGGTAAACTCCGGACTGAAGTTAGAATGTGATTAAAAATGGCTAGCAGTCTTGGTCTCAATATATACTTTAAAGAAGAAAAAGACGTTATGTTCGTGCCGAACTTTTTATACCCTCATCCACGCTGTATAACTCTATTCTATTCATGAATAGAGTTATACATGGATTGCATTAAAACATGGATCTATGTTAACCACTAATATATAATATATATACTAATAATACACAATTTATGTCAATAGTTCATATAAAATAAAGTAACAGCATCCTTTAAAACAACTTTACGTAACGCTACACATTTTAAATTTTAATGATATTAGGTCAAGTAGTGGTCGCTTGAGGTGCCTTAGATGATCGCTTTTGTGCATCAATATTTCGATTAATAAAAGCAGAATTATTGGGGTAATTATCTTCCCCACCATCTTCTCCCAATCAGGGAAATTGTTCTGGTATTTTTGGCTGCGAGTATTATAAACTTTTGCCATAGCAGTTGTCCACGAATACTTTTAACATGTTTAAACTTTTCTTATTTCTGCTAATGAGCATTGTCTTTTGCAGGTCGGACATTCCGGAGAATTACACACAGAAGCACAAGTACAACATTGATGTTTTTTCAAAACTTTTTAGTAAATAGAGAGCAGTGTGTCCAAATAGGTGAAAAGAAAAGCAAGAAACTTCCTGTTAAATTCGGTGTTCCTCAAGGGAGCGTACTGGGTCCTGTTTTATTTAAGATATTTATTAATGATTTAAAGAATATTCCTTTTAAAGGGAAACTATTCATGTTTGCAGACGACATAGCTTTGTTTTATAACTATAGCTATCCGCTTGTTTTGCAAGCAGAAATAGAATATGATGCCGCAATTCTTGTAGAGTATTTGAGGTTAAATAAACTCGTATTGAATTCCGGTAAAACAGCCATTGTCAGATTCAGTCCGTATATTCCAAGACACGATATGATTTTTAGAGCTCATATAGATGGACATTTAATTGAGGAATCAGAGTCAGTAACATATCTTGGCATCTGTTTAAGTAGAAACTTATCCTGGGATAAGCATATTCAAAATATAAAGTCAAAAATATCTTCTGGAATTGGAATTCTTTACAAGTTTAAGCAAAACCTTAATTCAGACGTAAAACTTTTGATATACCAGTCACTCGTACATGCACATCTAACCTACCTCCCAATAATTTATTGGTACAAGATGACTCAGAGTCTTAAAAATCTGCAGGTATCGCAAAACAAAGCTCTCAAAATTGTTTATAATCTTCCACTCAGAACGCATACTTTAGACCTGTACAACGATTACGCCAAAACCATCTTGCCTCTTAAGGGACTTTATAAATATCAATTATTGTTGTATATATTTAAATCCCTTCATGGAATAAATGCACAAACTCTCGATTTTCAAAGAAATATGTCTCTAACGGGGAGATTTACACGACAAGCCGCAAGCTTAAGTATTGTGAGATGTCGTTTTGAATGTACAAAACAGCGAATATCTTTTTGTGGACCCAATGAGTATAATCAACTGTCGTCAGAATTAAAAGAAATAGCAGCCTTGTCTACACTCAAAGCTAAGTTGAAAGACTATTTATTACAAAATATGGAAATACATCTTGTATAATTTGATATTTAATTGTATAATTTGTTCTTTGTTATTAATAATAGTTGCCTATTTAGCCTCTATAAAGCCTTTTGGCGCTGAGGCATAACTCTACATTGTAACATTTGAAAATTGTACAATAAAAATTACACATAAAAAAAGAGGCTTCTCTAACATATGTCCCAAACATATTTTGCAGCAAACATATATTTGTTTGCAAGCAGTCCCAAACATAACAAATGTTTGTGTCCTGCAAACAAATATATGTTTGGGTGCAAAGAAATTATATGTTTGGGTGCAAACAAATTATATGTTGGATGCAAACAAATTATATGTTTGGGTGCAAACAAATACAAGCCCAAAAGCCACGAAAAACAAATACAAGGGAGCGTAAATGTCAATGTGAAACACATTGAAATGTATGCTCACTTCCCAGCTAACAATTTTTTCCGAATTCGGAACGAAACTCTGCACAAGTATGCGATTCTGATGTCGAATTCGTTCAGAAATCGGAACAAAATTGTGTGAAGGTGCCCACGAATTCGGAAAGTTTTATCGGAAAAAAATCGGAAGGAATATTAGAGTTTCTTTCCGAATTCTGAACGAATTCGCAAAAAAACTCGAATGAAAAAAAGGGAAATTTTAAGGGAATTTTCGATTATCTGCACAATTTCGGAAAAAACTCGGAAGGAACATTCGAAAATCGGAAAAAATTCGGAAGATTATCGGATGTTTGATCCGATATTGGGAAAAAAATCGGAAGATTATCGGATGTTTGATCCGATATTCGGTAAAAAATCGCAAGATTATCGGATGTTTGATCCGATATTCGGAAAAAAAATCGGAAGATTATCGGATGTTTGATCAGATATTCGGAAAAAAATCGGAAGATTGTCGGATGTTTGATCCGATATTCGGAAAAAATTCGGAAGATTATCGGATGTTTGATCCGATATTCGGAAAAAAATCGGAAGATTATCGGATATTTTATCCGATATATGGAAAAAACTGAATATTTTCGTAAGGTTTTATCCGAAAATCGGAAAAAATTCCGGTGATTTATATTTCGGAAAATGTTCGGATGTTTAATGCGAATTTTTTTTATTCTTTATTTCATCATCTTCACAATTTGGATTTAATAGTATTCATTGCTGCTGCCCGCTGATATTGTGTGTTTGCAGAATTATAAAACACAACTTTTCCTAATAAAGTTTCCAGGTGTCATCACGAGGTTGTTCTTTATTCGGCGTATCTAAAATAGAATTAACAATATTTGTTATTATAAACAGCTTTTTACAAAATGTGTATGCAAACTTCCAATTTTAATTTGTTTTAAAACACACAATAATTTGTTCCGCTACGTCTTACTCACTTAACTACTGCGAAATAACTAAAAAACAAGGTACAGCATGCAAACAAAGCAAAGAAATTTCCCTTGTCGCTGGCGTTGTTTGTATACAATCAACTCTCAACCAGAGTTCGGGATTTTTGCTCGCGAGAAAAATACACAGATCAAAAATTCTTTCAGATTATGTGCAGAGTAATCGGAAACTAATCGGAAAGAAAACAAATCAAAATTTCCCTTCCGAGATTGTGCAGAGCACTCGGAAAATAATCGGAAAGAAAGGTTACGAAATCTCGGAAAAAAATCTGATATCAGAGCCATCGGCAAAAATTGTTGGCTGGGTTGCTCTCCGCAAGCGCATACTGGCTATCTCTAACATATAAACACATTTATAAATGGTGGTGTTTTATTGAAAGGCATAGAAAAAAGTAAAAGCACAACTAACACATAGGTACATAAAAAATTCCAAAGAAAGACAAAACAAATTTGAATAAAAGAAAAAACTGAATAAAATAGCTTATAAAAAGTCGCACTTTTAAAAAGAAAAAAATATATAGAAACATCGTTGAACGCTTCTCCTTAGTTGTGAAATAAAACACATTTTCTTCAAAGTTCAAATCATTAGCGGGAAATCGGCATCTGGAATCAAATGATTATATAATGTAATAAATAGGTACATCCATATTTCAAATATACATATGTATGTATATGAAAAATGTATTGATGTAATTACCATATTAAATGCGATTTCTTCCTTGTCCAATAAAATATTTCCATTTTTTGATCTAATTATAAAATGTATTGGACATGTAATTTACTAAAAAGCACAATTTCTTTAAGAAAAGACAAAACTTATTCACTCACTTTACCGTCTTTATTCAACGATTGTCTCTAGAACACTGACGAAAAAAACCAACATAACACTGTACAACAAAATCGAACTTTTTTAAAATTACAAGAAACCCCGCCCAGATTATGAAAGAGGACCGAAAAAAGAAGACAAGTGTATCGGCGTTTTGAAAGTTTACGTCGGGATGTAACCTAAATAGGTGTGGCAAGTTCCGCCCATTTCTACAGGTTTTGAAATATTCGACATCAGATTCTTTGGAATCCTTGCATTTTAAGTATAAAGTGTCTTTGGCAATATTACTGACAACAATGCGGGGTATCTTTACCGTCATTAAAAGCATAATTTTCACATTAAAACTAAATGCCAAGAAGGTCCTCTTTGAAATCTGTCCATCACTTTTAACTTAAAGTTAATCGGAACGATATAAATCTGTTCGGAAAACCCAAACTATAACAAAAGAAGACTTATAATAATGAGGAATAGTGTATCAAATTCTACTGTATTTTATAATTGTATCCTCAGCTTTTAGGGTAACGATATTATACAAATCCGTTTCAGACAATCTGGAATCATTTAGCACAGTCCGTCCGTCTCTCTGTTTATCTAGCAGGTAGGATAACTCTCGAACGTATCAACCGATTTGTTAAAACGTTAAAAACTTTTGCGCTTAAATCAAATTTATTAGTAAAAATTTATTCGAAACGTTAAGATGAATACTCCAAAATGCCGATATTTTTGTTGGAAAGTTCATACGTGAAAAAGAGGCCTTGGGGTCGAGCACACATAATCTTCTGAAGGAATTTATTATCAAAAAACTTCAATAAAGTATATTTTGTGACCGCAGAAAACGAAAATGTAAATAAAAACGGTAGTATATGGTCCTAAATCATATATAAAAAGCGAAAGCTTCTGGAGATGTTAAATATTATAGCTACAAATTTCTTTTGTTCAGAGACTCATAATGAAATTTGATTTGGATCATATCTTCTTTTGACACAACCCCCAAAAAGAGTTGTATTTTAGAAGATTTTGACTCAGTATGGAATAAATTTTAATTAAGATTCTAAAAGTTTAACAAATAATTTCTACCTATCATATCTAATTTTGTAACGTCATTTTCTTAACAAAGTATTTTACTCAGATATCTAGTTTGTTCTAGGACTTACAATGAAAATTTGTGTAGAATATTTCTTTTTTTAACACCTCTCGTCTAGAACTAAATTTTATATTACTTTCATGCATCAACTCAAACAAAGAACAAAACAAATTTATTCAAAAATATTTGGGTGTTTTGTTGGCAAATTTGATGTATATATTTTCTTGATATATATTGCAAATACATATTTCATTTATTCGGCGACTTATATTGAAATTTGATGGAGATTATTTTTGTCTTTGATGTCTTCTATCTAGAATGAAGTTTTGTGGGACAAAACTTAATAAACTCAAATAAAGTACAACATTAACCCTAAACCGTGATTTTACTTTTGGCAGATTCCTGGCGTTAAGGTACGATTTAGAGTTTTGGTGTATTTGGGGACCTATCGTAAAATTTTATGACAAATAATTTTGTAGAATATCTTGTTTTGAAAAAAGGGGCCAAAAAGACCCCTTTAATGACTCGCATGTGAGTTAAATTTTTATAAAAAGATACCCCGCATTGTTGTCAGCAATATTGCCAAAGACACATCATACCTGAAATGCAAGGATTCCAAGGAATGTTATGTCGAATATTTCAAAACGTAAAGAAAGAGGGGGAACTTGTCACGCCTATTTAGGTTACTTCCCGACGTAAACTTTCAAACGCCGATACACGTGTTTACGCATACACATCACAAAACTTCTGCGTCGCCTATTACCCTTATGCACACATCTCTTTATTATAAACCAGCATTCCGCAGCTGCGAGAGCCCTGTTGTTATTCTCTTTGACAAAAATCCTCTCCACCCATAAAAAATATGTTCTAACGTAAAAAATATGTTGGTACCCAAACATATAAAATTGAGATATGTTACAAAATGTTGCAAACATATATTTGTTTGGACACAAATAAATTATGTTTGGATCCAAACATATATTTGTTTGCAATCAGTCCCAAACAAATATTTGTTTGGATCCAAACATATTTCTGACATATATTTTTCTGCGTGTACACAAACGATCTTCAAGGCAGTCTTTGTAAAACGTGTGATTGCATCCAGACAACATCACAATATCCTGATCTTCTAAAATTTTGTATTCACAAACAATACAATTGTTCTCGGTCGCCGATACATCAACGTCACCAAACGTGGGTAAATCTAGAGCAGTGCAAACCAAAAACAGTGGCAATTTATGACAGTGTGTTAGTAATTTTGTATTCACGCTAGCTATAAAATAAAAACTACTCAAAACATTTGCTCTCTCTTCACTCTCTTTGCGTTCGGGTCGTGAGTGTGTGATTTGCAACAATACCAACGAACGGCATGGATCTAGAGATGGAGGAGGAGTTCTCCCCATTATGACAAAAATTCCCAAAAAGTTATTTAAAAATGCCAAAATAATTAAATATATTAAACAAATTGCTAAACTCAGCTGGGTTTGAAATTATTATATTAAGGTTCCTATCCTAGGGTGTGAAATAACAAAACAAATTTGAATAAAGTGCAATTTAACCCTTTGTGACCCAATGTGGGCCTGTGGGCAAATTAGCATGTTTATGTATGCGTATTTCATACACCTAGAGTTTCTGGTCGGGAATTCCCGGCCCTGGATTTCCCGGGAATTCCCGAAATTTTTTGAACGGGATTTCCCGGGAAAATTTTTTGAAATTCCCGGGAATACGGGTATTTGTATTTTCATGTATAAGTCATATATTATTTGTCTTATAGTTATTAAATATTAAAAATATAGTAGAGTGGCGATAATTCGTGCCCCGATTATTCGTAATGCGGGCCCATTGGAAAAATCGCCATAATTCGTATAAAATATGTGTGTATTGGTCCTCTCGATAATTGGTGTTTTTTTCTGGAATTCGAAGTCTGTATAACCTCACATAATTCTTGATTTATAGTTTATCACGGCTGTTCTAGTCTACATTTTTATTGGTGGCATTCTTGAAGGATATTAATTTGCTAAGATATAAAAGCTGTGATCCATTCGAATTGTTGTTTTCTCCAAAGTTATTGTTTGCAATATAAAACACTGTATAATATGTAAGTGACAAATAGAGCATATAAGGATTGGAAACCAGTAATAACAATGGTATGTATGTTCATATAAGTACGACTCTATATCATTGGTGCCAACGTGTTGCCATTGTGAAGCGGTGTACTCAAAAGGTCAGCCGTGTAAAAATTCGTTATAAATGGATTTGTTATATGATCAACACGCATTTCGAACCATAAGAAGAACATACGATATCGTTGACTTTAAAAATATAATCGGACAGCACTCTTCGATATCAAGGAAGCTTTGCTAGGATGGTAGTTGGAAAAAGATGTTTTATATAACCTCCGCTAATTAGTCAGGAATAATTGGATTTTGACCGCATACATAAGATATTCTTGAACAGCTGCCATATGTCATATATGATTTATTGGTTCTTTCAAGATTTTGGCACAACGTCGTTTAAGATGTTTGCTATTGCTTTTTGACCCTATTGCTATTTTACCCATTATATTGTTCCAAAGAGATAACTAATGACACAACTACACATAAAGGGAGTAGGTATTTCATGTTTGCTTACTCTCTGTCACGTCTATGCCCCACGAATTCGATTTACCATAGTCCCGGGAATTCCCGGGTTCCCGAGAATGAGAAATTTTCATTCCCGATTTCCCGGGAATGGAAAAAAGTCGGGAATTCCCAAACTCTACATACACCGTTTGAGATATTTATATACACTAAGTGGGTATCTGTAGGTTGATTTCAGAAGAAATAAATAATGGAAATTACATTTAAATAAATCGCTATATTGGCGATTTTATGCTTGTTTAAGTATAAGGAGTCGTGTAAAAAATTGGACATGAAATATTTTAGTGATTTTATAAAATGCCGTTAAATGTCAAAAGAATTGAATAATTGCGGCCAAAATTTTTTGAAAAATCTTACTGAGATGTTAATCTAATAAAATAAAAAAAAACAAGCATACAATTTACAGCTCAAATCAGTAGATATAATTTTTTTTAAATTTGGAAGTTGGGTGTGGACAACATTGGGCATTGTGGTAATAAAGTGGTTACATTAGTGGAAGTCGAAAATGCTGGTTAGTGGTATTCGATGAAATACAAATGGTCATTGGGACATTCGAGTTTAGGAAAAATGTTGTATTTATATTATTATTCGAAGATTGGACTTGAATTACAAGGAAATTTACACATTTTTTGATGAATATACTTATTACGTATTAGAAATTTGTAAGATATCAAGCGATTATCTGTTCAAATATCTATGATGATAATGGTATGTATTGGATGAAGGTCAATATTATCACGTTAAATTTGTTAAATTTTATAACCACAATGGCCCAATGTTGCCCACAGGCAACATTTGGTAACTCCCTAACCACGAGGAATTTTTAATTTTCTTCGCAGAGGACATATTTTTGCGACTACTAATCATAATAAATACAGTGCCGGTAAAAATAATAGCACAGCTGTGCTTATTTCCAATAACATTGTTATATTTCTCATATTATTAAAATTATTTTGTTGACACGTCGTTGAAACTTCGTAGTGAGGGTATACTCTTTGAGGAAAATAATATTTCCTGTATATTACTACCTGATGTAATTTTATAAGATAAGTAGTTCAGGTAAATCGAAAATTCTGCGGTAAAAATAATAGCACCGATCTTAGTTTCCATTAGTTAACTAGCGTTTTGAAGGGTTTATCAGTAAAACTTTTTTCTTTACAAGCTTGTATCGATAAAACATTTTAAAAAATTAATTTTAAACAGAAAAAAATTGACCAAAAATTTTAAGATTTGCCTAACAAACCACGGCACCTTTTAAATAAGGCATGTTTAAAAAAGGATGGTTTATGAAGTCAAATTATACACTAAATGTGAGCATATCCATTTTTAATCCGATGAGGGATATCCTTGGTCCCAAATTCAAAAAAAAAAAGCTTTAAGCACATGTCGAAAACCCTCAAAGAAATAAAATAATTGAAACTATTATTGGAAAAGGCGAGGGGAGATATATTTAAGATCAGCTATCTTGCTCCAATAAGGACATGGAAATAAAGTTTTGCATGGACAATTTTAGGGAACAGTCCATAGAACATATTTGCACCCGTGTGTTCCATGAAAGCGTCCAATCTTATCTTTACTGCATGGTACAACGAAAATAATAACTTTTATAAAATGTCAAGTAATCCTGCCTACGAATTAACTAAATAATATCTTCCGGAATGGGGCGGAAAAATTATTTTATTGTTCAGAGTAGGTTCTCATAACGACGACAGAAGACCCATAAATTCTGGTTATAACTTATTGGGCATGTGGGTTAGGTCGTTTTGCGCTGAGCGCCTCAATTCACAACCAGCAAATATGTTGTAAATCCGATGGCAAATCAGGTGCTGATATTACCCTATTCATTGCTATAGCAATATAGGCTTAAATTGTAAAAAAAAATATAACAGTATAAGAAACTGCTCACACAAAGAAAATCAGTTATTCTTTTAGTTGATATGATCAAAACGATTAATCAGTCAAAATCCATAAGATCTGAAGTTTCTCTGCCTACCGAATCCTCCCGTCCATAAATATCAACTCAAGCCGTCAATAAATCTACGACCTATATGTGGGTGGATTTACTAGGGCAAGAAAACGATCTGATATGAAACAAATACAACTTCCTTGGTCTCACGTTCTGGGCGCCAAATTATGTAATGAACCATTTATAAAATTCATAACCTTACCAAACAAATAACATTATTCTAACAATAGTAGATTAACGCTATCTCTTTAATTCAAATAATATATAAAAATTACAGACTTTTTTAAATTCCAGAGGCATAAATCTTCATAATTAGAAAAAAAAACTAGTAATAATACTAGATAACAAACGATGCTATGAATAGGAATGTGTGATCGAATAATTGTAGCGCACAGCTAAAATGTTCTGCAAGCAACCATCAATTAGGAAGTAGGGAAGTATGAAAGTGAGGAACACAAAAAAAACAAAATCGGAAGCAAAACAAACAAAATGTAATTATGTTCAGAAATCTCTCCTACAGGTGTGGGTGCCTTGGCACCTGAGGTCGAAGGTACTGCGACAAGTACACAGCCTAAGGGCAAATACAGGGAGGAAGAGACTGAGAAGCTAAGGGGAAGTTCATGCTCGACCCAGCCTTCAGATACAGGTAGCGACTCAGACTCCAAATCCGATAGCGAAAGCACCAATAATATAACCGTCATGGAAATCACAGATAAGGAGGAGGTCCACAGGATGGTAGACAAAGTGAGCGACAGCATTGCTAAGCTCACAACACACAAGAAGCAGCTGTCTGGGGCTCAACGATGCAAGTTCAGGAAGCAATGGGTAAGCAAAAAGGCTATATCACAGGATGCTCCCAAAGGGATCGTGAACACTACCTCCACTTCTTCGGAAGTGGAGGAGAGGATCAGATCCCCCAAAGAGCAGAACACTGTAAAGCCGACAAACGTTTCGAGTGCACGGCGTCAAAAACCACGCAAAGGAGACTGTTCCGAGAATCCTTTGGCAGAGGGCGACAAAGTCAGCTCGAACGTGAAGAGGATGTGCCCAGTCGCAGAATCGACTACAGTGTCTGGGGATTCTGCGAAGAAATCCCGGACCCGGCAGAAGAGGAAGAGGGCTGCGGAGACTGGTAGAGAGCCGCCATCTTACGCCAAGGTAGCCAAGAAACGGTACAGGGACGAACTATGCAGTGATCGATACCAATAGAGGTTCCGGAAAGCTACCCAAAGACCATCTTCCAGCAATTGAGGAAATGATCAACAATAAAATATTGGATCACATAATAATAATGGAGGTGATCCAATTCAAATTATCAGCAGCGGGTCAAAGGGGACGTGATGGTGTTCCAATTTGCCCAGCATGCAAACGTTATTACCGGAACAAATGTGGTACTCTCAGCGGTATACTGCCCCCCGAGGTACAACATCAACAGCAACCAATTCGTGAAATTTTTCTCAACTCGTGGTAGCAAATTTTTAGCCGCGGGCGGCTACAGCGCCAAACATACATATGGGAGTTCTGTGTTTATCACTCCCAAAGGAAGACAATTATTAAATGCTATAACGTCCGAAAAATTGCAAGTCGTTTCCAGTGGTCATCCAACCTATTGGCCCTCTGACCTCAATAAAATTCCTGATTTAATAGATTTTGCAATACTAAAGAATTTAAAGCTTGAACAAATAACAACATTCAAATCATTCGACTTGTCATCTGACCATTCTCCAACGATATTATCAATGAATATTACATCACAGTGCAATTCGTCCTAAACTTTAATTCACAAGCGCATAAACTGGCTGAATTAAAAAATACGTAAGTTTACATGTGGCAGAAGGTATGTCCTTGCGATCTGAGGAAGAAATTGACTCTGCAGTGGAAAGATTCACCAAGCACAGTGGATCCACCCATTGGCCAAAAATAAAAAGATGAATGTCAAAATTTTGGTACAACATCTGGCAATTCTGATAGCTATGACATGCACCTTTTTAAAAATATATTTGTTTTTGTTTCATTCGAACGCGATCTTCTTAAGAATAGCTTCAAAATTCGGAACATTTGACTAATATTTTTTGTTGTGAGTACAACCTATATTTTAAGTAAAAGTAAATATATTCAAAATATCGCGAAACTAATACGTATAGCAAAATATTATAGCGGATTTCGAAGGAGAAGATAATAGCTTAGTTTTCATTTAAAAATAGTGTTTTAGCGTATTGTGGAATTCTAGTTAGATGCATATTTTCTTAGAGTATTTTGTAATGCCAATTCGATCATATACTTAAATTTGATCTAAGGGTTTAGTCATGATACCCACCAGTGCCCACTTCGGGAATAATTTTCCAAAGTAGGTTATGGGCTTAAAACTATTCAGTATTAATATCAGCTGCCATCTAGTGCCAGACTATAAATGGTGGGTCGCTGACTAAAGCTGCCCTATAATAGGTTTTCTATGGATATATTGGCGTATAACTCTGTTATCTGACTATGTACATTAACATAATTGGTATCAGTGGCAAGATGAAGAAATCTTCTTCCAAATTTGTCTTACGTTGGCAGTACGTTCCTTCCAGGAAGAACGCTGTAAGATCTTTATTAAAAATTTTACCAATTTTCAGACAAAAATGTTATTTTATTTTAATCAGCAAAATTGGTTGGATTTTATGTTGTTTTGGAGATTGTTTTGTTTCCCTAAGCCTATTTTTGCATCATGAGATAATCGGGACCTTTGTTCATGTAATTTTGTATTAACAGCATAAAACAATTCTTACCGTATACCCCCTCCAGAGGGGAAGGGGGGAGAATGTTTCGCTCGTGGTTTCTTAAAACACTCTTCGCAGCAGCACAAAGCTGTAACCGCCGCATTGGCTTGATTTTTACACTCTAAATATTGTTGGCCACTTTCTCTATACAAGTGGATCCACTGTGCCATGGTAGTTATTAAAACAGTTACGGCAGCCCCGTCAAACCCTTCCAACTATCAAAATAATCGCAACACATCATCATTCCCTTTGGACATTCAAAGGCTTATAACGGAGAAAAGAAATGCTAGAAGACAGTGGCAACAACATAGATCTCCAGCTCTCAAAAAGAATTTTAAACATTACCAAAGAAGGGTGAATAATGATTTGAAAGCCTTCGAAGAACGAAACCTTAAGAACTACCCTGGAAAACTTAGATCCTACTGAAATATCTAATTACGGCTTGTGGGAAGCGACTAAAAATATGCAGGGTCCCATTCTACGTGAATCACCCATTCGTCTTCCAATTTTGCCCCAGCCCTTATCTTTCAGGGGTTGAAAGTATACCGTTATCTTTTACTTCAAATGAGCGATATTTTAGGTAATTCCGAAAAAAGTTTTGAGTGTTTTTTGGTAGTAACTCGCATATTTTGTATAAAAGTCCTTCATGCCATACCTTATAGAAGGCGATAAATATCTATAAATAGAGCCGTACAGTACTGCTTCTGTTCGAAAGCTTCTCTGATGTATGTGACAATGCGATGCACCTGCCGTATTGAGCAATGGGTTTTTCGAAAACCATATTGGTGATCGGGTTGATTCAAAAGGTTTTGATAATATCGACAGAAGACTTATTGGGCGGTAAGATTTTACTTGTGTTGGATCTTTCCTAGGTTTTAGTATCATAACTATTTGCAATTTCTTCCAGGAGAGTGGAAAATATTCTGTTCAAAATATACTATTGAATATGAATAAAATCGTTTTTACTGCCGAATATGGAAGTTCTTTAAGCATTTTGGAAGCAATTTTATCACTTCCTGGAGATTTTTTCGCCTTTAGGTCCTTATGGCCCTTTCAACATCCTTGATTTATAAAAGTATTGGGTTTATAATAAAATTATCTATCACAGGTTTGTTTATTTCTAATGAACCGCTGTTTGGAGTAAATAATTTCTAGATATGTAGCAAAGGTGTTCAGTTTTTCAAAAATACAAATGAACAAGTAAAAAAGTATCAGTCGGCTTTACCGACCGATATATACCCTCAGCCTGTATATATTGAAACAATTTTCCTAAAAACGTATGTATTTAGAGGGTTTTAAAAATTTTGGGAATTTGAACCGACAAAAATGTTCATTAGGATTAGAGATCAAAAGTTTTGCGGAGGAGATACTATAAGGAATGGATTTATATTGACCATTAAGTGGATCTCCAGCCACTACATATGGTGCCATAGCACAGTGGATGCGCCCATAGGACAAAAATGAAAAATGTTATGTCTACGTATAACACTTTTATGAGCGTTAAAGTGTTATAACTTACTTACATACTTAGTTGGCCCATTACAGAACATTTGTTCCATAGACCGAACTAAGAAAAGATCTCCATTCCTCTCTGTTTCTCGCTTGACTTTTTGGAGACTGTTGGTGTGTTATAAACACACCAAAATTTACTGTACTAACAATGTTTTGACAATTTATAACGGTATATTCTGATGGGAGAATCGTAAACTTATGTGTTCATTCTTAAAAATAGTGCGTTTAAAACGGAAAAAATAATGTGCTTTACAAATAAAACAAAAATATAAATGAAATCAAATATATATAACGATTTCTAAAATGGAAGTTGTTATTCAAGATATGAGCTTATTTTCTATATCATTTCATCTGTGCATAGTGATCCTTGTGTATTAATAATAACAGCCAACAAAATATGTTAAAATATGTAATATTTTGGTTTTTTGACAAACTTCCCATAAGCTTTTAACTAGTATCGCTACCGATCTCCGCCGCCTCATTAGCATTTTTCTCTAGATTTATGTGTCAAGGCTTAAAAAATGTATAAGTTAGCTACGGAAATTTGCGGGTGAACATGGTGTAACCAATTTTGTGACATAAACTCCAAATGAAGAATTTGGAAAAGGGCCCAAATCGAATCTTAGATAGAGTAAAGATGGTACATATCGGTCCACTCCTTCCGGTACCTCCCCCTTTAAAGTTCAAAAATATTCAATAAGATGTAACGCGCGATATCTCATAAACGGAGCAACCGATTTGGTCCAAACTTTGGATCTCGTAATATTTTGTCCAAACTTAGTTTAAACTCGAAACTAGGTCATATCGATCCACTTCTTAGGGTACCTACCTCACAAAAGTTCAAAATTTTTGTATAAGTGCAGTTTAAGGTCTGTCCGAGGATCCTTTGGAAATTTTTACCGAAGGTAGTCCTTGTTATCCTGTTTACAGCGATATCATGTTTTTCGTGGGCAAGTCCATGCTTCCTGGTATAATGGCTCTAAATTAAACAGTGATCGACTGAAATGAGTGGTGGGTGCAAAATCTATCGACAGCAATAACTCCCACAATAAGACCAACTTACAAAATGGAGTACATCCGTCCATTCCTTCAGGTACCTCCTCCGAAACATTGTAAACTTTAATAGAAATCCATATTTTTTCGGCAAGTTCATACGTCGAATAAGAGGGCACAGAATTTTGAAAACAATCTAAATACATAGTTTTCTCTGAAAAACAGATTTTCAAATCACACAGACTAAGGGTATATCTTGTTTTACATTGATTTTTTAATACAACATTAAGTGTTACTATTAATTTATATGTATTGATATGGTTTTAGCATCGAAATGATACTTAAGCATGCCCGATCATGCTCAAAATTTGTGATGATTCTTGCGTAGTGATAAATACACAGTCCCTAAAGTTTTAAGATGATATACCAATATTTAATATTTTTGTCGCACTGTCCTAAAGGCATGCATCCACTGTGCATAGGGGGTTTTTACACCCTTCGGGATGTTTGCTCAAGAAGTATGGACATGCCCCTGAAAAAAATTTTACCATCGTAATTGAGGCAGCGAATGCAAGTTGCTTTGACAAAAATCAAAGTGATTCGATAGCAGGTCTTAAAAAGGTATGGTCCAATTCGGTCACTCTCTTCAAGAGTTATCGTGCGCACAATTTTTTCGAACAGTTTTGAACTTTTGTGGGGGAGGTACCTGAAGGAGTGGACCGATATGGCTTATCTTCAAACTTAAACTATGTTTGGACAAAATATTACTACAGACAGACGGACAGACATTGCTCAATCGACTCCAAATTGTCTGAAACACATTTCGTCCAAACATACTTGGGGTCTAAAACCATTATTTCGATGAGGCACATTTTGCCCGTATGAAAATGTATATACCCTCGTTAGCATAAATGCTGAGGGTATAAAAACTGAACACCTTTGCTACATATCTAGAAATTATTTACTCCAAACAGCGGTTCATCAGAAATAAACAAACCTGTGATAGATAATTTTATTACAAACCCAATACTTTTATCAATCAAGGATGTTGAAAGGGCCATAAAGGACCTAAAGGCGAAAAAATCTCCAGGAAGTGATAAAATGGCTTCCAAAATGCTTAAAGAACTTCCATATTCGGCAGTAAAAACGATTTTATTCATATTCAATAGTATATTTTGAACTGAATATTTTTCACTCTCCTGGAAGAAATTACAAATAGTTTTGATACTAAAACCTGGGAAAGATCCAGCACAAGTAAAATCTTACCGCCCAATAAGTCTTCTGTCGATATTATCAAAACTGTTTGAATCAACCCGATCCCCAATATGGTTTTCGAAAAACCCATAGCTCAATACGGCAGGTGTATCGCATTGTCACTTACATCAGAGAATCTTTCGAACAGAAGCAGTACTGTACGGTTCTATTTATAGATATTTCTCGCCTTCTATAAGGTATGGCATGAAGGACTTTTATACAAAATATGCGAGTTACTACCAAAAACCACTCAAAACTTTTTCGAAATTACCTAAAATATCGCTCATTTGAAGTAAAAGATAACGGTATACTTTCAACCCTTAAAAGATAAAGGC
Source organism: Musca autumnalis (assembly GCF_047663935.1). Lineage (NCBI taxonomy): Eukaryota > Metazoa > Arthropoda > Insecta > Diptera > Muscidae > Musca > Musca autumnalis. The sequence continues at coordinate 61,457,549 of NW_027411866.1, read as the reverse complement.
TGGGGTTCCTCAGGGAAGCATACTTGGTCCCATACTTTGCGTTATATTCACATCGGATATGCCTACAACAAATTTCACACACACACACATCTACGTTCGCAGACGATACTGCATTCTTTAGTATACTAACGATATAACGTGGATATATCCACGCAGACTGCATAACTGCATCTCACCAGTTGCAATCGCATATAAGTTTTCTTGAAAATTGGCTGAACAAATTGAAAATAGGGGTAAATGTGCAAATGCACTCATATTACATTCATACTTAGAGGAGATTCATGCCCCAATTAAAATATTTAACGTGCAAGTACAACAAACAGAACATGCGAAATACCTTGGTATTCACTTAGATCGAAGGCTTCGTGGAAATTTCATATTGAATCTAAATTAACACAAATGAAGTTAAAATGCTCCCAAATCCAGAGGCTTATTGGGCAACGATCTACCCTCGACTTAAAATGCAAAATACTTTTATATTAAACAACAATAAAACCAATTTGGTAGTACGGAATCCAACTCCGGGGGACATCAAGTGCCTCAAATGTAAGTAAATTACAAACAAGACAATCGAATATTCTTCGTATGATTTCAGGAGCTCTATGTTACATAAGAAACTAAAATTTACATAAGGACCTCAACGTGCCAACAGTTGAAGAAGAAATCAAGATGTACTGCCAGTCCTATAAGCCCAAGCTACGCAATTCTGCGTGCACCGCCATGCGACCCAAATTTATTCGCCTTTTTAGCGGGTTCATCATCGCTCATTCTTATTATATGGTCTAGCCAACGCAATCGCTGCATCTCGATACATATAACTATATTGATGTCGTTGTATAGCAGATACAGCTCGTGGTTCATACGACGTCGATATTCACTGTCAACGCAGATTGGTCCGTAGATCTTTCGAAGAATTTTTCTCTCAAACACGCCAAGCACTGCCTTATCTGCTTGCGCAAATACCCAGGCTTCGGAACCATACATCAGCACGGGTAGTATCAGTATTTTGTAAAGCGTTATTTTTGTTTGACGAGTTGTGGCTTTCTTTTTGAAGTGCTTACTTAAGCCAAAGTAGCGTCTGTTGGCCAATACAATTCTTCTTTTTATTTCACAACTGATGTCGTTTGTTGTATTTACGTTGGTGCCGAGGTATACGTAGTCTTTTACTACCTCAAAATTATAGGAACCAACTTCAACAGTTGGTCCGATCTCAATGGACGCATAGCGCAGATTCTCCTTCGACCTTCATAAAGGCATCGGTTACTTCTTTTACTGATCGTCCCACGATGTCTATATCATCAGCATAAGCAAGTAACAACATGCGGCTATTGGTGTAGATTGTACTACTTTTTTTGACGTTTGCCTCTCGTATAACCTTTTCTAGCAGGATGTTGAAAACTCTTCGGAGAGGTTTTTTCCTATTTTAACTGAAGATCTTGTGTTAGTTAGAGTCATTTTACAAAGCCGAATGAGCTTTGCGGGTGGTAGGTGTCGATCTGCATCTCTTAAGATTTTAATACTTATTGTTATTGTTCAATGAAAGATTCAAAAATTGCAAAAATTGCAAAGCAAAATAAATACTAGTAGTACAGTACAAAAAGCTGGTTTCGGTCTCCCAAGTAAGTGCTGATGATAATTGTGATGAATTTGGGAATGATGTTACATATGATAAGGTTACTATTGACAACTTATCTAGGCTTCCTTTAAACGATGTCGCAATTACTGTTCCTTATGTTGGGGCCTTATGGTCGGTATTCCAAGATTTATTAACAGTTAAGGTGAGAACACAATTGATTTTTGTTGCTTATTTTTTCCGCCTCGCCTCAAAGCTCAAAAGTAAAATTGTACTGTTTCAATAGGACAGGCCACAACGAAGCGAGGCTTCAGGCCACAAAGTTCAAAATGATTGAACTTTTGAATTCTTCGCCTGGCTTCATTTTTGACAATTCGTTTCGACATTCAATTTGATATAAACACGTGTTCAATCTGAAAAATAGAATTTGGATGTAATTTTTATTTTCGGTACTAATTATTTACAAACAATTCATATTAAAAAAATAATTTTTTTGATATATTGAAATAATTATGTTTATAGTGCCCATGAATTTTACGATTCGATGTGTGATACCAAGAAATAAGCGGGTAGTTAAGAGATAGCTAAGCAGGAAAGTTAAGCTATGAGCTGACTGTGTTCTCACCTTTAGTGTAATATTTTCGACATACATGGATTGGTATGCACCAGATGAGCTATTTCTTTCAATGCAAAAAAATATAATGAAGTCGGTCTTTCCTCTTAAACAAAGTTGTGTCTCGCTTCGCAATCGGGTATCTCAATTAGGGTGATGTTTCGTTATGGAAGGTTGGGGATAACCAAGGTTAGATGACTTTGTTATGTTCGGACATACATATAATTGAGGTAGAACTTTAGGGTTCCAGGCCAAAGATGTAACACTGACATGTTCTTCGAGGGATGTCAGAATCTTACATTTAGTTGGAATTAATGAGCGTAGTACTTGCTGTGCGAAGTGTTAGATTTTCTGGCGTATTACAATTTTGTCCAGAAGAAATATATGATGAAGTTCTTTCCTTTTTGGAGACGATGGATATACGTATGACAGTAAAGTAATTTTTCCAAAGAAAACTGTGAAGTTATGGATTGATAGACACGTTTCTGTTAGCAATTTCGATATTATATTGGGGTTGCTTGAAATTGACACGTGTACAGATAACATGCAACGGTGGCTGGAACCAGCCCTATTAATATTTTCCCAAATAACTTTATAGGAAACTGTGGTCTCACGTATATGAAATGGGGCAAGTAACACGCGGATTCATGATGAAGAAGTTAAGAATTCTGAAGAGAGAAAAAAATTCACGATATGCCCGTTCATAGGGTTTTTGTTCACTTGTAATTCATTACCTGATTAAATTTCGTAGTGGAAATACGAGTCATTTGTCCCCCTTCCTTTCTACGAGTAAATTTTTCAATATTACATCATATTACAATCGATAGCTTTTTTCCATCGTAGATTGTAGTATGTCTTTCATATCGAAATATTTTATTTTAAGTGGATTGTGGTTAAGAACGCTAAGACGTCAGCAACATTTTCTGTTGTTTGGCGACGACCCAGGTTCAAATCCTTGCCGGGCTCAGCAAAATTTTTATTTTTTTAGTTTTTTGCGTTTTTAGGTACAAAGACCATTATTTGTGAGATTTTTAATTTATTTAGTTATTAATGCCAACTTTGTATTTACCACTAGTTTATGTAATAAATAAATAATTAATTATTAATCGAGCTATAGACCTAAGGAGATTATATTGGAAATTTATATTTAGCAAAGTCCTACCTACGCACATCAACCGAAATGCGACGATTGTTTTGTTAACTGGTTGGGTTAGCATCATCAGGCATATTAGATGTTGTCGTTACTAGACAATTTTCGTCATTTGGAGCCCCTATTTATACTTACAATATTGCAAATTTACATTTGTGAATTTTTAATTGAAGTTTTTTTATTTCCAAAGACGAGCCATGACATCATATTTCTTCAATATTACATCATTGCATCTGAAAATTTTGTAGATATGTCGTATATCTCAAAAAAGTACACCATTTTCAGAAGTCTTTCGTATTATTTTATATTCAATTCGTAAAATTTATTTGTGATTCGAGAATTCCATTTGTAATTCAGGAATTCTATTTGAAATTCAAATTTTAATTGTAATTGGAACATTTTATTTGTAATTTGAATTATTCTATTTATAATTCGAATTAGTTCATTTGTGAATAGAAATTTTTCATTTGTAATTCGAATTATTCCTTTTGAAATTTGTATTATTCCGAATTACAATTGAAATGTTATGAATAACAATTGAAATGTTTCGAATTTCAAATATAATTCTCCAATTATAATTGAAATTATTCAAATTACTTCTGAAAATGGTGTAGATATTTAGTATGCTATGTCAGACTATCGAAGGGTAAGTGGTGTTGTTTATCAAAAGACCAACAAAATACCTAGTTCGTTAGTTATTATCCTTACAAGCGGGAACAAAAATTGTTGGTTTGCTTATTTCGCTTTCGTTATTGCAAAATTTAGAAAAACCAAATTTAAAAATTCTTTTGTTATAATTTAATGTTGTAATAAAATGACAGGAATTCTCAAAATATATACAAATGTTTAACATTTGCCAACGTTTTTACATGCGTTTCAAAGGAGGACAATTTCAATGATTCTAATTTAAAGATTTTAAAGTTGGATGTTGTCTTGTTTATGAAAAAAATGTAAACGTTTGTGTGCATGATATTACCTCGTATAATTATGCCATGATGGGAACATTGGTTGCGTTTTTATACCCTACACCACTATGTGGAAAGGGTATTATAAGTTTGTTTTGGTAAAAATTCATGTAACACCGCGAAATATTAGTCGGAGACCCCCAATGTGGTACGAGCCCTAACCACTATTAATTCGTACATCTGGTATTTTTCACTATTTAACATGAAACTTAATTAACGTCAAATAGATGTCTAAAGAGAATAGATTTTCATGAATCTCTGTAGGATTCATTTTTCAGCCACAATAATGAATTGGTAAACTTTTTTCCATCGATTGGAAAATAATTGTGGCCTGTAGAGCGATTTTCGGAAAATTCGTTTTTGGTCCCCATACAAACTTCTATTAAAAATAAAGAGCGGCCAGAGAGCACGGGTTATCGTTAACCGATCGTCATAAATTTTTGTAGAGATCATTTTTTAGTCACAACAATGAACTGCTAAAGTTTTTTCATCGATTGGACCATAATTGCGGCCTTTACAGAATTTTCGTGAAAATACACCTTTGACCCCATACAAATTACTATGGAAACAAAGATCGCTCGGTAGATACGGGTTAACGTTAACCAATTCCCGTAAAACTTCATATATAAGGTTTTTGGATCAAATCGAAACAAATTTAGGAGGTAGGAGCTCAAAATAATTTTTTTTTATGGGTCGCCCTAATATACATACTTTAATAACACATTGTTGAAATATGCTCTGTGTACGAATTAATAGTGGTTAGGGCTCGTATACCAATCTTCATATCTGTCTGTCCGTTATAAATTGTAATCAAACCGCAGGCCGCAATTATGGACCGATCGTCACGAAATTTTGTATGGAGATCAGGTTCAGACATGAATAGATGCCTATTCATATTGGTGATGATCGTGAAACATTAAGCAGGTGAAATTGGCCAATAACATAATTTTTATCCAATTTTGTAGCAGCTCTGTTAGTTGAAATAATAGTCCGATCAACGCGAAATTTTAAATAAGAAGACAGTATATGACAAAGAAGAATCTTGCAATTTGAGGTGGCGATCAGATAATATTTAGAGGGTTAAATGGACCAAAATTTTTGTGTGAAAATTGTGAACATTTTTAATATACAGCTTATATCCTTATATTCCTGAAAAAGACATTCCAGGCAAGTAAGCTAGGCTTGGAAGAGGAACGCTTGACCAGAGTTACAGCCTAATATACCAAGTTTTTTATTTGTAGTGTAATCATAAACACGGTAGAGGTCGCAATTATAGCTCAATAATCACGAAATTTTGCACGAGGTCAGAGATTAAGGTAGAAGAAGATGCCTACAATTTTGAATGATGATCTGATATTATTTAGCGGGTGAAATTGGCGATTACTGTTTTATGAAAAATAAAAAATAAAATTTTTCTATATTTTATTTCCTGGATTGCATAGTGGTGTAGGGTATCACATGGTCGGCCCCGTCCGACTATAGCCTTGGCTTACTTGTTTTTTTTTTTTTTGGAAAGCTGTTACATTTTTGCTGGCTTTATCGCATTGCTGTTACTTTAATATTTTAGAACAAATAATTCATTATAAATAAAGTTTTAGAACCATTTTCAGTTATTTTAAAACATGTGCGATTTTAATCTCCAAATAACTTACATATATCGCTACGTCTTTATAAAGTAACAGCTGTCGTTGAAGTTCTTCAAATAAACTCGCAACAAAAGTTTTGGAATTTTGCTGGCGAGGAAAATAAACGAATCCCATTAGAGTATATGCAGATTGTTGGCAAACTATCAGAAACAAGTGCAAGAAAATGAGTAAAGATTCTTAAAAGAAGATTTGCTGAAAATAGTCCCAATTGATAAAAATATACATTGCATTCATAAAAATGTACATTACCACAGGCAAACCTTGAACATTATTTTCTGCAAATTTCACGAAGAAAGCGGGCGTGGTCGGGTCTTTAGTTCGCAATGAATAAATAATTATTAAATTTTCAAGCCGTTCAAAACGCCCTATTTTCACCAGGCGCCATCCCTGAATAATTCAGGCGCCATGCCTGGACATTACACTGTACAACAAAACTGAACTTTTTTTAAAATTACAAGAAACCCCGCACAGATTATGAAAGAGGACCGAGAAAAAGAAGACACGTGTATCGGCGTTTTGAAAGTTTACGTCGGGAAGTAACCTGAATAGGCGTGGCAAGTTCCGCCCATTTCTACAGGTTTTGAAATATTCGACATCAGATTCCTTGGAATCCTTGCATTTTAGGTATAAAGTGTCTTTGGCAATATTACTGACAACAATGCGGGGTGTCTTTTTATGAAAAAATTAACCCTCATGCGAGTCACTAAAAAGGTCTTTTTGGTCCATTTTTTTCAAAAATGTTTAAAAACTCCTTTAAAATGAGATCGTATCAAATCAAAATATTCCACAAAATTATTTGTCATAAATTTTACTATAGGTCCCCGAATACACCAAAACTCTAAATCGTACCTAAACGCCAGGAATCTGCCAAAAGTAAAATCACGTTTTAGGGTTAATGTTGTACTTTATCTGAGTTTATTACGTTTTGTCCCACAAAACTTCATTCTAGATAGAAGACGTCAAAGACAAAAATATTCTCCATCAAATTTCAATACAAGTCGCCAAATAAATGAAATATGTATTTACAATATATATCAAGAAAATATATACATCAAATTTGCCAACAAAACACCCAAATATTTTTTGAATAAATTTGTTTTGTTCTTTTTTCGGGTTGACGCATGAAAGTAACATAAAATTAAGTTTTAGACGAAAGTTGTTAAAAGAAGAAATATTCTACACAAAATTTCGCTATAAATCCCAGAACAAACTATATATCTAAGTAAAATACTTTGTTAAGAAAATTACGTTACAAAATTAGATATTATAGGTAGAAATTATTTGCTAACCTTTAAGAATCTTAATTGAAATTTATTACATTCTTAGTCAAAATCTCCTAAAGTACTTCACTTTTTGGGGATTGTGTCAAAAGAAGAAATGTTCCAAATCAAATTTCATTCAATTTTGTCAGAGCAGGAGTAGCTGCCATCATTATAGTATTTAGGACCATGCCAAAATCATGGATGTTAGGACCCGTATGTAAGATATACGTTCACTGGAGTATAGCCGTAGACTATCCCCGCATTTTCACATACAATATCAGGAACCTATGACTTATCCTGATGACGTTATTTTAGTTTATAGTACTAAAATACGTAATTCTTCAAAGTCCGATCTGGGTTATCAATATTTTCCCTATATATATATATATTCACCATAGATATTTCAAAAACAGTTTGGATCGAGCCCGCATAATCTTCTGAAAGAATTGTGAATAAAAACGGTAGAATATGGTCCTAAATCATATATGAAAAGCGGAAGCTTCTGGAGATGTTGAATATTATAGCTACTAATTTCTTTTGTTCAGAGACTCATAATGAAATTTGATTTGGAACATTTCTTCTTTTGACACAATCCCCAAAAAGTGAAGTACTTTAGGAGATTTTGACTAAGAATGGAATAAATTTCAATTACGATTCTTAAAGGTTAGCAAATAATTTCTACCTATAATATCTAATTTTGTAACGTAATTTTCTTAACAAAGTATTTTACTTAGATATATAGTTTGTTCTGGGATTTGTAGTGAAATTTTGTGTAGAATATTTCTTCTTTTAACAACTTTCGTCTAAAACTAAATTTTATGTTACTTTCATGCGTCAACCCGAAAAAAGAACAAAACAAATTTATTCAAAAAATATTTGGGTGTTTTGTTGGCAAATTTGATGTATATATTTTCTTGATATATATTGTAAATACATATTTCATTTATTTGGCGACTTATATTGATTATATTGAATTTGATGGAGAACATTTTTGTCTTTGACGTCTTCTATCTAGAATGAAGTTTTGTGGGACAAAACGTAATAAACTCAGATAAAGTACAACATTAACCATAAAACGTGATTTTACTTTTGGCAGATTCCTGGCGTTTAGGTACGATTTAGAGTTTTGGTGTATTCGGGGACCTATAGTAAAATTTTATAACAAATAATTTTGTGGAATATTTTGATTTGATACGATCTCATTTTAAAGGAGTTTTTAAACATTTTTGAAAAAATGGACCAAAAAGACCCCTTTAGTGACTCGCATGAGGGTTAATTTTTTAATAAAAAGATACCCCGCATTGTTGTCAGTAATATTGCCAACTTTATACCTAAAATGCAAGGATTCCAAGGAATCTGATGTCGAATATTTCAAAACCTGTAGAAATGGGCGAAACTTGCCACGCCTATTTAGGTTACTTCTCTACGACAACTTTCAAAACGCCGGTACACGTGTCTTCTTTTTTCGGTCCTCTTTCATAATCTGGCCGAATTATCTTGTAATTATTTTTTGTGTTGTACAGTGTTATCAGGAAAATAGATTTAACTCATTTTGTATATATGGTAAAAACCAAAAAAGTTTTACAATCGGCGAATCCGAGTTTCTCCCTTTAAGAATTGAGTAAAGAATGAGTAAATTTCCATAAAATGGAGTGTTTAAGGAGGGGTCTCATAATATTGACCATTAAAAATAATTTACATGAAAGCTGTGTTGGCTTCAATGTATAGAAATTGGTAAAAATAGGCTGAAGCCAGTCAACAAGTTTTTTATGTTGCTTTCCGTTTTCTGACTTAACTTTACATTTCATGAACCTATGTCCAAAAGAAGAATCAAAGAATATTACATGGGCAACATGATACTAGTGTTAGTGTATGATTTTTCGATATATCCACCACATCTACCTAAAATTAATGCTGGCGCTTTTTGCATTTTTTTAATAATCCAATATTCAAAGCAGATAATAGGATTACAGAACCTGTGATTTTGCGTCGTTTAATTAAACTTGGAGTGCAGCGGCATACATTTTCTTAAAAAACCTATTATTTGCGTGTAAAATTTACGGTGTACAGAAATAAGGCCGCATAAAATAACAACCCAAATTAAAAATGTAAATAGGCCCCAAACGAAAAACGGAAAACAACAACAAAGCGTTTGGGGCCTATTTTCGTCTTTCTGGGACCTTTTTTCATTCAGATGTTGGGGCCTACTTGTCTTCACAACAAGTAAATCGAAATTTTGAAAATCAAATTGCATTTTTAATTGGGGCCTTTTTGCACATGTTTAAGGTCCGAATGCAATCCAGTGTTTAACAGAAACAACAATAACAGGGGATTTCAACTCGAATGTGCTGAAAGAGAGTCACCTTTTAGATGCCTTTTCATCAATTGGACTATCTAATATCAATTCCGATACACCTACGCATTACTCATCATCTACAAATACACTTTTGGATCTTTTTCTCGTTGATAATATAAATAAAGTCCTTCTATATGATCAACTGTCTGCACCGTGTTTTTCTAAACACGACTTGATTTTTTATCATACGATGCCAAAAATGATGCAAATGCCCCCCCTGAAACTTTCTACGACTTTCGAAGAATCAACTATAGTTACCTCGAATCAGAATGTGATCGAATTAACTGGAATGCCGTTTACTATAAAACAGACGCTAATGACCAGTTACAATTTTTAAATGAAAACGTATCAAATCTATTGATTGTTCCACTACGCACAACTCGTAGACAGATATACTTCATGAAGAGTTTCGCATGAATCGAAAAAATGCAAATAAAGCCATACGTATAGCCAAGGCCAAATATTACGAGAATAAATTTGGTTCTGCAGCCAGCTCAAAAAGTAAGTGGAATACAATCAAAGAAATTGGCAATTGGTAAAAAGGTTGATACCCCAATTACTGGAAATCCGAATGAGCTTAATGAAAACTTTCTGAAATTACCAATAATTGACTCGCATTTGTCTTCTGGTACAACTTCTCCAACCCTACATCGTTTAACATCCACGCTACCAATAGATAGTGCATTTGAGTTTAGATGTGTTTCATTGGCTGATGTGTCACATGCTTGTTTTGCTATCCGATCTAACGCTGCTGGTATAGATCACGTGCATCCGAAATTTTTAAAGATTCTACTACCGAAGATACTCAACCAACTCACGCATATTTTCAACACCATACTTACCAAGAGCCTTTACCCAAGTGTCTGGAAACACGCCAAAATAATACCCGTATCGAAAGGAAAATCCACGGATTGTTATCGACCAATCGACACTTATCTTTCGAAAGTGTTTGAAAAACTTATGCACATTCAAATCAGCGAATTCCTTAACTTTCACAAACTCCTGTCAGAAAAACAGTCAGGTTTCCGGCCTAAACATAGCTGCATTAGATGTCACAGACAATATAAGAAGCAAGACGGACAGTAATCAAATATCATTTCTTGTTCTATTAGACCATTCAAAGGCATTTGATTGTGTGGATCACGACATATTGAGTGCTAAACTTCGTGAGCAATTCAATTTCTCCACTACAGCCGTCAAATTGCTCTATACTTATCTCACCCAGCGAATACAATCAGTAGTACTAAAAAATGTAATTTCATCGCCACTAGCAGTCCACAGAGGTGTTCCTCAAGGTTCCGTCCTTACTTACTTACTTAGTTGGCCCATTACAGAACATTTGTTCCATAGACCGAACTAAGAAAAGATCTCCATTCCTCTTTGTTTTTCGCTAGACTTTTTGGAATACCGCGCCTTTCCATTTCTTCATCCACTTGTTTGCTCCATCGAAGCTTAGGCCTGCCGATTCTGCGTGCACCGCCATGGGGCATGTATTCATACGCCTTTTTAGCGGGTTCATCATCGCTCATTCTCATGATATGGCCTAGCCAACGCAATCGTTGCATCTCGATACGTTTAACTATATTCATGTCTTTGTATAGCTTATATAGCTCGTGGTTCATACGACGTCGATATTCACCGTCAACGCAAATCGGCCCGTAGATCTTTCGAAGAATTTTCCTCTCAAACACACCAAGCACTGCCTTATCTGCTTGCGCAAGTACCCATGCTTCGGAGCCATACATTAGCACGGGTAGTATCAGCGTTTTGTATAGTGTTATTTTTGTTTGACGAGATGTGGCTTTGTTTTTAAATTGCTTACTTAAACCATAGTAGCATCTGTTGGCCAATACAATTCTTCTTCTTATTTCACAACTGATGTCGTTTGTTGTGTTTATGGCAGTGCCGAGGTAGACGAAGTCTTTAACTACCTCAAAATTATAGGTACCAACTTCCACAGTTGGTCCGAGCTCTATGGACGCTTTGCGCGTCGACACCATCAATTTGGTCTTTTCGCCGTTTACCGCCAGACCCACTTTCGCAGATTCTGCTTTGACCTTCCTAAAGGTATCAGTTATTTCCTTTACTGATCGTCCCATGATGTCTATGTCATCAGCATAGGCAAGTAACATGTGGCTATTGGTGTAAATTGTGCCATTTCGTTTGACATTTGCATCTCGTATTACCTTTTCCAGCAAAATGTTGAATAGGTCACACGAAAGGCTGTCTCCTTGTCTGAAACCTCTTTTGGTACAAAATTCTTCGGAGAGGTTCTTTCCAATTTTAACTGAGGACCTAGTATCAGTTAAAGTCATCTTACAAAGCCGGATGAGCTTTGCGGGGATACCAAATTCAGACATTGCGTGGAATACCTTTGATCGGAGGGGACTGTCGAATGCTGCTTTATAATCGACAAAAAGGTGAAATATGTCGATCTGCATCTCTTGGGTTTTCTCTAGGATTTGCCGCAGGGTAAATATCTGGTCAATGGTGGACTTGCCAGGTCTAAAGCCACATTGGTATGGTCCAATTATTTCGTTGACCATTGGCTTTAGTCCTTCGCACAATATCCCTGAGACTATCTTATAGGCAATAGGGAGAAGACTTATGCCCCTATAGTTTGAGCATACAGTCTTATCTCCTTTCTTGTGGACGGGACATAGGATGCTCAGGTTCCAATCGTAGGGTACGCGTTCTTCCTGCCAGATGGTGCTAACTAGCTGATGCATACACCTTATCAGCGCGTCGCCTCCGGTTTTAAACAGCTCGGCTGGTAAGCCATCGGCTCCTGCTGCTTTATTATTCTTCCGCCGGTTGATTGCTGTTTTTACCTCATCTTGGCCTGGCGGTATACGTTCTATACCATCTTCTGGGATTGGATCTGTGGTATCATCGTCTTCGCTACTATTGGATACCAGCAGATTGGAGAAATGTTCCTTCCATATCCTGAGCTCGCTATATGTATCTGCTACCAGATTACCTTGCTGGTCTCTACAGGAGGATGTGCCTGTACCAAAGCCATCTGTTTGATGTTTCACTCTTTGGTAGATTTTTCGGACTTCATTCTGGCTCCTGTACATCTCGATTTTTTCACACTCCCGCTTTTCCATTTCTCTCTTTTTCTTGCGGAAAAGACGTTTCTCCTCTCTCCTTTTCTCCCTGTATCTCTCTCGTGCGCTACGCGTTGCTACTGATTGCAAAGTAGCTCTCTATGCTGCATTTTTCTCTTCGGTAGCAGCACGACACTCCTGGTCATACCATGAATTCCTTTGTGGAGGTCTCTGGAATCCAAGTATGGATTTTGCGGCTGTTTGCATGGAGTGGGCAATATGTTGCCATTGTGTTGTTATGTTATCGGGACAAGGAGTGCTCGCGTTAAGCAATTGGGCTAGTTGAGTGGAATATGCTGTGGCTATCTGTTGTGTTTGCAGCCTATCGATGTCCAACTTCCGCGTTGAGTCTGTTCGTGCTTTATTTGCAACGTTTAGACGGGTACGTACCTTTGCTGCAACAAGGTAGTAGTCCGAATCAATGTTTGCGCCTCGGAACGATCGTACATCCAACACGCTGGATGAATGTCTTCCATCTATTACAACATGATCAATTTGCCCTTATGAATATCGAGATAATTAAATCTGGTACTGCTAACTACCATGTTTTTTGCAGCTGCAAAGTCTATCAGCCTCATACCATTGTCAGTTGTTTCACTGTGGAGACTGAATTTCCCGACTGTTGGGCCAAAGATATTCTCCTTTCCAATTTTGGCATTAAAATCGCCTAGAATGATTTTAATGTCATGGGCAGGGCAACGGTCATATGTTTCTTCTAAGCGCTCGTAAAATATATTTTTGGTCTGTTCGTCCTTTTCTTCAGTGGGAGCATGAGCACAAATAAAGCTGATGTTGAAGAATTTAGCTTTTATTCGAATTGCAGCAAGTCTTTCATTCACTGGGGTGAAGCTGGATACCAGATGTTTTAGTCTCCGACTAACTACGAATCCGCAACCAAACTCATGCTTTACGTCATGGCAGCTATAATACAGTGCGTCACCTTTAGGTGTTGTTGTGACGCCTTCCCCAATCCATCGTATTTCCTGTATGGTAGTAATATTGGCCTTGTACTTTTCAAGTACGTCTGCCAATGCGAAGACTGCACCTTCTCTATAAAGAGTGCGAACATTCCAGGTGCAAATTCGCAGATCATGGTCCTTAAAACGTTTGCGGGGTTCGTCAACTTTAGAGGGGTTTGTTTTTCTTTTCTTTCGTTTTTTCATAGTAGGATGTTTTTCTAGGGGAGGGTTACTAACCCGACGCCCAAACCCAAGTTTTTAACGTTCTTATGGGTGAACGCGCGCACATGTTAGCTCACTACCTTTAACGGGTGTTAAAGGCAGTTCCCCAGGTGACACCACGGGGAGGTCAGTGTCCACTTGAGATGAAAGAGGGACCAAGATAAATCCTGGGCTTTGCCATGTTAAAGCCGGTCAAGACCGTTGCTTGGTATCATTCATCCCTTCCGTCCTAGGTCCTCTTATATTCTCTATGTACATAAACGACCTCCCACTGCAACTACAACATTCTCGCATCCACATGTACGCTGACGATGTTCAGATTTACCACGATTGTACTATCCGATCATTGTCCGATGGTATTTGCATGCTGAATAACGACTTGCAGAGAATATACAGATGGGCGTCGGCTAACAAACTACACCTGAACCCAAACAAATCAAAGTGTATTATTATCACCTCTCAAGCGATCATCATGTTCTAATTGGCAATCAACACATAGAGATAGTTGATAAAGCTAAAAATCTTGGCATCATTTTCAACAGTCGCCTTACTTGGAGTGATCATGTTAACAGTACAACCGGTAAAATTTTTGGTATGCTACACACTTTGTACCAATCTCAATTCTATACACCAGTGCATATTCGAATACTACTCGCAAAAACGTATTTGATGCCTACTTTACTGTATGGATGCGAACTATTTGCAAGATGTGATAGCAGAAGTGAAAAAAGATTACAAGTAGCATATAATGCAATAATAAGATACGTCTATGGAATCAAAAGGTATCAAAGCTGTTCAACACACTCAAAACTACTATATGGAGTTACGTTTCAAAACTTGCTGAAAATAAAAGTATTAATTTTCTTGCACCGCATTATTTATACAATGGAGCCTGGTTATCTGTATGATAAGCTTCAATTTGGAAGATCCGATCGAGGTATTCTACTCACACCTAACCGATTCAGATATTTACCCTCAGAATGGCATTTTTTTATCAACTCGATTCGACTTTGAAACTCGTTACTTAACGCTATTCAAATCACAGACAACGCAATATCATTCAAACGCAACCTTTTGCACACCAATACTCACCCTATATCCAAAAAATACAGATTCCAGCACTGTTCCTACACCCAACAACAAATTGAGTATGTACCATTAAGTACATTTCGTATACTTATGGTACGTATTTCGACGACATATCTCAACCCTACACTGACATTAATACAAAATAAAACAAGTAAAAAAGCATTAAGTTCGGCCGGGCCGAACTTTTCATACCCTCCACCATAAAATATTCTGAACTAAAATGGAATAATTAGTTTTCATTCCTGTTCCCAACTTTAAGTGGGTACGTTAAAATGTCAGATAATGTACATAAAATGCTTCATTCGGGAGACCCTTTTTTATGGTGCCTATATCTAACTATGTATGTTGACAATTTTTGGTGGGCTAGAAATTGGGAGGTACCGTTATATAGGTGTTATAATAAAACATGGGCCTATGTTGACAGTTTTTGAGCCTTTAATGTCAAATAACTCCTAATTCTGTTAAAAATTTTAGCCAGAATCCTCAAAATACCGAAAATCGGTAATATTATAACTAATTCGGTCTAGAAATGTGACTTAAAACGTCAAAATACCTGAAATCGGGCGGTAACGTTATATGGGGGCTATTCCAAAACATGGACCTATGTCCACTAGTTATATAAGTTTATTGACACTTAAGAACCCTAAATGTCAATTTATAGCTAAATCGGTCTGAAAATGTAGATAAAAACGTCGAAATACCGTAAATCGGGGGGTACCGTTCTATGGGGGCTATACCAAAACGTGGACCTATCTCCACAACTTTTGTTATATAAGTTTATTGACATTTAAGAACCCTAAATGTCAAATTATAGCTACGTCGGTCCGAAAATTTAGCTAAAAACGTCAAAATACCGTAAATCGGGGGGTACCGTTATATGGGGGCTATACCAAAACGTGGACTTATGTCCACAACTTTTGTTATATAAGTTTATTGATACGTAAGAACCCTAAATGTCAATTTATAGCTAAATCAGTCTGAAAATGTAGCTAAAAACGTCAAAATACCGTAAATCGGGGGGTACCGTTATATGGGGGCTATACCAAAACGTGGACCTATGTCCACAAGTTTTGTATATAAGTTTATTGACATTTAGAACTTTAAATGTCAAATTATAGCTACATCGGTCTGAAAATGTAGCTAAAAACGTCCAAATACCGTAAATCGGGGGTTTTATGGGGGCTATACCAAAACGTGGACCTATGTCCACAACTTTTGTTATATAAGTTTATTGATACTTAAGAACCCTAAATGTCAAATTATAGCTAAATCGGTCTGAAAAAAATATTCCAGCTGTATCCGTTCGTGCAATTCCAAATTGTACCAAACTTAGAACCATTTCGTATTCTTCGTACCCATATGTAAGATTTTCGAAAACTACCTCAATCCTTCACTTTGACAGTAATCTTAATTCCGAATTTCAGGACTCCAGTCATATCCGTTAAACCAAATCCAATTTGTACCAAATTTAGAACAATTTCTTTCGTACCCAAATGTACGAATTTTCCTTCTTCAATTCAACAGGCCTACAATAATCATAATTTCAAATTGCAGGATTCTACCGCTATCCGTTCACCTAAATCCATATTGTACCAAATGTATTACTTTTCGTAACTATAAGTACGATTTTTCAAAACTACCTGAATCCTTCCCTTCGACTGTAATCGTAATTCCATAATTTCAGGATTCCAGCTGTTCACCCAAATCCAAATTGTATGACTTTCCAAAACTATCTGAATCCTACACTTCTACAGTAATATTCCGAAATATTGGAATAAAAATAAAAATTTAAAACTAAATATAAACAACGTTTTTTCACTGACCTTTAGACGAAATATACATCAAATATAAATTACCATATAACAGATCAACAATAAATAACAACATTAATTCCAAATTTCAGGATTCCACCTCTATCCGTTAGCCCAAATCCTAATTGTACCAAATTTAGTACCATTTAGTACCCATAAATACAAATCTCCAAAACTACCTCAATCGTACACTTCAACAATAATCTCAATTCCAAACTTCAGACTTCCAATTCCCCATTGTACCAAATTTAGCACTTTTCGTACACATAAGTACGAATTTCCGAAACTACTTAATCTTACACTGCAACAGTAATCTCAATTCCAAATTTCGGGATTGCAGCTCTATCCATTCACCAAAATCCCCATTGTCCAAAATTTAGTAACATTTAGAACTTTTCGTTCCCATAAGTACGAATTTCCAAAACTACCTCAATCCTACACTCCAACAGAAATCTCAGGATTCCAGCTCTATCCGTTTACCTAAATCTCTAAAACTACTTTAGTCCTAGTAATATCAATTCCAAATTTAAGGATTCCGGATCTATCCGTTTACCCTAATCCAAATTGTACTAAATTTATTACCATTTAGTACTTTTCGTACACTCATAGTATATAAAAACCCTTTCCCCACCCTCAGTCCAAATTTGAGGAATCAAGCTTTATCCGTTCACCCAAAACCAAATTGTACTAAATTCAGTACCATTTAGTACTGTTCGTACACATAAGTACGAATTTCGAAACCTAACTCAATGCTCCACTCCAACAGTAATCTTAATTTCAAATTTCAGGATTCCAGCTCAATCCGTTCTTCCAAATGCAAATTGTACCAAATTTAGCACCATTTTGTACTCTTTGTTCCCATAAGCACGAATTTCCAAAACTACCATTCATTCATTCCCATTCTCAGCAGTAATCAAATTTCAGGATTCCAGTGCTTTATGTTAACCCAAATCTCAACTGTACCAAATTTAGTACCGTTTAGTACTTTTCGTACTCATAAGTACGAATTTCCAAAACTACCTCAATCCTACACACCAACAGTAATCTTTATTCCAAATTTCAGGATTCCAGCTCCATCCATTTTACGAAATCAGAATTGTACCAAATTTAGTACCATTTAGTACGTTTCGTACACATAAACACGAATTTCCAAAACCACCTCAATTCTACTCTCCAACAGTAATCTTAATTCCAAATTTCAGAATTCCAACTCATCCTGTTCGTCCAAACCCAAATTGTACCAAATTTAGTACTTTTACCACCCATAAGTACGAATTTCCAAACTTATCTCAATCTTACACTCCAACAGTAATCTTAATTCAAAAATTGAAGATTCCAGCTCTTTTCTTTACCCAAATCCCCATTGTACCAAATTTAGTACCATTTAGTACTTTTCATACACATAAGTACGAATTTTAAAAATTCCTCTATCCTGCACTCCGACAGTAATCCTAATTCTAAATTTTAGGATTCCAGCTCCATCCGTTCCCCCAAATCAAAATTGTACCTTATTTGGTACTATTTAGTACCTTTCGTACGCATATGTACGAATTTCGAAAACTGCATCCATATCTCAAACCTACACTCCAACATTAATAGTAAATTTAGTACCATTTAGTACTATTCGTACACGTGAGTACACATTTTCAAAACCACCTCCTTATATCAACTCATCTTCTAAACCTTGATTTTCATTCCAAATTTCAAGATTTTAGCTCTATCCGTTCACGTAATACCAATTGGTGCTAAATTTAGTAACTTATAGTACTTTTCGTACACTTATAGTTCGAATTTCCAAAAACACTTTGGTACACCTTTCTAACTCTCCATCAGTGAACCTCATTCCAAATTTCAGAATTCTACCTCTTCGCGTTTGCCTAAAACTAAGGGTACCATATTTGGTACCTTTTAGTACTTTTCGTACCGTTCTAGTTCGAATTTCCAAAAATCCAGCCTTATCTGACACCTTGGGACCAAGAGTGACACTCCCTCAAAATTTCAAGATTCTAGCTCCAGCCGTTTAGCCTGGGCGTTGATTATGAATCAGTCAGTCAGTCAGTGAGTCATCATTACTGAACTCTTTTATAAGTATAGATTACATCTTGTGGCATGTGAATACAATTTCAATAAATTAAATAAATTAAAATTAAATAACGACTTTGTTCTTAATTTCAAAGTAATTTTTTTATTTGTTATTGATGAACTGTTATAAATTTTAGAGAAGAAGTTAGAGTATAAACGGAATTGTACATTTGGAAAGGCTTAAGTACCAAACAATAGCGAAGTCTCCACAAAATCTTCTAAATTTCATAACAGTATTTAAAAACGAAATTATATCTGAATTTGTCAGTAGCAGTTCGGAGAAATTTTACCAGACTACAGTATTCGACGAAGACACAATTGTATATACGAGTATTTTAATTACTTAATTTGAAAAAAAATTAAATTAAAAGCGCCTACGGCGCTTTTCGTTTTTTTAAAAGTATTTGCAATTGTTTAGAAAAACTTTGTATTTTCTAAAACTGTACAAATATTTTTGTAAAAAATCGCGCGATTTAAAAAAAAAAAAAAAAAAATTCGCCCGCGGCGCTTTTCGTTTTTAAAAACTATTTGCATATGTTTCCAAAAACTTTGTACTTCCTTAAATTGTGAAAATATTTTTGGAAAAACCAATTCAAACAGAATTAGAAAAAAGGGAGGGTAGAAGTTTCAACATGTTAAAATTATAAAAAAGTATAACCATCTATTAGTTACATATTACAAACTATTGAATGAATATCTTTAAACATCTTTTTTTGAAAATACACCCAAAATTTAGGGCGTCATTTACACCCCAAATTTAAGTAAATAATTTTTTTGGGGCGTAAATGGATAGTTTGGAGCCTAATTGCATTTTCGGTGCTTGGGGTGATATTGCATTTGCCAAATGCACTTCAATTTCAAAAATGCATTTTGGCCCCAATGACATTTTGGGTCATAAATATAATATTTTTGGGGCCAAATTTCCTAGATTGGGGCCTTTTTGTATTGGAGCCAATTTTAAAATTGAAAAAACACCCCAAAAATTGGGGTCCATTTTCATTTCCGTTTGGGGTGTTATTTCATGGGGCCTTATTTCTGTACGCCAAATTCACAACTGTTATTCAATTTCCTTTGAACCCCATGTGAATTAAGTTTTTTTTTACGCGACGGACCTAGTGAGCCTTTCCGGTTTCGAATCCATCCACAAAAACGGTGGATATTGATACCTTGAAAACAGGAAAATCTGCAAAAATATATTTTGACAAATACGCGTACTAAACCGAGGTTTTCTTTAAAAATGTTTACATAAATGGAATCCTTTACACGCGATTATACTATTTTCGAAAACGTATGTCATAAATTACAGAAATACGCGAGTTTTTTAACCCAAAATAGAATGTAGAGGCACATCCGCGGTTGTTGAGGAATCTATTTATAATAGGTGTATCTTGACGTATTTTTGACGAGTGTTACCGAAATCGGATGTGCATCAAAATCGTATGTATATTGCGCGACTTTTGCATTGTGTTATGCAACTGAAAGCACACTTTGGCCGCTGAGTGATAAATCGAAATATGCATGCATATTGAAAGAGATTGATTCGCTGTATCCAAAAACTTATGCGCATTAACTGATTGTAACTAATTCGCGAATAACAGGCATTTTATTTTCATATTTCTTGAATGGTTGTAATCTCAATATTACTGTTATAAGTCATCACAGTAAGCAACTAAGCTTTCGAGATGCTAAAGCATATTTTTTGATGAAGTATAGCAGAATACATTAAATATTTTATGGGATTTTAGCGAAATATTTAGAGAACTCCCAAATATTTTTTTTTTATTTTTTATTCAAACCAAAACAAATTTCTTAACAATATTTTAACATAAAGTTTTCCCCTTTTTTGTTGCTGTTATATGCAATTTATATACCCAATCTCTATAAATTTGGTTCCATTCCATTTTTCTACCCATTGTCTAGATTCAGTAGATTTTTTTAATTTATTTTTTGAGGTATGTTCGGACTCTGGTTGATTTTCCGCGAAAATAAAAATAAATTTAGTAAATATTGAAACATCTACGAATAGATATGGAATGCTGCTAACGATTCATGCATACATTTTCTTATAAAAACAAGACATTTTTAAATATTTTTTCCTTTTTATGAGAATAAAAACCGCTAAAACTTTTGCGCGCATCGGCCAATGCGAACTGATATGACTGATATGAAACAAAATTTGTTTCCTTAACCTCTATACCAAAAAACGTACATGTGCTCTTCAATTTTTTTTTAATTTGTTCAAATGGAATTGCAAAAGAAATTTGGTTTTTACGTTAGGGTGGTTTTATCTCAAAGGGAAAAACTCGATGACGAATATTTTTTTAGTAGCAGCCACGCTCCACAACCCTAAAATATTTAAATTTTTTGAGCACAATTGGTAGATGTTAACACGTGTCACTGCACAGTGGTCCCACTTGTATGGAAAGGTGCGACAAAAATATTTATAATCGTCGGATCAATCTGATTTTTCCAGCTTATGCTAAAAATAAGTAAAAAATACTTAACCCAAAAAATCATTAATATGGGTCCAGTTTTTCCTATAGCCCTCATATTACGGTACCTCCCGATTTCAGGTATTTTGAAGATTTTATCAACATTTTCGGCCCGAATTGGTTGTAATTTGTCATTTGGAGTTCTCAATGATCAAGACCTTCTGCGCCAAAAATTGTGGTCTTAGGTCCAGGTTTCGGTATAGCCTTCATATTACGGTACCTCCCGATTTCAGGTATTTTAAATATTTTTTCAACATTTTCGGCCCAAATTGGTTGTAATTTGTCATTTGGAGTTCTCAATGATCAAAAACCTTCTGCGCCAAAAATGGTGGTCTTAGGTCCAGGTTTCGGTATAGCCCTCATATTAGGTACCTCCATATTTCAGTTATTTTGAGGTTTTTATCTACATTTTCGGTTCGAATCGGTTTTAATTTGCTATTTGGAGTTCTTAGTGGTCAAAAAACATCTCCGACTGGTATCGTGGACAGCAAAGGAAACAAATTATTCCATTTAAGGTCAGAATATTTCATGGTAGGGGATATAATAAAGTTCGTTGCGGCCGAACTTTACATTTTTACTTGTGAATGAAAAATATACAAATGTTAAAAAATACACTCATAAGTAGATCCCAAAATAAAAATGTCTAAATCTTTATAGAAAAAAAACCAAAACAAACAATTAAAACACAAAACAAAGACATATTCACTGAAACGACCAGAGGCATCGTCAGAATTTTTACTGTCACACACGGAAATGCAAATACATATATGCAGGTGGAACAAAATTTTTTGTAAACTTGATACTATTTCGAACATTCTTCAAAAAATTTGGAGATTGGCGAAGGATGTCGAAGTTAGTAAAACTCAACTTCAATTTTTAGGACTTGGAAAAAAATCAACAAAAAAGTATTATAAAAAATGTGATTTCCATCACATTTTATGCAAATAATATGTAAAAATTTTTATGTAAAAGTAATTAGAAAACCTTGTACAAAAACTTCCATTTCAATTTTGAGTTACTTGCCTTGTAAGAAGTCACAACCTTACTTATATTTTTTAAGTTTTTAAGAGATCATACGTAAATGTCAACTTCTTCTGTTTTGGTTTGTTAAATACCGTTATAAATTACAAACACAGTGCTGGAATATTAAAATATGATATGTTTAGAGCAGGGTCGCGCTTCTTTGCTTCTTCCTATAGTGAGGGCGCCCACTGAGTTGTTTTTGCATTTGCTTCTCTCTCTCACGTACAGTGTAAGTGTACATAAAAAACAATGAACATCATGTGGTTGTTGTTTTTTTCACCCATGCATACGCACATGTTTTAGTATTGATGGAAATATAGTGGGCGACACTGGTTTAGAGCATAGCCGACCAAGAAGAGCGAGCGCTTAAATTGTTTATGTGTGTTTTCATATTGAGTGTGAAATGAAAAATATATTGTTGGCGCGTTCGCTTTGTATGACTTAAATTAAAAATAATATAAATAACTTCATAATTTGAAAAGTATTTTTCTTCATATGTTAATTTTTTTGAGAGAAAAAACAAATTGTATATAAAAATGATTTTTTAAGACTTTCTAAGCATACATACATTTTTTATTGATGCATTGCAGACGAGGCATTCTGCGTCATTAAAAATATTAATACAAAACAAAAAATCATTTTCAAATTCTTCCCTCCACATATTTGCTGTACAACTGCAAAATCTTTTCAGTGTACCCAAAAAAAAAATAATAAAGCGGCATCAACCTGCTTGCATGACATTCAGTACAAGACTGAAGTAAAAAAAATCAAAACATTTGCTCTCTTACTTTGCGTTCGGGTCGCGTGTGTGTGATTTGCCGAAAAACTTCGTAACCATATCAATACCAACGAACGGGTTTAGTTTAGAGACACTTTGCTGAATTGTCGCAGAGATTTGCTGATATCGATCTTTCGATTTTTGTCGCAGTGTGCACTGGGGCCTCGAAATTTTTAAAACCCATAACTTGGATGTGGACTTCAGGTCCAATACACCATGCCCGGTGGATAGCAAACCTAATATACTGTCTGAATATGCAACTCTTCCGTGGCCAGTTTAGTCTGATTTTTCAATAAGAAGTGGACTCAAAAGAACTTTGTGTTTTCATCGTTCGAATCTACTGTAAAGCTTGATGCCCTGACATTGTTTGAAAAAATCTTAACGAATCAATCAAATGTAAACTCTTCTTAAACCTGTTTGTTATTTTTATCATATAATTTTTTAACATTCATATTATTGTAATATTCCTAAGATGGATATGTTTTCTATACTTGCACCCCTGCACAATAATTTATAAGATTTAAATCCTGTTGTGCAGGAATCAATAAATAAATACAAATACAAAATCAGAAGAAAATGGAAGAAATATGCGAACCAAACTACGAGTACAACACTAGAAACATGTTTCGCAATCCTTATTACAAGTGAGACTTAATTGTTATTAAATATTAATACGAAATTTATGAAAAATATACTGCAACTTGGTCGCAGAACATTTACTACCAGGAGGTTAAACGACTTGAAAGTTGTGAACAACATGGCATTATTAGCATTACCTACAAATGACGAGCAACAAAAGTAATACGTTCTCCAAGTGGTCAGCAGATGCCGCACGGTGGGAAAGAATACCGATCTAACATGCCGAAAATAAATACGATGTGTTATTGCATGGCTAACCATAATATGATAAGAATAGCTTTAGATTGAGAATTTTACTTCATTTACTGGGATATTTGGTACATAATAAATTCTTATTGGTATAGCCCGCATAGAACGGTACCTTCCGATTTTGGTCATTTTGAGAATATTGGCATTGTGGCGGTATCAAATATTCTGACAGAGAATTGTCGGTATAGGTCCACGTTTTGATATAGCCACCATAGAATTCTACCGGCTGATTTTCGATATTTTTTAGATTTTAGCCACATCATCCAATCGAAATGGCTGAAACCTGATATCAAATCTGATAAATCGAATATACCTAATTTATGGTTGAGGATATAATAATAGATCAAACCACCCTTTCCTGCACTTTTAGTAAGAAAAACTGCATTTGACAGTTTGTTTTTCTACTTTCATCCATTTCGCAGGAAGCGTAGGACGGTCATTTTCAATTTGCATTTTCTTATCTGCTATGCTCTGACCAATTCCAAGCGATATCACATCTATTATATCAAAGCTTTTCCCAAAATCATAATTTTATTTGAACCAAACTGCGCCAAATTGACATTATTCCTCAAAAATGGCAAAAAGTCGCAGGAAATAATTTATTGCGTTATTCTAGACAAGATATAAAAATATTAAAAAATAAAGCGGAACTCGACGAATTTCCATAATGGACGTTACATATGTAGCCCGAAACGTCTTTATTAATATAACATGTTGGTTATATAACTATTTCGTTTAATTAAATGCCATTACGATATATCGAAGCAAGTAAGAGATGGTTATAGTCGGATAGGGCCGACCATGTGATACCCTACTCCACAACCCCTGGGTACTAGTTTTTAATGGAGTTTCTTTTGTATGATTGCGACATATTATATGATACACAAAAACATGCCAGAGATATAGCATATACAGGAAACGTAAGATGTTATTTGCCTTATTTTTTAATGGACAACCGGGCATATTTGGCTATATGTTATTAAGAAACCAATATTAAACAGCTTTCCTGATTTTTACAGAATCGACCAATATTTCGAGTTATTACATTACATTTGAGTAAAAGGTAGCACAAAACCTTCAAGACCCCGTACATCATTGTAATTTATATCAATTTAAAATGAGTTTCTTGATTTAGCAAATTCGTTATCATTCTTGCGACATTTTGTAGCGTGGAAGGTAAATGTATATAAACAAAACAATAAAGGAACCCATTTATATGTTAGAGAGTTGTTCAGTCATCTAACCTCTACATAGATGTAATTTTCATCAAGGGAGAGGTCAAGAACTGGTTCTCAAATTTCGTTTTCATAATTTGGCGGAATATGTCTCCTAGAAATTGAAATATGGACCAACAATTTATTTTGATATTTATGGTCAAACCGCTAAATACTATCCGATCATTAGCCAAAATAATTGGCATCTGCTTTGACCAAAGCTCTTACCTCGTGCAAAAATTTTCCAATATTAAACTATAACTGGGAACTCTACTGTGGTTATGGTTACACTAAACACAAATAAAACTGTGTGATCCCTGTAAATACTAGGCTGTAATATGTTATCGGTGCACGTACATCAACATAATTGGTATCAATGGAAAGGCCAAGACATCGTCTTCCAAATATAACTCACGTGGTCGGAATATGTCTACCAGGAATAAAGATATAAGATATATATGAACAAAATTACCAATTTCCACACAAAAGTTTTGGTCTATTTTACCCGCCATCATATTAAATTGCAAGCTTCCTGTCTGTCATAAACTCAAATCTTATTCAAAATTTAGCGCTGACCTATTTGATTTTGTTTCTTCCAAAAGCAGAAATAAGAAAATATCTCCAATAGTTAACGCAATCGTTGCATCTCGATACGTTTATCTATACTGATGTCGTTGTATAGCAGATACAGCTCTTGGTTCATACGACGTCGATATTCACCTTCAACACAGATTGGTCCATAGATCTATCGAAGAATTTTTCTCTCAAACACGCCAAGCACTGCCTTGTCTGCTAGCACAAGTATCCAGGCTTTGGAACCATACTCGTACATTACAGGTACGGGTAGTATCAGTGTTTTGTAAAGCGTTGTTTTTGTTTGACGAGATGTGGCTGTGTTCTTAAACTGCTTACTTAAGGCAAAGTAGCATCTGTTGGCCAATATAATTCTTGTTTTTTATGTCACAACTGATGTTGTTTGTTGTGTTTACGGCGGTGCCGAGGTAAACGAAGTCTTTTACTATCTCAAAATAATAGGAACGTCAAAAGTTGGTCCGCTCTCTATATGGAAGTCTTTTACCGCCAGACCCACTTTCCCTCACTCACTTTCCCTTTCGACTTTTGCAAAGGTATCAGTTTCTTCCTTTACTGATCGACCCATAATGTCAATGTCATCGGCATAAGCAAGTAACATATGGCTGTTTGTATATATTGTGCTACTTCTTTTGACCTTTGCATCTCGTATAACCTTTTCCAGCAGAATGTTGAATACTTCACACGAGAGGCCGTCTCCTTGTCTGAAACCTCGTTTGATACCAAACTCTTCGGAGAGGTTAATGTCATTCTACAAATCCGAATGAGCTTTGTAGGGATACCAAATTCTGACATGGCTTGGAATACCTTTGAACGTGGGGGCTGTCGAAGGCTGATTTATAATCGACAAAAAGGTGGTAGGTGTCGATTTGCGTTAGAGTTGTACAATCTAGTTTATTTGGAACATCTAGTTCAATAGCTTAGCTCTTTTAACTGAACTAGTTCAGAAATCTAGTTCATAGTTCACTATCCAGTTCAATCATTCGGATCAGAATCATTCACGGGCTCTTAATCGTTCGCTTCATGAAAACACATACATACACCAAATAGGAACAAACATTAGAATGGTATATTTCAACTACAAAAATATTATATTTAGATACATTTTTTTATTCCATTCATAGAGAAAGATTAAGTTTGCATTAAGTTTAGAAAAAACGCGTTCTTCGGAAAAAAAATAATTAGAATTTCATATAAGTGGCTGGCAAAAAATCTTATGTTATGTGTGTGTGTGTAGAAATTATCACCGCGAAAAAAGCTTTGTGTATGTATGTTTTTTTATATTTGTTCCTTTTTTATCCATAACAAGGCACATTGAATTCGATATATTGGGATATGTTATGTGAAAAAAGTTCATTAAATAGAAATTACTTTTTTATTTGAAAATTTTTGCCTTTTTTTAGGCGAAGATCATTTTTTAAGATTAATTTTTTAATTTTTTTTTTTAATCGAGCTTTATGATCTTTTATGCAAGTGAAAAAGGAAAGCCGACGATTCGAACCCACACACCCACCACTATGTGACATGCATGTTTCGTCTTCGGTAAAGACTCTTCAGACATATCGGATGTGGAGCGGCTTCGATGTCCTCGAACTTTTCTTCTTTCAAATGCATTTTTGTTTTGTATTTTACAACAGCAATGAGGATTTTCCCATTAAGTTGTGCTTTCATGACAAACGCTTAGCGCTGCCTTTGAAAGTTATGAGTTTGGCTCTGAACGCTAACACGCCGTGACAACACTTTTTTCCTGTGTTTTTCAAGGACGTGGGTTCAAACCCCAGCCTGGCTCAGCTGATTTTATTTATTTGAAAATTTTTGCCTTTTTTTAGGCGAAGATCATTTTTTAAGATTAATTTTTTAATTTTTTTTTTTTTTTAATCGAGCTTTATGATCTATTATGCAAGTGAAAAAAGAAAGCCGACGATTCGAACCCACACACCCACCACTATGTGACATGCATGTTTCGTCTTCGGTAAAGACTCTTCAGACATATCGGATGTGGAGCGGCTTCGATGTCCTCGAACTTTTCTTCTTTCAAATGCATTTTTGTTTTGTATTTTACAACAGCAATGAGGATTTTCCCATTAAGTTGTGCTTTCATGACAAACGCTTAGCGCTGCCTTTGAAAGTTATGAGTTTGGCTCTGAACGCTAACACGCCGTGACAACACTTTTTTCCTGTGTTTTTCAAGGACGTGGGTTCAAACCCCAGCCTGGCTCAGCTGATTTTATTTATTTGAAAATTTTTGCCTTTTTTTAGGCGAAGATCATTTTTTAAGATTAATTTTTTAATTTTTTTTTTAATCGAGCTTTATGATCTATTATGCAAGTGAAAAAGGAAAGCCGACGATTCGAACCCACACACCCACCACTATGTGACATGCATGTTTCGTCTTCGGTAAAGACTCTTCAGACATATCGGATGTGGAGCGGCTTCGATGTCCTCGAACTTTTCTTCTTTCAAATGCATTTTTGTTTTGTATTTTACAACAGCAATGAGGATTTTCCCATTAAGTTGTGCTTTCATGACAAACGCTTAGCAATTACTTTTTACTTTTTTTTAAAACAATGGGGGATGGCACTTCACATTGATCCAAAACATAAACAAAACTCATTACATTACGAAGGCATCACTTAGCACAGAAGACGGCGTCGCTTTATTCATATGTGAATAACATGCTGAACTAGATTGTGAATCGTTCGTTCGCTGATCGTTCTTCGTAGATCTTTCGGTCGGCGCTCAGTGAGCTATTGAACTATTATAAACTATATCAATTGAACTAGTTCGTTCATGAACTATACAACTCTAATATGCATCTCGCAGGGTAAATATCTGGTCAATGGTGGATTTACCAGGTCTAAAGCCGCATTGGTATGGCCACATTATTTCGTTGGCCATATGCTTTAGTCGTTCGCACAGTATCCCTGACACTATCTTGTAGGCAATAGGGAGAAGACATATGCCCCTATAGTAAGAGCATACAGTCTTATCTCCTTTCTTGTGGACAGGATGCTCAGGTTCAATCGTCGGATACTAGTTCTTCCTGCCAGATGGTACTTACTAGCTGATGAATACACCTTATCAGCGTGAGCAGATCGGCTGGTAGGCTATCGGCTCCTGCTGCCTTATTATTCTTCAGCCGGCTTATTGCTTCCTTTACCTCATCTTGACTGGGAAGTATACATTCAATACAATCTTCTGGGATTGGAACTGTGGTATCTTCGCCGTCTTCGCTACTATCAGATACCAACAGTTTGGAAAAATGTTCTTTCCATACCCTAAGCACACTATCTGTATCAGTTACCAAATTACCTTGCTAGTCTCTGCAGGAGAATGTGTCTGTACCAAAGCCATCATTTTGATGTTTCACTCTTTGGTAGAACGTTCGGACTTCATTCTGGCTCCTGTAAATCTCGATTTTTATTTTTATACCCTCCACCATAATATGGAGGATATAATTAAATTTGTCATTCCGTTTGTAACACATCGAAATATTCATCGGAGACCCTATAAAGTATATATATTCTTTATCAGGGTAAAATTCTAAGTCGATCTAACGATGTCCGTCGGTCCGTCCGTCTGTTGAAATCAAGATACAGCTCGGAATTTTTAAGATAGAGCTTTGTAATTTGATAAAGAAGTTTCTATTATTCCTAGGATATTTGGTTTTGCAAATGGGCTATATCGGTCCACGTTTTGATATTTTGATTTTCTGTATTTTGAAGGTTTTAGTCTCATTATCACACAGAAATGGCTGAAATTTAGTACTTAGTCTTCGTTGGGGATAAAAAAAAACTTTCCCCCAGAAATTTGTTGGTATAGGTTCACGCCTTCATATAGCCTCCATAGAACGGTACCTCCCGATTTTCGGTTTTTTGAAAGTTGTGGCCAATATAATCCACCGAAATGGCTGAAATTTGGTATTTGGTCTTCATTTGGGGTACTAAACTTTCCATATGAAATTAGTTGGTATAAGTCCACGCTTTCATATAACCCACATAGAACGTACCTCCCGATTTTCGGGTACTTAGTCTTCATTAGGGGTAAAAATAAAACTTTCTCCCAGAACGGTATATCCTATTTTCGGTATTCTGAAGGTTGTGGCCACAGCAATCCACCGAAATGGCTGAAATTTGGTATTTAGTCTTTGTTGGAGGTAAAAGCCTTCCTGACTGAAATTCGTCGTAGGTCCACGCCTTAGAACGGTACCTCCCGATTTCCGTAATTCTGAAGGTTCTGAAGGTTGTGTCGTCAATATCTCACTGAAAGACTGAAATTTGTTATTTAGTCATCCGTGGGGTTATAAAATATTCCAGAAGAGAATTATCAGTATAGGTCCGCGGCTTTCTATATCCCCCATAGAAGTGTACCTCTTGATTATCTGAATTTTGTACGTTTTACCGAAATATCGGAAATTTTGTATTTAGTCTTCTTTGAGTCTATATATCGACATTTTGATATAGCCCCAATGGAAAGGTACCTCCCGAATTTCGCTATTTTGAACGTTAGCCACATTGTTTTATCGATCTTGCTGAAATTTGGTATTTTGTCTTCTTCATAAATGAAAGAAAACTAATTGTTCCATTTTACTTCAATGCAACTCGTGGTGGAGGGTATAACAAGTTCGGCCGGACTTAACGCCGTTCCTACTTGTTTCACACTCCCGCCTTTCCATTTCTCTCTTTTTCCTGCGGAAAAGACGTTTCTTTTCTCCGATACCTCTCTCGTGCCCTATATGCCGCATTTTTTCTTCGGTAGCAGCACGGCACTCCTGGCCATACCATGGATTCCTTGGTGGAGGTCTCTGGTATCCATGTATGGATTTTGCGGCTGTTTGCATGGAGTGGGCAATATTTTGCAATTTGGCTGGTTGAGTGGATTATGATGTGGCTATCTGTTGTGTTTGCAGCCTTCCGATGTCAAACTTCCGCGTTCTATCTGTTCATGATTTATTTGCAACGTTTGGACGTGTACGTACCTTTGCTGCAACATGGTAGTGGTCCGAATCAATGTTTGCTCCTCGGAACGATCGTACATCCAACAGGCTCGATAAATGTCTTCCATCTATCACAACATGATCAATTTGATTACTTGTTCTTTGGTCTGGAGACAGCCAGGTGCCCACACGCAGAGAAAAAATATTTTTCGCTTTTGTTGGAACAAAAATATATGTTTTGGTTCCAAAAATGTATTTGTTTTGTTCAAACATTGTAATCCAAATCCAAAAATACCATCTTTTGTTCCAAACATAGAAAACAAAAACAACTTTCGAATTTCCGCAATATTGTTAAAAGCGTTAACAATACCGATTGTAGGAACTATCATAATCAAATTTTGTTTACAAAAAGTATTGTCAATACAGAAAACCAGCCCAGAAATTTTTGATTTGAGTGCATATACTTCTCATATACACTTTTCGCATAACTTGGATATAAATGTGGCGTATAATATTGCAATCATTGATGAACACAATACATGGTTTGCTGCATTGGCTGACAACAAAGGCAAACAAAAAGCCACAAGAACCCACCACAACATAAGGAATAATTAAACACCATAACAAACATGAAAAGGAAAGAAGAATGAAACAAAACAGAAACAAATAAAAACAAGAGTCTCACAAGTACATACACACAAAAACAAAGGTAAAGGCAGCATGTCATACAAACACACCACAACTCACCAAAATTGTTTTTTCAACACGGCATCGAATAGCGAGAAAAGAGAAACAAATTTTCGAAGAAAAGAGAGAAATATTGTTTAGTTGACACAAACTATTTTTGGATTTACAATACTACATGAGGAATCTAACAATATGTTAACAATACATATTTTGCTCTTGGAATATTGTTGGATCAAACATATTTTTTTCTCTGCGTGCATATGAATATCGAGATGCTTACATCTGGTACTGCTAACTACCATGTTTTTGCAGCAGCAAAGTCTATCAGCCTCATACCATTGTCAGATGTTTCATTCCTTTCCAATTTTGGCATTAAAATCGCCTAGAATAATTTTAATGTCATGTCTAAGAGCTAGTAAAATATATCTTTGGTCTGTTCGTCCTTGTTTTCAGTGGGAGCATGAGCGCAAATAAAGTTGATGTTGAAGAATTTTGCTTTTAATCGAATTGTAGCGAGTCTTTCATTCACTGGGGTGATGCTGGAGACCAGATGTTTTAACCTCCGACCAACTATAAATCCGCAACCAAACTCATGCTTTGTGTCATGGCGGCTATAATACAGTGAGTCACCATTAGATGTTGTTGTGACACATTTCCCAATCCATCGTATTTCCTGTATGGCAGTAATGTCGGCCTTGTCCTTTCATGTACATCTGCCAATGCGTAGGACTGCACCTACTCTATAAAGAGTGCGAACATTCCAGGTGCGGATTCGCAGATCATGGTCCTTAAAACGTGTGCGGCGTTCGTCAACTTTAGAGGGGTTTGTTTTTCTTTCCTTTCATTTTTGCATAGTAAGCTGCTTTTTCTAACTCGATGCCCAAAGACAAGTTTTTAACGTTCTTATGGGTGAACACGCGACACATGTTAGCTCACTACCTTTAACGGGTGTTAAAGGCAGCTCCCCAGGTGACACCACGGGGAGGTCAGTGTCCACTTGAGATGAAAAAGGGACCAAGATAAATCCTGGGCTTTGCCATGTTAGAGCCTGTCAGGACCGTTCACTGGTATCTTTGATCCCCTTTCGTCCATTTGACCCCCTAAATACTTCACGATCATCACCAACAAAAATAAGTGTCTATTATGGTCTGAAGCTGCACTCCATTCAAAATTTCGTGACGATCGGTCCATATTTGCGACCTGAAGTTTGATTGAAATTTATAATAGGCAGGGATACACGGACGAACACACATCGCTAAATCGCTTTATCTCGTCGAAATATGAAAAATGGTATACCACATTGGGGGTCTGCGACGAATATTTCGCGGTGTTAAAAATATGAAGTGTTTTTACGGTTTTGTCCACATTTCTTATTAGGCTAAAATATTCTAATATTTTCAATTATTGCTTAAGCTAATATTTGGCAATGAATTATAAAGTTAGATCAATCTTTTAATGTAGCTGCCATATAAGGGTATCTCCGGATTTTATGTATTTCGAGGGTCTTGACCACAATTTTTAGTATATTTTTCTGCAAATTAGGATTTATAATTCTGAGTGCCTAAGAATTCATTGCGGGAAAATTTTTCAATATAGGTTAATGTTTTCGTATAGCCCCCATGTAAAGGTACAGTCAAATTTTGTGTTTTTTGAACATTTTAACTATATATTGAAACTAAAGTTACTTAAATTGTAAATCGCGCATTTTGAAGGGATTAAAATTATATTTATGAAACATCGCACAGTGGATCCAGCCATTGGCCAAAAATAAAAAAATGAATGTCAAAATTTTGGTACAAAATCTGGCAAACCTGACAGCTACGACATGAACCTTTTTAAAAATATATTAGTCTTCGTTTAATTTGAACGCGATCTTCTTAAGAATAGCTTCAAAAGTCGGAACATTTGACTAATATTTTTTGTTGTGAGTACAACCTATATTTTAAGTGCAAGTAAATATTTTCAAAATATTGCGAAACTAATACGTATAGCAAAATATTATAGTGGATTTTGAAGGAGGAGGTTATAGCATAATTTTCATTAAAAAATAGTGTGTTAGCGTTTTGTGGAATTCTAGTTAGCTGCATATTTTCTAAGTGTATTTTGTAATGCCAATTCGATCATTTACTTAAATTTGACCTAAGGTTTTAGTCATGATGCCCACAAGTGCCCACCTCGGGAATAATTTTCCAAAGTAGGTAATGGGTTTAAGATTATTCAGTATTAAAATCAGCTGCCATCTAGTGCCAGACTATAAATGGTGGGTCACTGACTAAAGCTGCCCTAGAATATGGTTTCTATGGATATTTTAGCGTATAACTCTGTTATCTGACCACGTACATTAATATAATTTTCATCAGTGGCAAGATGAAGAAATCTTCTTCCAAATTTGTCTTACGTTGGCGGAAGGTGCCTTTCAGGAAGAGGGCTATAAGATCTATTTTAAAAATTTTACAAATTTTTTGACAAAAATGTCGATTTTGTTAATCCGCTAAATTGGTGTGATTCTATGTTGTTTTTGGACTGTTTTGTTTCCCCAAGCCTATTTTGGCATCATAAGATAATCGGGACCTTTGTTCATGTCATTTTGTATTAACAGCATAAAACAATTCTTACGTATATCCCCTCCAGAGGGGAAAGGGGGGAGAATGTTGCGCTCGTGGTTTCTTAAAACATTCTTCGCAGCAGCACAAAGCTGTAACCGGCGCATTGGCTTGATTTTTACCCTCTAAATATTTTTGGCCACTTCCTCCATACAAGTGGATCCACTGTGCATCGTCCCCATATATTCTCGCTTTGGAATAACCTCCATACACGGGAGCAGTAAAATTTGACATATTTTGAAGATCATACACGCAAAAAAAAAACGGGCTCTATAACATATGTCCCAAACATATTTTGCAGCAAACATATATATGTTTGCAACAGTCCCAAACATAATATATGTTTGGGTCTGCAAACAAATATATGTTTGGGTGCAAACATATATATGTTTGGGTGCAAAGATATTTATGTTTGGGTGCAAAGATATATATGTTTGGGTGCAAACAAAGATATTTTTGGGTGCAAACAAAGATATGTTTGGGTGGAAACAATTTTATGTTTGGGTGCAAACATTTTATATGTTTGGGTGCAGAAAAATACAAACCCAAAAGGCACAAAAAAACAAACACATGCACCAGTGGGCGCTTACTGAGAGCAAGGGAGCGTAAAATTCAATGTAAAACACTTTTAAAATGTGTGTTCACTTGCTCTCAGTAAGAACTCACTGGCTATCTCTATAGTATACACACAAATGTTGTGGTTTTTTATTGAAAGCCAAAAGAACAACAAACACATAGGTACATACAAAATTCCAAAGAAATACATAACACACTTTAATAAAAGAAAAACTGATTGAAATAATTTGTAAATAGTCACACTTTTAAAAAGCAAATATATATAGAAACGTAGTTGAACGCTTCTCCTTAGTTGTGAAATAAAACAAATTGTCCTCATAGTTGAAATCATCAGCGGGGAATCGGCATCTAGAATCAAATGATTATGTAATGTAATAAATAAATATGGATATGCCATATTTCAAAAATACATAAGTATGTATGTAATTACCAATATTAAATGCGATTTCTTCCTTGTCCAATAAAATAATTCCATTCAACTTTCCGATTCAATTATAAAATGTATTGGGCATTTAATTTACTAAAAAGCACACTTTTTTAAGAAAACACAAAACACTGATTTATTCACTCACTTTACCGTCTTGACTCTACAAAGGCAACTAAAACACTGAAGAAAGAAAAAAATATAATTCATATCATTTCTTCTTTTCCTATTCGTCTGCTAAGTTGGTTAACAACAACAAAACAAGAAACACACGAGTTTGACGCATACATGCCATCAAAGCCCCCTTCCTCGCTTCTACGTCTTCTATTATACAATACACACAACTCTTTATTATAAAACAACATTCCACAGCCGGGAGAGCACTGTTATTACTCTCGTTGACAAACATCCTCTCTCCACCCATGAAAAAAATGTTCTATAATAAAAAATATGTTTTACCCAAACATATCAAATTGAGATATGTTACAAAATGTTGCAAACATATAGTTGTTTGGACCCAAACATATTATGTTTGGATCCAAACATATATTTGTTTGCAACCGGTCCCAAACATATATTTGTTTGGATCCAAACATATTTCTAACATAAATTTTTCTGCGTGTACCCATTCCTTTAGGAAAATTTGTACAAATATTGGAATATATATCGTAAAAATTATGGTTAAACAGTTTATTATAGTGGTACCCTAATAAGTATACAGCAAAATATAGTTCTTAGTGTGTGAAAAGTATATTCAGTGGTTCTATGTACATAAAAAGGACTATTTCTGAAAAGAAATTATCGCAAATTTCCAACAACAATATCACCCTGACGATTCATAATAGCCTGTCGTACGTAGAGTAAAACCAAATAACTCAACGCTAAACAACAAATACAATAAAAAAATAACAATCATAGCTCCAATAACGAGTACAAAATATATTATATTCAACATTCCCAGATTTTTAATGAATGACTATTTTCACCATTTCTTCAATAAAAAAATAACGGCAAAAAACGGCACGAGTTTTGTGTTGATTTAGAAAGACAACACTCAGGACTAAAATACAAAATTATCACTATCGCGCTACTTTTTTTAATACTCTATACATTTTTCCAAAATAGGGAAAATATGGATACATTTTAAATTAATTGGTATTATTATATTTTTCTAAAATTCTGTTAACACCGTGTAACTGTAAAAGTAAAGAACATATGATCTTGACATT
Organism: Musca autumnalis; assembly: GCF_047663935.1. NCBI lineage: Eukaryota > Metazoa > Arthropoda > Insecta > Diptera > Muscidae > Musca > Musca autumnalis. Next base: position 61,421,270 of record NW_027411866.1, on the reverse strand, counting down.
TCGTTCGACCCGGTCCGCGTTGCTGGCCCATGAAGCAGTTTTATTTTACCTTAAGCCAGCGATTGTATTTTTATTGCATCGCTAATTAGTCGGGATCTGTAAGTGATTATAAATAAAAAATCTTCAGATTTGTTCGTGTCGATATGCAATTTTAACATACCGCCAAAAAGCTGATGACTTGAGACATGCATTTATTTCATCTGCTGGAATAGTATAACTGGAAGAGTTTGTCTGAAATCTAAAGGTGAATTGCTTCTTAAATTATTATGTGCCATTGTAAATTCGTTCCAGGTTATAATTTATATTTAATATTGCATATGTGCCCTTCAGTCACATCAATGTTCAGTGGCAACTTAAGGGCCAACTGTGTCTTCCTTCCACCTTCTTATAATGTACATCTTATATTCCTGATGAAGCTATAGCTATCGATATGTTGCCTTCTAATTTAAATACTTGCTTTCCAATAAGACCAAAGCTTCGCTATGTTTGTATATTTTACATACATAGCGCATTTAAAAAATAGGATGCAGGGTATAACCCGCACCTCCGAAATGTAACAATCGGTTTAGAAGTTTTGAAGATATAACACATTTAAAAAAGTGGGCGTGGTCGGGTCTTAAAGCCGCAAATAGGTCCCTGGGGTCGGAGACACAACCACCATTGTCTATCGAATTATATAGTTTATTTTCAAAATATATAGTTTATTTTCACCAAGCACCATATATGCAGCCTATTTTCACCAGGATTATCCCGGTACATTCCCTGAAAATTGTAGGAGATTTATCTACATATCGAACCCCTTCCGAAGTTCAACAAAATTTGTAGCTTATTTTAACCGGGGGCCATCCCTGTACATTCCCTGGCAATTTAAGGCAAATCGGTTCAGTAGTTTTTGCAAAAATTATAAAAATTGAAATTTGAAAAAAGTGGGCGTAAAAGTGGGGTTGGTCAAAATTTCTTTTCATAAAAAGCCAAGTCGGGTTATGGCGCACATTTTAAAGAAAGAGTTATCGAAATCGGTCCAGCGTTCTCAACTGATGCCATTACCTTTCTTCTTCTTTATTTGCAAATTCGTTTTAGTTACATTTCAAAATTGTACATAATTTGATTTCATAAATTATTTATTAAATCCGCAAATCCTTCTCTGTGTCTCGCCATGCTGAATAAGTTTGTCTCATCTCGAATACCAGTCCGTTCTTTGATGTTATCAAGCCATGTTAATTCCTTCCTTCCTCTAATCGGGTTTCCTTCAATTTTTATGCGGCTTATGTTTTGTAATAATTTATATTTTTGGTTCCTCATGATATGTCCCAAATACCCAGTTTTTCTCCTTTTTATGTTTGATATTAGCTCTCTTTCGCAATGCATTTTCCTGAATACTTCAGCATTTGAAACATGGGCAGTCCAAGGAATTTTAAGTATCCGCCTATATATCCATATTTCAAAAGCTTCTAGCTTTTTAATGTCAGTAGATTTTACGGTCCATACTTCCATTGCGTACAGTAGGACTGACCAGAATTATGCTTTAATAAATCGAGTTTTCGTGTCAAGATTAACGTCATGGCTGGTACAAACTCTCTTGTACTTCAAAAATGCATCCCTCGCCAATTCTATTCGGCATGTTATTTCCTTCGACGAGTCCCATTGCTCGGTAATTGTGGCTCCGAGATATTTAAAACTCTTAACTCTCTCTACGTTTAAATTATGAATTTTTAATACTGAGTTATTATGTCCTTGCTTTTTGCTTATAACCATAAACTTGGTTTTCTGGATATTAATGTTTAGGCCATACTTTTCACTACAAGTTGCGAGGGTAGCCACAAGTTTCTGAAGTTGAGATATGCTATGTGCCATTAAGGTTGTGTCATCAGCATATCTAATGTTGTTTAAAGTCGAACCGCTTATATTTATACCATATCGAAGTCTGTTGACCGATTCTTGAAATATTTGTTCGGAGTAAATATTGAAAAGCTAGGGAGACAGTATACATCCCTGTCTGACTCCTTTGGGTATAGGTACACATTCTGTCATTTCTCCGTTCACCTCGATTTGAGCAATCTGATGTATAAAGGCTCTTTATACATTGAATTTCTTTCTGCTGTATGTTTAAAGTTTTCAGAATATCTATCAGTTTATCGTGTCGGACATTGTCGAAGGCCTTTTCATAATCTATGAAACATAGAAATTCATCCTTTTGGACGTTTCTACATTTCTGTATCAAAGTTTGTATGGAGAACAGAGCCTCCCTGGTTCCCATACCTTCTTTGTAGCCGAACTGGGACGTTCCCATTACATTTTCGCAATTTGGATATATTCTTGAATGAATAATTCTAAGGAATATTTTTAATGCGTGGCTCATAAGACTAATTAGTCTGAATTCATGGCAATATTTGGCGTGAGATTTTTTGGGGATGGTAATAAAAGTTGATTTTAGCCATTCCTGTGGATATTGACCTGTATCATATATCTTGTTAAATAATTCTGTTAAGAGATCTATATTGTCATTATTAATCAATTTCAAGATTTCAGAGGGAATCTCATCTGGGCCACACGCTTTCTTATCTTTTAGCGACTTTATTGCTGCTTCCACCTCTCTTCTGTTTATTGCTGATCCTGTTAGTGGTTGTTGGTTGTGCTGTTCAAAGATTGATCTGTTGTCGTCGGTAAAAACATCTTTTATGTAGTCTCGCCATAGAATTTTCCTTTCATTGATATCGAATACGGGATTATTGTTTTTATTATATATAACATTCGCTGGCGTTTTTCGGTATGCTCCAGCAGTTTCTTTTAATTTTCGATGGAGGTTGAAATCGTCGTGAAGTTTTTGTAATCTTTCAATCTCCAGACATTGGCTTTTTAAATATTCATTTTTTGCAACGCGTATAGATGTTTGAATCTCTCTATTCAGCTCCCAATATAGTTCATAATTATTATTTTTATATTTTCGTCTCTGATCCATCAAATTTAATATATCTTGTGTCATCCCTTCCTTGTTTTTGGATCGTTTATAATATCCTAGAGCGTCTTCTGCTATGAGCTTGAGTTTATTTTTGACATCGTTCCATATGTCTTCAACGGTTTCGCTATTGATTGCGTTTAATTCCTGGTTTATCCGGTCTTTTAGGCTTGTTTTCAGAGAGATATCGTTAAGTTTTGCCACGTCGAGATTTTCGTTTCTTCGTTACAGCAATCTTTGTTCGCAACTTCATCATCAGAAGATTGTGGTCTGATGGAACGTCTGCTCCCGGGAAGGTTGAGGTTTTTAAAACAGATGACCCATACCTCGAGTTGATTAAAATAAAATCTATTTGATTACGTACAATGTGATCTCTTCTATCTTGGGGTGATTTTCAAGTGTACAGCCTTCTTGGGGGGGAGACAGAACATTGTATTAGCTATGTTCATTTTGTGTTCTTGACAGAACTGAACTAGCCTATCGCCTCTTTCGTTCCTTTCACCTAGTCCGTATAATCCTGTAATTCCAGGAACTCTTTCCCTCCCTACTTTAGCATTAAAATCGCCTTGAATTATAGTTATTTCGTGTGGCTTTGTCATTTTTAAAAGATCCTCTACTTCTTCGTAGAAAAATTCAATTTCGGCATTGCTTTTATCAGCAGTGGGTGCATATATTTGAATAATATTTATATTAATAGGCTTGCATTTTAGTTTTATAAGCAAAGATCGGTCAGATTTCGGGATGAAACCTGTTATACATTGCGCCACTGTATTCTTTACGATTATTCCCACTCCATTCCTATGATTTTGATTACTATTGCCTGAGTGGTAGATTTTCATGTTTCTAGAAGAAAATTCTCCGTTATTGGGCCACCATGTCTCACTTATTCCGAGGATATCAATATTTAACCTTTCCATTTCAGATATAGTATTCGCGAGTTTACCAGATTCGTAGAGACTCCGTACATTCCATGTGCCAATGTTTAGGCTTTGATTTGTTTTACCTCCGGGTATTCTTAGCAACCTCGTATTACCGGAGATTGAGGGCCATGTGTTATTTCTTAAATCCATAAATTGTTTGGTTTTCAAGGAAATATACTTCATTGGTTTTCCGTTGCCTTCTGAAGGGTTTAAAGTTTTCCTTCTATATTACAAGCCGCTCCTCTGGAGTACAGTCGCTTCTTTGCTGTGTTGTTTTTTTTACGAAGTAAACTCTCCGGGCTGTTTGGTCCGCGGGAGGTATTTCATTTCCCTCCTACCACCCATATCTGGGAAGCATTCGCTATCCGCCACCTGCGACGCGTTCTCTAGGGATTACAGCCTCCCCCCGAGAGGGGAAGTACCCCGCCCCTTCCGAAATTCAACAAAATTTTTAGCCTATTTTAACCGGGGACCATCCCTCTACATTCCCTGCAATTTCAGAAAAATCGGTTCAGTAGTTTTTGTAGAAATGACAAATATTAAAAATTGAAAAAAGTGGGCTTAAAAGTGGACGTGGTCATTTCACAGAAAGAATTATCGAAATCGGTCCAGCCGTTCTCAACTGATGTCATTACCAACGAACGACATTTGATTTTTATTTATATAGATAACCATGTAACGACAGTTATACCAAAAACTGAATTTCATTTATAGAATTAATCTCCGTTTTTTGAGATTGCGTCGTGAGTAAAATTGATATAGAGTATTTCTCATCTTGATCCGGCTGAAACGAGAACTGCATTCTATTTTTAGATGTATTTTAGCTATTTCCTATCTTCAATTTAATGATCCGCAATATATTACAGGAAAGGTATGAAAATTTAGGATGTCAGTGCCTCTTGTTTGAAGGTTCACTTCTTCGACCCGTGAAATTTTTATTATATTTTCAGCTTCCAAAAATGTCAAAGTTTTATTTACTAAGTCCATATCTACATTGGGCAATTTTCCTTGCGGCAAATGTCGGTTTGAAGGAGAGACAGAGTCTCAATTCTGTTTCTATGAACCCTTTCTCACCGACAAACTGGCAATTGCCGCAAGGATAGTTGCCTAATGTTTATATGCTAAAAAAAAAAAAAACATGCTAAAAAATTTGGAGTTTTTAAAAGATTTTTAGACTCAAATATTTCTTACATATGCGTCTGCAATTCTATTTTGAGGTAAATTTGTTCTCTGTTCACAAAAAATCGTAACAACTTATGAAATTATTTTATTTTTTTAAGTATTTCTAAAAAATGACGCCCCATATTGACCAATCTTTTATATGTTTTATTAAAAATGTTTATATAAAATTATTTTTTCATATCTTAAAGGATACTAGAATATGTAGATTTCTTGGAAAACACAACATGTAAGAATATACCTTGAAAGAATCACATATAGAAGAAAGAATGGGCCATTTATTTAACTATGAAAATAACAATAAACCAAAAATACTTGGGAAGGCTTATGACAGTTTCCAGTGTTTTGCCAAGGTTCTTGATGTAACGGATATTTTGCAGAACAAATTTTAAGTTTTGTTTTTATTATTATTATTATTCTTATTCTTATTCTTATTATTATTATTATTATTATTATTATTATTATTATTATTATTATTATTATTATTATTATTATTATTATTATTATTATTATTATTATTATTATTATCAACGTCCGATAAGGCTTATCACGACATGGCGAACGGAAGCCGCCATCTAACTAAGCATCCACCCACACGGAGTGCTCTAATGATAGAGCAAACAGGAGAGTGATGCCTGTGTGGTTCCCCTAATCAAAACAAAGACACGCTGACAACATTGCTACGAATGTGGAAAACGATCCGGATACATTTCGACATGACTGCTTCGGGCCGGCAGGCACGGCATTTTGTTACCTCAGTAAGTGAGAGTGACATCTCGCCGAAATGGCTTTCAGGCTAATGTCGTGTCTGTCTTCCGTCCCAATAAACCTTGGCTAGGACTCAGAGAACGCTCCTTATCTTCGTCGTCATTAAATTGGCCTTGCAGGTTCAGTTGATTTAATCCTGATTTATGAAAATTTAGGATGTCAGTGCCTCTTGTTTGAAGGTTCACTTCTTCGACCCGTGAAATTTTTATTATATTTCCAGCTTCCAAAAATGTCAAAGTTTTATTTACTAAGTCCATATCTACATTGGGCAATTTTCCTTGCGGCAAATGTCGGTTTGAAGGAGAGACAGAGTCTCAATTCTGTTTCTATGAACCCTTTCTCACCGACAAACTGGCAATTGCCGCAAGGATAGTTGCCTAATGTTGATATGGACTAACATGCTAAAAAATTTGGAGTTTTTAAAAGATTTTTAGACTCAAATATTTCTTACATATGCGTCTGCAATTCTATTTTGAGGTAAATTTGTTCTCTGTTCACAAAAAATCGTAACAACTTATGAAATTATTTTATTTTTTTAAGTATTTCTAAAAAATGACGCCCCATATTGACCAATCTTTTATATGTTTTATTAAAAATGTTTATACAGTATGCAAAGTTCGTATTCGTACACCCCTAAAAAATTAATAAAATCGTTATTAATTCCATATTTTATGTGTAAATATGAAATAATTGGTAGGAACTCTCATAACGAAGAAAGATTTAAGAATAACAAAACAATTTTTTAATTTATTCCGTCATTTAGATACAGATGGCGCCTGTGTGGTTGGCAAAGTTCGTATTCGTACACCTATAACCACTATATATTTGGAGTTTTTAAGAATTTTCAAAGCAAAATGCCGCACAATTTTATTCTTTTCTTATTTTGGAATGCCTCTACTATAAAAATATGTAAAACAACGGCAATTTTATTAAAAATTTTGCATGAATAAAAAGTCGGACGAATATTTGAAATACTTAAGAAAAATGTGCTAGATATGATTAACTATTGCAAATTATTCCCGAATTTTGGGCGAAAATAGCTAACAGCAGTCCTTCTGTAACAATATTCGAGGTCCAATATGAAAATAAATGTCGTCAGCGTTTGGAATTGCAAAGAAACGTAATTCGGGCTTTGGAAAAGTAAACACATTTTTGGTTTTTACTTGGTGAAGTTTCGCAAGTTTCGTTTTATATTTGACATTAAATGTATTGAAGTTTTAGAATACGGTTTCGAAAATCATTTTGTGTCGAAAACTGTGAGAAATTATGAAGAAAAATTAAACTGTACAAGTTTTCATACTGTCTGCGTAGGAATGAAATTCTACGCTTAATATGATCGAGGGTTGCCAAATGGCTGCCAAAATTGCGAAAATAATGGTTTGTACTTCTTGAAAATTATATTTCTTTACCGAAGGATCCGAAATGAGTACAAAAATGTCAAAAGAATGAAGTACATTTTCCAGGAAAGAACGTGGGGTAAACTTTTGAAGAAATGCATTATTTTCGGGGAAATTTTCTTCCTTAAAAATTTGTTATTCCTCGTTATTTCCGATATCTCTTGACATAAAATGATTTCCGAAACCGTATTCTAAAACTTCAATACATTTAATGTCAAATATAAAACGAAACTTGCGATTTTCACCAAGTAAAAACCAAAAATGTGTTTACTTTTCCAAAGCCCGAATTACGTTTCTTTGCAATTCCAAACGCCGACGACATTTATTTTCATATTGGACCTCGAATATTGTTACAGAAGGACTGCTGTTAGCTATTTTCGTCCAAAATTCGGGAATAATTTGCAATAGTTAATCATATCTAGCACATTTTTCTTAAGTATTTCAAATATTCGTCCGACTTTTTATTCATGCAAAATTTTTAATAAAATTACCGTTGTTTTTACATATTTTTATAGTAGAGGCATTCCAAAAGAAGAAAAGAATAAAAATGTGCGGTATTATGCTTTGAAAATTCTTAAAAATTCCAAATATATAGTGCTTATATGTGTACGAATACGAACTTTGCCACCCACACAGGCGCCATCTATACCTAAATGACGGAATAAATTAAAAATTTGTTTTGTTATTCTTAAATCTTTCTTCGTTATGATAGTTCCTATCAATTATTTCATATTTACACATAAAATATGGAATTAATAACGATTTTATTCATTTTTTAGGGGTGTACGAATATGAACTTTGCATACTGTATAAAATTATTTTTTCATATCTTAAAGGATACTAGAATATGCAGATTTCTTGGAAAACACAACATGTAAGAATATACCTTGAAAGAATCACATATAGAAGAAAGAATGGGCCATTTATTTAACTATGAAAATAACAATAAACCAAAAATACTTGGGAAGGCTTATGACAGTTTCCAGTGTTTTGCCAAGGTTCTTGATGTAACGGATATTTTGCAGAACAAATTTTAAGTTTTGTTATTATTATTATTATTATTATTATTATTATTATTATTATTATTATTATTATTATTATTATTATTATTATTATTATTATTATTATTATCAACGTCCGATAAGGCTTATCACGACATGGCGAACGGAAGCCGCCATCTAACTAAGCATCCACCCACACGGAGTGCTCTAATGATAGAGCAAACAGGAGAGTGATGCCTCTGTGGTTCCCCTAATCAAAACAAAGACACGCTGACAACATTGCTACGAATGTGGAAAACGATCCGGATACATTTCGACATGACTGCTTCGGGCCGGCAGGCACGGCATTCTGTTACCTCAGTAAGTGAGAGTGACATCTCACCGAAATGGCTTTCAGGCTAATGTCGTGTCTGTCTTCCGTCCCAATAAAACCTTGGCTAGGACTCAGAGAACGCTCCTTATCTTCGTCGTCATTAAATTGGCCTTGCAGGTTCAGTTGATTTAATCCTGATTAGTGTCCGACCTGGCTCTGAACACAAGTGCTCATAAGGCCTTGTGTCAACCCTCGCGAGGACCTCACTGCTCGCAAAGGCACCCTCGGGGTCAAAGAAGGACAACTGCATAACGAGTAAGGATAACGGCTCTGAGTTAGGACCCACCAACCTAATGATGAATCTAGAAACCCCCAAAACCGCAGAAGAAGTAGAACTTGCGTTCCGCAAGAGTTCTAGAACCAGGCGCACACCAGTGTGCTCGCATACAGTATCAGTAGAAGTAGTGGAATGTTCACAGAGTCGCGAACAAACCCCGCAGCAAAACACAGCAGTACCACCAACAGCAGCAACTTATAACTCACCTAAACAGGAGTTCATCCTTCAGATGAGAGCATCAGAGGAGGAAGCCCTCGCAAAATGCCATATTGTGCTCCGGAAAATGAGAGAGGCAATTGGCAAACAACGGAACATCAGCAGAGACGTCCAAAATGGAGTATCGGAACTAGACGAGCTCCTAGACGTAATCTCCAATTATCGACGAAATTGGAAAACAACTGAAACAGAGCGACAATCGAGCAAGCCCAAAACAGCAGACGACGTGTGTTTAATTACACCAACACCTCAAACGTCACAACACAAAAGAAGCGCGTCTAGCCCAGCTGAGACTAACCCGGGGAAGAAACATAAAAAGAAGGCAGCAGAAGCCCGCCAGGAAGTGGCACCGGTTATACCACAAACAGCAGAAAAGTCAAAATGGCAGACTGTAGTCAAAAAGAAGAAGAGACCAAAGAACCGCCCAGATGCTGTAATTATCAAACCTAGTGAAGGACGCAACTATTCTGATGTTCTAAAAAATATCAGACAAAACGTGAAACCCGAGGAAGCTGACGTAGCAATACGATCCATAAGCAAAACCAAAACGGGGTCAATTCTTTTGGTGATGGAGAAAGGAGGAGAAAGAGAAAAGTTCTGCGAGGCTATAAAAGAATCTCTGAAGGAAGCAGCCACTGTAGAAGAAAGAACACCGAAGGCAATGATCGAGGTACAAAACATTGATACCGTGACCACTATTGAAGAGGTACAACTTGCCGTACACAAAGCCACACAAGTAGCTGTATCAGACATTGGAGTACATCTAACTCGCCCAAACTACCGAGAACAAAGACGCGCTTTCGTAACGATACCCGTGTATGAAGTCAACAAAATTCTGCAGAAAAAATGCCTAAAAATTGGCCTGACAGACTGCATTATAAAGTATAAGGAAGAGACACATCGGTGCTATAGATGCTTTGGATCCGGTCATAAGCAATATGACTGCAAAGGACCTGACAGAAAGGGCATGGGACTATGCATCCAATGGGGAGAAAAAGGACACAAACCGAAAGAGTGTGCAAATAAGATGAAATGCTGCATATGCGCCGAAGAAGGGAGAAGCAATGTATATCATTTGCCAGGCTCAAAAAGATGTCCGTCAAACACACAACAAACATTATGCAGATCCTTCAGCTTAACATGCACCGGGGGAAAGTAGCTGACACTATCTTGCCACAGATAGTTCATGAGCAGGAGGCCGATATCATGGTTATTAGTGAACAATATTCACGAACAACAAATGGAATGTGGTTTGAAGATGAATCCAAAACCGCTGCAGTATGGATTCCCCTAGGAAAAACTGTGAAGCCAAAAAGTGATGAACGAGGAAATGGCTATGTGTAGATACAAGTCGATGACGTCACAATCATAAGCTGCTACCTCACCCCTAGCGACTCCATAGAAGAATTCCAGTCAAAACTAAACTCTATAGAAGATGTAACGAGGAACATTCGCTCAGTCGAATGGGGCTCACAAGAAACAAACCCACGTGGTAGAAGGGTGATGGACATGATCGCCAGATTAGGGCTCGCAGTGGCGAACGTGGGATGCGTGTCAACTTTTAGACGACCGGGCTGTACTGGCACTATACCAGACATTACCTTAGTATTCGAAAACTTTGCAGACAGAGTCATCAATTGGAATGTCCTTGAGATCTACACGGCAAGTGACCACCAATATATCTCCTATGCCAAAAATAAAAGATATGGGCCCTGGGAGAAATCCGGTATATTGGTGGAATGACCAATTTGATGAGCTGCGACGCAACTGCCTTAGGAAAAGACGGAAATATACGAGAGCTAAACGCAGAGGTCCGGCAGAGGCGGAACATGCTCTGTATAAATACGCCAAGAAAAAGCTCCAAATCGCCATACAAGAGAGTAAAAAGAGCAAATGGGAAGAATTGAGAAACGATATAAACCGAGATCCATTCGGAATGGGATACAAACTGGTGATGAAGAAACTAGGTGCTCAATCCCCAATAGAAGTAATGGATGATGAAACAATGGGAAATATTGTGAACACACTGTTCCCTACACACCCAATCAGAGTAGAAGGCTCAATTGATGAGCGCATAATCACTCCACCAATCTTTACTACAGAAGATCTGAAAACGGCAGCTAGTAAATTGAAAAACAATAAAGACCTGAAGGAGTCCCAGCGGAAGTTCTCAAACATACTGCTGGACATGTATAAACACTGTTTACTAGAAGGAATATTTCCAAAACCGTGGAAAGAGCAACAGTTTGTACTAATTAGTAAAGGCAAAGGAGATCCAACAGCCCCATCTTCATACAGGTCATTATGTATGCTGAACACCGCTGGAAAACTTTATGAGAGGTTACTTAAACAGCGAATAGAAGATGCAATAAACCTGAAAGGCGGGCTTTCAGCCAGGCAACATGGTTTCAGACCTGGAAAATCCACCATTGGGGCAATAAAGGAAGTGGTTGATGTGTTCGCCGCCGCCCAGCAGCGAAACAACTATAGTAGGCCTGTGGTTTTATTAGCCACCCTTGATGTTAAAAATTCATTTAACAGTCTTAGATGGTGAGACGTTATACACGCCATGGAGGCAAATTTTCATGTCCCAGCATACCTCATGAAAATAATCAGGAGCTATTTAAGCGAAAGAGTACTAATGTACAAAACCAGCGAAGGTACACGGAATGTACAAATAACATCTGGCGCCGCACAGGGTTCTATCTTAGGCCCTGATCTTTGGAACATCAGTTATGATGCGATTCTCAAAATAGACATGCCTGAGAACACATTCCTAGTAGGGTACGCAGATGATATAGCCGCAGTTATCCAGGCCAGAAGCACAGATGAAGCTAGACGCAAACTCAGCCAAGTAATGATACGAACCAGAGCGTGGCTGGAATCACACGGACTGGAGCTGGCCATGCTCAAAACCGAGCTGGTACTCCTGTCAAGGAGGCATATTCCAGCAGTTGTCGACATGAATGTAAATGACATAGTCATTCGCACACAGAAAGCTGTCACATACTTGGGAATACGACTGGACACTAAAATATCATTCTCTGCGCAGATGAAATATGCAACTGAAAAAGCTACGCATATCACAGCCCAACTCAGCAAATTGATGGCAAATGTCGGAGGACCTCTACCCAATAAAAGGAAGCTACTGATGGAGTCGTGCAACAGCATTCTCCTATATGGATGCGAAATATGGGCCCGCAGTCTGTTTACTGCACAAAAAGCCAAGAAATTACTATCAGTACAATGAACAGCGGCATTGCGAGTTGCTTCTGCATATCGCACGGTATCAAGACCAGCTGTTCAAATAATAGCGGGCATGATACCCATCGACCTGGTAGCAGAAGAACGGTCAAAACTGTATGAGGCAAAACTTTCACATAATGCATACGCGAACGCAGAACAAGTGCGAGAAGAGACATATGCAAAATGGCAAAGGCGCTGGGATGAAGAAACCTATGGACGATGGACTGCGAAGCTTATTCCGAACATAAGAAGATGGGTGAATAGAAGACACGGACATGTAAACTATTACATCACACAGATGCTCTCCGGTCATGCCTATACGAGGAAGAAGAAACAATTGACGATGCGGAGCACACGTTCTTTTCGTGCAATCGATGACTCGAACTCCGAGCAGAAATTGGCGATATATCTGTCGAAAATATAGTGGAGAAAATGGTAACAGATCGAGAGCAGTGGAATGCAATCGCAAGATACTGCGAAGAGCTGTTAAGAAAGAAAAAGGTAGACCTAGATAACGCTTAGAGTAAGCAAACAGCGGTGCTTGGACGCAAGCAAACAAGGAGAAGAAGGCCACAAGGGCCTGGGAGCCACCTCGAAGTAATACGAAAGTTGTGCCGAGGTGGACGCAGCTCCCAGAGGTGATCAGGTGGGTTTTTAGTCGGTATAAAGATCGAGCCCGACATACCACGATGAGTGACGACTCGCCGTGAATGCGCCATTATTATTATTATTATGATTATTATTATTATATATATTATATATTATTATACAGGTATATTTGACTAAGGAATAGATGTAGTTAGTCAAAAACATAAGAGGGCTGCACAGTGGTCGCACTTGTATGGGAAAGTGCGACAAAAATATGTCTAATCGTCGGATCGATCAGATTTGTTTCAGAAATGCTTAAAATAAGTAAAAACTACTTTAGCCAAAAATCATATGGGTCTAGTTTTTGGTATAGCCCCCATAAAGCAGTACCACCCGATTTCAGGTATTTTGAAGCGTTTTATCTGCATTTTCGGCCTGAATTGGCTGTAATTTGGTACTTGTGGTTCTCAGTAATCAACAACCATATGCACCAAATATTGTGGACATAGCTCCAGATTTTGGTATAACCCCCATATAACTAACTGTACCTCCCGATTTTAAGCATTTTGAAGCTTTTATCAACATTTTTTGTATGAATGAACTGTAGGAGTTTCCATTGATCGGGAAACTTTCTCACCAAAAGGTGTGGGTTTTGGTAGAGCCCCCCACATAACGGTACAAAAATATACAAATATAAGTGTAAAATACTACTATACTATAAGTGTAAATACTATATATAAGTAGATCCCAAAACAAAAATATCTAAATCTTGATTCAAAAAAGCTAAAACAAATAGTTAAAACCCAAAACAACACAACAATACAGCATATTCACTAAAAAGGCCAGAGGCATCGTTAGTATTTTTGATGCCGCACACGGAAATGCAAACATATGCAGTTGGAAACACTTTTTTGTAAACTTGACACTATCTTGAAGATTCTCCAAAAAAATTGAGAGTGGCCTAGGATGGCATAATTAGTAAAAATCAACATCAATTTTGAGGACTTGCCAAAATCTAATCCACAAAAAAGGGAATCGAAAAAATGTAATTTCCAGCAAATAATGTGTACACATTTTTTAAAAAGTAATTAAAATACTTTTTACTAAAACTTCCGTTTCGAAAAAATTTTTTAATTTTTAAATTTTCAGTTATTTGCCGTGTAAGAAGTCAATACCTTGCTTACTTTCTTTAAATCTTTAAGATATACTTAAATGTCAATTTCTTCTGTTTTGCTTTGTACCGATCTAATTACAAAACTATTGCTGGAATATTAAAATATGACATTTTTAAAGATAATTTGGTGAATTGTCATTGAAATTTGTTGATATCGATTTTTTTCGCTAGTCGGGCTCTACCCCTGGGTAATAGTTTTCCACGGAATTTCTTTTATATGATTGCGAGCTATTTTAGGCTTCCGGTCATACATACATAAGTTGATATACATGATAACATACCAGGCATACATGCACCAGCACACATACACCAGCACTACTGAAAACTTTAGTTTTTATTTTATTTATTTTACGCTCTAAGTACTAAATGCGCCATTATTATTATTATTATGATTATTATTATTATTATTATTATTATTATTATTATTATTATTATTATTATTATTATTATTATTATTATTATTATATATATTATATATTATTATACAGGTATATTTGACTAAGGAATAGATGTAGTTAGTCAAAAACATAAGAGGGCTGCACAGTGGTCGCACTTGTATGGGAAGGTGCGACAAAAATATGTCTAATCGTCGGATCGATCAGACTTGTTTTAGAAATGCTTAAAATAAGTAAAAACTACTTTAGCCAAAAATCATATGGGTCTAGTTTTTGGTATAGCCCCATAAAGCAGTACCACCCGATTTCAGGTATTTTGAAGCTTTTATCTGCATTTTCGGCCTGAATTGGCTGTAATTTGGTACTTGTGGTTCTCAGTAATCAACAACCATATGCACCAAATATTGTGGACATAGCTCCAGATTTTGGTATAACCCCCATATAACTAACTGTACCTCCCGATTTTAAGCATTTTGAAGCTTTTATCAACATTTTTTGTATGAATGAACTGTAGGAGTTTCCATTGATCGGGAAACTTTCTCACCAAAAGGTGTGGGTTTTGGTAGAGCCCCCCACATAACGGTACAAAAATATACAAATATAAGTGTAAAATACTACTATACTATAGTGTAAATACTATATATAAGTAGATCCCAAAACAAAAATATCTAAATCTTGATTCAAAAAAGCTAAAACAAATAGTTAAAACCCAAAACAACACAACAATACAGCATATTCACTAAAAAGGCCGGAGGCATCGTTAGTATTTTTGATGCCGCACACGGAAATGCAAACATATGCAGTTGGAAACACTTTTTTGTAAACTTGACACTATCTTGAAGATTCTCCAAAAAAATTGAGAGTGGTCTAGGATGGCATAATTAGTAAAACTCAACATCAATTTTGAGGACTTGCCAAAATCTAATCCACAAAAAAGGGAATCGAAAAAAATGTAATTTCCAGCAAATAATGTGTACACATTTTTTAAAAAGTAATTAAAATACTTTTTACTAAAACTTCCGTTTCGAAAAAATTTTTTAATTTTTAAATTTTCAGTTATTTGCCGTGTAAGAAGTCAATACCTTGCTTACTTTCTTTAAATCTTTAAGATATACTTAAATGTCAATTTCTTCTGTTTTGCTTTGTACCGATCTAATTACAAAACTATTGCTGGAATATTAAAATATGACATTTTTAAAGATAATTTGGTGAATTGTCATTGAAATTTGTTGATATCGATTTTTGTCGCTAGTCGGGCTCTACCCCTGGGTAATAGTTTTCCACGGAATTTCTTTTATATGATTGCGAGCTATTTTAGGCTTCCGGTCATACATACATAAGTTGATATACATGATAACATACCAGGCATACATGCACCAGCACACATACACCAGCACTACTGAAAACTTTAGTTTTTATTTTATTTATTTTACGCTCTAAGTACTAACCGATCATCATATTAAATTGCAAGCATCTTGTCTGTCATAAACTCAAACCGCATATAAAATGTTCCAAACATGGGAAAATTGGACCTATAGAGCAGCTACAAAATCGGATAACAAATTTGTTTTTGGTCCGTTTACCCCCTAAATATTTCACGATCATTACCAATAACAATAGGTGTCGATTCTGGTCTGAAGCTGACCACCATTCAAAATTTCGTGACGATCGGTCCATAATTGCGACCTGGGATTTGATTACAATTTATAATGAACATACGGATACACGGACGGACACACTTCTCGTCGAGATATGAAAAATGATATATATTTCGCGGTGTTACATGAATTTTTAGCAAAATAAACTTGTAATACCTTTCCCATATTGTGAAGTAGGGTATACATAGAAAATATTCCACAATAAAATATTCACTGAATGCATACGTCTATCGCAATTTTACAACTAACAACAGCATCTTAAACATTGTAAAAATATATATTTTGAATATACCGTTATTCCGTTATACTAATTAATATCTTGAAGTTTGTGGCCTCAATAACGCACCGAAATGCTTCAAATTTGGTATTTAGTCTCACCCCCTACGTATTAAGCTTTCCACATGATACTTGTCGATATGTAGGTCCACGTCTACATATACCCCCCATAGAACGGTACCTCCCGATTTCCAGGATTTCCAAGTGTTCGTTGGAGATACAAAACTTTCCACTTGAAATTTATCAGTATAGGTCCACGTGTTCATATAGCCCCATAGAGTTGTATTTCCCGATTTTCAACATTATCAAGGTTTTAGCGCCAATATCCCACCGAAATGGATGAAATTTGGTATTTAGTCTTCATTGTGGGTTCCTCCCGGTTTCCGTAATTTTGAAGGTTGTAATATACCAATGTATATACCAATGAAATGACTGAAATTTTGTGTTTAGTCTTCGTTGGTGGTATACAACTTTCAACCAGAAATATGTCTGTATAGGTCTTCATGTAGCCCCCATAGAACCGCACTCAACGTTGGTAGAAAACCTCCACACAGAAAATGTTCAGTATAAAGTGATTATCATCAGTTAAAATATTCTCCTCCAAGGAATTAGAATCATCGTAGATGAAGAGCTTAGTAGTTACTAATTGTTCATATTTACTTCAATTCAGTTCGTGGTGGAGGGTATAAAAAGTTCGGCCCGACCGAAATACATAATTGTTTTCATTCCCAAAGGGGCACCTAGTCTAGAGACATTTGCATCATTATCTTGAATTCAGTAATACTTACGTATTTTGTTATTGGACATAAAACAAAATGACCAAAATGGCCGAAAAATCGAGATTAAAAAAAAACGTGCTATGGTTTTCCAATTGTTCTCAAACCTTAAATCTAACGAAATGAAATTTTTAAGATGGGTGCCTCCTAAAACCCGACATCGATTCTTTATTTTATTTATTTGAAATGTAATTTTGTATTTTTTTATTACAAAAAAATTATAAAAACACCCTAATGTACATTCTGGACAAACTATTTCGATACACATGTATGTACATCCATACATTTGCATTTACAAATGTACATATTTCATTTTTATAAATTTCGGAAATAAATGAATAGTGATCACCCAAATTTGTGTAATGTTTGTGATTCCTTCAAAAGTGTACAATCTTTACAGAGACAAATTATCAAAAGACCTACCTAGACAAGTACAAACCGCAAACATTAAATTCATTAATACGACTTGCAGGATATGCCCTCCTTTAGTCAGGTATAAGGAAGCGATCAGTTTAATTCAAGAAAATATTGCTTTAAAACGGACAGTCCGTCGCCCAACCCACATTCAGGTAGTTTTTGCACTTTCTCACTATCGTGAGAAAACAATAACTACATAAACAGCGATAAAGAGGAGAGTGTGGATTGTCGATGGAAAATCCATCATAGGGCACGTTACTTCGTTTTATGTTCTGATTGGTATTTCCCGCGATTAGGATTTACACATTAGGTGCATCACGGTATGTCAACTGGCATGGTGTGGTGCATTCAGGAAAAACCTTAGTAACACTTTGTACGCACCTACAAAATGAAATCTATGAAAACATCGCTTTGTTTAAAGTGTGCGAGCTTGCCGATCATAATCTCTGGGAAATCCACAACACAGAGAAAGGTGTCAGGAGGGGTTTGTTGATTTAGCAGTAATACCACGTCTTTTGACGCCTTTGAATCCATCCTTATCTATTGCTACTTTGTGTGTTTGTGTAGCTCTGCACCGTGCAAAGTAATGTTCCAATTTTCCCATGTTTGGAGGAAATTCCCCAGCATGTAAGCATGGTGTTAGTGTCCCTAAATTCTTCAGACCACCTTTACTTCTTAGATATGGAATAAACATTTTGTTCATTGTCCAAATTTATATACAGCGTTTCTCATTGTTGAACGTGTGAAATACAAATATTTTTAATTGAATTTGTGTGCTACATATTTATATGTACATATTTATGTACATTGTACATATAAATATGTAGTACGTTTGGATTAGTGCTTTTTCCCGGGTTAACATTCCTTATGAGGATTTATTTTGACGTATAGATACGCAAAGAAATTGGCATTGGAAACCTTGAGGGTTTATTAGATCCGCTAATATGAAAACGCACTGTAAAAATATTTATCTAATTAGTCAGTCCAATACAAAGTAATGACAAAAATTACTTTTAGTAGACCCAACACGTTTAAAATATTAGATTATTCTATTATATGTACAAGGCAAGAGAAATTCTTTATCACTTTGACAAGCAGTGAATTACTGTGGGACAGAATGTACACTAGTGCTATATCTTTTTGTATTTTTTGCATATATCAAAAATACCACCAGATAGTGTAGAGCATAGAAAGTTATTAAGAAGTAGTCCGGTCAAAATAGACATTGAAATAGCAAAAATTCCCACAAAGCTGAATTTTGGTGGAGAGTTAGGGTTTGCCATTAGAAGCAACGTCCTAAAAGTCCCCATCGATCCCATGTGTGCAAAAAAAATATTCGGGGTCAAAGGTCAAAATTTAAGGGTTTTTAGATTTTCGGATTTATTTTTCGAAAACGGTTGATCTAATCAAAAAGTGACTAAAGTAAATATTGTAGACAGGAAAATTATCTACAAGTTTGATCCTTATATTTTTTTCTTAGAAGGAACCATTCCTGAGATATAGCTGTTCTAAAAAACACATGATTTTTATGCACTTATAAGGGAAATATGCACATATTCAGACGAACCGGCTAAAATAAGCGAAGTAATCGGGTCTGTCCCCCAAAAAAATATATATTTTCTTGAAGAGCGAAATTATAGCTATCTTCTTAAAAAAATTCCAACAAAATCGGAGTGTGTTTAGAAGAGTTATTCAATGTTAGAGTCATTTTAGGCAAAAATTGCCCATTTAACCCACATGTATAATCGAAAGCCCAACGGGAACGACCCCAACGAAAACTCTCCGATTTTTTTTCAAGTATTGTCCGAAGGTAGGGTTTGTTGCGCTGATTACGGAAATGTATAATTTTCAACGGTTGCGGATCCGGTTCGCCGGTTATTCGACCCGAAAGGCCAAATTTAAAAACCGGGTTAGACCCGGTTCTACTGAACCGATTACTGCAAAGTGGATATCGTTTGAAAGCTTATGAAAGTATCTAACACATAGTGTCATTACTTTAACCGGTTCGCCTCATAATGTACTTACGCGGCTAATTTTTTATTTGACCTTTAGATCGCGATATCTCGAAAATGGTAAGTCTTTTTTAAAAATCATAAAGACCAATCTTGTAGACAATTATTAAATCTACAACTTTTACTTTATCCGGCTTTTGCTAAGTCTTACCGTTTTTGAGAAAAATTAAAAAAACTGAATAATTCCTCCAAAAATGACCTTTGACCCCGAATAACTTGTTTTGCACACATGGGATCGATGGGGACTTTTAGGACGTTGCTTCTAATGGCCAACCCTAGCACTCCACCAAAATTCAGCTTTGTGGGAATTTTTGCTATTTCCCCCTTATACGCATGTCTATTTTGACTGGACTAAAGTGCGTTGTAACTTTTCCTCTGGTGTTAAAAAATTCCAGCACCGATTGCATTCAAGTTTCTCATTGTAGTAATTCCATTAATTTCTTTCTTTATGAAAGAAAATCGTTCTTAAATAAACTATTTTTTTTTTTTGAAAATTAATATAAGCTTCAGTCTAACACATAAATTTCGCCAAATCGCGATATTTTAAGAGTTTATTATTTTAAGTGAAATAAAACATTTATGAATAAATAAATGGTTGTTCAAAAAATTAAAATCTAAATTTTTATAAAGAAAAAAAAAAATATGGAAAGCCCTTCAGAAATCGATTTCGGTGCGGGAACTTAAAAATGCTTTTACGTTACTAGGACAATACTCCGCACATGGTACTGGAGTGGTATTTTTGGTTATAGCCATAATCAACACTTGGACTATAACGAACCAAATCTGCACTATTACCATGTGAGGTGGCCCTGATAACAGAAAACATTTCATTTCATCATACAGTAGATTGAGCTAATATGAATCGGAGTGAACTTATCGCCTTCTGGGATGTTTGTGGAGAAATTAATATATTCGACTAGTTAGCGACCAAAATAAAGCTGCCGCTAAGACTTACGAGTTGCGAAATTCCATTATTGACAAACATTGAGTATAACTATTAAGTCGATGACTTACATATATAAACAAGTGAGCAAAGACTATAATCGGGTCGGGCCGACTATGTGATATCCTAGACCACTACCACTGTGCATAAGCTTTTCAGGGGTAAACATTTCTTTTAGGAATATAATAATGTTATCTATTCATACCAAAACATCTACAGCGCCCTCGAAAGCATAATTATACACCGTTTACTTCAGTTGCACAAAATTTAATGTGTAGTTATTTCATGTTTACTACTTTTTCATCAACTTTATAAATTGAAATGTTGAGCAACGTCTAAATTTAAAAAAGGAAATCCACAACACAGAGAAAGGTGTCAGGAGGGGTTTGTTGATTTAGCAGTAATACCACGTCTTTTGACGCCTTTGAATCCATCCTTATCTATTGCTACTTTGTGTGTTTGTGTAGCTCTGCACCGTGCAAAGTAATGTTCCAATTTTCCCATGTTTGGAGGAAATTCCCCAGCATGTAAGCATGGTGTTAGTGTCCCTAAATTCTTCAGACCACTTTTACTTCTTAGATATGGAATAAACATTTTGTTCATTGTCCAAATTTATATACAGCGTTTCTCATTGTTTTTTTTTTTTGAACGTGTGAAATACAAATATTTTTTAATTGAATTTGTGTACTACATATTTATATGTACATATCAAGCTTTTTGTAGAAAATTAACTTATGTTGAAACTGAGGTATGGGGTATTTTAACTCGCGATCAGTTTTACTATACCATAACTTTTGACCGCATTTCGGTAAAATAAACTGTTTTAGCCCGATTCACCGAGGGGTTTCTTAAAATAATAATTTGAGCGGAAGCTGTGGTCGTACTAATGTAAAAAAATCGGAAAAAAATCGTTGAAATAAACGAGTTTCATTATGTTATTTTCCAGTTAGTGGTTTTACAACACAATGTAGAGCTTAATGCTCAAAGGAGAAGTTAAAGAGCACACTTCAGAGTTGAAGTTTCTAATGTATGATTTTTTAATATATCCACTGTATCTACCTCAAACGGATGCTGACATTTTGAAACCTGAAAAATGGGTTTTTTTGAATTTTTGCTCTAATCGGGACGCGCAGGTGGATTTCCATAAAAGCTTATTATTGGATTGTAGTACTCGCGATTTCGCATTTTTTAATGTATAACATGAGGGTGTAGCCCTCACAGGATCACAGTAATCTGCGCCTAAACACGAAATTTTTGTGCGTAAATTTTTCTCAAAAACCTATTTTTTTGGTTTAAAATTTACAAACGTCATTCGATTTCCGTGGAAACCCGCGTAAATTTAGTTTTTTTACGTTCTGAATCTAACAAGCCACGACGCGTAAAAATCCACCCACTAGATCGGCGGATATGATACCCCTCAAAATTCGAAAATGTGCAAAAAATTATTTTGAAAATATCGCATATTAAAACGCGTTTTGGTTGTGTCAGTTCTACTTAAATAAATAGATCGATACGCGTGTTTACACTGCGCGAAAACAGATCTTTAAAAACTCTCGTAAATCCAGAGATATAATAGATTTTTTCTAAAAATTGAGTGCGATGCTACATCCACGGTTCTTGATGGATCGCATTGAAACGGCATAAATTGATGTATTTTTTAATGGTGATTATTGAAATCGGATGCGCATAAAATGTAAATGAACTTCGCGGAAATTATGACCATTTTACTGTATTTTGCACCCTAATATGCTGCAGATGCTACATCGTGGCCGCCAAATAGAATTTGACAAACTGTACATCAAATAAGAGGGATTGATTCGCTGTGTTGGAAAATCGGATGCGCATCATGTCATTTTCATAATTACGCGGTTTATATGCGTCTCAAATGTTATAATATTCAATATAACATTATTTTAACGTTATGCCACAATTGGAATTCCTTGTGATTTAATATAAGGTTCTAATAATATTATCCAATAGGAAAACTATAAGCGAAAAATTTGTTACAACGGAATATCATGATTGTTGCGTGAAATTTTGACGAAAATGCCGAAGAACTCAAACATTTTGTTCTCCAACTTTTCCTACAAACCATAAAAAAATAAAATTAGAATAACATGATTTTAATTTTTTCGTAATATTTTCTTCGTATTTTTGCAAATAACATGAATACTATAGCTCCAACCTTCACAACTTAGGTTTCATTTTATTCCTCAAAATGTCTGGATGCTGTTATAATTTTTTTATATATTTTTCGTAACTATGAGCGCTATTGTTTCAAAAATATGTTTGTAAATACGTGAAATTATTTAACAAATTTGATTTTTCGCGAATCCATTGAGACTTCGCGATTATTTTTTGCATCATCGCAAAGTTTACGAATTCAGTTAACAATAATAGGATATAACAGCTAACTTTATTAAGCCGCGATTTTTTAGAATTTTTTCTAATTATCATAATTAAAACAGTCATATCTTTTGCGCGCAACGATCAAAGTTAGTAACGAAAACAGATTTGGAATGCTGATTTTTTTCTTAATCTATATAGCAAAAATCATTGATGTAGCATCAACAAATTTTGTTGATTTTTTTGAAATGGAAAAGACAATTTTAGACATTTTTCCTGATATGTATGTATATTGTACATATAAAACGTACTACATTGCATTAGTGCTTTTTCCCGGGTTAACATTCCTTATGAGGATTTATTTTGACGTATAGATACGCAAAGAAATTGGCATTTGAAACCCTGTGGGTTTATTAGATCCGCTAATATGAAAACGCACTGTAAAAATATTTATCTAATTAGTCAGTCCAATACAAAGTAATGACAAAAATTACTTTTAGTAGACCCATCTGGGATGTTTGTGGAACAATTATTATAGACCCAACACGTTTAAAATATTAGATTATTCTATTATATGTACAAGGCAAGAGAAATTCTCTATCACTTTGACAAGCAGTGAATTACTGTGGGACAGAATGTACACTAGTGCTATATCTTTTTTGCAAATATCAAAAATACCACCAGATAGTGTAGAACATGGAAAGTTATTAAGAAGTGCGTTGTAACTTTTCCTCTGGGGTTAAAATATTCCCGCACCGATTGCATTCAAGTTTCTAAGCTTCAGTCTAACACATACATTTCGCCAAATCACGATATTTTAAGAGTTTATTATTTTAAGTGAAATAAAACATCTATGAATAAATAAATGGTTGTTCAAAAAATTAAAATCTAAATTTTTATAAAGAAAAAAAAATATGGAAAGCCCTTTAGAAATCGATTTCGGTGCGGGAACTTAAAAATGCTTTTACGTTACTAGGACAATACTCCGCACATGGTACTGGAGTGGTATTTTTGGTTATAGCCATAATCAGTCAGTTTAGTTGGCGTTGTCTCAGGAAGTATGGAATACAAAAAACAAATAATTACACCGTCGTAAAAGGAGCCGCAAGGCGAACATGTTCCAAACTAATTCAAAACGGTTGTTAAACTATGCTTTTCCCAAAGGAGTGTGCCGATATAGCCCATATTCGAACCTGATATATGCATGGAAGTAATATTTCCACATCCCTAGTTTGGAACAATTGGGTTAGTCCCTTCTGGGATTATCGTGCGAAAAATTTTGAACTTTTGTAAGGGTAATTAACGATATGGTCCATCTTCGAGCTTAAACTAAGCTGGGACAAAATTTACGAGACCTAAAGTTTGAACCAAATAGGTTGATTCTTCGAGAGTTATCGTGCGCAAGCCAGACAGACGGACGGACGGACAAGGGTAAATCGACTCCAAATTGTCTGAAATGGATTTCGTCCAAAAATACTTTGGGTATAAAATATTATTTCGATATCTTGTTGGCCTAAATGTTGTATATTAAAAGAATTTTAGAAATAGTTTTCGGTGATTTTTCGAGAATATTTCGAGGTATTATTACTTTACTTTTTACCAAAGGTAACACAAAAACTTCAAGACCCCGTAAAGCATTGTAATTTGAAACAATTTAATAACCTGGGAATCCTTCTTTCATGATTTGAAAACTTTTCTATGATGATTTCGACATTTTGTAACATGGAATGTAAGTGTAGTTCTATGCAGGAAATTCACAGCAATAAAAATATTTATATGTTTAGCAGTAGTTCAGTTATCTAACCGCTATATTCATGTTGGTTTTCAAGTTTATTTTCGTAGATTGCCGAAATATGTCTCCTAGAAATAAAATATAGACCAAAAATTGAATTTGGATATTTTACCCACAAAAGTTCACCCGCTAAGAATTATCCGCTCATTATCCAAAATTGTTGGCATCTTCCTTGAACAAAATTCTTACCTCGTGTAAAAATATGTCAGTCAATTTGTCAAAAGTTTCGGCCCACATCACTCGCTAAAAACTATCTGATAATCATGTAAAACTGCAAGCTTCTTCCTGTCATAAGCTCACACCTTATTTAAAAATTCGCGCTGATCGGAATATGATTGCGACCTACTGAGCAGATATAAATTCCGAAAAAAAAATTTTTTTTTGGTCTATTTTACCACCTAAATATTTTACGATCATCACCAATAACAATATCGATCTATTCTGATGTGAAACAGACCTCCATACCGAATTTCGTGACGATCGGTCCATAATTGCGGCCTGGAGTTTGATTACAATTTATAATGGGCAGACGGACACACGGACGGACACACATCGCTATATCGCTTTATCTCGTCGCGATATATGGGGGTCTACGACGAATATTTCGCTTTGTTACATGAATTTTTAGCAAAGAAAATTTATAATACCCTTCCCACATTGTGGAGTAGGGTATAAAAATATATTTGGAATAATATTTTAACAGTAAGCTTTTTCTCTTTTGTTGTTGCTATAACATGAAAATTATAAAGCCAATGTTTATAAATTTGGTTTCATATTTTTTTACGCGTTGTCTAGATTCTGTACGTATTTTTAATTTTTTTGGGTTAATAGGGATTCTGAGGTAGTATAATCTATATTTGCACCCAGATTTTTTTAATTTTTTAGATTTTTTGCGAAAATAAAAACAAATCTTAGAAATGATAGTGCATCTAGGGATGGATGTCAAATGCTGTTACGGATATGTGCATACATTTTCTCAATAAAACAAATAAGAAGTTTAAAAATATTTTTTCTTTATAAGAGAACGCGAACAGATTTGAAATTAGAATTTTTTCGTTAACCTCTATACCAAAAATCGTAGATGTGCTCACAAAAACTTTTTTTAATTTTTTTCATATGGAATTGTAAAGGAAATTTGGTTTTTACCATATATAAATACGTATGTCACCTGTTTCGTAACGCATTAATTGTAGAAAGTGGGTCCAATTATTCATACATACATATGTGAAAAACAGATTAAAACTAACGTGTATATATTGGGTATATAAACAAAAATACCACGCCAGTAGCATGTAAGAAATTTTGTCCTGATAACGAATACGTGTTTTTAGGTCGATTCGGTGAAATCCTAATCTTTCGCATAAATCTAATCTTTCGCACCTAACCCGTAATGTAACTCGAAATGTACATAATAACTAAATAGAGGCGTCCAACACCAGATGGAACAGCGCTGCTAACAATGAAATGTACCAACTACATACATATCGGGTTCTTCAGCATCAGTGGCAAATACAATTACCACATCAGCCCGTACCACCAGAGCCATTATACGAGTATTACTACATTAAATAAAAAAAAATCCTTATAAAGATAATATTTTGTGTAAGAATACATATGTTATTCAAAACTGCGATCTAATGCATGTCAATGAATGACCGGTTTAAATGCAATTTTAACAATTGCTCTGTTCCAGAACTGCAAGAATCTACTAATTTTTACTACTATTGTTGATATCATAAAGGAAAAATTGTTATTGTAGTAAAAATTTGTAGACTCGTGCAGGTTCTGGAACAGACCAAATTCCTTACTTGATGATTTGACATTCAATTCGAAGCAAGTAGAATTCGGGAGATCAAATTTAACAGAGAATTTGCACGAGAAGAGCATCATTGTCAGGCATCACAATGTGTGGAAGCACATCAGACGATTAATGAAGTAATATGCAAACATTGCCAATTTCCAAACTGGAAATACCCTGGAGTATTATCTTACTATCCTCCGCTCCTCTCTGGACAAAAAAGGTTTCGGTAATTTTGTTTGTGGTTTCGGTAATAATGTATAGGCCATCACCATTAACTTTTATGAAAAAATGACATTCCTTACTTAGTAAGTGAGCACTTGAATCACGTAATTTTCTGTCAGTCTTTCGATTATAACAATATTTCCAACTTTACGATTATTGGTAACACTCATTAGTATTTAATTAAAGCATTGAAGATCCCAGCGATCGTATTCCTTTCAACAAAGTAAATTGATTGTAATGGGTGATTTATTTTTATCTATTATCTTTTTGGCAACACTGGTTTAAAGTTCAACAGTTTGGTCTATAATTTAACAATGAATCGTCTTACAAACGAACAACGCTTGCAAATTATTGAATTGTATTATCAAAATGCGTGCTCTGTTAAGATAGTTCATCGCGCTTCTTCCATTTTATGGTCAGTTTGATCGACGCACTGAAGCGGCTATTCGGGCTATTGTGACTAAATTTCGCACCAAATTCACATTGTTGGACGTTAAACCACCAACACGTTTACGTAGAGTGCGAAGTGAAGAAAATATCGCAGCTGTATCGGCCAGTGTTATTGATGACCATCAATTATCGATTCGTCGCCGTTCGCAGCAATTGGGCCTCTGTTACTCAACAACGTGGAAAATTTTGCGGAAAGATGTAGGTGTGAAGCCTTTCAAAAGACAGCTAGTGCAAAAATTGAAGCCGAACGACCTACCGCAACGTAGAATTTTTGGTGAATGGGCTCTTGGAAAGTTGGCCAAAGATCCACTTTTTTATCGAAAAATTGTGTTCAGCGACGAAGCTCATTTTTGGCTCGTAATTTAACTGTGAATGCTGAGCGCTACCGTGAGATGATATCCAACGTTTTTTTGCCCAAAATGCAAGAGCTTGACTTGCATGACATGTGGTTTTAACAAGACGGTGCCACATGCCACACAGCATCGATTCAAATAAAGATTTCATGCATTTTTCTGAATTTTATGTGTTTTTTTTTTTTTTTTTTTTTTTTTTGAAAAACTTTCCTATAGTTCTTAAAAAATCACCCGTTATATCATTCCCTAAACGTTGTCACAAACTCTTCTCAACGAAAAAGGAACCCACAACCGTGGTTCCGAAACTTTCTGAAAAAATGGATTGTGAAACGAAGAAGGACTTGATGATGTTATTTTGTTATGATATTTATAATTTACATCGGGAAATGCATTGCTTACTCAAATATATATGTATATCTCATCCATAATTTTCATTAGGCAACTTCCCTTGCTGTAATTGTCAGTTTGCAGGAGAGAGTCGAGGAAAATGGAAACACTTTGCCTTTCAATACCCTCTCTTTCTCCGACAAACTGATCATTTCCGCAAGTAAAAATGTTTAATGTAAAAATTCCAAATAGTTCAAATGAAAAAAATCATATGCAATTGGCCTCGGATACTCTGCACGTGATAGGAACCACTAATTTTTACTACATTGATTATTATATGCCTGAACAAATGTCATCAAGTTCAACGCCGAACAGTAGTCAATAAATCAAAATGTTTCAAGTAATTGTCCCTTAACATACATATTTGTATATAAGTTTTTAGATGCCCAAACAAATTACTTGAAGTGATAGAAAACAGCTAGCTAAAAGAGAGAATATAAATTTATTTGGTTGTACCTTTAAGAAAAGCTAGCTATACCTCGTTGAAAAAATACTCATAATGTGAAGGAAATTAGCTGATGTTGTGTGTACCATATTATTACGAGTTATTGGAATGTTGTGGAGTTATTGGAATGTTTTAATGGTTGAGGTTTAAAAAGTGAACTTAACTAAATATATTTGCCTTTTAGTTCTTTTAAGAACTCAGATTTGTTTTGTGACCTTTTTCAGAAGGCTGTCTCTTTAAAGTATCGAGGTGTCCCGAAAAAATTGAATTTACATTAAATCGCATGGCCGAGAATACCGTTATTAACAACCAAACTATGGGCAAAATATAAAAAACGAAGCAGAAAAAAGCGTATAACAGGTAATAAAAAAGAGAAAAATAGAAAGAAAACTAAAGTAGAAATATTTGTTAAAGCTTATGGGAGTTTACATTTTTTTCGGGTGCCCCCAATGAAGTAGATGTGTTCGTTTAACCAATAATAACACTGTGCTACACGAAAAATATTCAAGGTTTCTGATGCAAAAATTCTATATTGTTGGGGTCCATGGATAGCGAAAATACCTTTGGTTCCTTTGGGTCACTTCGTTGTTTTTTTTTTTTGTTTTATAACTAAATGTACTGAAAAACAGGGTTTCTAAGATTTTAAATTTTAAATGGGCATAACTTATATTCGTCACAACGGATCGTTATCCATGGACCCCAATACAACAGAATTTTTGCATCAGAATGCTTGAATACTTTTTAGTCAATCTTTGTAGCACAGTGTAATTAAGTAATAATTTGTACAAATCATGGTTTAATTAGAAAGCTTGGCCAAAACTGTTGGCATACATTTGTATGGAGGAAATTCTTCAGTCTTGCATTGGAACAAACATTTAATCATATACACAACTCTATTATGTTAATTAATTAATTTTTCAAGTTTTTTATAAACTTCCCAAAAAAGGAATATAAACAAATCCACTTATTGGTTTTATAATTAGTAATTTTGAAGATGAATGAATCCAGAAATAAATCACGGTTCTATTGTGTTTTTTATATTGATCTACAATTTTTTCTCTACCATGGTACAAATTAATACTAGATGTTGTTCGTTTACTTCATGGCGCAATAAGAAGGTGTTAGATCAAAGCAAAATGCTTTATCTTTATAAATAAAAATCAAATGTTGTTCGTTGGAAATTGCATTAGTTAAGAACGGCTGGGCCGATTTAAATGTTCGCCATAACACAACTTAGGTTTTTATGGAAAGAAAATTTGACCACGTCCACTATCACGCCCCCTTTTTATACCCTCCACCATAGGATGGGGGCATATTAAGTTTGTCACTACGTTTGTAACTACTCGAAAAAATCATTGTAGACCCCACAAACTATATATTCTTGATCAGCGTGCAATTCTACATCGATATATGTAGCCATGTCCGTCCGTCTCACAGAGGGGAAATTTGTGTAAAAATTTGATCAAAAGCCCTAGAAAGCTCATTTATAGTCGGATTGATATAAAAATTTAGTGTGAGTAAACCTTGCAATTCCATATAACAATATTTCATATTTTAGTTGTGAAAAATTAGATTTTTTCGGAATGGCGCAAATATGCGCAATTTTTTATGATTGAATCTGATATTTGAGACTCAAGCGCATAAAACATTAGAAGAAACTATGGTCGGGAAACGACGGGGAAAT
Source organism: Musca autumnalis (assembly GCF_047663935.1). Classification (NCBI taxonomy): domain Eukaryota; kingdom Metazoa; phylum Arthropoda; class Insecta; order Diptera; family Muscidae; genus Musca; species Musca autumnalis. The sequence goes on along the minus strand of NW_027411866.1, from coordinate 61,391,218 downwards.
AGACTTTTTCACTATTGAAATTGTAGTAATCTTAAAAATTATCATAAAAAAATTTCATAAAGAGGATATGTATCACCATTATTAAAGAGCAAAGATGTAAAAGCAATCTGAAAATTTTAAATGCTAGTCTTGTTCGTAGACTGTACAAAAACAATAAATCTTGAAAAATATAAATTTTCGCGAAAATAATGTCATTTTAATGTTCACCTAATTTCTTAGTTTTCGAAAATTTACTTTTTGTTTTCAGTATGGCTGAGTTCAATCGACTGCTGCATTGGATTGGTTAATCTTACAAAGTCGAGGATGGTTATAGCAAATGTAGAAAAGAGTCTGGTTGCCGTTTATCAAAATTTTTTTCATAAAAAACGATTTTTATATTTTGAGTTTTGAGCAACTTTAGGCCTATCTTTCCCCTCTGTGCGTCTGTGGAAACCACTCTAGCGTCCGAACGGATTGACGTAGGTGGATGAAATTTTGGGAAAATCTATTATATGTACGTAGGACTTTTGGTATTGAAAGCGGGCTATGTAGGTCCACGCTTTCGTGTAGCCCCCATACAAAATGACGCGTGACGCGTCGTCGTTTTAAGGAATTTTTAAGATATTTGTCCCATTTTACCACCGAATTGGTTGTAAATTGGTATTTTGTGCCTCCAGAGGCCAAAAAACATTCCTACTAAAGTTGGTTTATATAGGTCCACGTTTTGGTATAGCCCCCATATAACGCCCCATATAAAGTACGCGTCATTTTAATATATTTTGAATGTATTAGTCCCATTTGACAACAGAATCGGTTGTAACTTTGTATTTCGTGTTTCCAGAGGCTAAGAAACATTTCCACCGTAAAGTGTTTATATAATTCCACGTTTTGATATAGCCCCCATAGGACGATATCTCCCGATTTTCGGTATTTTGAAGGTTTTGGCATCATTATCACACCGAGATGGCTGATATTTGGTATTTAGTCTTCGTTGGGGGTATAAAACTTTCCCCCAGAAATTTTTAGGTATAGGTCCACGCCATCATATAGCCCCCATAGAACGGTACCTTCCGATTTTCGGTATTTTGAAGGTTGTGGCCACATTAATCCACCGAAATGGCTGAAATTTGTGGTGGAGGGTATAAAAAGATCGGCCCGACCGAACTTTCAATTTAAATTTGTTCTATAAAAACTACTGAACCGATTTTCCTGAAGTTGTCAGGGAATGTTCAGGCTACATATTTTTTTTTAAATGCCATATATTTATAAATAAAAAGACATGGTAATTGCGTTAGTGGAGAACAGCTGGACCGATTTGGATTTTTTTTAATGTTCGTCATAATCCAACTTTGGCTTTTATGGAAAGAAAATTTTAATACAATTTCTATATTTTCTGCAAAAATTACCTAACCGATTTTTCTGAAATTGTCAGGGAATGTTCAGGGATGGCCCGGTGAAAATAGGCTGCATATTTTGTTGAATATTTAAAAAACGCTACATTTGCAATAAAAACGAATGTATCAGTTTTAAAATATAATTAATCTAGAATCTTGGTACTTCGTTAGGGCCTAAAGACCCGACCACGCCTACTTTTTTAAATATGTTATACCTCCAAAACTACTTAACCGAAAAACGATATATTTACAAATTTCCCTAAATGCTGAGGTTCAACGGTCCATCAGCGATGAAAAATTAAAAACATATACATATGTAAGTCTCAATAAGCGGGAGAATTCGACTTAACCATTTTTTTAACTTTTATAATTAGATCGTTTTAGGGGCGAAAAATCCGACAAGGTCTGTAAGGAAAAAGAAATGTTTCACACATCTGTTCTGTTGATAAATTAAAAATCCTCAATGAATAACTCGGTTTGACAATGACGCTGACAAATGAGGTAGAAAATACAAATTTTTTAATTGTAAAGCATAAAGGTTTTATTTATTTTTTACACAACTTTAGTTTAATGGAACTTATTCGCTAATATATAGAATGAAAGAAAGTTACATAAAACATCATTCTGACTCATTAAGAAGGCGTATAAGGATCCATTTCCTTACGTTCAATAAAAACACGTTATTTATATACGTTGTAACGATACTTTTTATACGCTTTATGTACAAACATTGAAATGTCAACCACCCTAAGAATTTGCACAAGTTGTTTGTCGGATGTGAAAAACATTTATAAAAAACTAAATGTAATTAACAAGAAACTGGTAAAACTGTTTTTATGGAGAAATCTGCAGAAACAATTTAAGACGTTGCATTTTTATACTGAATTGCCTTCAAACAGTCCAAGACCACAACAAAATTACTAAGGAGTCACTTTTGATTGGTTTCGTAGACCAGAAAATTGTAGAGAATTCAAGGATAGCACCAAACTTGGTGTTTCAATTCAAAAATAAATAATTTAGCTGATGGAATTTAATTAAGATCCTGATTTATTATTCCGGAAATAAAAAATAGTGAAGAAGCCGATTTTATAATGTCAGTAATTTATAATTAATAATAGAGTCAAAAGAAAACATTTACAAAGAATATAGTATAAAATATGTGTGATTTTCTTATTCCTATGGGGGCCAACATTAGGCATAACAAAAGATAAATTAAAAATTGATTTAAAAGATAAATTAAAAAGGGACGTTTTTGGCGTCAGTTTTAAAATTTCTAAAGAATAACATTGGTATAATTGTTGTTGATATAGAAATAAATATTGTCAATATTTAGGGATGACTAGATATTACAGTCCAAATATAGGGAATATTTTAACACCAAAGACATAGACTGGAAGAGATGCATAATGCACAAATGATTATGAAACAAAGTATATAAACATTTTACCAACAACAGGGGTATGTTAACGATAAAAACCCAATTAAAGCGCAATTCGGCTTATACAAATTGTAGGAAAGCAAAAAGTTGGACTAAGGATTGTATTTCATAGCAGTTTCCAATTCATTGAATATGAACTTGGCGGTTAAAAACGTCTGAAATGGTTAACTACTTAACAGAATGTTGTTATGATATCGTAACAACAGAGCTTAACTCCATCTATTGACAAATGTTAACAATTGAGTTTTCCAATCTTAATTTATTTAAATCTTTGTTAACACTTATTAAAGGGATAAACAAATGAGTTTAATGTTATACGGGGGGAACTAGAAAAGTTTGTGGCCTAGGCAACACGCAGTATCGCCAGGCGTCATTTTACATTTCTTTTTTTTTTTTTGTAAAATTTTATCGTTTTTAGCCTAAGCGTACTCAGGGCAGTTTGATATACGACCATGTGTTGTGTTATTTACAGTGACATGAAAATTTACAGTGACTTTGTATTTAGAATTTACTTGTGAAGATTTTAGTCCGATAATTTTTCAAAAATGTTAACGTGAATAACCACGGCAAGAGTGCATCGATCAAATTAAATCTTTGTATGTCGATAAAGCACCATCCTATAGCACTAACGAAGTTCGTCAAGTTCGTCCAAAAACGATCGCTGCGCCAGAAAAAAATAAGCCGTGTGTAAACGGATAATGTTATGTACCGTTAGATAGAGGCATACGTGGACATTTATTCCACCAACTAACATTTGATGTTGCATTGACACTTGGCGCCAAAAATTGGGTTTTTCTCGTCGGATCCCGTGTTGATCGGTACAAGAAATTTCCAAAAAAAAATACGATTGCGGTGCTTGAAAAGACGTTTATAAGATGGATCCAGGTGACGAATCATGGAACTATGTGTATGAAATGTGTATAATGCCCGAAAAATCGCAACAATCGCCAGAAGTTGCTGTAAAAGCGTACAAAAACCATATTTTTGAGGCGTCTCAATCAAGCCACTGTAAACAACCCAACAGATGGTCGTATGTCAAACTGTCCTGAGTACGCTTAGGCTAAAAACAGTCAAACTTTCCAAAGACGCCTGGCGACACTGCGTGTTGCCGTAATAAATAACGCCATCAGGTTCCGCTGTGAATGTGACATATGCAAATATGGTTTAAGCGTTGGGCCATAAATAATATAATATATTTGATTCGCATTAGACTCCCGTTAAAAGTAAGGTAAAAAATTCAAAGTAAACCAAAAATGTCCCTTAAACATTAAAAAATAATTTTTGGCCACACTGCTATCAAGTATCAGACATCGCCAAATCGAAAACTCTTTAGTGTGTGTTATAAACTATACTCATTTAGCTTTTATATTATAATAGCTTACCTGGTTCTCCGTGTAAATCTTTGTCATATATCTATTTATCTATGTATATGCCTCTCTATCTATATATCGTTTTTCTTTTAATAGGCGTAATGATAGATCTGTAAATAGTGGCCCTACACGGGTATAACCACCACGGAACCACTTTCTCATTACTTCGGAGGGGAGGTCATAGACTGGACTTAATGGACAATTGTATATTGAGGTTAGGGGCTCGGCTGTAGTTTTGGCAATATTTGTTTTTCTCGACCATAGTAATTATGGTCGCAAAAATGTAGATTTCCTCCATATTCTTTTTGAATCCAGTATTTCATTAAAAATTCTTTAATGGATACCTGCTTAGATATTTCATATTGCACTCTCTAATCCTCCGGAAATCGTGCTCTAATGATGTGTGTGTTCCACATTGTATTCGCCATGGTGGCATAGTTCGCATACTACATTGTCTTTTCAACAGAATCTGAACAGATGGATGCCGAAATTTCCATGAATGCTGAGTCAAGACAAGTTAAACCATGTTGAGTTAAATGGAAGTTGAGTACGCAACATTTTTGCCTATTCAGGGTCCTACGTGTGGAATTATTTTAAAAGTCCATTTGGCTTGAATACTCTTATACGATACTCATTAATATTGTCATTCCTGGAACAGACTTATTCAAGCTTCGTTATGTTAACGTGCATGTTAACTCCCTTTTTGTGCTTCCGTTTGCAAGTTACTTTCATTGATCGTATATATAACCCCTTTCGCGTAAGGTTAGATAAACCTGTGGAATTCCGGTCAGCATCTGTGCCGGTGTTGAAGTTGTTATACATGCAGCTTTGAGTCCTACATCCCCTTTGCATTCCCATGATTATTAAGCAGTTTGTTGCTTTTGCAATATACTCGCTGTAGACAGGAGCTTGTACATAAGCTAATGTTGCTATTAACCTCCATCTTAACTCATTTGGGTCTCTCGAACCTTTCTATATAATTTAGTATTTCTGACTAGAGGGAATCCTCCCTGCGGAGCTTTTTCGGTATGCAAAAGCTTCCCTGACAAATTTCTCATATTTTAAAAAAGGCCCAAGGATACTTTCAGAGTTTATGTATTTTTAATTTCCAGTAAAATTTTCGAACCGAATTTACCATAACTAACATAATATTTTTTTATTGAAAGTTGCAATTATCTGAACTTACGGTCCACAATTACTATTATATTGAATACGTCTAAAAATCTCCTTTATTAGCGATAATTTGGCATTTTGGGTTCCTAGTGGTCAAGAAACTTCTCCATTGTAAAACCGAAACGGAACGCCCGATTGCAGATGTTTTGAAGTTTTTTAGCTACATTTTCTGACTGATAACGAAATGAAAATTCGCCACGTTTGGCGAGAAATTGCCATTTCCGACAATATTGGGTGCAATGGTTGCAAAATTAGGCTTAAAATCTCAAAACACCTAATATAATGTAAAATCGTAATTTGGTGACTACCTATATCAAAATGTATGTATGTCCATATTTTGATATACATACATAGTCACCATATAACAAAGCGATTTAATTTTAATGGATTTTGTGCATATGACCAATATCGAAAATTTCAAATAGATTTCTAGAAATATGTACTTTTATCACATCTCCTAGTACATATAGGGGCACTGGATACTACTCTCATATCAATGAGTGGACGCCGATTCGTATTAGCTCAATGATATGAAACCAACTTTTTATCGCTGAGTCCGAAGTTTTGTTTTTATAAAAGCAAACATGATGAAGACGTTGATGACAATGTTTCTAAAAACTATTTACAAAGAAAAGTGCAAACAATTTCGTTCTATGCCCAGATGTTTTCCTCTATTAGTCGATGGTCACACTAGCGAGTTTTTGTTACGAAAAATAGGAAGAGGCAACATCATGAACACAGAAAACCATGTACAAAGGTTTCACTACCTCATACCCCTCGCCTATAAACTCGAAGTCGCCATGTTGAAACAGCGCTAGTGTGACCTTCGACTTAGGATAACGCTATTAAAGACTAGTATAATATGTCAGTAGTCACACACCCAAAATTCGCTGTAAAGAATATTGAGTTTTTGGGTGAAAGCGGGCACGGTTGCCACAGTTGGTAGAATATTACCAAATTTGGTAACTTTTTATACGGTTGGTAACTTGGTAACTTCGTTTTTGGTTTGGTAACTTTTTTAAGGTTTGAGTGTACAAATTATAAATGCTCTGTTCCAGAACCTGCAAGAAGCTACTATTTTTTACTACGATAACATTTTTTCCTTTATGTTAGCGAAAAAAGTAGTAAAAATTAGTAGATCCTTGCAGTGCTGGAACAGACCAAATATTCTTGCTTTTCTTTTATTTTTTCCGCATGTAAATGTGTGTCAAATTGGTTAACGGCAAGAAATGCAAATATCATAGTAAGGGTCTTTCTTCACATCGGTTATGGGCCTATTCTACTGGTTTTTTTGCAAGATACATATTTCCTATCATCCGGCTAAAACCTTAAGAATATGTAGGAATATTTTATACTCCTAACGAAGAGAAAGTACCAAAATGTAAGCCATGTCGGTTAACAATGAAAAGGTCATGAGTTTCTTTTCTAAATATAACATTCGGGGGAACATATCTCCAGTAATAAAGATGTAGTCGATCAGACCATCATTGCAACCTACATAACCGCAACGAAATCGGATTAAAAGCTTGTTTTTGGTTCCTAAATATTTCATGATCATCCCCAAAAACTAATCGTTTTTATTCTATTGCGGCCTGGAGTTTGATTAAAATTTTTAGTGGACGGACACACATCTCAAAATCGCTTTATCTCGTCGAGATATAAATTTTGGTATACTACAGTGGGTCTACGACGAATATTTCGCGGATTTTCTGAAATTCTGGTTCTAAAAATGTTTTGTTTGTATACCCAACAGAGACCAAGACTAAATTTCAGCCATTTCGTATAAATACTGTGGCTATAACCTTAAAATGACGAAAAACGGGAGGTACGTTCTATGGGGGTTACAGTCAAAAATATTCGATTTACAATCATGGTAGAACAAAGAAGTTAACAAAACAAGGAAGGAAAGTAACAAAACAAGGAAATACATATCTATAAATTATTGGAATTTATAAAATTAATATTTTTTCACATCTGATTGAATATTTTGAAAAACATAAATGAAAAATCGTTACATTTTCAATTTGAAAGTATCTATATCATTCCACTAAATGGATAATTTTACGCAGATGGTAGAATTCTTGTAAAAATGTTTGGGGTCGCTAAAAATTCATTGAAGACGAGAAGCTGTTTCAATTTTTTGTTGCCGTGGCATTTAAAAAAAAATTATATAATGGATCAATGCAACCATATAAGCGAGAATAATAAATAAATGTCTATTTTGATTTCAATATTTCCTGCTAATCTAGAACAAGGCACATTTATATAAGGCAGAAGTGACAATCAACTATTTTTTTGTAAATTTGTGCTCTTTTCCAAAACATGTCTGAAGTAAAAATAGTAAAGAGAGGTGAGGCATACGGTAACCCTTTGCCTCTCAACACCCTCTCTCAACGACAAACTGACAATTGCGGCAAGGAAAATTGCTTAATGTAAATATGGACGTACATTTTACAGAGTTTTCGATGCATAGTTCGATGTGTAACAAACGAAATGGCAAATTTAATTTGTTGGTAACATTTTCGGAAAATTTTGGTAGACAATTTTTTTTAGCCGGTTGCCACCGTGAAAGCGGGGACGAAAGAGTACAGAGGGGCTCTTTCCTCTCCGCTCTCTCCCAAAAAGTCAATTTTCTTTACCGGAAATTTTGCGCGTGTGACTACCCGCTATGGGACAAGCCTGGCTAATGCAGAACTATCCATATACAACATACATATGTATGTATCATTAAATTGTTCGTACATATTCTAGACATAACCGTTAATGATTTTTCATAGTCATTTGCTGGAAAATAACTTCAATAAGTAGAAACTTCACATTGCCTACAAAGGGACACTAATTACGATCATGCCAAAATTACGTCAGGAACACCAGAGAACCAATTATTTCAACATACTGATTACTAATATGGAATAAAAAGCCAACAATTTGGAAAGTTTTAATCGATTATTGTGGTGCATCATTTTAAATGCTCTATTTCCAAATGTCCATTTTTTTGTTTTCCGGTAAAATTTTAGTAAGACTGTACTCTAAAGACAGCCTACAAAAATATTTTTTGAATTGTTAAAAAATCTCAACTCGTTTCGAAGTTATCAACGTTTGCTTTTTTATTTCAGATTGCATCATTTTAAGTGACGCTCCTTGTAAATCTGTAAAACTTTTTATAGAAATACGATTTTTATCAAATATCCCTGCCAGCAATTGGAAGTGAGTTTCGCACTCCCTCGCCTAAGAGGTCACTCCGGAGACACGCCAAGGAAGATCGTTGGTGAATTACACAAACAATTTCTAAAGCCTTATTGTGATTACGTTTTATCGGGTATGCCGACACTTCAGAGTGACTTCTGAGTGACTTCCAAGGCGATTGTTTACATTTATTTAATGATTAAACACATTTGAACAAATATAGAACATTTTCTATGTGACAATTATATGTGACGGTGGTACAGTGGTAAGCATACTCGCTTTGCACTATGAAGGTCCGGGTTCGCTTCCCAAGTCAGACAACAAAACATCACATTTTTAAAATGACAAATGTAGGCGGAAATTTAAGAATAATTTCTCTAAAAGAGCGTACTTTAAAAAAATAAATGAAAATAAAAAATAGATAAGCATAAAAAAATAAAAAAATTAAAATTAAAAAAAAAATAAATAAAAAACATTTTTTTTAATTCCAAGAACTATCGCGGAAATGATCTTCTAGAAGTGTCGCTGGAGTGACTTCCAAGACGACACGCCGGCGTGGTTCATTTCTTCACAACGGAGGTCACTTCAGGGTGACTTCCGCGACTGTTTTCAACGCCCTGGGCGACACGCTAAAGTCACTTCCGCGATAGTTTTTGCTTGCAGGGATAGGATCAATGGTCGATGTAAGTTCACATTTACATACATTTTTTTATCGCTGAGTCCGAAAGCCACTTAGAGAAATGTGAAGATGAATATGTATGTATGTATCTACATACATACATATGTATATTGAATGGAAAGGGAGCCAACATTACTCTGATCTGAGAATTGAACCGTTGGACCGCCGAGGCCCCATGCGTATTCTACATCGCATGGATAATCGAGGTTTAACTGTGAATACCTATATAGGTATAACACATATGCATGTATATACGTACCAGCGCACCACATTCAGATTTTTACGTTATATAAATTGCATACATTCATATGTAGGTATGTACATACATATGTATGTATGTACTTCCATTCAACACATTATCTAGTTACATCTAGTGTGTTTGCCTTCTAAGACAGTCCATAGAAAAGGCAGACAGTCTGACGGCCAGACACAGGAAAAATACATACACCCATCCGTATACCACATGAATGTATGTATGTATAGTATGTTTGGATGATAGGTTGACTGACTGGCTGACTGAATGTATAGTCATTTGTTGTTTTATATGCAATTGTTGAATTGAAATAACACGAAGCAAGGTAAGGCATTTCGACTTAAATCTAAACGTCGACACTATGTCTGGTACAATCGCATGAAGTGGCGACATTCTGTCTGCTCTGGCTGGGCATTGTTGCCACATTTAACAGCTGCATGGACTGCGACGTGAGCATACACAACAAAACAACGAAGCAACAGCTTCGTTCATTTATACAAAAGAACAAAAACTCAATATACACTATTACTCTGCTGGTTGACTGGTGGGCTAACTGAATGGATGGATGGCTGCTTATATTATTGTGTTGTTTTTGTTTGGTGCCATCGTGCTGTGTTATCGCTTCTAGTGCTGCGCTTTGTGTACATCTGTATGAGTTTGTCTTTCCATATAATCAAGAATAGCAACAGCAATAACAACGACACATCAATGGATCCAACATTAGTAGAAATAAAGAAAATAATGAACAAAAAAGAAAACAATAGCAAAAAACACATTTGTGTATTTGTAATGGAATTTCACACCAATGCGGATAAGATATAAATACACATCACTCTGGGGCTTTGTACGAACGGGGAGAGAAAAACACACATATGACTCAGGATGACGACTAAATTGTATGTGTATGCGTTATACGTCGTATACCGACATGGTATGCATAGGTATTCGTTCAAGTGAATGATAATATAATCGCTTTATTTTAAACGTCTGCTCGTTCGCTCACTCGTTCAATCGGTGGATTGTTTTTTTATAAATTGGGAGGGGGACTTGAAGCGACTATTCGATTATATTGCGTCAACTGATCACAAACAAGTATTCAGCTGAAATATGGCAACATGTACATTTTTGGTGAGTATAGTTGAGTTCGTTGTTGTTGTGTACAAAAAAACCTGTTTGTCTACAGACTGAACACAAAAGATCCCTGGTCATATGCAATAATAAACTAAAACGTAGGCGTAGTGGCGCTCTCGTTCGAGGTGACTACAAAGACATTGTATAGATGTAGATACATACATATGTATGTATATTTGAGCGCATGTTATCCCACTCTGTGCACACTTTCATAACTATGAACCCTATCATATACACTGTAGTACAAAACAGAAATATAACTTGTTAAATCTGTTAAGGGCATGATAGAACAATATATATGTAGTTTGCTAAGTTATTGTTTTCGAACTAAGAAAACGAGCATTTTTTGTATTAATTGATGAAAATGTTGGTTTTTTTGCAAAAATTAGTTGGCCGACATATTTAAGACAATATTTGGTGTAGCGTACCCACAACCTTCAGCGTGCAAGGCGGGTGTGCATACCAATGCACCACGTTGGCAACCAACTAGTCCACGTAGTATAACCCACTTAGCGCCGAGATTTTTTTTCGAGAAAACTTAAAATTTTGTATGAAAATTATATTTTTGGGACTTTCTAAGCATTTCTTTAGAAATAACTTTTTTCTCTAAAACGAATAGTTTTCCTGCAATCGGGCCTTCTTTTAAAAGTACCGAAAATTTTGAAGGGTAATATAGGTGTATTCTTACATGTCAATCCCTTGGTTTTCTATTGAGAAAATACTTTTACTACATCCCTAACAAATCCCTGAAGTTACATGAATGTAACATTTTAGATTAAATTTTTATCGCATATTTAAAATTTTCATCAAATGTCGAAAATTGCAAAAAAAAAGTCGATTTTTTGAGTTCCTTGCGTTTTAGGCCAAATGAAGCCCTTTAAGCATGGAATGACAGATAATAGACATTACTATAACAAAATGCAAAAAAACCCACAAAAATATGCGAAAAAACCCGAGTTTTATTTAAATTTTTGCAACCATTTTTGGTGGCGTTTAAACGGCCAGTGGCTTTAAGTGGGATAACAATAATAACCAAAACCAATGACTATTTGTAATGCAAGTTGCGAAATAAATGTTTTTAATGGAGGTTCCAAAATATCCCATTTCATCGGTTAATACTTGAAAATCATGACCATTGTATGCATTTTATTCTTAATACGGATTACTAGGTATCTCTCATTTTTCAACAATTAGTAAAAAAATGTTCATTTTCTTAATTCGAAAACAGCTACTTGACAAACTGTATGTACTGAGGTATGCTGAAGCAATTGGCCGTTTAACATTTTTTCGGAAGTCTTAAATTTTCTAATCCGTACACTCAAAGTCACTAAAAATCGAATGATAGCAACAACAAGAAAGAACGGCGTTAAGTTCGGCTGGGCCGAAGTTGTTATAAGTTTTTAGACTCAAAGAAGACTATATGAAGGTGTGGACCTGTGCCGACAAATTTCTGGGGAAAGGTTTTATACCGGTGCCGTTCTATGGGGGCTATATCCAAATGTTGATCGATATAGCCCATTTGCAATACCAAACATCCTAGGAGTAATAGAAACTTCTATACATATTACAAAACTCTATCCTAAAAATTAAAAAGAAAAGCGGCATTGTGTGTTGCTTCTGGACATCGCACGGTATCCGGACCATCGAACTGGTATCAGAAGAACTGTCGAAACTGTTTGAGGCAAAACGCATATGCGAATGCAGAACAAGTTCGAAGCGCTGAGATGGAAAAACCTAAAAACCTTATTCCGAAGATTAGAAGATGGGTGAATAGAAGACATGTACATATATGTAAACTATTAAATCACACAGATGCTCTCCGGTCATGCATATTTCCGGAAGTATTGTCTATACGAGGAAGAGGAAACACTAAACGATGCGGAGCACACGTTCTTTTCGTAATTTCGTGCAACCGATGGCTCGAACTCCGAGCAGAAGCAGCGCGAGTAATTGCGATATATCGGCCGAAAATATTGTTGAGAAAATGCTAACAGATCAAGAACACTGGAATGCAATCGCAAGAAAACGTAAAATCGCAAAGAAAAAGTAATACGAAAGTGGTGCCGAGGTGGACGGGGTTCCCAGAGGTGATCAGTTGGGTTTTTAGTCGGTGATGTTTATTTTTTTAGACATTAATGTTGTCTTAAATCGTTCACAATGCTATTATTAAAAAAATTAAAGAAACATTGCATAAACATTGAATTGTTTTTGATTCTCAAAAACTAAGAGTACGTTTTCACAATTTGCCTATGCGCTAGAACACATGCGAGCTAAGCTATAATGTATGCCATTGTTGCCTCTAGACTTGCGATCGCAACAACAAATTTTCTATGCTCGCTGGCACAAAAAAAAACATAACTACCGTATGTAAGTACAATTACACTATAAACATCTTCGTGTGACCTCCTTGGCTTAAAACACTGTTTTGCACATCAGTTGATGAGAAGCACTTGTGTAGACAGATGTAATTTCGCCATTCGGGTATTTTTAACTCAGACAAGCGCAATTTATAATCTGCAAATGTGTGTTTTTGGCCATCACTGCACTAGATTTATCATTTCGAAAGTCTAGTACAAATTTGAATACATACTTTTAAGGGCCAAATACATACAGTCCGTTGTGAGTCGCGTCACGCGTTAAAAACAACAACCACATGAAAAATTTTGTTATATTAATGCGGCACTCAACGGACTCTTTAAGCGGCTCTTCTTGCAAGGCTCGGCCGTTCCATATTCTTTTGTCAGACTTACTATCGCGTATAGAAAGAAGTTCATACTTGTAATAATAATTGTTCCACAAACATTCCAGACAAGAAAGGTAGATTGAGAGAAGTCTCCCTTGTCCCTAGTTCGCATTTGTGTTTTTCAGGCATGTCACAGAAACCAATTCCGAAACCAATTAGCTTCTTCAGAAACAGAATAACGAATTTTTTTCGGAATGACACCACATTTGGTTTCTCAAGTGGAATTGTATTTTTTTGGATACATGTCACTTTAAAACACTCCAAAAACACTTAAAAATAATAGAAAAAATTGTTTTATTAACAAAATTTATTTCATATTTTTTTTATCATTTTATTTAAAAAAATTTCACATTTTCATTATTTCTCAATCAAAGAAACCAATTATTAACTAAGTAACTAACCAAACCAACAATCTGGCATTACGAATGATAAATTAAAGCAAAACTTGAAGAAAACAAAATAGAAAGAACTCAAACAAGGTATTTTTTAATGTTCTACTAACAGTAGAAAAATTGAAAATCCAATAAAAATCAACTTTCTTTTAGCACAAAAAAGCTTTCTTTAACACAATATTTTCACAATTCCCACTTCAAGGGTGTTTTCTAATCATATTTTTTGTTTTGTTTCTTTTGGTACCTCTAATGTTGCCATATTTATAATAAATAATAAGATTTTCTGAATTCACCAAATCGATCGAAATCTGAAGAAGCTAAAACAAAAACGATCGAAATGAAATTACGGAATTGAAACCATTTCGATCGGAATCTGTTATATATTATATATTTTATATATTTTTATTACATTTGGGATATATATACCATTCAGAAATAAACTATTTCCCACCGGAGACTTATATTTATATAAGAGATATGGAACACAACAATTTGTAATAAAGCATTGAAATATAGGGTTACCAGCCAAGTCGGACTATAGGAAAGGTTTGGAATTAAATGACTAACATTAAAATAAATAAATAATTAGAATATACAAATTTCGAATGATTTGTGATATAAATGCTAGTCTCCAAGCTTAGCCTTCGTCCACCCAGTAAAAAACACCATTCAATATGCCTGATGATCGGTCTAACCACCCGTGAAACGTAGCATAGTGGTTGAATGTGTGGGACTTCGGTGGATTCCTAATTTTTCAATGTACCTATTAGGTCTAAATAGCTCAACTCGAAAGAGAATTAATTCAAATATCACTCTAAAAATGACCTTCGCCTTAATAAGGCAAAACAAAAAAACACAATATTTAAAGTTTTCCATAAAATGCGGTTAACATTTTGCTATGGGTGGTGCCCAAGATGGGCTAAACGTTATTATACCCTAGTCCACACTGCGTGTTATGTACATATGTGTGTGTGTTGTTTGTTGACTGATTTGCTCTCAACTTTTTTTCCCTTTTTGAATAAATCTGTAGCGATCCTAAACATTTTTGCCATTATACTTTCTGCGGCTATTTATTCTACAAAAATTTGTGATAGATATAGAAACATTAAAATGGAAAGCGTTACCAATTTTCATTCATCCTTTTCAATATATTAAATCCTATCTTTTGTTTACATATTCCGATGACACTAACGTTACGAACAATAACAATTAGAATATTGGTGGCGTCGTTTTATATTGGGATAGCTGATGCAATTTTGTTTTTTTTTTTTTTTTTCAAAATAGTCTGGCTTAATCTCGTTGTTTTTTTCTTATTTTAAAACAACTAATTTATTAGTGGAAAAAAGTTTGGCATTGTTCGCCAAGCGAAGACTAGTTTCGATCCACGCCACTGGATCTCATCAGTTCCCTTTTTTTTTCTTGTTTGTGGATATTCTGCACCGAAACAAAAAACAAGAACAACAAAAACATTTTTATACTATTTAAAAAAAACAACAATAAAAATTTTCTATGTGGTTGTTGTTAAAATGTATTTGTTGTATATTTTACTCTACCTTTAAATAGTTGCATTTATTAGGGCGACCCGAAAAAATATTTATACCCCATACCACAATGTGGAAAAAGGTATTATAAGTTTGTTTTGGTAAAAATTCATGTAACACAGCGAAATATTCGTCGGAGACCCCCAATGTGGTATACCAATCTTCATATCTCGACGAGATAAAGCGGTTTAGAGATGTGTGTCCGTCCGTCTGTCCATTATAAATTGTAAACACGCTCCAGGCCGCAATTATGGACCGATCGTCACGAAATTTTGTATGGAGGTCGGGTTCAGATCAGAATAGATCCCTATTCTTATTGGTGATGATCGTGAAACATTTAGCGGGTGAAATGGACCAAAAACATAATATTTATCCAATTTTCTAGCGGCTCTGTAGGTCTCAATAATAGTCCGATCAACGCGTAATTTTAAATAAGGTAAGAGTATATCAGAAAGGCGAAGCTTGCAATTTGAGATGGCGATCGGATAATATTTAGAGGGTTAAATGGACCAAAACTTTTGTGTGAAAATTGTGAAAATTTTTAATATACAGCTTATATCTTAATTCCTGGAAGTGACATTCCGGACAAGTGAGATATACTTTCAATTGATGCCAATTATGTTGGTGTGCATGATCAGATAACAGAGTTACAGCTTAATATATTCCGTTATTTGTTTGTAGTGTAATAATAAACTAGCTAGAAGTCGCAATTATACATCAATAGTCACGAAATTTTGCACCGAGTAAGAGTATAGGTCGAAAAAGATGCCTACAATTTTGAATGATGATCCGGTATTCTTTAGCGGGTGAAATGGACCATTACTTTTGTATGAAAAATATAAAAATTTTATTTTTGGTCGATATTTTAATTCCTTGAGGACATATATATTTCGCAAAGTAGCAAGTAGCTCTGATGTAAATTGCAATAAAGTGTTTGCTAGATAACGGGCCTACTGCCTAATATATAATGGGTTCTGTGTAGAGAACCACATTTTTATCACATGCTACATATTGTCTCTCCAAAAGTTTATGTAACACCACGAAATATTCGTCCCAGACCCCTTATTTGGTATGCCAAAATTCATATCTCGACGAGATAAAGCGATTTAGCGATGTGTGTCCGTCCATTAAAAATTGTAAACAAGCTTAAGGCCGCAATTATGGACCGATTTTAACGAATTTTTTAAGGAGGTTGGGTTTGGGCAAGGATAAAAATGATTAGTTTTTGCTGACGATCGTGAAATGTTCAGGGAATGAAATGGACCAAAAACAAAATTTTAACCAATTTTGTAGCGGCTCTATAAGTCAAAATAATAACCCGCAAAATGTTAAACAAAGTTTGAGTTTATGATGAAGAAGAAGCGTACAAACCAACGTGAAGATCAGATAATACTTAGCGGGTTAAATGGACTGAAACTTTTGTGTGAAATTGGTAAAAATTTCAACAACGTAGCGGTTAAACAACGGAAGTAGTAGTACTACATAAGTGGGTTTCATTACATTTTAGTTTGTGTGAACTAAATTTTCCTTTCCTGCTAAAAAATGTCTTTGTCATGCTAGATAACTTTTTGGTTTTGGTCATAAGTATTATACATTACATCTCTGATATTTGATAATTAAACTTTCACAATCATTGAAAAGAAGTTCCGTGGAGAGCGATTGTCCAGGGATAGTGGTATAGGGTATCACATGGTCGGCTCCGTCCGATTATAGACTTTTCTTACTTGTTTTTTTGTTTGTTGGAAAGTTAGTCCTTTTTTCTATTTGATCCAAAACATTATATATGAATTTTTATGGCGATCGCTTAACGTTAACCCGTGCCACCTCAGCGATTTTTGTTTTATATTATATGATATTGTTTCTATGGTCATACATACATACATATATTTTGAGCGGACGATTATTGTTTCGGTTTTCGAAACAAAATTTGTTCGAATCACTACCAAAATCCTGTTATTGTGAAATTGTTTGTTTGATTGAAAACATAATTCCCAGCTAGCATTTGGAAGTGAGTTACTCACTTCCTCTACCAAAAGTAATCGCATTCTGAACTTCTTTTCTATAAAAGAGCGATACTTTATCATTTTACAATAACAAATGTATTACTGTTCAAATTAGATCGATCTGCATGAACTACCTAGTGTCGCAGAAGAAGATGAAAATTCTGCATTTGATTGTTTACACAAACAATTTACATTGTTTTACTATTTCTTCTCGTGAGAGAGATACGGTGAGAGTTTTACAGCTATTCCAAGTATTTGCAAAGACCAACAACAAGAAAAATATCATTCAGTTTAATATTTCAAGTGCGAAAAGTACGGGAAAGTGAAATTTCAAAAATATAATTAATAATTTAATATTTAATCTTTAATAAATTGAAAAGTAAAAAAGTGCAGTGACTATATGATTGTGACTGATAATAAGCAGACAAATAATATGTATTGTGTATAAGGTGAGTGATATTTAGATAAAAAAAAAATAAATTGCATTTTCTTTATCATAGAGTGAATTTGAATATTAGAAAAAAAAAACAAAAATGGAAAAAAATCCATTGTTTTATGTATTTATTTATTTATTTATTTATTTATTTATTTATTTATTTATTTATTTATTTATTTATTTATTTATTTATTTATTTATTTATTTATTTATTTATTTATTTATTTATTTATTTATTTATTTATTTATTTATTTATTTATTTATTTATTTATTTATTTATTTATTTATTTATTTATTTATTTATTTATTTATTTATTTATTTATTTATTTATTTATTTATTTATTTATTTATTTATTTATTTATTTATTTATTTATTTATTTATTTATTTATTTATTTATTTATTTATTTATTTATTTATTTATTTATTTATTTATTTATTTATTTATTTATTTATTTATTTATTTATTTATTTATTTATTTATTTATTTATTTATTTATTTATTTATTTATTTATTTATTTATTTATTTATTTATTTATTTATTTATTTATTTATTTATTTATTTATTTATTTATTTATTTATTTATTTATTTATTTATTTATTTATTTATTTATTTATTTATTTATTTATTTATTTATTTATTTATTTATTTATTTATTTATTTATTTATTTATTTATTTATTTATTTATTTATTTATTTATTTATTTATTTATTTATTTATTTATTTATTTATTTATTTATTTATTTATTTATTTATTTATTTATTTATTTATTTATTTATTTATTTATTTATTTATTTATTTATTTATTTATTTATTTATTTATTTATTTATTTATTTATTTATTTATTTATTTATTTATTTATTTATTTATTTATTTATTTATTTATTTATTTATTTATTTATTTATTTATTTATTTATTTATTTATTTATTTATTTATTTATTTATTTATTTATTTATTTATTTATTTATTTATTTATTTATTTATTTATTTATTTATTTATTTATTTATTTATTTATTTATTTATTTATTTATTTATTTATTTATTTATTTATTTATTTATTTATTTATTTATTTATTTATTTATTTATTTATTTATTTATTTATTTATTTATTTATTTATTTATTTATTTATTTATTTATTTATTTATTTATTTATTTATTTATTTATTTATTTATTTATTTATTTATTTATTTATTTATTTATTTATTTATTTATTTATTGGTCATTGCCACTATTTTATGGGAAAATATGTAATATCTTTCAAACAATGTACTTATTTGTCGCCTAAAGGTACTATATCCAACAAGCATTTGCTATCGCCCATTACCCGAAGCAGTCACTCCCGGGCGATTGAAACACACATCCGCAATATCGCATTCTAATTGATGTAGGCACACCGTTCGGGAAGAAATGAACCACGCACTCGTTTCCTCACAAATGTGTCTCATGCGTTGTCTTTGAAAGAATCGCTTTAGTCCAGAGTCGAGAGTCACGATGGCGATATTTTTATGGGGAAACGAATGCGTGGTTCATTTCTTCCCGAACGGTGTGCCTACATCAATTAGAATGCGATATCGCGGATGTGTGTTTCTATCGCCCGGGAGTGACTGCTTCGGGTAATTGGCGATAGAAAATGCTTGCTGGGTTGAAACAAATATTTTTCAAGAACAGAAGTTTGGTAGTAATTGTGAACTTTCGCAAGTAAACTACATATGTATATAAAAAGTGACAATTTCGGGGGCTACATCGGTGGGAACCCACGATAATTCGCATATTTATTAGGTACTAACCCCGTTAAATCGCCCGCTGAATAACAAATTATAGGACTTCTATTGTATAAAAGTTGCTGCAATTTTTGTAACTATTCGCCGACTTGGTGCATGTGTTTTGTCTACAGTGTGATATGTTTTGTCCTACAGTGTGATATGAACGAATGGTCTATTACGGGTTTGGTACTCTCGTTTATAATCTGACACATGCAGGAAAGACCGTTTTATTTAAATTGCAAAGAGACTTTTTATTTACCCAGTTCATATTATGAAAATTTATAAAGTAAAATATGAAAAATTTGTTCAAATTACAAAATTCGATTCCTAACATGCCTAAAACTAATGGTACATAATAATACTTTAGTATGCTTATGTCGGATTTCTGTAAGACGATTCGAATTCAAATTCGTTCGTATTAATACCAAACACATCTACAGTGACACTCACACCAAATTTCAGAATCCCAATTCTATCCTTTCACCTTATACAAAATTCAGTGATTTTTGCAAATTATTTAAAAACAAGCACCAGCAGTGACCCTAATATCAAAATTCCAGTTTTATCCTTTCATCCAAGTTGTACCAAATTTAGTACCATTTATTACTTTCCGTACGATTATAATACATATAGTTCTTAAGAGACCTCATTATCTCAATCACTCACCAATAGTTACCATATTACCAAATTTCGGAATTCCAGATACATATATTCCATTCCACGCATATAGTTCCAATTTTCTACTTTATTCCTAATGTTGTACCATTTAGCATTTTTCGTACACTTATAGTATGCATTTACACAATTTCAGAATTCCAGAAAGACCCAATACCAAATTTTGTTCAATGTATTAATTTTGTACCTTTATGCTACAAATTTTTATAACCACCTCCATATCTCAACCCCACACACTAACGTTGTATTGGGTGTACCATTTAGTATCTTTCTTAATAATATAGTACATATTTCAAAAACTTTCCTTACAACCAATATAAAATATAGTACCATTTAGTACCTTTCCTACATCTATCCATTCACCCAAATTTAAATTGTTCCAAATTTAGTACCATTTAGTACGAATTTCCAAAACTCCAAATCTCAAACCTACACTCCAACAGAAATCCTATTCCAATTCCAATTCCCATACTTCATTATCATTCCAAATTTCATGTTTTTAGCTTTATCCGTTCACATAATACCAAATGGTACCAAATTTAGTACATTTGAGTTTTTTCCGTACATTGATAGTTCGAATTTCCGAAAACACTTTGGTACATCTTTCCTGCACACCGTAAGTGACCCTCATTCCAAATTTCGGAATTCTAGCTCTACCCGTGCCCCCAATACAAATGATACCATTTTTAGTACTTTGCTTATCCTTCTAGTTGAAATTTCTAAAAACTCAACCTTATCTGACACCAAGAGGGACCCTCACACAAAACTTAAATTTTCTACCTTCAGTTGTTTGGTCTGGGCCTTGATCAATCAGTCAGTCAAATGATACCAAATTTAGTACCATTTAATACTTTCTGTACGCATAAGTACGAATTTCCAAAACTATCTCTATATACAACAGTAATCTTTATTCCAAGTTTTAGGGTTCCAGCTTCCAACTTTATCCGCTGATCAAAATCCAATATGAACCAAATTTAGTACCATTTAGTACTTTTCGTACACATAAGTAGGAATTTCGAAATCCTTCAATTTCTTTCTTCCAACAGTAATCTTAGTTCAAGTTTTAAGGAATTCAGCTATATCTGTTCAATCAAATCCAAATTGTACCAAATTTAGTACCTAAAGTACGAATTTCCAAAACTTACTCCTTCATCTGTCCTGTACTCCAACAGTATTATTGTACCAAATTTAGTACAATTGTAATACACAAGTACGAATTTCGAAACCTACCTCCATATGTAAATTCTGTACAGTAATCATAATTCCAAATTTTAGGATTCCGGCTTTATCCGTTGACCCAAATCCAATTTGTACCATTTAGTACTTTTGGTATACATAAGAATGAATTTCCAAAAATACCTCATTCCTGGACTAAAACAATAATCTTAATTTTAAATTCCAGGATACCATCTTTATCCGTTCAACCAAATCCAAATTGTACCAAATTTAGTACCATTTAGTAATTTTCTTACACATAGGTATGCATTTCCAAAACAACCTCGATCCTACACTCCAACATCTTTATCCTTTCACCCAAATCCAAATTGTACTAAATTTACTATCATTTAGTAGTTTTCGTACACATTAGTACAAATTTCCAAAACTACCCCCACATCCCAATCAGGTTCATCCGTTCACCAAAATCAAAATTGTAGTAAATTTAGTACCATTTAGTACTTTTCGTACTCAAAACTGCCTCCATATCTCAACCCTACACTCCAACAGTAATCTTAATTCCAAATTTCAGCTCTATTCGTTCACCAAGTTCTAGTTGTGCTAAATTTAAATTTTCTAAATCTAAATTTTCAATTCTATACTCCAACAGTAATCTTAATTTCAAATTTCTGGTTTTCAACTCTAACCGTTCACCCAAATCCAACTTGTATGAACTTTAGTACCATTTAGTACTTTTCGTACACTTAAGTACGATTTTCCAAAACTACCTACATATATGTACGACTTTCGAAAACTACCTCCTTATCTCAAACCTACACTCCAACAGTAGGTTAGGTTAAAGGACGCGCAGCTGTCGTGTTGGACAGCCACTCTATCCCATTTGCAGGTAATTGATCTTATCCTGCAGTGTCCCGTGATAACTCCAATCATTAGTTTTAGGTCGGGTTTTCTCATAGAGAGTAGAGAAGTGGTCTTCCGTTTGGAGAGGTTGGGCCAGATTGCCTTTGATACCTTGCAGCCAGGTTCGTTATTCCAATTCTGACCAGCCTTCTCTTTGTATGCTTGTTCTAGGAGCCGCATGAAGTGACACAAGGGTGGCCTGATTGAGTTATCGATTTCGATGTCGTTTGACTCAGATCCGTGACGTGCCAGTTCATCCGCCTTTTCATTTCCCTCGATGTCGCAATGCCCCGGGACCCAGCACAAGGTAACGACTGATCGTAGGGCCTCCAAAGCTTTCCTGCAGTGCAAGACCGCAGCAGATTTGATTGAATGGGATCTAAGTCATTTTAGGGCCGCTTGACTATCCACATAGATAGTCACCGGTCCGGCTATATCCCCTTCCATGTTTTTAATCAATTCTGCTGCTTTCGTGACCGCAAAGATTTCGGCTTGGAAGACGCTACAATTTTCGCTTAGCTTGTACGAGATCCGTAAGTTGAGGGTATCGCTGTAGACGCCCGCTCCTGTTCCCTTTTCCATCTTGGATCCGTCGGTATAAACCTCTATACCGGGTAGAGGTGGGGAGTTGTGGGTCCAGGCTTCTCTGTCAGGTATCCGAACTTCAATATCATCGAAGTGTAATTGTGGTGATATATAGTCACTGATTACCTCCAATCCCACTGATAGTCCAGATTGTCGTAAGATAACAGCATGGCCGTAGTCGAAGTTACACCATGAACTTAACTCCTTGAGTCGGAGAGCACTCTTTGCTGCCAACTCCTGCACCACGAGATTCATCGGATGAAGATCCAGTAATACATTGAGAGCAGCCTGTCGAGTGCTTTTCATGGCACCGGTAATTAGGAGAGATGCCGCTCTTTGAACGACATTAATCTTATGGAGAAGGGATGTCTTACTTAGTGCATTCCACCATACCAATGAACCATAAGTCAGAATGGGGCGAACTATGGCCGTAAAAATCCAGTGTATGACCTGTGGTTTCAAACCCCAACTCTTACCAATAGAGTTCTTGCAAGAATAAAGGGCTATAAGGCCTCTCTTGGCACGTTCTTCGACATTCCTTTTCCACGTTAGTTGGTGGTCCAGGATAATGCCAAGGTACTTGGCCTCTAGGGAGAGCTTTAGGGCCACTCTATCCAGCGTTGGTAGGTTGAATGGTTTGACTTTTCTCTTGTTTGTAAATAGAACCAGCTCTGTCTCAGATGGGTTCACCCCAAGTCCATTGTTGTGAGCCCATCTTGATAATTTGGCCAGAGACCTTGCATGAGTTCCGATAGCGTTTGTGGGAACTTCCTGGTGATCATTATGACCACGTCATCAGCATAAGCTACAGTCTTTATACGTAGTTGGCCAAATTCCTTAAGTATTTCGTTAATCACCAGGAGCCACAGCAGTGGTGATAATACGCCACCTTGTGGTGTGCCCCTGGTGACAGACTTCCGAATGGAGGTCTCACCGATATTTGAATTGATTATCCTGCCGCTAAGCATTCCATCGATCCAATTGATCAGTGTGGTGGAAACACCTAAGTTCAAGAGTGAATTGTGAATGGATTCGAGTTTGACGTTATTAAAGGCGCCTTCTATATCGAGAAACGCTGGTAACGTATAATTTGAGCCCATCATATTCCTCTCGATTAAACCAACGACTTCATTAAGTGCAGTTTCCACCGATCTGCCTTTGATGTAGGCGTGTTGGGCAGGACTAATAACACTGTTTTCAAGCTTGGACCTTATTCCTAGATCAAGCAATCTTTCTAACGTTTTTAATAGAAAGGAAGATAGGCTGATTGGTCTGTAGTCTTTGGGAAGCGTGTGACTTGACTTCCCCGCTTTGGGGATGTATGTCACCGTGACCTCCCTCCACAGAACCGGTGTGAACGATAGACGTAGACAGGCCCTATAAATGTGATCCAGGTGTGGGATTAACACCTCCAATGCATTTTGTAGCATAGCAGGGAAGGTGAAGGTGGACCAGGTGATTTAAAAGGCTTGAAAATGTTTATCGCCCAAGCTATCTTTGTGAGACTTATAATCTCCTCGATGACACTCACTTCCCCTGTGGCTTGGTTGCACATTGGTGGATCGGCTGAGCGATCTGGTGCATCCATGCAGTTGGGAAAGTGGGTTTTGGTCTCATAGCATTTTTCAACCGATTTCATTGGTTTTCCCCATTTTGTAAAGCTAACTAAATTTCCTCCTTGATAAAAGTAAATAATTACGCAGTTTGGTGTCTTCTACGCAGCCTAGAGCACGAGGAAAAGCATTTTCCTGTTTTTAATGCGTTTTTGTCACACTTAAATCAATATAACTTAACCATTTGTTGCCCGATTTTTGCGGGAATAATATATAAATCGGAGCTATACCCTAACAGAGTTCTATATAATTTGGCACATTTATTTCCAGACCGAATTCAGTCACACATTCCAAATATCATTGAAATTGGACTTATGTAGCGTGTTTGGTGCAGCAAATACGCGAAATCGGCCGAAAATATATATAGGAGCTATATCCAATTCTGAACCGATTTCGATATAATTTGACACGTTTATTTCTAGACCGAATTCAGTCACACATTCCAAATTTCATCGAAATCGGAAATATATAGCGTGTTTGGTACAGAAAATACGTGAAATCGGCTGAAAATATACATGGGAGCTATATCCAAATCTGAACCGATTTCGAAGTAATTTGGCACACTTATTTCTAGACCAAATTGAGTCATGCATTCCAAATTTCAACAAAATCGGACGTATATAGCGTGTTTGATGCAGCAAATACGTGAAATCGGGCGAAAATATATATGGGAGCTATATCCAAATCTGAACCGATTTCGATATAATTTCGCACATTTATTTCTAGACTGAATTCAGTCATACATTCAAAATTTCATCGAAATCGGACATATATAGCGTGTTTGGTACAGCAAATACGTGAAATCGGCCGAAAAAAAATATATGGGAGCTATATCCAAATCTGAACCGATTTCGATATAATTTGGCACACTTATTTCTAGACCGAATTTAGTTACACATTCAAAAGTTCATCAAAATTGGACGTATATAGCGTGTTTGGTGCAACAAATACGTGAAATCGGGCGAAAATATATATGGGAGCTATATCCAAATCTGAACCGACGGTCGGACATGCATAAATCGACTCAGAAAGTGATTATATGTATATCCCCACAAGGAACTATGGGTCTATTTCGTTTCCTTTTGTATGTTACATACAAATGCACAAAGACATAATACCCCTTACCACAGTGTGGTGTAGGGTATAAAAATGTTGAGAGGTGTACAATTTATTTTGGCGCTCACTGTATGTAGATACAATATACATATTTGTATTAATTTTTTAATTTTTAGAATTACAATTATGTTTAACAAATTTAAAATATCTAATGAAAACTCAAGAAAAACGAAAATATGGATTTCTCTTAAATGCAGCTGTCAGCAGCCCTGTAGTGGAATTCTGTAACACATTTTTTGAGTTACCGACAAAAATCGGTAAAATAAAAACGAAAAATTATGAATGAAAAGTATCACTAAAGGTTGACAACACTGTTGCTATCGGTAGGACTTAGCGACGGCCTTATTTTAATTGTTAACTTACCAAAAAGTTTCGTTAATTACCGAAATTATAAGCATTTTAATTTTACCGATTTTTGTCGGTAAGTCAAAAAATGAGTTACAGAATTCCACTACTGCTGGTCTACACATATCGGTGTGTATGCGACTCACACATAATCAAGTTTTCGGTTGAATCGAACAACAACAAGATGAAACTAAGTTTTTATTTGTTTTATAACCACAAAAGATGGCGCCCGCTTGTCTCTAGTATGGATATTTCATATTGATGAATGTATGCACACTGTGTTTGTACATTAGGTTTATGATTTTTTATCTTTTTCTCAAAATATATTTTTTGTTGCTTGAATGAATGAACTTTTGCTTATTAATGACTAAAATAACTTTTATTTCGTTTAAATATTGGAAAAGGTCGCGCACAAACCACTTTTAAGTGATATGATATATGAAATAAAATATGTATATGATATAAAATGAATACTCTTCCATACATGGGTGAATATTGCGAAAAGACTTGTTTCTGTGTCCCGACGCATTTAGGGTTTAAAATATTGAAACAATTTAAATTCTTAGAAACGATGGCTCGAAAATCAAAATATAATATTCTACATATTTATATGAAAAAATTGGTCGCAAGGTGCAAATACTCATTACCGTGGCGTGTCCCCAATCGTTTTGTGCTTAAAAACACTGATATTCATGAATATTTCAAAATATATTATATAAATGAAGAATGAAAAAAGTCTATTTTAATTTCATAAATATAATTTTATTTTTTAAATTATGATTTTGAGACATTTTAGTCGTGTCCCTATTTTTTTCCCCTATTTTTCATTCCCGTGAGCCAATGTGTTTATTAAAAAAATGCTTTAAACCGGTTTTTTGTTTATATGTAATCTGTCAATGTAAGGACAATTCCCGTTAGTTTTAAAGATAATCGACAGAAGTGAAAAATGTAGGTAGTTTTTTGAGAACTGTTGAAGTGCTTAGTGTTTTTTGTTCATGTTCCCGAAAATTTGTCATTCCCGTGCGGGGTATTTTTTCCGTTATTTATGTTATAATTTCTAAATTTACGGTAATGGTGTATTCATTTCTTAAGCTTTCATTGAATTATATTATATTTTGTAGAAATTTTTGAAGATTTCCACATTTAGATCCAAGAATAGTCACGTTTCCATCATTACCGTGGGTATAATTAATATAAATTTTAGATTATTCAATCTATAATAATTATTATATAAATTTATCATAGGATTTTTAAAGAAAACATCAAATACAACATGAAACCATAATGAAAGAAGTAGAAATGCAGAGGAAAAATAAATAGTCAATAAGGGATGGATGATGTCGACTGGCCCCGACTATATGATACCCTTTACCACTGTGAATATTTTAAATTGTATTTGGGAACGATATCCAAATACACCGATTTCAAAGTCAAGGCTGTAGTTAATTAAAACAATGAAAGGACAAATGAATCTTACAAAATGTAATATTTAAATATCATTTTCGTGGGTCTATGTCATTCCCGTGGGTTGGAAAATCCTTAAATATATACGGCCCGTTGCTGATTTATGTATAAAATTGTCTTATAAAATATTATCAATCGAAAAATATTTATTTAAACCCATTTTCGCACTTTGCCGTTTTCGACACCTAAAATAAGTCTTTTCGCAATATTCACCCACATATAGGTAATGATCTGATTATAAAATTAGTGCGAAACCAAAGGTTTTGTTATTTTGGTTATGTGCTTACAGTGACTTTAAGGGTCTGTTTCACTATGTCGAAAGAAAATGAATGCGAACGAAAAACACCTAACTTTGCTTTTGATGGTAATACTGACTTTGTTTTTTCTTCGAAACAACTACAAAATTTGAAATCATACACGAGTTACGTAGTTTTTCTTTCGTTTTCATTTTCGTTCGACATAGTGAAACAGGCTGTAAGAAATTGTCCAAAATGTTGATAAATAAAATTTTTGAATTCATTTTGTGCGAGAGGGTTTAAATCCAATCAGTTTAAGATTTTACGTAATCTTAGGTAAAAGCTGATCAAAATATTATACAGGAATACGATGTTGTAAAAAGTCATAACCCTTATGTACATACATATGTATACTTATTTGCAAAGTTGTCCCGACAGAGAGTACGGTAGAATTTTTGCTTTGCGAATCGACCAAACAGTAGAGGAGCGTAAATACACTACACCACATTTCTCATAATTATGTTGAACCGAATAATTTCATTTCTTTGTTAAATTATGAATATTTTGTAGATTGATATGTAAGTACATATGAATTTGTGTTTATTTACATACATATGTACGTATCTATGTATGCATATTTTTAATAAATTTGATATATTTGGTTAATGAAATACATACATATATCGTATATAGGAAATATGCATGTATGTATACATGATATATTTTGTTATATTTAACATATTGTAAAGAAATACGCAGTAATAATATAATTGGCGAATTTAAATGATAGTAATCTATCTTATAATTGCTGTAGTTGTTGGTGTTTTATGCATACAAAATATACATACATACGTACATATGTGTATATAACCCCACTTACAAAACATATTACTATTTATGTTTAAATCAACTTGTAGTGCAGTTTGATGTCCACGTATACACATGCAAGTGGCGGTTATTTTGTTCCCCTTTTGTCAATGACCATCCCGTCTACCAGTCATCCATACGGGCCATGTGCATGTTCGATTCTTTTCGTTCGTCTGCCAGTCTGTCTATCATTTCGTTTCTTTATCCGATTGTCGTACTTACGAATGTCGGCGTCTCGTAGATACTCAACACATTCGAACCTACAAACAGTCGTCGAATGTGAATCAATGGGAAAGAATATAATACTCGTTCTACCTACACGTAATGATAGCAACAGTTGATATTTAGAGAGAGAGAGACAAAGTGAGAGAGAGCATAAATTTCCAATGAATACATTCACGTACCCACTAACCAACACTTGTGTGTAGAAATAAAAACAGGTCGAGTGTGTGCGCGTGTGTGTTATATTGTCATGAAAAACCACACACCACTACAATGAAAACAACTAGAGCCAGAATGTCTGCCAGTGTCAGTCGAATTGAACATTAAAATATACTTCTACAGAGTTTCTTATTTAGTCGGAAAAGAAAAAACACAGCGATCGAACGTGTTCTTGTTTTTGTGCCGCCATAGCTACTGTGATTACTGTTCGCGTCGGTTCACACCTCGTACTCTTCTCGCCTACCAAATATCTCGTCAATTGAAAAACTAAAGCTAACAATTAGAATCAGTGAGAATATATAAAAGCAACAAAAACTACTACGGCAACTTGTGAGCGCTACAGCCATACAAACACTTGTACACATTCGCATCAAGAGACAAACAGACGACAGCCAACAACTATGTGTTGTTGTTTGTATCCGTAGAATACCAAAGCAAGCAATTACTACAACACAGCAAAACAACTAGAACGAGTCGTCGAACTAGAACGTATAACACTTGTGTTTTAGATTTGAAGGTGTTCGGTCGCAAACATAGAAAATTAGCCGCGGCAATGTGATTGAAATAAATTACAAAATAAAAAACAAAAAATTTAAGTGTCCAAATTTTACATTACCCAAATTTACATCATCGCCGAGCATTACACAGCGGATAATAACGAATCACCGAATCGAATGTGAATACGAAGAGAAAATAAACGATAAAAACAAAAATCATTGCAATTTAAGAAAACATAACATTGTGAACGGAAGTGCCTATATATTCAATACGTTTATGTTAATATTATTCGAATTCATAACTTGTTACGCTTTATTGTTTTGTACAACAAATACGAATACAATTCAAACATGGAACATAATGAAAAAAAATTGGTGAAGAATTTGGAGAATCTTCCACAGAGTGTTAACACAAATAACGGACACATAACTGTTAGTCATGAATGTGGAGACACAGCCACGCAGGCAGAGATAATTTGTAAGAAAACAGAGGGAGGATGTCCTAATACGCCAACTGGAAACGGAAGTAGTGGGCACAAAATGGGTTCAAGGCGGATTTTCACACCACAGTTTAAACTACAAGTTCTTGAATCGTATCGCAACGACAATGATTGTAAGGGGAACCAACGTGCGACTGCAAGAAAGTATAATATTCACCGCAGACAAATTCAGAAATGGTTACAATGTGAATCTAGTCTACGATCATCCGTGGCCAATATCAATCAGAACACCGTCAAACATCAGTTTCATAACATTAGCGTTCACCAACATCAGCAACAGGGCCAGAAGTCCGGAGTTCCTGTTCCCTCAGTTCCATTGATAAATAATCATCATACACATTTGGGATTAGATGTGACGCGAACGGATGTAGCTCATATAGTTATGCCACCTTTGTCGTCGGGAGTTACAACATCCACCACACAAACTCAAGGAGTGTTTTCTGCCGCTGATTTGGCTGCTGTAGTCGCAGCTGCTGCTGGTGCTGCAATGACTATTACAAGCGCACCATCTACAAATGGGTCTTCAGGTTCTAGTGAATCCTTATCATCGTCATCTTTACGCCCCCCTTCTATAATCGGTGCCAGTGGGAGCGCTGCGGCGACAATGTCACCCCTACTCCACCACCATCATCACCATTACGGTATCCCAACATATATACATCATACACCTGCAACTGTTCAACTGCCAGTACCGATATTAGCACGCCATATCTCTCATGCACCACACATACACCAACAAGCCCAACAACATCAGGCGTATCAATACCTAGCATATACACAACCACTGACACATCAATCATCAGACAAACAGCAACAACAGTCATCATTTTTGTCGTCAATAAGTCTAACCGATGTGAGTGCCTTATCAACAGCTGCCTCTCTTGCCTCCGGCAATGGTTTCTCTGCAGAACTACGCGAGTCCGAACTCAAAGATTCTGCGGAAACACATCAATCATGTTGTAAGAAGGATATCGAAAATTCAGAGAAGGAACAAAATGGTTCAAAATCTAGCAGCGGATCGAAAGTCTCGATTTATACAGACCTTGAATGCAGCGGTAGCAACCTCCACCCTCTGTACAAAATCGAAGAGGATGGATACCAAATGGTATATCCACTGGGTCCTATGGATTTGTCGCTTCGACCACGAAGAGATTTAAAAACTGAGTTACACGTGGATCCGAAAATACAAGAAACAAAATCAAATATTGTTGATTTAACACACCGAAAACGAAAAGTTTCGTCAACGGCGTACAATATTTCCGACCACGGCCAATCCGAAATATCTGAAGAAAAACATCCTAAAATTATGGGTTCAACAGAAGAAGAAAGCAAAAATTCTTTGAATTCTAATAGCGACGATGATGAAGTTGAGATTGAAGTAGGAACGGAGGAAAAACTGCCTCCATCCAAACCTGTTAAACTCTTTAAACCTTACTTGCTCGATGCTGATTCGGATTCCGAAAGTAGTAACACCGCCCCACTTACAACCACGAGCGATGTCAAATATAACGAATCAAATGACACATCCCCTTGGATCCGCTATACATCAAGCATTTCCCCGCCACCACATTGCTATGACACATCTACTGGACAATGTCACGGTGCTACATTTCAGTACTCCCCCCTAAAAGAAAATTTTACCTCAGCTATGTTACCGATTGAGAACTCAAATTTTCCGGGAGACTTTAAGGTTGAAAATTTGAAAAGTGCGTTCACCTCCGTCCCCATAATTTCCCCAACATCCTTCCGCTGCCCCAAAGGATCACCGTCATCATCGGGTTACGAAAGTTCTTCTTCCACCTACAGCGATTCTTCCTTTTCTTCCCGTGCAGAATCGTACGCTTACAATAGCACCTATTCCCTTAGTCTACAAATGCGCTCAATACACAACGACCAATTGAATTTACATCGTTCCAAACACGTAGAGCGATGGTTAGAGCAAGAATCGCGCAATTCCTCTGAAACTAATACCCCCATAGCCATATTGGCTTAAATTTTTCCCTATTCAGCCATTTGCATTATTTCATATGACAGTCGTATCCATCATATAACTGCAACATATCAGACTAGTTTTAGATATAATTACATATAAAATAGTTACCACTAAGCGCTTAAATTAAACGTAAAACTAAAATCTAAGAAGGACAATATTTTTCATATTGAATTAATGAATGGCGAATACATTTAATGTATACCTTTGGACGCAATATTGAAAGTAGAAGGGTCATTGTTTTATCACCATATTTATAAGACCGCATGTTAAGACGTACACATATTACATGCAGATTATTATTATTAATTTTATATGATTATCTATGAAGATATAAAAATTTATATTCTTATGAAGAAATGTTGTACTGTTTTAAAATAAAAAGCTTTAAGATTACTTATTACTGTTTTTGGAAACGATTAGATGACTTATTTTTGGAAAACGTTCATTCAAATGATTGTGATATAAATTGAACTGTAAAACTACAAAGGCATACATACATATTATAGGTATACACTTTAATTACAAAGTCTAGGTAATAGATTTATAGTCCTACAGTATTTTATATATTTACACATACACAAACATCGATTAACTTGGATGATAAATTGTGAGATAATAAAATAGTAGTTATATACATATGTTTATTTTTACAATAACAAAAGTATATTGTTTATGTTTCTGGCATCAAGGTTTGTATTTATTATTCACAGGGAACTATTTGGGCTCATTTATGCATTTCACTCTTAAGGGATTACTTCTAATTGCAAATTTCAAAAGGTCTTTTTATATCCTTACCCTTTGTAGTATAAAGCCGAAAACGCATCCGCGCGTCGCACAGTGTTGCCGCTTCCATACAAATGTGGACAAAAATAGAAGCCGTTGACCTAGGTTGATGAATTTTTGCACAAGTACTTATGAGGGCACAGGAATGAAAAATACCAACTTTGGTCCATATCGGTTCAGATTTGGATATAGCCTATATATATATATATATATCTTTTCCCGATTTTGCTATAACTCGGTCAATTTTAATCGAATAGCCTTCAAATTTAATATGTGACATTTTCTTAAGCTCCTGAGTAGTCTCACCAATTTAAAAATCGGTTCAGGTTTGGATATAGCTCCTATATATCGATCGCCGATTTTGCTATAAATCGTTCAATTTTTGATGGATAGTTTTCAAATTTAACATTGGACGTTTCCCCAGGCCCCTGTTCAGTTTTACCGGTTTTGATTTGATTTCGCAAAAATTGGTACAGATTTGGATATAGCCTCCATATATATCTTTCAACGATTTTGCTATAAATCGGCCAATTTTTGAAAAATAACCTTCAAATTTAACATGGAATGTTTTCTTAGGCCTGTGCCCTCATAATCCCATGTTAAATTTTAAGGTTATTCATCAAAAATTGAGCGAATTGTAGCAAAATCGGGAAGTGATATATATAGGGGCTATATCCAAATCTGAACCAATTTTAGCTAAAATCGGTGAAACTACTCAGGAGCCTGAGAAAATATCATATATTAAATTTGAAGGCCATTTGATTAAAATTATATCTATGTATATCTGAATCTGAACCGATTGTTGTAAAAATCGGTGTAGCTACTCAGGCTACTAAATTTGAAGGCTATTCGATCAAAATTGAACGAGTTGAAGCGAAATCGGGAAAAGATATATATGGGGGCTATATAAAATCTGAGCCGATATATCTCAGAAGGTTGCAGGGATGGGCAGAATGTTTTTACACATTTTGATTTGGAAGAGATGTCCAATTAATGGAAAACAGTAGCCAAGGTGGCAATAGGTGGCAATCAAAAGATCTGCTCTACTAAATATTAAGAATTTTGAATTTTTTTAACAAATTTATATTTTGATTTCTTTCAGATTCCTTGTATCGGATGTGTTTACATACTGTAAGAAAAAAACATAAACATATGTAAAAGTTAACATCACATTTTTTTGATTTTTGTCCACGCGGCAACACTGTGCGTCGTTTCTAATGAAAGAATAAAAGAACAAGGGCAAAATAGGTCGAATTTCTTTTCCTTATTCTTTTATCAGAAATGACGCCCAAATTTACTGAAACGTTGCACAGTGGTTCCACTTGTATGGGATGTTGCGAAAAAAATATTTCTAATCGTCGGATCGATCTGATGTTTTCAGAAAATGCATAAAATAAGTAAAATCATACTTTAGCCAAAAAAATCATCAATATGGGTTTAGTTTTTCCTATACGCCCCATATAGCAATACCACCTGATTTCAGGTATTTTGAAGCTTTTATCTACATTTTTGGCCTGTATTGGGTCAAATAAAAACAAGTAAGAACGGCGTTAAGTTCGGCCTGGCCGAACTTGTTATACCATCCACCACGAGTTGTATTGAAGTAAAATGGAACAATTAGTTTCCTTTCGTTTATGAAGAAGACAAAATACCAATTTCGGTCATTTCTGTGGGATATTGACGTCACAACCTTCAGAATTACGAAAATCAGGAGGTATTGTTTTGGAGGCTATATCGAAACGTGCGCCTATACCAACAAATTTCAGTCGGAAATGGGGCTATATAAAGGCGTGGACCAATACCAACAAATTTCAGGTGGAACGTGTTATATCTTCAACGAAGACTAATTAACAAATTTCAACCATTTTGGTGTGATAATGAAGCTAAAACCTTCAAAATACCGAATATCGGGAGGTACCGTTCTATGGGGGCTATATGAAGACGTGAATCTATACAAATTTCAGGTGGAAAGTTCTATACACTTAACGATAACTAAATACCAAATTTCAGCCATTTTGGTGGGATAATGAAGCTAAAACCTTCAAAATACCGAATATCGGGAGGTACAGTTCTATGGAGACTATATTAAGGCAAGGACCTATACCAACAAATTTTAGGTGGAATGTTTTATATCCACAACGAAGACTAATTACCAAATTTCAACCATTTTGATGGTATAATGAAGCTAAAACCTTCAAAATACCGAATATCGGGAGGTACCGTTCTATGGGGGCTATATGAAGGCGTGAACCTATACCAACAAATTTCAGGTGGAAAGTTCTATACATCCAACGATAACTTAATAATAAATTTCAGCCATTTTGGTGGGATAATGAAGGTAAAACCTCCAAAATACCGAATATCGGGAGGTACCGTTCTATGGGGGTTATATGAATGCGTGGACTTATACCAACAAATTTCAGGTGGAAGTTGTATGCACCCAACGATAACTAAATACCAAATATCAGCCATTTTGGTAGGATAATGAAGCTAAAGCCTTAGAAATACCTACAATTGGGAGGTACCGTTCTATGGGGGCTATATCAAAACGTAGACCGATATACCATTTTCAATACCAACTATCCTGCAAGTAATAAAAACTTCAGTACCAAATATTGACTCTCTATCTTTGCAAAAATAATCCACAAAAAGGTATTGAAAAAATGTAATTTTCACCACATTTTATGAAAATAATGTGTACACATTTTTATGTAAAAGTAATTAAAATACCTTTAACTAAGACTTCCATTTCGAAAATAATATTTTATCTTTTAAATTAGCAGTTATTTGCCATGTAAGAAGTCTATACCATACCCTTTCTTACATGAAAATCCCTTTGGGTTTTGATTGAGAAAATTATTTCAATACTACCTCAATCCTACACTCCAACAGTAATCTGTTCACGCAAATACAAATTGTATCGAATTTAGTACCATTTAGTACTGCTTCGAGCACATTATTACGATTTTCCAAATTTCAGGATTCCAGCTCTATCCGTTCACCCAAATCCAAAGTGTACTAAATTTAGTACGTTTCGTGTACTTCTAGTTAGAATTTCCAAAAACATTTCTTTGTTACTTTCCATTTGTGACCCTCATTCCAAATTTCAGGATTCCAGCTCAATCCGTTCACCCAAATTCAAATTGTACTAAATTTAATACCATTTAAAACTTTTCGTACCCTTATAGTTCAAATTTCAAAAAACTTTCATTGTTACTCTTCTTCAGTGGCCCTCATTCAAAATTTCAGGATTCCAGCTCTATCGGTTTACTATATTTAGTACCATTTATTACTTTTCGTGCACTTATAGTTCGAATATCTAAAAACCTTTCATTGGTAATCTTAATCAGTGACCCTCATTCCAAATTTCGGGATTCCAGCTCTATCTGTTCACTCAAATCCAAATTGTACTATATTTTGTACCATTTATTACTTTTCGTGCACTTATAGTTCGAATTTCCACAAACTTTTCTTTGTTACTTTCCATTAGTGACCCTCATTCCAATTTCAGAATTCCGGCTCAATCCGTTCACCCAAATTCAAATTGTACTAAATTTAGTACCATTTGCTACTTTTCGTACCCTTATAGTTCGAATTTCCAAAAACCTTTCATTGTTACTCTTCATCAGTGGCCCTCATTCCAAATTTCAGGATTCCAGCTCTATCCGTTCACCAAAATTCAAATTGCACTAAATTTAGTACCATTTAGTACTTTTCGTGCACTTATAGTTCAAATTTCCAAAAACCTTTCATAGTTACTCTTCATCAGTGACCCTCATTCCAAATTTCAAGATTCCAGCTCTATCTGTTCACCCATATCCAAATTTTACTAAATTTAGTACCATTTAGTACTTTTCGTGCACTTATAGTTCGAATTTCCAAAAACCTTCCTTTGTCACTCTTCATCAGTGACCATCATTCTAAATTTCAGGATTCCACCTCTATCCGTTTACCAAAATCCAAAATGCATTAAATTTAGTATCATTTAGTACTTTTCGTACACTTATAGTTTGAATTTCCAAAAACACTTTGGTACATCTTTCTATCTCTTCATCTGTGAGCCTCATTCTAAATTTTAGGATTCTAGCTCTTCCCGTTTGCCCAATACAAAGGGTACTTTAGTTAGTACCTTTTAGTACCCTTCTAGTTCGAATTTCCAAAAACCCAGCATTACCTCACCCCTACACACCAACACACACCAGCTTTTATCTACATTTTTGGCCTGTATTGGGTCAAAAAAAAAAACAAGTAAGAACGGCGTTAAGTTCGGCCTGGCCGAACTTGTTATACCCTCCACCACGAGTTGTATTAAAGTAAAATGGAACAATTAGTTTCCTTTCGTTTATGAAGAAGACAAAATACCAATTTCGGTCATTTCTGCGGGATATTGACGTCACAACCTTCAGAATTACGAAAATCAGGAGGCATTGTTTTGGAGGCTATATCGAAACGTGCACCTATACTAACAAATTTCAGTCGGAAATGGGGCTATATAAAGGCGTGGACCAATACCAACAAATTTCAGGTGGAACGTGTTATATCTTCAACGAAGACTAATTAACAAATTTCAGCCATTTTGGTGGGATAATGAAGCTAAAACCTTCAAAATACCGAATATCGGGAGGTACCGTTCTATGGGGGCTATATGAAGACGTGAATCTATACAAATTTCAGATGGAAAGTTCTATACACCCAACGATAACTAAATACCAAATTTCAGCCATTTTGGTGGGATAATGAAGCTAAAACCTTCAAAATACCGAATATCGGGAGGTACAGTTCTATGGAGACTATATTAAGGCAAGGACCTATACCAACAAATTTTAGGTGGAACGTTTTATATCCACAACGAAGACTAATTACCAAATTTCAACCATTTTGATGGTATAATGAAGCTAAAACCTTCAAAATACCGAATATCGGGAGGTATATGAAGGCGTGAACCTATACCAACAAATTTCAGGTGGAAAGTTCTATACATCCAACGATAACTTAATAATAAATTTCAGCCATTTTGGTGGGATAATGAAGGTAAAACCTCCAAAATACCGAATATCGGGAGGTACCGTTCTATGGGGGCTATATGAATGCGTGGACTTATACCAACAAATTTCAGGTGGAAGTTGTATGCACCCAACGATAACTAAATACCAAATGTCAGCCATTTTGGTAGGATAATGAAGCTAAAGCCTTAGAAATACCTACAATTGGGAGGTACCGTTCTATGGGGGCTATATCAAAAAGTAGACCGATATACCATTTTCAATACCAACTATCCTGCAAGTAATAAAAACTTCAGTACCAAATATTGACTCTCTATCTTTAAAATTGCGAGCTGTATCTTGATTTCAACACACAGACGGACGGACGGACAGACGGACATGGTTAAATCGACAGTGAATTTTATGCTGATCAAAAATATATATTTTAAAGGGTCTCCGACGAATATTTCGATGTGTTACAAACGGAATGACAAATTTAATTATACCCTCCATATGGTGGAGGGTATAACAATGAGAGTGGCCTAGTAAAACTCATCTTCAATTTTGAGGACTTGCAAAAATAATCCACAAAAAGGTATTGAAAAAATGTAATTTTCACCACATTTTATGAAAATAATGTGTACACATTTTTATGTAAAAGTAATTAAAATACCTTTAACTAAGACTTCCATTTCGAAAATAATATTTTATCTTTTAAATTAGCAGTTATTTGCCGTGTAAGAAGTCTATACCATACCCTTTCTTACATGAAAATCCCTTTGGGTTTTGATTGAGAAAATTATTTCAAAACTACCTCAATCCTACACTCCAACAGTAATCTGTTCACGCAAATACAAATTGTATCGAATTTAGTACCATTTAGTACTGCTTCGAGCACATTATTACGATTTTCCAAATTTCAGGATTCCAGCTCTATCCGTTCACCCAAATCCAAAGTGTACTAAATTTAGTACGTTTCGTGTACTTCTAGTTAGAATTTCCAAAAACATTTCTTTGTTACTTTCCATTTGTGACCCTCATTCCAAATTTCAGGATTCCAGC
This sequence comes from Musca autumnalis, assembly GCF_047663935.1. Taxonomy (NCBI): domain Eukaryota; kingdom Metazoa; phylum Arthropoda; class Insecta; order Diptera; family Muscidae; genus Musca; species Musca autumnalis. Next base: position 61,352,489 of record NW_027411866.1, on the reverse strand, counting down.
TCAATCCGTTCACCCAAATTCAAATTGTACTAAATTTAATACCATTTAAAACTTTTCGTACCCTTATAGTTCAAATTTCAAAAAACTTTCATTGTTACTCTTCTTCAGTGGCCCTCATTCAAAATTTCAGGATTCCAGCTCTATCGGTTTACTATATTTAGTACCATTTATTACTTTTCGTGCACTTATAGTTCGAATATCCAAAAACCTTTCATTGGTAATCTTAATCAGTGACCCTCATTCCAAATTTCGGGATTCCAGCTCTATCTGTTCACTCAAATCCAAATTGTACTATATTTTGTACCATTTATTACTTTTCGTGCACTTATAGTTCGAATTTCCACAAACTTTTCTTTGTTACTTTCCATTAGTGACCCTCATTCCAATTTCAGAATTCCGGCTCAATCCGTTCACCCAAATTCAAATTGTACTAAATTTAGTACCATTTGCTACTTTTCGTACCCTTATAGTTCGAATTTCCAAAAACCTTTCATTGTTACTCTTCATCAGTGGCCCTCATTCCAAATTTCAGGATTCCAGCTCTATCCGTTCACCAAAATTCAAATTGCACTAAATTTAGTACCATTTAGTACTTTTCGTGCACTTATAGTTCAAATTTCCAAAAACCTTTCATAGTTACTCTTCATCAGTGACCCTCATTCCAAATTTCAAGATTCCAGCTCTATCTGTTCACCCATATCCAAATTTTACTAAATTTAGTACCATTTAGTACTTTTCGTGCACTTATAGTTCGAATTTCCAAAAACCTTCCTTTGTCACTCTTCATCAGTGACCATCATTCCAAATTTCAGGATTCCACCTCTATCCGTTTACCAAAATCCAAAATGCATTAAATTTAGTATCATTTAGTACTTTTCGTACACTTATAGTTTGAATTTCCAAAAACACTTTGGTACATCTTTCTATCTCTTCATCTGTGAGCCTCATTCTAAATTTTAGGATTCTAGCTCTTCCCGTTTGCCCAATACAAAGGGTACTTTAGTTAGTACCTTTTAGTACCCTTCTAGTTCGAATTTCCAAAAACCCAGCATTATCTCACCCCTACACACCAACACACACCAGCTTTTATCTACATTTTTGGCCTGTATTGGGTCAAAAAAAAAAAAACAAGTAAGAACGGCGTTAAGTTCGGCCTGGCCGAACTTGTTATACCCTCCACCACGAGTTGTATTAAAGTAAAATGGAACAATTAGTTTCCTTTCGTTTATGAAGAAGACAAAATACCAATTTCGGTCATTTCTGCGGGATATTGACGTCACAACCTTCAGAATTACGAAAATCAGGAGGCATTGTTTTGGAGGCTATATCGAAACGTGCACCTATACTAACAAATTTCAGTCGGAAATGGGGCTATATAAAGGCGTGGACCAATACCAACAAATTTCAGGTGGAAAGTTCTATACATCCAACGATAACTTAATAATAAATTTCAGCCATTTTGGTGGGATAATGAAGGTAAAACCTCCAAAATACCGAATATCGGGAGGTACCGTTCTATGGGGGCTATATGAATGCGTGGACTTATACCAACAAATTTCAGGTGGAAGTTGTATGCACCCAACGATAACTAAATACCAAATGTCAGCCATTTTGGTAGGATAATGAAGCTAAAGCCTTAGAAATACCTACAATTGGGAGGTACCGTTCTATGGGGGCTATATCAAAAAGTAGACCGATATACCATTTTCAATACCAACTATCCTGCAAGTAATAAAAACTTCAGTACCAAATATTGACTCTCTATCTTTAAAATTGCGAGCTGTATCTTGATTTCAACACACAGACGGACGGACGGACAGACGGACATGGTTAAATCGACATAGAATTTTATGCTGATCAAAAATATATATTTTAAAGGGTCTCCGACGAATATTTCGATGTGTTACAAACGGAATGACAAATTTAATTATACCCTCCATATGGTGGAGGGTATAACAATGAGAGTGGCCTAGTAAAACTCATCTTCAATTTTGAGGACTTGCAAAAATAATCCACAAAAAGGTATTGAAAAAATTTAATTTTCACCACATTTTATGAAAATAATGTGTACACATTTTTATATAAAAGTAATAAAAATACCTTTAACTAAGACTTCCATTTCGAAAATAATATTTTATCTTTTAAATTAGCAGTTATTTGCCGTGTAAGAAGTCTATACCATACCCTTTCTTACATGAAAATCCCTTTGGGTTTTGATTGAGAAAATTATTTCAAAACTACCTCAATCCTACACTCCAACAGTAATCTGTTCACGCAAATACAAATTGTATCGAATTTAGTACCATTTAGTACTGCTTCGAGCACATTATTACGATTTTCCAAATTTCAGGATTCCAGCTCTATCCGTTCACCCAAATCCAAAGTGTACTAAATTTAGTACGTTTCGTGTACTTCTAGTTAGAATTTCCAAAAACATTTCTTTGTTACTTTCCATTTGTGACCCTCATTCCAAATTTCAGGATTCCAGCTCAATCCGTTCACCCAAATTCAAATTGTACTAAATTTAATACCATTTAAAACTTTTCGTACCCTTATAGTTCAAATTTCAAAAAACTTTCATTGTTACTCTTCTTCAGTGGCCCTCATTCAAAATTTCAGGATTCCAGCTCTATCGGTTTACTAAATTTAGTACCATTTATTACTTTTTGTGCACTTATAGTTCGAATATCTAAAAACCTTTCATTGGTAATCTTAATCAGTGACCCTCATTCCAAATTTCGGGATTCCAGCTCTATCTGTTCACTCAAATCCAAATTGTACTATATTTTGTACCATTTATTACTTTTCGTGCACTTATAGTTCGAATTTCCACAAACTTTTCTTTGTTACTTTCCATTAGTGACCCTCATTCCAATTTCAGAATTCCGGCTCAATCCGTTCACCCAAATTCAAATTGTACTAAATTTAGTACCATTTGCTACTTTTCGTACCCTTATAGTTCGAATTTCCAAAAACCTTTTATTGTTACTCTTCATCAGTGGCCCTCATTCCAAATTTCAGAATTCCAGCTCTATCCGTTCACCAAAATTCAAATTGCACTAAATTTAGTACCATTTAGTACTTTTCGTGCACTTATAGTTCGAATTTCCAAAAACCTTTCATAGTTACTCTTCATCAGTGACCCTCATTCAAAATTTCAAGATTCCAGCTCTATCTGTTCACCCATATCCAAATTTTACTAAATTTAGTACCATTTAGTACTTTTCGTGCACTTATAGTTCGAATTTCCAAAAAACCTTCCTTTGTCACTCTTCATCAGTGACCATCATTCCAAATTTCAGGATTCCACCTCTATTCGTTCACCAAAATCCAAAATGCATTAAATTTAGTATCATTTAGTACTTTTCGTACACTTATAGTTTGAATTTCCAAAAACACTTTGGTACATCTTTCTATCTCTTCATCTGTGAGCCTCATTCTAAATTTCAGGATTCTAGCTCTTCCCGTTTGCCCAATACAAAGGGTACTTTAGTTAGTACCTTTTAGTACCCTTCTAGTTCGAATTTCCAAAAACCCAGCATTATCTCACCCCTACACACCAACACACACCAGCTTTTATCTACATTTTTGGCCTGTATTGGGTCAAATAAAAACAAGTAAGAACGGCGTTAAGTTCGGCCTGGCCGAACTTGTTATACCCTCCACCACGAGTTGTATTGAAGTAAAATGGAACAATTAGTTTCCTTTCGTTTATGAAGAAGACAAAATACCAATTTCGGTCATTTCTGCGGGATATTGAAGTCACAGCCTTCAGAATTACGAAAATCAGGAGGCATTGTTTTGGAGGCTATATCGAAACGTGCACCTATACTAACAAATTTCAGTCGGAAATGGGGCTATATAAAGGCGTGGACCAATACCAACAAATTTCAGGTGGAACGTGTTATATCTTCAACGAAGACTAATTAACAAATTTCAGCCATTTTGGTGTGATAATGAAGCTAAAACCTTCAAAATACCGAATATCGGGAGGTACCGTTCTATGGGGGCTATATGAAGACGTGAATCTATACAAATTTCAGGTGGAAAGTTCTATACACCCAACGATAACTAAATACCAAATTTCAGCCATTTTGGTGGGATAATGAAGCAAAAACCTTCAAAATACCGAATATCGGGAGGTACAGTTCTATGGAGACTATATTAAGGCAAGGACCTATACCAACAAATTTCAGGTGGAAAGTTGTATACACCCAACGATAACTAAATACCAAATTTCAGCCATTTTGGTAGGATAATGAAGCTAAAGCCTTAGAAATACCTACAATTGGGAGGTACCGTTCTATGGGGGCTATATCAAAAAGTAGACCGATATACCATTTTCAATACCAACTATCCTGCAAGTAATAAAAACTTCAGTACCAAATATTGACTCTCTATCTTTAAAATTGCGAGCTGTATCTTGATTTCAACACACAGACGGACAGACGGACATGGTTAAATCGACATAGAATTTTATGCTGATCAAAAATATATATTTTAAAGGGTCTCCGACGAATATTTCGATGTGTTACAAACGGAATGACAAATTTAATTATACCCTCCATATGGTGGAGGGTATAACAATGAGAATGGCCTAGTAAAACTCATCTTCAATTTTGAGAACTTGCAAAAATAATCCACAAAAAGGTATTGAAAAAATTTAATTTTCACCACATTTTATGAAAATAATGTGTACACATTTTTATATAAAAGTAATAAAAATACCTTTAACTAAGACTTCCATTTCGAAAATAATATTTTATCTTTTAAATTAGCAGTTATTTGCCGTGTAAGAAGTCTATATCATACCCTTTCTTACATGAAAATCCCTTTGGGTTTTGATTGAGAAAATTATTTCAAAACTACCTCAATCCTACACTCCAACAGTAATCTGTTCACGCAAATACAAATTGTATCGAATTTAGTACCATTTAGTACTGCTTCGAGCACATTATTACGATTTTCCAAATTTCAGGATTCCAGCTCTATCCGTTCACCCAAATCCAAAGTGTACTAAATTTAGTACGTTTCGTGTACTTCTAGTTAGAATTTCCAAAAACATTTCTTTGTTACTTTCCATTTGTGACCCTCATTCCAAATTTCAGGATTCCAGCTCAATCCGTTCACCCAAATTCAAATTATACTAAATTTAATACCATTTAAAACTTTTCGTACCCTTATAGTTCAAATTTCAAAAAACTTTCATTGTTACTCTTCTTCAGTGGCCCTCATTCAAAATTTCAGGATTCCAGCTCTATCGGTTTACTAAATTTAGTACCATTTATTACTTTTCGTGCACTTATAGTTCGAATATCTAAAAACCTTTCATTGGTAATCTTAATCAGTGACCCTCATTCCAAATTTCGGGATTCCAGCTCTATCTGTTCACTCAAATCCAAATTGTACTATATTTTGTACCATTTATTACTTTTCGTGCACTTATAGTTCGAATTTCCACAAACTTTTCTTTGTTACTTTCCATTAGTGACCCTCATTCCAATTTCAGAATTCCGGCTCAATCCGTTCACCCAAATTCAAATTGTACTAAATTTAGTACCATTTGCTACTTTTCGTACCCTTATAGTTCGAATTTCCAAAAACCTTTCATTGTTACTCTTCATCAGTGGCCCTCATTCCAAATTTCAGGATTCCAGCTCTATCCGTTCACCAAAATTCAAATTGCACTAAATTTAGTACCATTTAGTACTTTTCGTGCACTTATAGTTCGAATTTCCAAAAACCTTTCATAGTTACTCTTCATCAGTGACCCTCATTCAAAATTTCAAGATTCCAGCTCTATCTGTTCACCCATATCCAAATTTTACTAAATTTAGTACCATTTAGTACTTTTCGTGCACTTATAGTTCGAATTTCCAAAAAACCTTCCTTTGTCACTCTTCATCAGTGACCATCATTCCAAATTTCAGGATTCCACCTCTATTCGTTCACCAAAATCCAAAATGCATTAAATTTAGTATCATTTAGTACTTTTCGTACAATTATAGTTTGAATTTCTAAAAACACTTTGGTACATCTTTCTATCTCTTCATCTGTGAGCCTCATTCTAAATTTCAGGATTCTAGCTCTTCCCGTTTGCCCAATACAAAGGGTACTTTAGTTAGTACCTTTTAGTACCCTTCTAGTTCGAATTTCCAAAAACCCAGCATTATCTCACCCCTACACACCAACACACACCAGCTTTTATCTACATTTTTGGCCTGTATTGGGTCAAATAAAAACAAGTAAGAACGACGTTAAGTTCGGCCTGGCCGAACTTGTTATACCCTCCACCACGAGTTGTATTGAAGTAAAATGGAACAATTAGTTTCCTTTCGTTTATGAAGAAGACAAAATACCAATTTCGGTCATTTCTGCGGGATATTGACGTCACAGCCTTCAGAATTACGAAAATCAGGAGGCATTGTTTTGGAGGCTATATCGAAACGTGCACCTATACTAACAAATTTCAGTCGGAAATGGGGCTATATAAAGGCGTGGACCAATACCAACAAATTTCAGGTGGAACGTGTTATATCTTCAACGAAGACTAATTAACAAATTTCAGCCATTTTGGTGTGATAATGAAGCTAAAACCTTCAAAATACCGAATATCGGGAGGTACCGTTCTATGGGGGCTATATGAAGACGTGAATCTATACAAATTTCAGGTGGAAAGTTCTATACACCCAACGATAACTAAATACCAAATTTCAGCCATTTTGGTGGGATAATGAAGCAAAAACCTTCAAAATACCGAATATCGGGAGGTACAGTTCTATGGAGACTATATTAAGGCAAGGACCTATACCAACAAATTTCAGGTGGAAAGTTGTATACACCCAACGATAACTAAATACCAAATTTCAGCCATTTTGGTAGGATAATGAAGCTAAAGCCTTAGAAATACCTACAATTGGGAGGTACCGTTCTATGGGGGCTATATCAAAACGTAGACCGATATACCATTTTCAATACCAACTATCCTGCAAGTAATAAAAACATCAGTACCAAATATTGACTCTCTATCTTTAAAATTGCGAGCTGTATCTTGATTTCAACACACAGACGGACGGACGGACAGACGGACATGGTTAAATCGACATAGAATTTTATGCTGATCAAAAATATATATTTTATAGGGTCTCTGACGAATATTTCGATGTGTTACAAACGGAATGACAAATTTAATTATACCCTCCATATGGTGGAGGGTATAACAATGAGAGTGGCCTAGTAAAACTCATCTTCAATTTTGAGGACTTGCAAAAATAATCCACAAAAAGGTATTGAAAAAATTTAATTTTCACCACATTTTATGAAAATAATGTGTACACATTTTTATGTAAAAGTAATTAAAATACCTTTAACTAAGACTTCCATTTCGAAAATAATATTTTATCTTTTAAATTAGCAGTTATTTGCCGTGTAAGAAGTCTATACCATCCCCTTTCTTACATGAAAATCCCTTTGGGTTTTAATTGAGAAAATTATTTCAAAACTACCTCAATCCTACACTCCAACAGTAATCTGTTCACGCAAATACAAATTGTATCGAATTTAGTACCATTTAGTACTGCTTCGTGCACATTATTACGATTTTCCAAATTTCAGGATTCCAGCTCTATCCGTTCACCCAAATCCAAAGTGTACTAAATTTAGTACGTTTCGTGTACTTCTAGTTAGAATTTCCAAAAACTTTTCTTTGTTACTTTCCATTTGTGACCCTCATTCCAAATTTCAGGATTCCAGCTCAATCCGTTCACCCAAATTCAAATTGTACTAAATTTAATACCATTTAAAACTTTTCGTACCCTTATAGTTCAAATTTCAAAAAACTTTCATTGTTACTCTTCTTCAGTGGCCCTTATTCAAAATTTCAGGATTCCAGCTCTATCGGTTTACTAAATTTAGTACCATTTATTACTTTTCGTGCACTTATAGTTCGAATATCCAAAAACCTTTCATTGTTGATCTTAATCAGTGACCCTCATTCCAAATTTCAGGATTCCAGCTCTATCTGTTCACTCAAATCCAAATTGTACTATATTTTGTACCATTTATTACTTTTCGTGCACTTATAGTTCGAATTTCCACAAACTTTTCTTTGTTACTTTCCATTAGTGACCCTCATTCCAAATTTCAGAATTCCAGCTCAATCCGTTCACCCAAATTCAAATTGTACTAAATTTAGTACCATTTGCTACTTTTCGTACCCTTATAGTTCGAATTTCCAAAAACCTTTCATTGTTACTCTTCATCAGTGGCCCTCATTCCAAATTTCAGGATTCCAGCTCTATCCGTTCACCAAAATTCAAATTGCACTAAATTTAGTACCATTTAGTACTTTTCGTGCACTTATAGTTCGAATTTCCAAAAACCTTTCATTGTTACTCTTCATCAGTGGCCCTCATTCCAAATTTCAGGATTCCAGCTCTATCCGTTCACCAAAATTCAAATTGCACTAAATTTAGTACCATTTAGTACTTTTCGTGCACTTATAGTTCGAATTTCCAAAAACCTTCCTTTGTCACTCTTCATCAGTGACCATCATTCCAAATTTCAGGATTCCACCTCTATCCAAAATTTCAAGTTTCTAGCTTCAGCCGTTTCGCCTGGGCGTTGATGAATCAGTCAGTCACTCACCTCACTGTTTTTTATATATAGATGTAGTACCGTTTAGTAATTTTCGTACACATAAGTACGAATTTCCAAAACTACCTCCAGGTTTCAGTCGTAAACTCTAATAGAAATCTTAAATTCAAATTTTAGAATTCCAAATCACCCAAATCCAAATTGTTCCAAATACCAAATACCATTTAGTAGACATAGGTACGAATTTCCAAAACTACTTCGATATTTCAACTCTACAGTCGAAGAGTAATCGTATGCCTTGTTCAGATTGACGGTAATTCGCTCTCTGTTCGTTGTTCGAACCCAAATTACGATATAATTACTTCATTTCCCATACAAAATTTTGAGAACGAACAACGATTTTTGTACATTGTTCAATTTAAATTACTCTCAGAACGACGATAAAATATGTCCCATCTCTAACAAATGAGAAAATTTATCTAAATAAATTAAAATTTAAAATATTTTGTTGTTATTCAAACAATTGAATTACAACAAAATATGGACTCAAGCTGAAATAAACACAAAGATGTAAAATTCTGCAGTCCAACAATAAAAAACGCCAACAACAATAATAGGCATCAGCACGGCCTTGTTGACCAATGCGTAATGCAAAAACAACTTTCTTGTTGTTTTTACCCCCGCTCATTGAAGCAACATTCCTATGTTCGTATACTTTGCGAAGCAAAGACGACATAAAAACAGTGGTGGATATGAAATTCTTTAGTTCGACTCAAATTGTAGGGTAAACAGCTTTAGGGCCATACAGCAAATTTCTCATTTTATTTAATTTGCTAGATGGCTTTATTGACCTGTTTATCGATACAGTGTCGGCGAAAAAGGGAACTGATGAAGTTGTTTGGTGACAACTGAAACTATAGTATTCCCTACCCTTCGCCCGCAACTAATCAATTTCATATCCACTTTAAAATATTTTGTTGTTATTCAAACAATTGAATTACAACAAAATATGGACTCAAGCTGAAATAAACACAAAGATGAAATAAATTAATTATGACAGGCAAAATATAAAATGTAAAAATTCATTAAAAACCCAAACATTTTTAGAAAAGCTGCAAAACATGAATGAAAAGTAAACAGTTTAACGATTGGTATACATTCAAATCCTAGCAAATTTTCTGTTCTCTTTTATTGAAATTGCATTTCTTGTCCAAATGTTTCAAATTCGCGTACAAAGTTAGAAACAATAATAAAATGCCTGCCAGAAAGTCTGTATACCAAAAAAGTTATTTTGGCAGTTCTCTCTCTCGTTAATTTTGAAAATAAAAAATTAAAAAATGTGCTGACAACACCAAAATTGTGAGAAAAAATAGAACAGATGAATGAAAATAATATAATTTAATATTAAATAGATATCAGAAAGAAGGACAACTATTTTTTCAGTTCATACCAATTAATTTTACTCGTCATTTGGCTGAAACTTTCTTTAAAATCAGAAAATAAAAAGTATGAAAATATGAATCATGTTGAAATGAATTGTGTACCATGTCGTATGAACAGGTTAATTCGTGTACATAATTATGAGAGCGAACAACGTGATTCAAATGCTGGTATGAACATGGCATTGGTTTCAAATTTCAGGAATTTATATTGAATTGTATCAAATTTAGTACTTTTCGTACACATAAGTACGAATTTCCTAAACTACCACCATATCCCACTCCTACCCTCCAACAATAATCTTAATTTAAAATTTCAGGTTTCTAGCTTTATCCGTTCACACAAATTTCCAAAACTACCTACATATATCAGTCCTATACTCTAACAGTAATCTTAAATCCAAATTTCAACTCTATCCGTTCACCCAAATACAAGTTGGATAAATTTAGTACCATTTAGTACCTTTCGCACACATTAGTACGAAGTTCCACAACCATTTCCTCATATCAACACCACTTCCCAACCTTGATTTCATTACCAAATTTAAAAATTCTAGCTATGTATATCCATTCAAGAAATACAATTGGTACTAATTTTAGTAACTTTTAGTACTTTTCGTACACTTTTAGTTCGAATTTTCAAAAACCCTTTGGTACATCTTTCTAAATCTCCATCAGGGACCCTCGTTCCTAATTTAATTCTAGCTCTTCCCGTTTACCTATTACAAAGGGTACCATATTTAGTACCTTTTAGTACTTTTAGTACCCTTCTAGGTCGAATTTCCAAAAACCCAGCCTTATCTGACACCTTCGCACCAAGAGTGACCCTCACCCAAAATTTCAAGATTCTAGCATCAGCCGTTTAGTCTGGGCGTTGATTATCAGTCAGTGAGTCATCATTACTCAACTATTTTATAAGTACGCCAAGACCTTTGCGTCGTAGATACGTTCCAAAAAAACACGACTCAAAGTGAAACGACGCAAAGCGAATTAAGGTTTTCTATGGAAAGCCATGTAAAGTTCGGAGATAGGTTCCAGGGTGAAAAACACCTTTTTTCTTATGTCCACAATTTTAGGTTGAGAAATTACCTGAACAAATAGGAACCCTAAATGCTAAATTACAGCTATTTTGGTCTAATTCGGCCAGAAAATGTAGCTAAAATGAAATAATTGAAATCTGGCGGTATCGTTATATGAGGGATATAACAACACGTTTACCTATGTTCTTAATTTTTGTTGGAGAAGTTTCTACAGCACTGGGAACACTAAATAACAAATTTTAGCTCATTCGGGCCGAAGATGTAACTAAAATGGTCAACATACCTGAAATCGGGCGGTACCGATGTAGCCCATCTTTGAACTTGATCAAAGCTATATACCAAATTTCAGCCATTTTGGTAGGATAATGAAGCTAAAGCCTTAGAAATACCTACAATTGGGAGGTACCGTTCTATGGGGGCTATATCAAAACGTAGACCGATAAACCATTTTCAATACCAACTATCCTGCAAGTAATAAAAACATCAGTACCAAATATTGACTCTCTATCTTTAAAATTGCGAGCTGTATCTTGATTTCAACACACAGACGGACGGACGGACAGACGGACATGGTTTAATCGACATAGAATTTTATGCTGATCAATAATATATATTTTATAGGGTCTCCGACGAATATTTCGATGTGTTACAAACGGAATGACAAATTTAATTATACCCTCCATATGGTGGAGGGTATAACAATGAGAGTGGCCTAGTAAAACTCATCTTCAATTTTGAGGACTTGCAAAAATAATCCACAAAAAGGTATTGAAAAAATTTAATTTTCACCACATTTTATGAAAATAATGTGTACACATTTTTATGTAAAAGTAATAAAAATACCTTTAACTAAGACTTCCATTTCGAAAATAATATTTTATCTTTTAAATTAGCAGTTATTTGCCGTGTAAGAAGTCTATACCATACCCTTTCTTACATGAAAATCCCTTTGGGTTTTGATTGAGAAAATTATTTCAAAACTACCTCAATCCTACACTCCAACAGTAATCTGTTCACGCAAATACAAATTGTATCGAATTTAGTACCATTTAGTACTGCTTCGTGCACATTATTACGATTTTCCAAATTTCAGGATTCCAGCTCTATCCGTTCACCCAAATCCAAAGTGTACTAAATTTAGTACGTTTCGTGTACTTCTAGTTAGAATTTCCAAAAACTTTTCTTTGTTACTTTCCATTTGTGACCCTCATTCCAAATTTTAGGATTCCAGCTCAATCCGTTCACCCAAATTCAAATTGTACTAAATTTAATACCATTTAAAACTTTTCGTACCCTTATAGTTCAAATTTCAAAAAACTTTCATTGTTACTCTTCTTCAGTGGCCCTCATTCAAAATTTCAGGATTCCAGCTCTATCGGTTTACTAAATTTAGTACCATTTATTACTTTTCGTGCACTTATAGTTCGAATTTCCACAAACTTTTCTTTGTTACTTTCCATTAGTGACCCTTATTCCAAATTTCAGAATTTCAGCTCAATCCGTTCACCCAAATTCAAATTGCACTAAATTTAGTACCATTTAGTACTTTTCGTGCACTTATAGTTCGAATTTCCAAAAACCTTTCATAGTTACTCTTCATCAGTGACCCTCATTCCAAATTTCAAGATTCCAGCTCTATCTGTTCACCCATATCCAAATTTTACTAAATTTAGTACCATTTAGTACTTTTCGTGCACTTATAGTTCGAATTTCCAAAAACCTCCCTTTGTCACTCTTCATCAGTGACCATCATTCCAAATTTCAGGATTCCACCTCTATCCAAAATTTCAAGTTTCTAGCTTCAGCCGTTTCGCCTGGGCGTTGATGAATCAGTCAGTCACTCACCTCACTGTTTTTTATATACATATAGATGTAGTACCGTTTAGTAATTTTCGTACACATAAGTACGAATTTCCAAAACTACCTCCAGGTTTCAGTCGTAAACTCTAATAGAAATCTTAAATTCAAATTTTAGAATTCCAAATCACCCAAATCCAAATTGTTCCAAATACCAAATACCATTTAGTAGACATAGGTACGAATTTCCAAAACTACTTCGATATTTCAACTCTACAGTCGAAGAGTAATCGTATGCCTTGTTCAGATTGACGGTAATTCGCTCTCTGTTCGTTGTTCGAACCCAAATTACGATATAATTACTTCATTTCCCATACAAAATTTTGAGAACGAACAACGATTTTTGTACATTGTTCAATTTAAATTACTCTCAGAACGACGATAAAATATGTCCCATCTCTAACAAATGAGAAAATTTATCTAAATAAATTAAAATTTAAAATATTTTGTTGTTATTCAAACAATTGAATTACAACAAAATATGGACTCAAGCTGAAATAAACACAAAGATGTAAAATTCTGCAGTCCAACAATAAAAAACGCCAACAACAATAATAGGCATCAGCACGGCCTTGTTGACCAATGCGTAATGCAAAAACAACTTTCTTGTTGTTTTTACCCCCGCTTATTGAAGCAACATTCCTATGTTCGTATACTTTGCGAAGCAAAGACGACATAAAAACAGTGGTGGATATGAAATTCTTTAGTTCGACTCAAATTGTAGGGTAAACAGCTTTAGGGCCATACAGCAAATTTCTCATTTTATTTAATTTGCTAGATGGCTTTATTGACCTGTTTATCGATACAGTGTCGGCGAAAAAGGGAACTGATGAAGTTGTTTGGTGACAACTGAAACTATAGTATTCCCTACCCTTCGCCCGCAACTAATCAATTTCATATCCACTTTAAAATATTTTGTTGTTATTCAAACAATTGAATTACAACAAAATATGGACTCAAGCTGAAATAAACACAAAGATGAAATAAATTAATTATGACAGGCAAAATATAAAATGTAAAAATTCATTAAAAACCCAAACATTTTTAGAAAAGCTGCAAAACATGAATGAAAAGTAAACAGTTTAACGATTGGTATACATTCAAATCCTAGCAAATTCTCTGTTCTCTTTTATTGAAATTGCATTTCTTGTCCAAATGTTTCAAATTCGCGTACAAAGTTAGAAACAATAATAAAATGCCTGCCAGAAAGTCTGTATACCAAAAAAGTTATTTTGGCAGTTCTCTCTCTCGTTAATTTTGAAAATAAAAAATTAAAAAATGTGCTGACAACACCAAAATTGTGAGAAAAAATAGAACAGATGAATGAAAATAATATAATTTAATATTAAATAGATATCAGAAAGAAGGACAACTATTTTTTCAGTTCATACCAATTAATTTTACTCGTCATTTGGCTGAAACTTTCTTTAAAATCAGAAAATAAAAAGTATGAAAATATGAATCATGTTGAAATGAATTGTGTGCCATGTCGTATGAACAGGTTAATTCGTGTACATAATTATGAGAGCGAACAACGTGATTCAAATGCTGGTATGAACATGGCATTGGTTTCAAATTTCAGGAATTTATATTGAATTGTATCAAATTTAGTACTTTTCGTACACATAAGTACGAATTTCCTAAACTACCACCATATCCCACTCCTACCCTCCAACAATAATCTTAATTTAAAATTTCAGGTTTCTAGCTTTATCCGTTCACACAAATTTCCAAAACTACCTACATATATCAGTCCTATACTCTAACAGTAATCTTAAATCCAAATTTCAACTCTATCCGTTCACCCAAATACAAGTTGGATAAATTTAGTACCATTTAGTACCTTTCGCACACATTAGTACGAAGTTCCACAACCATTTCCTCATATCAACACCACTTCCCAACCTTGATTTCATTACCAAATTTAAAAATTCTAGCTATGTATATCCATTCAAGAAATACAATTGGTACTAATTTTAGTAACTTTTAGTACTTTTCGTACACTTTTAGTTCGAATTTTCAAAAACCCTTTGGTACATCTTTCTAAATCTCCATCAGGGACCCTCGTTCCAAATTTAATTCTAGCTCTTCCCGTTTACCTATTACAAAGGGTACCATATTTAGTACCTTTTAGTACCCTTCTAGGTCGAATTTCCAAAAACCCAGCCTTATCTGACACCTTCGCACCAAGAGTGACCCTCACCCAAAATTTCAAGATTCTAGCATCAGCCGTTTAGTCTGGGCGTTGATTATCAGTCAGTGAGTCATCATTACTCAACTCTTTTATAAGTACACCAAGACCTCGCTTTGCGTCGTAGATACGTTCCAAAAAAACACGACTCAAAGTGAAACGACGCAAAGCGAATTAAGGTTTTCTATGGAAAGCCATGTAAAGTTCGGAGATAGGTTCCAGGGTGAAAAACACCTTTTTTCTTATGTCCACAATTTTAGGTTGAGAAATTACCTGAACAAATAGGAACCCTAAATGCTAAATTACAGCTATTTTGGCCTAATTCGGCCAGAAAATGTAGCTAAAATGAAATAATTGAAATCTGGCGGTATCGTTATATGAGGGATATAACAACACGTTTACCTATGTTCTTAATTTTTGTTGGAGAAGTTTCTACAGCACTGGGAACACTAAATAACAAATTTTAGCTCATTCGGGCCGAAGATGTAACTAAAATGGTCAACATACCTGAAATCGGGCGGTACCGATGTAGCCCATCTTTGAACTTGATCAAAGCTATATACCAAATTTCAGCCATTTTGGTAGGATAATGAAGCTAAAGCCTTAGAAATACCTACAATTGGGAGGTACCGTTCTATGGGGGCTATATCAAAACGTAGACCGATAAACCATTTTCAATACCAACTATCCTGCAAGTAATAAAAACATCAGTACCAAATATTGACTCTCTATCTTTAAAATTGCGAGCTGTATCTTGATTTCAACACACAGACGGACGGACGGACAGACGGACATGGTTTAATCGACATAGAATTTTATGCTGATCAATAATATATATTTTATAGGGTCTCCGACGAATATTTCGATGTGTTACAAACGGAATGACAAATTTAATTATACCCTCCATATGGTGGAGGGTATAACAATGAGAGTGGCCTAGTAAAACTCATCTTCAATTTTGAGGACTTGCAAAAATAATCCACAAAAAGGTATTGAAAAAATTTAATTTTCACCACATTTTATGAAAATAATGTGTACACATTTTTATGTAAAAGTAATAAAAATACCTTTAACTAAGACTTCCATTTCGAAAATAATATTTTATCTTTTAAATTAGCAGTTATTTGCCGTGTAAGAAGTCTATACCATACCCTTTCTTACATGAAAATCCCTTTGGGTTTTGATTGAGAAAATTATTTCAAAACTACCTCAATCCTACACTCCAACAGTAATCTGTTCACGCAAATACAAATTGTATCGAATTTAGTACCATTTAGTACTGCTTCGTGCACATTATTACGATTTTCCAAATTTCAGGATTCCAGCTCTATCCGTTCACCCAAATCCAAAGTGTACTAAATTTAGTACGTTTCGTGTACTTCTAGTTAGAATTTCCAAAAACTTTTCTTTGTTACTTTCCATTTGTGACCCTCATTCCAAATTTTAGGATTCCAGCTCAATCCGTTCACCCAAATTCAAATTGTACTAAATTTAATACCATTTAAAACTTTTCGTACCCTTATAGTTCAAATTTCAAAAAACTTTCATTGTTACTCTTCTTCAGTGGCCCTCATTCAAAATTTCAGGATTCCAGCTCTATCGGTTTACTAAATTTAGTACCATTTATTACTTTTCGTGCACTTATAGTTCGAATTTCCACAAACTTTTCTTTGTTACTTTCCATTAGTGACCCTTATTCCAAATTTCAGAATTTCAGCTCAATCCGTTCACCCAAATTCAAATTGCACTAAATTTAGTACCATTTAGTACTTTTCGTGCACTTATAGTTCGAATTTCCAAAAACCTTTCATAGTTACTCTTCATCAGTGACCCTCATTCCAAATTTCAAGATTCCAGCTCTATCTGTTCACCCATATCCAAATTTTACTAAATTTAGTACCATTTAGTACTTTTCGTGCACTTATAGTTCGAATTTCCAAAAACCTCCCTTTGTCACTCTTCATCAGTGACCATCATTCCAAATTTCAGGATTCCACCTCTATCCAAAATTTCAAGTTTCTAGCTTCAGCCGTTTCGCCTGGGCGTTGATGAATCAGTCAGTCACTCACCTCACTGTTTTTTATATACATATAGATGTAGTACCGTTTAGTAATTTTCGTACACATAAGTACGAATTTCCAAAACTACCTCCAGGTTTCAGTCGTAAACTCTAATAGAAATCTTAAATTCAAATTTTAGAATTCCAAATCACCCAAATCCAAATTGTTCCAAATACCAAATACCATTTAGTAGACATAGGTACGAATTTCCAAAACTACTTCGATATTTCAACTCTACAGTCGAAGAGTAATCGTATGCCTTGTTCAGATTGACGGTAATTCGCTCTCTGTTCGTTGTTCGAACCCAAATTACGATATAATTACTTCATTTCCCATACAAAATTTTGAGAACGAACAACGATTTTTGTACATTGTTCAATTTAAATTACTCTCAGAACGACGATAAAATATGTCCCATCTCTAACAAATGAGAAAATTTATCTAAATAAATTAAAATTTAAAATATTTTGTTGTTATTCAAACAATTGAATTACAACAAAATATGGACTCAAGCTGAAATAAACACAAAGATGTAAAATTCTGCAGTCCAACAATAAAAAACGCCAACAACAATAATAGGCATCAGCACGGCCTTGTTGACCAATGCGTAATGCAAAAACAACTTTCTTGTTGTTTTTACCCCCGCTTATTGAAGCAACATTCCTATGTTCGTATACTTTGCGAAGCAAAGACGACATAAAAACAGTGGTGGATATGAAATTCTTTAGTTCGACTCAAATTGTAGGGTAAACAGCTTTAGGGCCATACAGCAAATTTCTCATTTTATTTAATTTGCTAGATGGCTTTATTGACCTGTTTATCGATACAGTGTCGGCGAAAAAGGGAACTGATGAAGTTGTTTGGTGACAACTGAAACTATAGTATTCCCTACCCTTCGCCCGCAACTAATCAATTTCATATCCACTTTAAAATATTTTGTTGTTATTCAAACAATTGAATTACAACAAAATATGGACTCAAGCTGAAATAAACACAAAGATGAAATAAATTAATTATGACAGGCAAAATATAAAATGTAAAAATTCATTAAAAACCCAAACATTTTTAGAAAAGCTGCAAAACATGAATGAAAAGTAAACAGTTTAACGATTGGTATACATTCAAATCCTAGCAAATTCTCTGTTCTCTTTTATTGAAATTGCATTTCTTGTCCAAATGTTTCAAATTCGCGTACAAAGTTAGAAACAATAATAAAATGCCTGCCAGAAAGTCTGTATACCAAAAAAGTTATTTTGGCAGTTCTCTCTCTCGTTAATTTTGAAAATAAAAAATTAAAAAATGTGCTGACAACACCAAAATTGTGAGAAAAAATAGAACAGATGAATGAAAATAATATAATTTAATATTAAATAGATATCAGAAAGAAGGACAACTATTTTTTCAGTTCATACCAATTAATTTTACTCGTCATTTGGCTGAAACTTTCTTTAAAATCAGAAAATAAAAAGTATGAAAATATGAATCATGTTGAAATGAATTGTGTACCATGTCGTATGAACAGGTTAATTCGTGTACATAATTATGAGAGCGAACAACGTGATTCAAATGCTGGTATGAACATGGCATTGGTTTCAAATTTCAGGAATTTATATTGAATTGTATCAAATTTAGTACTTTTCGTACACATAAGTACGAATTTCCTAAACTACCACCATATCCCACTCCTACCCTCCAACAATAATCTTAATTTAAAATTTCAGGTTTCTAGCTTTATCCGTTCACACAAATTTCCAAAACTACCTACATATATCAGTCCTATACTCTAACAGTAATCTTAAATCCAAATTTCAACTCTATCCGTTCACCCAAATACAAGTTGGATAAATTTAGTACCATTTAGTACCTTTCGCACACATTAGTACGAAGTTCCACAACCATTTCCTCATATCAACACCACTTCCCAACCTTGATTTCATTACAAAATTTAAAAATTCTAGCTATGTATATCCATTCAAGAAATACAATTGGTACTAATTTTAGTAACTTTTAGTACTTTTCGTACACTTTTAGTTCGAATTTTCAAAAACCCTTTGGTACATCTTTCTAAATCTCCATCAGGGACCCTCGTTCCAAATTTAATTCTAGCTCTTCCCGTTTACCTATTACAAAGGGTGCCATATTTAGTACCTTTTAGTACCCTTCTAGGTCGAATTTCCAAAAACCCAGCCTTATCTGACACCTTCGCACCAAGAGTGACCCTCACCCAAAATTTCAAGATTCTAGCATCAGCCGTTTAGTCTGGGCGTTGATTATCAGTCAGTGAGTCATCATTACTCAACTCTTTTATAAGTACACCAAGACCTCGCTTTGCGTCGTAGATACGTTCCAAAAAAACACGACTCAAAGTGAAACGACGCAAAGCGAATTAAGGTTTTCTATGGAAAGCCATGTAAAGTTCGGAGATAGGTTCCAGGGTGAAAAACACCTTTTTTCTTATGTCCACAATTTTAGGTTGAGAAATTACCTGAACAAATAGGAACCCTAAATGCTAAATTACAGCTATTTTGGTCTAATTCGGCCAGAAAATGTAGCTAAAATAAAATAATTGAAATCTGGCGGTATCGTTATATGAGGGATATAACAACACGTTTACCTATGTTCTTAATTTTTGTTGGAGAAGTTTCTACAGCACTGGGAACACTAAATAACAAATTTTAGCTCATTCGGGCCGAAGATGTAACTAAAATGGTCAACATACCTGAAATCGGGCGGTACCGATGTAGCCCATCTTTGAACTTGATCTAAGCTCAGACCAAATACACATGTATACAAAATTTCAGCCATCTATCTTAAATCATTCGGAAGATGGCGTGATTACAACAAAAGGGCGGACGGTAAGACGAAAATGGCTAAATCAGCTTATATGATCACAAATGAATATTTCAATGTGTTTCAAACGGAAAAACAAATTTTATATACCGTCAATACTATGGTAGAGGTTATAAAAATTAGATACTCAAATTTAAAACAACGCAACCTCGAAAATCGAACCACGCATATTGAAAATAGGTATTACCTAAGCAACGACGCAACGTCGAAAACAACGCAAAGTGAAACGACGCAAAGCGAGGTCTTGGTGTATAAGATATAGGGTAGATTGGGTAAACATAATCAATAGGTTGAAAAGGAATAGAGACAATTGATTGAGTTTAATACAGAAAATAGTGAAAATGATATTCAGAAATTGAAGATTTGTTGAAATACGAAAGGCATTCACAAACAAATATCAGAAAAGGAAATAACAAAATGATAAATTATCTGTGGTATCTTAGTCCCGAAATTGTTGGCCTGGCATTGTTTGATGATTTGATAGTGCAAACCACCGTAAAGAGCTAAATGTGACAAAAATGTTAACAAAGCAAACAGAAGAAGATGGAAATTTCTCCAGAAATTCCATAATTTGCCATGTTGTATTCTTGGTGGTATTAAACATCATTAAAAATGGTCAATAGAGGCCCATGGTTTGGTATATCATATATTTTGGTACATCATAATTTCACGATTTTTCAACTGAATGCAATGTGACATTTTGAATTTCTAATCTGCATTAAACTTTCTTGCCAAAATTTATCAACATAAGTCCGCATTTTGGTATAGTCCTATATCATGTTAACTCCTCAACATCCAGCAGTATATAATTTTTTCGAAAACATGGTGCTAGTGAACTAACTTTAAATGAAAGGTGCTTACACCTGCAAAAACCAACAAAAAATTGGCGGAGGGATTTTTAAATAAATCGCGGTCAAAGTTCACTTTTCTAGGGTTTTTAGGTTTTCAGGATTTTGCTTGAAAACGGCAAGGCCTATCGAAACGAGGCAACTGTCCCATTCAAAATACTTGCCGTTTCAAGAAAAAACCTGAAACCTAGGAAACCCTAGAAATATGAACTTTGACCGTAATCCGGTGATGTTTTTCTTTTTCTTTTTGTTTTTTTTTTTTTATTTTTCTCACCTATGAACATTGTAGTTTCAGAATGCGGAAAACTTCCCACACCTTTCATTTAAAGTTAGTTCAGGAGCACCGTTAATTCCGTCTGCCTCATGCTGGTATTGCCAAAGTTTTTTGAACTCCATAATTCAAAAAACGTAAAAGGTGAAATCACAGATTCATACTTTCAACCAAAAAAACATAATTTTTTTTATTATAAGATCTAAACAAAATGCGAAAACAACAACGACATCGATAACTTGACAACATCCAATAACACTACACTAAACGTTCACAAGTGACATGCAAGTGACAGTTTACACATGCAAGTGACAGTTCGAAAAATACCAATACACTCACACATATTCACTGCCACAACAACTAACAACCTCACTGCCGATAAAATTTTATTGTCAGTAATCAATAGACATCCGATTTTGCATATTTTCATACTTTTTATTAATAAAGATACGAAAATTCTGATTGGACCAAAATTCGTTTTGAAGAAAACTGAATGCAATGACAGGTTCATATTTTTTTTTTGTATATTTGCATATTTTGCATATGCACAAAATATGCAAGTAATTTTTTTGACGAAAATCGTCAAATTAAATTTGGAAATTCATCAAAAAGTGTTCTAAATTAAGTTTATTGCGGGTAGTCTTCGATTTCTTAGAAGATTATTATGTTATTAATTACTATTCCGCCACAGCAATAAATCTGGACTAAAAGACTTGGAAAATTTCCTATAACCCAGCGTTCTTATTACAACATAAGTTGCTTTCTAATGCAAATTTGTTCAAAAACTAAATCAGAAATGTCAAAATGAACTTATCCAAATGTGTTAATAGTTTCTGTTCGGCCAAAATTATCTGACAGAATAACAAATGAGCTAAAAATTAAGACTAAGAAAATATTGAATATTACATAAAATCTCTTATATTTTACTAAAAACATATAACATATAAAAAACATATACAGGACAATCATGAACATTTCCTTCTGAATTTTCCGCACGGAAAATAATTTTAAAACGTGAAATTCTTTTAAAATCAATATTTGTTAAAAGTTGAAAACTACTAGATTCGCTTCATTATGGCGTATTCTAGTCGAATCGACAAAAATATTCCCTTTTTGGGCATAAATATGGAAATAAAAAATTGTAAAATTGGGCAAAGGAAACAAATTCCGCATGGAATTTTTATTCATGATTGCACTGATAACTATATTTGAATACCTTATGGCTATTATGTCTTAGTGAATTAGTGTACAACATGCAAAAGGAAACGAAATAGAACCACAGTTCCTTTTGATGATCTGCATAGATTCGCACTTATCCAACTGGCCATGTCTGTTTGAAAACAAAGTACAGGTCACATTTATAGACCAATTTGCATAAAAATTGAAAATTTTTTTGGCCCTAGGGCGATACCTATTTATTTTGGTAAGAATCGATTCAGATTTGGATATTGCTCCCATATATACAGTATAATCCCGATAATCCCTACACCACAGGTTTCGGCGGTGTCCGAATTATCAAATTGTCCGGATTAACGAATAGTAAAGAAAATAAATTATTTTCTATGATTAAATCACTCGTGGTAGTTATATAATAATACTTTTTTAAATTGTAATTGCTAATACCGAACTTTTAAATGAAATAAAGAAGTAAAAAGTGAGATTTTTCTACACGACAATCCGGACATGTTTATTGGCATTTGCTGTATTTGTTCCTTTCCATACTTTTTACCAATTTACCATGCAAGAAGACACAATTTTCCCAAATTACAGAAAAAGCCAATCAGATTGCGAATGTAGAGCTAGAAATATGACGTTTTTAATGTTTACATCAGGATGTAAGCAAAACAAGGGACAGATGTGAAATTTAATTTTTTTGGAAATTAAGTTTCCTTGAAATCTTTGCCTTTTAGGTGTATAGTGCATTTGGCGACTTTAATGACAATATAGCGGCGAATATTTTTCTTAATATATTTATTTATATGCTATACAACAAGACTAATGTGTTATAAAAGGTGTTATATTCTTGTACTCGATAATTTTTACTAAATGTTGCTGAAACAATTTTTACAGCAACTCCATTAAACAACTGTCAAAATTCGAAGCATTTGTAATAATTAGTACAAATTATCGAGTACACGGGCAGGTATAAGTTAATTAATTATATATACAAAAGGGTTATGACTTTTCGACTGTGTTATCAAACTTGTTTTCCTGTAGCAGGAATGAATGACCTATATTTTTAGCATTCCAAATTATTTTCTAGCAGAAATATGTGAGTGATTTTGCCATGTTAAAGATAATTCCAAGGTTTTTGACTTATTTTACCACTATCACGCTATTGTGTGGTTTTTCTGAGTGATTTTTGCACTAATCATTGGGTGTTCTTCATTTTGCTTATTATTCATCGTTGATGGGTATAACAATAATGCATTACGTTTCGCCGAGGAGTGAACAATTCTGCATTAAGCGGTTGTATGCGTACAATATAGATCGATATTATAAAATTATTTATTTTTAGTGCATTAAATTAAAACTATGTCATCAATATTAAAGCGGCAGTTAGAAAATTTTTCCAAAGAAGCTTTTTGACCACAAAGAACAAAAATTGCCAATTTATGTCTGCATATACTGAATACACACTACAACACAACATAACAAGTTATGTTGTAATAGGAAGGCAGGATTATTTGACATTTTCTCACATTGTGATTTAAGTCTTATTAGTCCAGATTTATTGCTGCGGTGGAATATCTGGAGAGTCTCAATAAGATAATAATCTGCAAAAAACTATGTTAAACGGCAAAAAACTTAATTTAGAACCCTTTTTGATGATTTTCCAAATTTAATTGACGATTTTCGTCAAAAAAACACTTGCATATTTAGCATATTTTTTGCATATTGTGCATATTTTTGCATATATTTTGCATATTTTTTGCATATATTTTGCATATTTTTTGCATGTTTTTGATATAACCCCAAATATCGAAAAATTGGACCTCAAAACGCCTAGATCCAAAATTTGAGTCCAATCGGATAAGAAATAAAAAACATGCTAAAATCCGATGTCTAGTAATCAATGTAAGTGCTTTGAAAGTAACTTCAACTTTTTTCCGAACGTTTACACATGCAAGTGTCAGTTCGAAAAAATTGAAGTTTCGACTACAATATGTATACGCAACTGTCTGCAAGTTACTTGCATGTGTAATCATTGGTATACTCAGTATAATGAAAACTTAATACCGCTCGCAATTCTAGACACTTCCACGAACATTTAAGAAAAAATAACGTAAGGATCCGTGAGGATGCAAGGTACACAAAGTCTATTTATTTTCACAAAACAAAATAAAAAACAAAGAGATCGATTCTACTACAAAATAAACATACAACATTTTTGGGATTTTGCTTGAAAACGGCAAGTCTTATCGAATGGGACATTTGCCCCGTTTCGATAGGACTCGCCGTTTTCAAGCAAAATCCTGAAAACCTAAAAAACCCTAGAAAAGTGAACTTTCACCGCGATTTATTTAAAAATCCCTCTGGCGTTTTTTTTATTTTTCATATATGAACATTGTAGTCTCAGAATCCGCAAAAACGTCTCAGGTGTAAGCACCTTTCATTTAAAGTTAGTTCAGGAGCACCGTGTTTCCGAAGAAATTATATACTGGTGGATGTTCCGGAGTTAACATGATATAGGACTATACCAAAATGTGGGCATATGTTGATAAGTTTTGCCAATAAAGATAGTTTAATGCAGATTAGAAATTCGAAATGTCACGTTGCAGCACATTCAGTTGACAAATATGGCCAAAATCGTGAAATTATAAAAAAGGGAGGTATGTACGTTTATATGGGGGATATACCAAAACATGGACCTCTATTGATCACTTGTTAAGGATTTTTAGGGGTCGATTATGAATAGCAACCCAACTCCAGTTGCGTTGCTAACAGCATATTCAATAATAGAAATTTCCATTTCCGCACTGAAATCCATAATTTTTTACAATCAAATTAATAGTTGAAGGTTCAAAACACTGATATTGAATGGATTTAACAAAAATTTCTAGGTTTTGGGATCGATATCTTGATTAAAATATTTTTGTCGATTTCTCCCATACAAGCTAAACCACAGTGCAATGTTAAAACCTTCTCAGGTACAGTACAGTTCAAATTGCTTGTACCAAAATTGATCCAACAACTATGAACTCGCTTATATATCAGTTAAATTTATTCCGGTCGATTTCAAATTTTGATCACACACACATCAAACGCACTGTGGCCCAAACCGACAAAAATCAATATCAACAAATTTCCATGACAATTCAGCGAATTGTCTGTAAACATATCATATTTTAATATTCCAGAAACATTTTCTTTTTTAATTTATAACGGCACTTAACAAAGCAAAACAAAAGAAGTTGACATTAAGTATGATATCCTAAAGATTTAAAGAAAGTCCGTAAGGTATTGACTTCTTACACGGCAAATAATTGAAAATTTAAAAGATAAAATATTATTTTCGAAATGGAAATTTTAGTTAAAGGTATTTTAATTACTTTTAAGTAAAAATGTGTACACATTATTTCAAGATTTAGATATTTTTGTTTTGAGGTCTACTTATAAGTGTATTTTACACTTACATTCTATACAAAATGAAAAACAAGTGAGGCAAGTAAAAAAGTGTCAGTCGGCTTTGCCGATAGAGATATACCCTCAGCATGTGTGAATTGAAACTTCCATCTACGGACACATAGAATGTATTTAGAGTCTTTTCTTAATTTTGTATATTTTGGAGGTGGAGGCTAGTCATTTAAGTGGGTCATCGTATAACTTTGGACAAGTATGCCCGGAAGCATGGACTTGTCCACGGAAAACATATTATGGCTATAAACAGGACCACAACGAAAACCATCGGTATACATTTCCAAAAGATCTTTAAACACACCCTAAACTGCACTTAGACACAAAAGTTGAACTCTTGTGGGGGAGGTACCCTAAGGGCTGGGATAAACTAAATTTGGACAAAATATTAGGATATCCAAAGTTTCAAACATTTTAGTGAAAATTTTTATATATGGGGGGGAAGTACTGGAAGTTGTGGACCGGTATTGCCCATCATCGAATTGAAACTAAGTTTGGACAAAATATGATGAAGGCAAATTTCGGACCAAAGCGGTTGATCAGTTCGAGAGTTATTGTGCTCTCCAGCCACTACATATGGTGTCATAGGGGTTTTTTACACCTTTCGGGCTGTTTTCTCGAAAAGTATGGACTTGCCCCTGAAAAAACTTTTTCCGTCGTAATTGAGACAGCGAATGCAAGTTGCTTCAATAAAAATCAAAGAGATTCGAGAGCAGGTCTTAAAGTGAACTTATCAGAAATTTTGTGTGGGATGTACATGAAGGAGTGGACCGATATAACCCATCTTCGTACTTAAAGTAAGTTTGGAAAAAACATTACGAAAGCCAAATTTTGAACGGAATTGGCAGATCCGTTCGAAAGTTATCGTGCGCACCAACCACTACACACGGTACACACGGTGTCATAGGGGATTTTTGCATCCTTCAGGCTATTTTCTGAGGAAGTATGGGCCTGCCCCTGATTAATCTTGTAACGTCGTATGGGGCCGGTGAATGCAAGTTTTTACAACGAGAGAAGGTTCTAAACTGAACTTATCCGAAATTTTGTGATGGAGGTACCCGAGAGAGTCGAACGATTAAGTCCATATTGGAACCACATCAGGTAGACATTTCACGATGTGCAAAGTATGGACCAAATCGGTTAATCCCTTCAAGAGTTATCGAACGCTCAAAATTTACGAATTTTAAATTTTACGAAAAATTTTGGACCGAATCGGTTGATCCGTTCGAGAGGTAACGTGCGCTCCAGCCAGACAGACAGACGGACGGACATTGCTCATTCGACTCCAAATTGTCTGAAACACATTTCGTCCAAAGATACTTGGGGTCTAAAACCATTATTTCGATGAGGCACATTTTACCCGTATGAAAGTGCATATATCCTCGTTAGCATAAATGCTGAGGGTATAAAAAGCGTTAAGTTCTGCCGGGCCGAACTTTTTATACCCTCCACCACGAACTGTATTAAAGTGAATACTAAAAATACCGAATATTGGGAGATATCGTCCTATGGGGGCTATATGAGGGTGTGGACCAATACCGAAAAATTTAATGTTGAAAGTTGTATACCATTAACGAAGACAAACTACCAAATTTCATTTCGGTGGCATATTGAGGTCACAACCTTCAAAACACCGAAAATCAGGAGGTACCGTTTTATGGGAGCTATATGAAGACGCGGACTATATCGACACATTTCATATGCGTTTAATACCCCAAATGAAGACCAAATACCAAATTTCAGCCATTTCGGTGGATTAATGTGGTCACAACCTTCAAAATACCGAAAATCGGGAGGAACTGTTCTACGGGGGCTATATGAAGGCGTGGACCTATACTTACAAATTTCTGGGGGAAAGTATTAAACCCCAAATTTCAGCCATTTCGGTGTGATAATGAGGATTTTGTAGATTTTAATGGATTAATTTCAACTGTTCGTGGTGTAGATAGTTGGGTACCCCAATGTTCTGTCTTGGGCTCCTTACTTTTTATTATGTACAGTGGTGGCCAATACATTTGCAACAAAATTGAACGTTTTAGAAAATTTTATTTAAAATATATATTTTGTTGAAAGTAAAATTAAGTATTTTTTGCAATTATTTATAGTTCATTGTCTCAAGTATAAGAATATAAAAAATTTGGCACGTTATACAACAAAAAATTTGAAAAAATGTGAAAATACATAACACGCCTAAAAATTTAATGGTCAAAACATATGCAAATGAACCAAATCCGATGCAAAAATCTTCAATATTTTGTAAAATATAATTTTTTGTTTGATTCAAATAAATTGTATTTGTTTTGGGAAGATTAAAAGCGAATAAAATTTTGAAACTGATATCAGTCATACGTACTTCTTCGGGGGAGTGGCGGGAGAAGCATGGATATGGGCCCAAGGGTCAAAATTTTCAAAACTAAAGGAAATTTCTTCACATTTCAGTTGTCAATTTAATAACATTCAAAGTTTAGAGTGCAGTTGCATCATTTATTTGCAAAAGCCAGAAGTCTGGGTCTTGAAAAGCATATGATCGTAGGGATTTGGTCCATATCAGAAAGATGGATACTGATGTATTGAAGTTATAACGGGCGGTATCATTGGCAATTTTGGATTCTATAAACTTAAAAAGTTTTAGAAAGCTCTCCAAATGATAACTAAACACAAAAATTGAGTATATAGACACTTCCAGAAAAACGGAACGCCGGTAAAAAAGGAAAATATTTTAAGGCCCGTTATTACATCCTTTCTGTAGTTAAATATTGGCCGGTATCGGTCAGAGACCCCTTTTTTTATTCTTACATGTTTGCTTTAAGAATAAGTGTCAGATAAATAACACTGTGCAACAAAATTCAATTTTTTTCAAAATGATGGGAAAACCCGGGTATATTATGAAAGTAGAGCTAAAAATATGAGACACGTGTATTGGCGTTTTTAAAGTTTACGTTGGAAAGTACCCAAAATAGGCGGGGCATTTTTTGTCTCTGACATCATCTCTCTAAAATTATGCTTTGTGGGACAATTTTGAATAAACTCAGATGAAGTCCGACTTTAACCCTAAAACGTGTTTTTTATTTTTAGAGATTCCTGGCGATTAGACAAGAGTTACAGATTTGGTGTATTCTGAGACCTGTAGTAAAATTTAATGGTGAACAATTTTTTAGAATATTCTGATTTGATACGATCACATTTTTAATGAGTTTTTGAAAGATTTTCGAAAAAAGGACAAAAAAGACCCCTTTGGTGAACCGCATGAGGGTCAAAATTTTTAACAAAACTATTTCCCACACCCTCCTAAGTAAAGTTGCCAAAGACACTATATACCTGAAATGCAAGGATTCCAAGATATCTGAAGTCCAATATTTCGAAAAATTTAAAAATGGGCGGAACTTGCCCCGCCTATTTGGGTTACTTTCCTACGTAAACTTTAAAAACGCCGATACACGTGTCTCATATTTTTAGCTCTACTTTCATAATCTACTCGATTTTCCTTGTCTTTTTTTTTGTTGTCGCACAGTGTAATTGCAAAAAATACTTAATTTTTCTTTCAAAAAAATATTTAAAATACAATTTCCTAAACCGTGCAATTTTGTTGCAAATGTATTGGCCACCACTGTATATCAATGATATAGTTGATGCCCATGATCCTGATGTATGTTCGCCATTTATATATGCCGATGATATTCATATATTTGTTCGTGTTTCAAATTCTTTGGGTTTATTGCCAGTTGTCAATACAGTGTTGACTAATGTTAGTTGTTGGATGCAACGCAATAACTTTATTGTCAATCTGAGTAAGACTAAATCGTTACTGTTTGGCTCTATACGTCGAAGTAGTCATTCCTCTCACATGGTTATGGATGGAAATATTGTTGAGGTAGTTGACAAGATTAAGAGTCTGGGCGTATATATTGATTACAGGCTTGATTTCAGTTCACACATTGACACGTTATTTCTAAATGTAATTTCCATTTTGCGTAAATTGAATTTTTTTATTTATTTATTTATTAATTTAGTCTAAGAACAATATTCCTTACAGACTAAAGAAATCATATTTACTAACTGCAAATATTATAATATTCAAGAATTCAAAAGTTGTATTAAAATATTTATGCCCTATACCACAATGTGGAAAAGGGGATTATAAGTTTGTTTTGGTAAAAATTCACGTAACACCGCGAAATATTCGTCGGAGACCCCCAATGTGGTATACCAATCTTCATATCTCGACGAGTTAAAGCGATTTTGAGATGTGTGTCCGTCCGTCTGTCCATTATAAATTGTAAACACGCTCCAGGCCGCAATTATGGACCGATCGTCACGAAATTTTGTATGGAGGTCGGGTTCAGATCAGAATAGATCTCTATTCTTATTGGTGATGATCGTGAAATATTTAGCGGGTGAAACGGACCAAAAACATAATGTTTATCAAATTTTCTAGCGGCTCTGTAGGTCTCAATAATAATCCGATCAACACGTAATTTTAAATAAGGTAAGAGTATATCACAAAGGAGAAGCTTGCAATTTGAGATGGCGATCGGATAATATTTAGAGGGTTAAATGGACCAAAACTTTTGTGTGAAAATTGTGAAAATTTTTAATATACAGCTTATATCTTAATTCCTGGAAGTGACATTCCGGACAAGTGAGATATACTTGAAAGTGGAATGCTCGACCTTTCAATTGATGCCAATTATGTTGGTGTGCATGATCAGATAACAGAGTTACAGCCTAATATATTACGTTATTTGTTTGTAGTGTAATAATAAACTAGCTAGAAGTCGCAAATATACATCAATAGTCACGAAATTTTGCACCGGGTAAGAGTATAGGCCGAAAAAGATGCCTACAATTTTGAATGATGATCTGATATTCTTTAGCGGGTGAAATGGGCGATTACTTTTGTATGAAAAAAATTAAAAATTTTATTTTTGGTCGATATTTTAATTCCTTGAGGACATATATATTTCGCAAAGTAGCCTACATATGGAAAAAAACTACTGACCTTTCCTCTGATGCAAATTGCAAATTGTTTGCTAGATAACGGGCCTACTGCCTAATATATAATGGGTTATCCCATGCTACATATTGTCTCTCCAAAAGTTTATGTAACACCACGAAATATGCAATTATGGACCGATTGTAACGAATTTTTTAAGGAGGTTGGGTTCGGGCCAGAATAGAAAAGATTAGTTTTTGGTGATTATCGTATCATCAATAACGTAGCGGTTAAACAACGGAAGTAGTAGTACTACATAAGTGGGTTTCACTACATTTTAGTTTGTGTGAACTAAATTTTCCTTTCCTGCTACAAAAATGTCTTTGTCATGCTAGATAACTTTTTGGTTTTGGTCATAAGTATTATACATTACATCTCTGATATTTGATAATTAAATTTTCACAATCATTGAAAAGAACTTCCGTGGAGAGCGATTGTCCAGTGATAGTGGTATATGGTATCCCATGGTCGGCTCCGTCCGACTATAGACTTTTCTTACTTGTTTTAAAATTGGCTTTAGAAGTATTAAAATCAAGCAACTGATTATTGGACAAAGAATTTAAATAACTTAAAGCCCCAGTTAAAGGTGCATTTAATATATAGTTCCTTTGATGCAATCCAACATAGAAAATATTTCTGTGCCTTAGAGAAAGTCTACTTGGTACACTAAACGGGATTTTGCTTAAAAGGTCTGGGCAATCTACAAAACCATTTATCAAATCATAAACAAATAACATAGATTGTAATTTGCGTCTTATTTCTAATGACATCATCCCTAGATGTGCACAATAAATTTTATACGACGGCCTCGGTTCCATGTGATGTAAATGAGGCAATGCAAAACGGATAAAAGATTTTTGAATTCCTTCAATTCTTGCAATATGGATATTGCAGTGGGGACTCCAGATAAAAGATCCATATTCAAGTTTGGATCTAACAAATGCACAGTACAATGATTTTAATGTGTATGGATCAGTGAAGTCTCTAGCATTACGTTTAATAAATGCAAGTGTGGAGTATACTTTAGGAATTAATTGGTCCAAGTGAGGTTTAAAAGAGAATTTTGAATCAAACAGAATGCCCAAATCCGTTGCTTCATTCACTTTGTTCAAAGAGGAATTACACAAAACATATGTGGTTTGTAAAGGAGTCCTCAATCGAGAGTATATTACTTGGGAACATTTATTTAAATTGACTTTTAGGTTGTTATTTAGGCACCAATTATCAAAATTGATAAGGTAGTTCTGCAGTGCAATTACATCGGCAGAAGATTTTATTTTTGAAAATATTTCCAAGTCATCTGCATACATTAGAAAGTTTGCATATTTAAAGCAATTGGATACGTCATTTATATAAATATCGAAAAGAAGGGGACCGAGGTTGCTTCCCTGAGGAACCCCAGATGTCTGAATATAAGGCGTAGAGCTATATTCATCAATCCGAACAACACAAATTCTGTTTTGTAGATATGTATGACGAAAACCAGTTAAGAAACATTGAGTGAATACCCAATGAGAACAATTTAGAAAGTAATATAGTGTGTGTAATTTTGTCAAATGCTTTTGAAAAATCAGTGTATACTACATCAACTTGCATACCCGATTCCATAGCTGACAAGCAATAGTCCGAAAAGACAGAGAGATTGGACACCGTTGACTTATTTCTACGAAATTCATGCTGTTGCGGAACTATTATAGATTTGGTGTTGAAATAAAGGATATCAAATATAGCATGCTCAAATATTTTAGAAATTGTCGACAGTTTGGAAATTGATCTGTAATTGGAAGCCTCATTACGTTTTCCAGATTTAAAAATAGGACAAATAGAAACCATCTTCCACCTATCGGCAAATACCCCATTTAAAAGAGACTGGTTGAAAATCATCAAAATTGGATGGGCCAACCACTGAGCACAGTTCTTGATAAGAAATGGGCATAAGCCATCTGCATCGGGCTTTGTAGAATTTTTAACTTTATTAATTGCATTTAGAACGTACTCTTAGAATTGTACTTCTTATTACCTTCCTTTCTTTGTTAGACGGCAGCTTGCATATTCGTTGTTAATGTCAACTATTAACTATGGTATAGAGCACTGCCGACCAAGAAGAAGGCACACAAAATTCTGAATATTGGCATCTTTTGACAGTGTGTTAGTAAGGTTGTATGCACGCATGTTGCAAAACAAAAACAAATCAAAACATTTGCTCTCTTTCGTGTGCTCTTCCGTTGCGTTCGGATCGTGTGTGTGTGAATTGCCGAAAAACTTCGTAACTTCAACAATACCAAAGAACGGCATTGGTATAGAGCCATTCTCTGGCCCCTGCGGGACTTTTCTCAACCGGTTTACAAAATAGTTAGTTATAAATGCATTATTCTACAACTAACTACAAATTGGTTGTAAAGTTATCTATAGATCAACCAGATTGAAAACTAAAATATGGAGAACTGACTATCTCTGCATTACTTTTCAACTAGTTATTAACCAGTTTGAAAATAGTCAGTTACAAAGCAATTTTTCTACAACCAACTATAAATTAGTTGAAAAGTCATCCAGAGATCAACCAGTTGAAAACGTTGAATGTTCAATAGTGTGTTTTCGACGCAAATAATTCTCATATACACTTTCGTAATTATTTCGATATAAATGCAATCTACAATTATACAAGCTAGTTTTGATAGACTCGGCATACCAAAAGAGGAACAACAAGGGAACATAACTGAGAAACAAGTGGTGTCAAAAAAAAAAGTCAAAGATAAAAGCAAAAGAGAGAATTAAAAGAAATAAAAAATAAATAAAATATAATAAATAAAAAATTATTTTATCTCTCTCTTTAAGACAAAAACAACATTTTTAAACTGACTATAAAAAGTCAAAAAATAGTTAGATATAAATTAGTTAAAATAGTTGGTTTATAACTAGTTAAAAGTAATGCAGAGATGGACAATTGTCCACTGACTAGCTCACCCCCATGTTAAAATAGTTAGTTGGCGTAATGGAAAATAACCCAAAAATAGCCACTTGTGGTTATTTTTAAACTAGTTATAAACTATTTTTAAACTAATTTATTTCCCCGCAGGGGCACTATTCAGTCGTGCCTCGACAGAATTCTTATTATTAATTAATATGGTAGTTCGATTTGTATATCGTTTAAATTATAGAGATCATGTCTCCAATTATACTTTGCAGTTTTGGGACTTCCGTTTCAGTCGTACATAGATGTTCGGGTTATGTCATGCTTTTATAAAATTATTAAAAACGGTACACCGGAATTACTCTGTTCAAAGTTCATTTTCTCACGATCCTTACGCAATCCACAAATTTTTCTTTCAAAAAAATATTTAAAATAAAATTTCCTAAACCGTGCAATTTTGTTGCAAATGTATTGGCCACCACTGTATATCAATGATATAGTTGATGCCCATGATCCTGATGTATGTTCGCCTTTTATATATGCCGATGATATTAATATATTTGTTCGTGTTTCAAATTCTTTGGGTTTATTGCCAGTAGTCAATGCAGTGTTGACTAATGTTAGTTGTTGGATGCAACGCAATAACTTTATTGTCAATCTGAGTAAGACTAAATCGTTACTGTTTGGCTCTATACGTCGAAGTAGTCATTCCTCTCACATGGTTATGGATGGAAATATTGTTGAGGTAGTTGACAAGATTAAGAGTCTGGGCGTATATATTGATTACAGGCTTGATTTCAGTTCACACATTGACACGTTATTTCTAAATGTAATTTCCATTTTGCGTAAATTGAATTTTTTTATATTCCTTATAGACTAAAGAAATCATATTTACTAATTGCAAATATTATAATATTCAAGAATTCAAAAGTTGTATTAAAATATTTATGCCCTATACCACAATGTGGAAAAGGGTATTATAAGTTTGTTTTGGTAAAAATTCATGTAACACCGCGAAATATTCGTCGGAGACCCCCAATGTGGTATACCAATCTTCATATCTCGACGAGTTAAAGCGATTTTGAGATGTGTGTCCGTCCGTCTGTCCATTATAAATTGTAAACACGCTCCAGGCCGCAATTATGGACCGATCGTCACGAAATTTTGTATGGAGGTCGGGTTCAGATCAGAATAGATCTCTATTCTTATTGGTGATGATCGTGAAATATTTAGCGGGTGAAACGGACCAAAAACATAATATTTATCAAATTTTCTAGCGGCTCTGTAGGTCTCAATAATAATCCGATCAACACGTAATTTTAAGTAAGGTAAGAGTATATCACAAAGGAGAAGCGTGCAATTTGAGATGGCGATCGGATAATATTTAGAGGGTTAAATGGACCAAAACTTTTGTGTGAAAATTGTGAAAATTTTTAATATACAGCTTATATCTTAATTCCTGGAAGTGACATTCCGGACAAGTGAGATAGATATAAAGGGTGTTTTTTTAAGCTCGATAGAACTTGAAATTGTAAAAAATAACACAAAAAATTAAATTGTAATCAAAATTTTTTTTTATTCGAAAGATCAATACGTGACATTAACATTTGAAAATGATTTCGGACATATGGGCAGCGCGGCTGTTCTTGACGAAGTGCATTCTGGACGTCCAATTTTTGGCCACTTTTTCGAGCACTGCTGGTCGTATGTCACGAATAACACGAACAATGCTGGCTTCCAAGGCATCAATTGTTGCTGGTTTATCAGCTTATTAACAAACCCGTTAAACCAAAAATGCGCCTCATCGCTGAACACAATTTTGCGATAAAACAACGGGTTATTTGCCAACTGCTCTAGAGCGAATCGACGACTGATTTTCAAAGTAAATTTGGATAATTTCATAGCGTTGTTCAAGCGTGAGTCTATTCATGATGATTTGTCAGAGTATACTGAAACAAATAAAAAAAAGTTTCATCAAAATTTAATCTTTTGTGTTACTTTTTACAATTTAAAGTTCTATCTAGCTTAAAAAGAACACCCTTTACTTGAAAGTGGAATGCTCGACCTTTCAATTGATGCCAATTATGTTGGTGTGCATGATCAGATAACAGAGTTACAGCCTAATATATTACGTTATTTGTTTGTAGTGTAATAATAAACTAGCTAGAAGTCGCAAATATACATCAATAGTCACGAAATTTTGCACCGGGTAAGAGTATAGACCGAAAAAGATGCCTACAATTTTGAATGATGATCTGATATTCTTTAGCGGGTGAAATGGGCGATTACTTTTGTATGAAAAAAATTAAAAATTTTATTTTTGGTCGATATTTGAATTCCTTGAGGACATATATATTTCGCAAAGTAGCCTATGTATGGAAAAAAACTACTGACCTTTCCTCTGATGCAAATTGCAATACAGTGTTTGCTAGATAACGGGCCTACTGCCTAATATATAATGGGTTATCCCATGCTACATATTGTTTCTCCAAAAGTTTATGTAACACCACGAAATATTCGTCCTAGACCCCTTATTTGGTATGCCAAAATTCATATCTCGACGAGATAAAGCGATTTAGCGACGTGAGTCCGTCCATTAAAAATTGTAAACAAGCTTAAGGCCGCAATTATGGACCGATTGTAACGAATTTTTTAAGGAGGTTGGGTTCGGGCCAGAATAGAAAAGATTAGTTTTTGGTGATTATCGTATCATCAATAACGTAGCGGTTAAACAACGGAAGTAGTAGTACTACATAAGTGGGTTTCACTACATTTTAGTTTGTGTGAACTAAATTTTCCTTTCCTGCTACAAAAATGTCTTTGTCATGCTAGATAACTTTTTGGTTTTGGTCATAAGTATTATACATTACATCTCTGATATTTGATAATTAAATTTTCACAATCATTGAAAAGAACTTCCGTGGAGAGCGATTGTCCAGTGCTAGTGGTATAGGATATCCCATGGTCGGCTCCGTCCGACTATAGACTTTTCTTACTTGTTTTAAAATTGGCTTTAGAAGTATTAAAATCAAGCAACTGATTATTGGACAAAGAGTTTAAATAATTTAAAGCCCGAGTTAAAGGTGCATTTAATATATAGTTCCTTTGATGCAATCCAACATAGAAAATATTTCTGTGCCTTAGAGAAAGTCTACCTGGTACACTAAACGGGATTTTGCTTAAAAGGTCTGGGCAATCTACAAAACCATTTATCAAATCATAAACAAATAACATAGATTGTAATTTGCGTCTTATTTCTAATGACATCATCCCTAGATGTGCACAATAAATTTTATACGACGGCCTCGGTTCCATGTGATGTAAATGAGGCAATGCAAAACGGATAAAAGATTTTTGAATTCCTTCAATTCTTGCAATATGGATATTGCAGTGGGGACTCCAGATAAAAGATCCATATTCAAGTTTGGATCTAACAAATGCACAGTACAATGATTTCAATGTGTATGGATCAGTGAAGTCTTTAGCATTACGTTTAATAAATGCAAGTGTGGAGTATACTTTAGGAATTAATTGGTCCAAGTGAGGTTTAAAAGAGAATTTTGAATCAAACAGAATGCCCAAATCCATTGCTTCATTCACTTTGTTCAAAGAGGAATTACACAAAACATATGTGGTTTGTAAAGGAGTCCTCAATCGAGAGTATGTTACTTGGGAACATTTATTTAAATTGACTTTTAGGTTGTTATTTAGGCACCAATTATCAAAATTGATAAGGTCGTTCTGCAGTGCAATTACATCGGCAGAAGATTTTATTTTTGAAAATATTTCCAAGTCATCTGCATACATTAGAAAGTTTGCATATTTAAAGCAATTGGATACGTCATTTATATAAATATCGAAAAGAAGGAGACCGAAGTTGCTTCCCTGAGGAACCCCAGATGTCTGAATATAAGGCGTAGAGCTATATTAATCAATCCGAACAACACAAATTCTGTTTTGTAGATATAACGAAAACCAGTTATGAAACATTGAGTGAATACCCAATGAGAACAATTTAGAAAGTAATATAGTGTGTGAAATTTTGTCAAATGCTTTTGAAAAATCAGTGTATACTACATCAACTTGCATACCCGATTCCATAGCTGACAAGCAATAGTCCGAAAAGACAGAGAGATTGGACACCGTTGACTTATTTCTACGAAATTCATGCTGTTGCGGAACTATTATAGATTTGGTGTTGAAATAAAGGATATCAAATATAGCATGCTCAAATATTTTAGAAATTGTCGACAGTTTGGAAATTGATCTGTAATTGGAAGCCTCATTACGTTTTCCAGATTTAAAAATAGGACAAATAGAAACCATCTTCCACCTATCGGCAAATACCCCATTTAAAAGAGACTGGTTGAAAATCATCAAAATTGGATGGGCCAACCACTGAGCACAGTTCCTGATAAGAAATGGGCATAAGCCATCTGCATCGGGCTTTGTAGAATTTTTAACTTTATTAATTGCATTTAGAACGTACTCTTAGAATTGTACTTCTTATTACCTTCCTTTCTTTGTTAGACGGCAGCTTGCATATTCGTTGTTAATGTCAACTATTAACTATGGTATAGAGCACTGCCGACCAAGAAGAAGGCACACAAAATTCTGAATATTGGCATCTTTTGACAGTGTGTTAGTAAGGTTGTATGCACGCATGTTGCAAAACAAAAACAAATCAAAACATTTGCTCTCTTTCGTGTGCTCTTCCGTTGCGTTCGGATCGTGTGTGTGTGAATTGCCGAAAAACTTCGTAACTTCAACAATACCAAAGAACGGCAATGAGAGCCATTCACTGGCCCCTGCGGGACTTTTCTCAACCGGTTTACAAAATAGTTAGTTATAAATGCATTATTCTACAACTAACTACAAATTGGTTGAAAAGTCATCTATAGATCAACCACATTGAAAACTAAAAAATGGAGAACTGACTATCTCTACATTACTTTTCCACTAGTTATTAACCAGTTGGAAAATAGTCAGTTACAAAGCAATTTTTCTACAACCAACTATAAATTAGTTGAAAAGTCATCCAGAGATCAACCAGTTGAAAACGTTGAATGTTCAATAGTGTGTTTTCGACGCAAATAATTCTCACATACACTTTCGTAATTATTTCGATATAAATGCAATCTACAATTATACAAGCTAGTTTTGATAGACTCGACATACCAAAAGAGGAACAACAAGGGAACATAACTGAGAAACAGTCGTGCCTCGACAGAATTCTTATTATTAATTAATATGGTAGTTCGATTTGTATATCGTTTAAATTATAGAGATCATGTCTCCAATTATACTTTGCAGTTTTTGGGACTTCCGTTTCAGTCGTACATAGATGTTCGGGTTATGCCATGCTTACACAATCCACAAATCTTACTCCCTCGCTTTTGGTCCGGTATCTATGATCGATCATTCCTTGTTAGAGTAGCATGGCTTTTTAATCACCTGCCTCTTAACTTACGAAGTTTTGCGTATTGCATATTTCTTTTAATTTTTGTCACTATTTTTGCAAACTATATTTTTTATTTTTGTATAATGTTATCTTAGTCATGGATTAATCTGCAAGAAATTTTGTATTTATTTGTAATGCGCACTTTGGTCTTAAAGACTTTTTGCATTACTATGTATGAATAATAAATAAATAAATAAAAGTTAACAACACCGCTGGCAATGCCAGCCAAATTAATTTGTCATAATCAGCAATTAATAATTCGCCAACAATTTAATAATTTTTACACGAGTATCCGGTCTAATTTCAATTTGCCTGCTTGCACTTTATTCATGGGAAAACGATTTTGCTGGATCAGCGCCTGTACATTGGCGCATGTTGTTGCAACTCGATTGGACAAGCAATAAGCCAACAAGAATGTGGAAAAACAGTCAGTCTTGGTTGCGAGCTGAATCGATCCGGTTTATTAAATAATTAAAAGTTATATTTTAAATTGTCAAAGTGAAAAGTAAATAAAAAGTTATTGTCTAATTAAATATTTGAATATATAAAAAAGTGAGTTTAATTTCTACAAGGCGCTGTTGGTTGCGCCTTATTGTTTTTTTTTTATTCTTTGCAAGTGGAGATCCTTTAACTGGCGCCCGAGAGCTGGGACCCTGAGTAAAGGTCTCTTAATAACAAATTACAATTTCTGCGATCTCTACGGAGCACTCCAGAAATAAAATAAAATAATAACACTCCTGCGATCTCCACGGAGCACTCCATGACGTATAAAAATTAAAACTTAATAAAAAGTAAAACTCGTCCCTCCTTCGCCAACGGAATAAACCCGGTGATTCCAAACTATTCTAATCACAAAAGGTTATTCGAGCGAAAGTGAAGTTACTCGTACCTTAGTAGGTATCCACGATTATAAAAGTGGATTTCCAAAAAGGAATCCTACGAAGCTTCCGCGAGGAAATAAAAGGTTTCTCCACTTGAGCGCGTCGCGGCACGCAAGGCTCGCTTAGTGAAAAGATAATCAAATAAAAAATATAAAAGAAAAGAAATTTGTTGAAAAAAATAAAGAAAAAATTTTATTTAATTTTACAAGAAAATATAAGAAAAATCAAATACAAAAAAGTGAATTAGGAGGAAAAAAAGAAAATTTCTAAGTTGCAAGAAAATTTATGCATAACCAAATAAAGAATATATTATAAAAAAGTATACAACTAATCCTATAAAAAATAAAGGAAAAAAGAGGACTAATTTAAAGTTGCAAAAAAATTTAAAAAATATATATTAAAAATAAAGTATAAAGAATACAATTATTCCTATAAAAAAGGGAGGAAAAATTTTTAAGAAGGAAAGAAAAATTTAATGCTGCGAAAAATTTATAAAAAATATATATATTAAATAAAAAATAAAAAACGAGAATTTTTTTAAAAAAAGAAAAAAAGGATATAAAAAAGTTGTAAAAAATTAAAGAAAAAATAAAATTTAATAAATACAGCCCAATAAAAAAGATATAAATATAATAAAGTGAATAAAATAGAAGTGCAGTGCAGCAAAGAAAACTTATACGAGTCATTTTAATCCTCAGGTGAGTCCAAGTTTCTTTTTCCCCCTTATACTTTTTTCTTGTTGTAATTATGGAAGATATCCAAGGGAACCTAACCACCCTAACGGGTGCAGTAAATCGCCTCTTGCAAGAGATGAAGGCAATAGAAGCTAGATTTAGGGCAATTGAGAGTAATAGGGATGTAGAAGAATTGAAAAGAAGGCTAGATTCAATAGTAGATAGGGAGAAACTGTTGCAGCTTTACCGGCTCCGAGAACCGAGGAGGAGCTTAAAGAGCTTAGAACATTTGACGGAAACCCACTAAATTACGTGTCCTGGGTTCATGCAGTAGAGATGGTCTCGAAGGACTTTGAAATAGTTAGGCATAAGCCTATTTATAGGTCTATTTTATAAAGTATACGCCAGAAAATAGTTGGGGAAGCTGATGCAGCTTTAGTGTCATACAATATTTTTGACAACGACTGGAAAGAAGTGAAAAAGGTTTTGTCACTCCACTATGCTGATAAGAGGGATGTGCAAACCCTCGAACACCAACTGAATCAACTGTCGCAGGGGTCGTCAAAGGTGGACGACCGTCGCTCATCATAAATATGCTAAAAACGGAGACTTATAGTGAGGAAACTATAGATGCATTGGTTACTACACATAGGAATAGGGCATTGGACATATTCATCCGGGGGCAAAACCCAGATTTGTCAAGAATGGTCATTATACAACGACCAAGAACCTTGCCATAAGCCTATTCAGCTTGCCTGGAACTCCAGAACCTTACGACGAGGAACAATATATTAAATTATGGTTTAAGTGAATCCATTCCAGGCGAAACTGGGGTAAAATTAACAAAATAATAAGCAGATTTAAGTCATTATTTGGGCCACTGGACAGCAACCAAGCAATCTCTACGAATGTTCGTGCAGAAATAAGGACATCAACCTCAGACCCCATTTATTCGAAAAGCTATCCATATCCAGCTGCAATGCGAGAGGAAGTCGAAAGACAAATCGCGGAATTGTTATCCGAAGAAATAATACGTTCTTCAAAAAGCCCTTTATAATTCCCCAATTTGGATTGTTTCAAAAAAGCCAAAACCAAACGGCGAGAAACAGTATAGGTTAGTGGTCGATTACAAACAGTTAAATGCCGTTACAATTTCCGATACGTATCCTATCCCGGATATAAACGCTACTCTTGCAAGCTTGGGTAATGCCAAATACTTCACTACAATCGACTTGACCTCAGGGTTCCATCAAATTCCTATGAAGGCTTCAGACATTCCAAAGACGGCGTTCTCAACTATGAACGGGAAGTTCGAAATCCTTCGTTTACCATTCGGACTGAGAAACGCACCAGCAATTTTCCAACGAATGATTGATGATGTCCTAAAGGAATACATAGGAAAAAAATGTTACGTCTACATTGACGATATTATAGTGTTCGGACGAAGCGAAGAGGAACTCCTTTCTAATGTAGAGACAGTTTTTGAAAAAGGTCTTAAAGGTTTACAAGACGACGCACTAATGGCCTTTAAAAAATTGAAGATCCTTCTGACTACAGCAGAGGTTCTTGCATTCCCAGATTTTGACAAGCCGTTTAACCTTACGACTGATGCATGCAACTACGCCATTGGAGCTGTCCTCTCCCAAGGTGAGTTTGGTAAAGATAAACCGATTGCGTACATATCCCGATCGCTGAACAAAACTGAAGAGGGCTATGCAACTAACGAAAAAGAGCTGTTGGCGATTGTGTGGGCGCTGGACAACTTAAGGAATTATCTGTATGGAGCAAAAAATATCAGAATATACACCGACCATCAAACCCTTACCTACGCGTTAGGTAACCGGAACTTCAATGCAAAATTAGTCAGTGCACTGACTGTTGTTAAATCGTTTAGACGTGTTACAATGGAGCTCCCTAGTAATTCTCTCTGCGCTAAATGTTTTAAACCGGCAAACGTAAAATGTATAGCCTGTCATGTTTGCAGGTCAAAATATCTCTTATTTTGTGCTGAAATCGATGTTAGCATTGGTGAACTTTTTATTAAAAATACCAATTTAGTATTTAATTGCAATGACTGTTTAAGTGCTACATCTGACATTGTTGCTGTTATAACTTCTCTGAAAAACGAAGTAAGAGAACTTAAACATTTTATTGACTCTTCGTTGAGTGCAGACGTGCGAGAATTGAAGCAATTATTGGAGAATAACAAGCAAACAAAGAAAGGAAAACCACATCAAAACAAAACCCAAAGCAATGTGACGGTTAGTTCTGGTGATTTGTTGGTCCGGTACAAAGTTCATATGTACCTGTCTCAAATGGTGTCGAAACAGAATCTAATAACAACAACAAACAACATGTTGTGCATTATGCATCCTCTGTGTCGTCGATAAACACTCAAGATGTGAATCCTAATGATGCAAATATGTTTGAATCAAACACGCAAACAACATCAAATTGGATGCGTGCTCAGAGGCGTAGAAAAAGGAGGAATAACATAATTTATGGAGAAAATGTTGATTGCAATGACTTGGATGTTATAGTAGCTAAGAAGTGGTTACACGTCTCATCATTTAAACCGTCAGTAACGTGTGAACAAATCATCAACTATATTGTGAAAAATTCTAAAATTGAAAGGGCCAATGTTGTTTGCTACATGTTAGTAAAGAAAGATGCTGATCATACAACTTTAAAAGGAGTAAATTTCAAGATTGGAATTTCTCCATGTTGCTATTATCAAAATTTGTCTGGAATGCGCACTAAATCAAAGGCGGTTTCAGATTTTACCAACCAATGTGATTTCGACGTAATAGCACTAGTGGAAACTTGGTTAAACGATGATTTTCATGATGCTGAATTCTTCAATCTAAGTTTATATTCTGTCTATCGCAAAGATAGGAGTGTTTCAATGACTGGATCTACTAGAGGTGGTGGTGTGCTTATTGCAGTCAAAAATCAATATAAGTCTTTTTTACATGAAGTAGATGATGATAACGGATTATTGGATCAAGTTGCCGTATCTATTATTGGTTTGAAAATAAATCTTAAAATGTGTTTATCTTATATACCTCCATGTAGTAATGAATGTATTTACTTAAAACATCTTGGTAATGTTGTCTCGTTGGAAGCAAGCTTGGAGTCAAATTTTTGTCTTTGTGTTCTAGGACATTTTCATCTTTCAAGTATCAGTTGGTCCAAATTTGATAGCAATGTTTTTTTTTAACTCCCACATATGTTAATAAGAGTTTTGAAATTGAGTTTATTGATACTTTGTTGAGTTTGAATCTGGTACAAATAAACCATATTTCAAACCAGTTGCATCGTTTCCTCGATCTTATTTTTGTTCCTCATGACTTTAAATTTCAAGTATTTGAATCGTTGACGCCAATATCGTCTTCCAACCTGCACCATACTCCAGTTGTTATTGAAATAGATTGTTTTCAATTCTTAAAATCCACATCGTTTGCTCTGACAGACTTTAATTATAACGCTTGTAATTTCCAAGCGCTAAATTCGATTCTTGGCTCTATTGATTGGTTGACAATTTTTGCAGATCATGAAGTTGAGGTTTGTTATGAATTTTTTATTGGAAAAATGTCATATATTCTTAAAAATAATGTGCCT
Organism: Musca autumnalis; assembly: GCF_047663935.1. Taxonomy (NCBI): domain Eukaryota; kingdom Metazoa; phylum Arthropoda; class Insecta; order Diptera; family Muscidae; genus Musca; species Musca autumnalis. The sequence goes on along the minus strand of NW_027411866.1, from coordinate 61,308,159 downwards.
ATTAGAAAAAATAAACCATATAAGTTACCTTGGTGCACTAAAGGTCTTAAAAGGCTAAAAAATCAGAGAAATAAATTCCATAAACGTTTTCTATTAAATGGAATTTTAGATGACCAGTTAAAATTTAAACACTATCAACGAGAATTTAATTTTTTAAGCAAGTTCCTCTACAAGCAATTTATTTTAGATAAAGAAAACGATATTAAAACAAATCCCAAAAGTTGTTGGTCGTTTGTGAAATCAAAAAGAAAATCGTCTGATATTCCTACTGTTATGAGGTATAATGGTACAACGTCGCAATCAGGTGTTGACATTGTTAATATGTTTGCTAACTTTTTCAAGTCTAATTTTGATTCGTCAACTGTGAATAATAACGTTATTCCAAACTCTGTATCTGCCATAAATTTGGGTAACATTTTAATATCAGAAGAAGATGTCTTGGAAGCTATTAGTAAAATCAAGAATAGTTTCAAAAGTGACGTTGATGGCTTGTGTGCTCACCTTTTGAAGAATTGTTCAGTTTTCATATCACCAATCTTAAAATTAATTTTTAATCGTTCTATTGAAGAAGGTGTATTCATTAGCAGATGGAAAGTTGCATACGTCACACCGATTTTTAAGAGTGGCAGTAAGGATGATATAACCTGTTATAGGCCTATTGCTAAATTATCGTGCGTTTCGAAAGTCCTTGAACACGTGATTCACAATGCAAATCAATTATTACTCCTCATCAACACGGATTTTTTTTTCTGGTAGGTCTACTACTGCCAACTTAATCCTTTTTACTGAGTATTGTTTATCTGCTTTTGAGCGTGGTTTTCAAGTGTATGCTATTTATACTGATATCGCCAAAGCATTTGATAAAGTCTCACATGTGATTTTATTATCTAAATTGGAACAAATAGGTTTGCATTCAAATTTTCTACAATGGATTGCTTCATATCTGCATAATAGACTATGCAAAGTAAGAGTAGAGGAATTTGTGTCTGAGTCTTACTTTCAAACTTCTGGGGTACCACAGGGCAGTATACTGGGGCCACTACTTTTTAATTTATTTATTAATGACATATCTTTGTGCTTTTCCAAGGCAAAGTTCCTTCTCTATGCCGATGATTTGAAGTTATTTTATAAAATTGAGTCTCTGCGTGATGCGATCGGCTTGCAGAAAGATCTAGATAATGTTCTACAATGGTGTATTGATAATAATCTTGCATTCAATTTATCTAAATGTTTTCATGTTTCATATTATAGATTACTTAATCCCATTCAGACCTCTTTCAAAATTGGTCACATTATACTAAATAAAGTAACTTCAATTCACGACCTCGGGGTAATTTTTGATTACTCCTTGACTTTTGTTCCTCACATGGATTTTATTATTCCACAAGCCTACAAAGTCCTCGCATTCATCAAGAGAAATTGTTCAGGGTTTTCTGATCCCAATACTATTAAATTGATTTTTACTGCGTTTGTAAGATCAAAGCTAGAATATGCATCCGTTATTTGGGACCCTTAAAGTTTATCCCAAAATGGTCGTGTTGAGCGAATTCAAAGACGATTTACGAAATTTGCTCTAAAACCAATTTCGTTTCTTGAACTTCCACCATGTTAATCATGATGTTTGCTACTAGGATTACAGAGCTTGGAATGTCGTAGAAAATGACAATGTTAATTCACCTGATTTGCTGTCCTTAATTCCGTTTTCTGCTCCCTCAAGGAGATTACGATTTAATGATTTGTTTAATACTTCTTTACATCGGACTAATTATGCATGTTATGGGCCTTTGACGCGTACACTCAGAAATCTTAACTTAATAAATCTCAACTTTCAAAAAGATCAGAAGCCATGCATTGACTTTAGTGCTTCTAAAGAATCGTTTAAATGTTTAATTTATTATGCTTTTACTTAAACTTTAATATTTAAAATTTATTTATTTTTGAATTGTTATCTTAGTCTGTAAGGAATTGTAATTCCATTGACTGAAATAAATGAAATGAAATGAAAAAAATTAAAGCGATGGAAGGCTCGTATAGAGGAGTACAATCACGAGTTGATCTACAAACCCGGTAGATCTAACATCGTCGCAGATGCACTCTCAAGATTGAAAACTAGCATTAACCACATAAGTGACGTTTCCATAGATACGGCCAGTGAAGGAGATTCACAAGCAACAAGGACAGCATCAGAATCTAGGGACGATGACATGGAATCAACAGGTTCAACGATTCACAGTGCACTCCAAGATGCATCTGACTTAATTCCTCACGTGGAAGTGCCCATTAATGTTTTCAAAAACCAGATAATTATCAAAATAGGTCCTGAATTGCAGTACAGTGAAACACCATATGAGCACTCATGCGTCAATATGTCTCATCACCTGACTGGGATACTGAGAAGCTTTCGGATGTACTAAAGAAGACACTGAATCCCAACGTAATAAATGGCATTAAAGTGCCAGAGAATTACTTAGCGATTTTACAAGATCTGTAATTACAACATTTTTCAAGTTATAAGATTAGAATTGCTCAAAAGGAAGTCAAAGACGTAAGATCAGATAATATTCAATTCGAAATTATCCAGAAGGAACACCATAGAGCGCACAGGAACGCTAGAGAAAATAAAAAACAAATTTTGGATGAATACTATTTTCCACGTATGCACGCCCACATTAGAAAATTCGTTGAGCGTTGCGATGTAAAAGCAATATGTATGACAGAAATCCAGCTAGACCTTTACCGCAAGACACTCCTACACCAACCATGCCGTGCGAAATATTGCATATGGATATAATAGAGATACAAAATCAAAAATGCCTGTCCGTACTGGATAAATTCTCTAAGTTCGTTAAACTGTTTCACATAAGTGATAGGACTGTATTAAATGTTCGAGAAAAATTAGTTAAAATCCTCCATTATTTCACAGCTCCAAAAATTTTAGTAACCGACAACGAGAGTAGTTTCCTTAGCCCCTTAGTAAAAGATTTTATCGAAAGACTAGATATAAAAATTTATTTGACACCATCGCAACGAAGCGAAGTAAATGGGCAAGTAGAACGTGTCCATTCAACCCTTATAGAAATTTACAGATGCCTAAGGGCAGAAAAAGAAGAACTCAGTGTGCAGGAGTTAATGTATGTAGCCGTAGATAGATATAATAATACTATTCACTCCGTCAGGGGAAGAAGACCTAGTGATATTTTCTTTAACAGGGTAAAAACATCTGATATTAACAGACTGCTCGAAGCCCGCTGTAAAACTAACAAGGACCTTAGAGAACTAATTAGGAAAAATGCCAAAGAAAGAAACAAGCGTATGAACAGAAAGCGCACGTCTCCAAAGAAGTACAGAAAAGGCGATACGATCTTTGTTAAGATAAAGAATGTTAAGGCCAAGAATAAGCCAGTTTTTAGAAAAGAAATTGTAGAAAAAGACAACAGAGTTACAGTACGCACGGTAAGCGGTAGAAGGATTCACAAGGCTCACATAAAAAATTTGAAATAAGTTCCATAAATAATCAAAAACATCTATTTTTCGCAAGATTTTTTTTTTTTAATTAAAGTAATAATGCAATTAACAATAGAAACTAAATAAAGCGCTCTGCAAACTTGGTGAGTGCCTTAGGCACTGGGGTTCGACTCCCTGGCAGCGCTCATTTCCACAAAAGCAACTAACAATAAAAACTAAATAAAGCGCTCTGCAAAATTGGTGATTGCCTAAGGCACTGGGGTTCGACTCCCTGGCAGCGCTCATTTCCACAAAAAAATTAAAAAAAGCAAATTTTTTGTATATAAGAAATCTTCTAGAAAACAAGTAAGAAAGTATCAGTCAGCTGAGCCGACAGAGATATACCCTCAGCCACGCACCCGAAGAAAAAAAGTTAACACAATACTTCTGTAGGTTTTTTAGCTGTTGGGAAAATTTTCCAGGATGGAAAGGGCTGCAAAAAACTATATGTTGCAACAAAATTCAGAATGATCCAATACGAGTGCATTTTTTTCCAAACTTTGGGTAGGGTGTACCCATAGGAGTGATCCGATGTAGTACATATTCGGACCTGATACAAATCTGTAGGAAATATGTTTTTTCTTTATTAGTCTATGGATATTTTCCTTACAGACTATAAATATAAATATGTTGTACTTAATTTTCTGAATTTAAATATATTACAATTTTACTTTTCAAATTACAAAGTTTGAGCTAAATCGATTTCTCTCTTAAAGGGTTATTTTACACATTAGCCAGTTTAGGTGGTGCCGGTAGGATTTTCTGGACCTTTTTGGGTCATTATCTCAGGAAGTATGGATTTTTTTTTTCGTTCGTTCCCACGCCACTCACACCCGCCCCTGCCGACCGAAGGGGGCACCTCCCCTTACGTAGGGAGCACGTACACACCATGGACCGGTCAATGGCGGGTTAGTTGGGGATAAAACTACCGGCTACAAATTATATCAGCCGATATAAAAATTTAATTACAAACTAGAACAACAACATAATTTAATTAGGGAAATTAATATGTATTTACATTAAAGGCTCTTTAGGCTGAATACTACTGGTTCCGTTGAGGGAGATGTAGTTTGCCGTTAAACAGAGCTCAATTTTTTAGAATGAACGAGGGTGATAGATATAAATTAAAAATAGTTTCTGCTCATTAGCTGTGTTCTACTGTTCCGCAGAGGGAGTTGTAGATATACATATGCTGAGCTGAAGGGTTCTTAACAGGCACAAGTAGTTTACAGAGCAATAGATTCTAAACTAAGTTACTAAAAATGTTAATACTACATTAAAGAGGATTGGCAACCTGCTTGTTTATACATTATGAATGCAATATTAATTTTTTTAAAGTATGTAATGGTTTAGTTAAAGGTATCGTATTATAGATGTTATTGTATATATCACACAATGAACGTAATGGGTTATTATCTTCATAATGAGTTTTCACAGTTGGCAAATTAATTGGCAAGAAATTACGGGTTATACGTGAAGGAACATTAAATCTTATTTCTCCTATCAAGTACGGACAGTCAATTAAGCCGCGTAACAGTTTAATAAAAAATAGCGCTCTTAGTGTAAATCTTATTTTTTCAAGAGTAGGAAGATCAATTAACATTAAACGGCTTTCATAAGGTGGGAGTAGCGCGGTCGTGTCCCAGTGCAGACCACGCAAGGCAAACAGTAGGAATTGGATTTGAACCGACTCAATCTTATCAGAGTATGATTTGTAATAGGAGCTCCATAGAATGCAACCATATTCCAGAACTGGGCGGACGAGGCTAACAAACAAACGTTTCGTAACGTATGTGTCATCAAATTCTTTAGACCAACGTTTTATAAAACCCAATAACGATTTAGCTTTATTAACACAAGAATCAATGTGCAAATTGAAGCGCAATTTATGATCTAATAAAACACCTAGATCTAGGAAAGAGTCAACATTTTCCAATTGATGTGAACCAATATAATAATTGGAGAAAAACGGAAGTGATCTAGATAAGGAAATTTTTTTACACTTTTTGAGGTTCAAAGTCATCCCATTTGCGTAACACCAATTAGTAAGAGAGTGCAGATCATATTGTAGATATATTGAATTACTTAATGAATTCAGTTGAAAGAATAGTTTTACATCATCAGCATACATTAAAATTTTGCAGTAACGTATAGCTGAAGCTGAAGTTAATATATAGTACAAATAAAAGTGGGCCTCTTTTCCCACGAAAAAAAATTACAACGTCGTAACAGGGGCCGCAAGTGCAACCTGTTGCGTCACAAAATAATAAGATCAGAGAGGAGTTGTTAAACTATACTTTTTCCAAATTTTGTGTGGGAGGTACTCAAATGAGTGGACCGATATAGCCCATATTAGAACTCGATCTATGCCTGAAAGTAATATTACCAATAGTAAAGTTTGGCTCAATTCAGTTATTCCCTCCTAGAGTTATCATGCCCACAATCTTGGCGAAAAATTTTGAACCTTTGTGGGGGAGATACCGGAAGGAGTGGACCGATATGGTCTATCTTAGAATTTAAACTAAGTTTGGACAAAATATTGAAAGACCCAAAATTTTAACCAAATATGTTGATCCGTTCGAGAGTTATCGCGCACTCCAACTACGACACATGGTATTATATGGGTTGTTTGCAGTTTTCGTGCTGATTTCTGCGGATATATGGACTTGCTTCTAAAAAAATTATATCGTCGTAATGGGGGTAGTGAATGCAAGTGGCTGCAACAAAAATCAAAGCGATTCGAGAGCAGGCCTTAAACTTAACTTAAGCAAAATTTTGTGTGGGAGGTACCCGAAAGAGTGAACCAATAGGGTCCATATTGGAACCTCATCTATGTCTGGTAGAAATGTCACGATGTGCAAAGTATGGACTAATTCGGTTACTCCCTTCTTTTGTGGGGGAGGTACCTGAAGGAGTGGACCGATATGGCACATCTTCGAACATAAATCAAATCTGGATAAAATATTTCGATACCCAAAATTTGAACCGAATCGATCGATCCGTTCGAGAGTTATCGTGCGCACCAGCCAGCCAGACAGACGGACGGACATTGCTAGATCGACTCAAAATTGTCTGAAACGGATATCGTACAAACATACTTGGGGTCTAAAACCATTATTTCGATGAGGCAAATTTTTGGCCGTATCAAAATGTAAATACCCTCTTTGCACTAACCACTAATGTAATTTAACATAAATAAGTATATTTTCAGGAAAAATGATTCCCAAACCAAGCATTATTTTTATGGCATATATTTTTACCCTTCACGCTGAAAAAATATTTCGTTAATGGTAATCTAAAATTGGTTCACGTCTTCAACCTGGATGACTACACAACAATTGCGGATAATATAACAGCGCTGATCCACAAACACATGCCGCCCGGCAACACTAAAGAAATAATTGTTTACCATCTGACGCAAGTGCACGAAAAACTCACCGAGTTGGGAACCACACGGGTCAGAACCCGAAGATCAATTGACTGGATAGGCTCCGCATGGAAGTGGGTCGCTGGCAATCCCGATGCAGCAGACTGGAATACTATTTTTAAATGTCAAAATGCAATAGTTAGCAACAACAATGAACAGTACAAGATCAACGCACAACTTATGAATACCACTAATGAAATCGTTCATAAAACTAATGAACCTATTATCAAGATGAACGAAATTAGCAATGGGAAGGAGGCCCAGAGACTTGGACAGAACACCATGAACCAAGTTCTCATTCTGAAAGATACTATTAATGAAATAGTAAGGGCTTGTCAATTGGCTAAAAGAGGAATTATCAACACAAACTTATTGAATAGAGCCGAAGTCGAGGATACTATTTCCAAAATGGAAACGCTTCCATACGCTAACGCCACTGAAGCTATCGAATACGGAAATCCGTCCATATTCACAGATGGGTCACTGTTGCTATATGTCCTTTCCATCCCAAAGCTGAAAAAAAGACTTTTATCACCGACTCATAGTGAGGGCAACAATAACAATCGGTAGACCAATTGAACTACCATTTAATGAAATACTCATAAGTCAAAATGAAACGTTTGGTGTGAAAAATCCCTGTCTGAACATCAACAAAGTGACAGTCTCCCAACAAACATCTCTTATCAAACTGGCTGAAGAAACCTGTATACCACGCCTGCTCAAAGGAGGAATTACGAACTGCCGTTACAAGATGATCAGGACTCATGTAATAGAAATGTTAACAACTGATATAATATTCCTAACAAACTTCGAGGGTGTCCTTAAAACCAGGGAGCATACAAAAACGCTCAATGGAAGCTACCTGATACAACTATATAATGAGACCTTACTGATCAACAATGAAACATTCTCCAGCACATCTGTTTCGAGGCTTCAACCACTTACCCCTGTCCTAAGCAAAGTGGCTGAAGAAAAACTATTAGTGGACATCGATCAAGTGGACATCGTCACTTTGTATGGGGGCTATACAAAAACGTCGACCTACATAGCCGGCTTTCAATACCAAAAGTCCTACGTACATATAATAGATTTTACCAAAATTTCATCCATCTACTTCAATCCGTGACGGCCGAAAATGTCGATAAAAGCTACAAAATACCTGAAGGTATTTTTAAGGTTTTAGCTTCATTATCCTACCAAAATGGCTGAAATTTGGTAAGTAGTCATCTTTAAAAACTTTCCCCCAGAATTTTGTCGGTATCGGTCCACACCTTCATATAGCCCCCATAGAACGGTACCTCCCGATTTTCGGTATTTTGAAGGTTTAGCTTCATTATCCTACCAAAATGGCTGAAATTTGGTAAGTAGTCATCTTTACGGGTATAAAACTTTCCCCCAGAATTTTGTCGGTATCGGCCCACACCTTCATATAGCCCCCATAGAACGGTACCTCCCGATTTTCGGTATTTTGAACGTGGTGGCCTCAATATTCCACCGAAATGGCTGAAATTTGTTATTTAGACTTCGTTGGGGCTACTCAAACTTCCACTTTAAATTTGTTGGTATAGGTCCACGCCTTCATATAGCCCCCATGGAAAGGTACCTCCCGATTTTTCGTATTTTGAAGGTTGTGTCTTCAATATTCCACCAAAATGGCTGAAATTTGGTATTTAGTCTTCAATGTGATATAAAACTGTTCGCCAGAAATATGTCTGTACAGGTCCACGCTTTCATATTGCCCCAGTTCTGACTAAAATTCGTCGCTATAGGTCCACGTTTCGATATAGCCCCCATAGAACGGTACCTCCCGATTTTCGTAATACTGAAGATTGTGACGTCAATATCCAACCGAAATGGCTGAAATTCGTTATTTCGCCTTCCAAGAGTTATAAAATATTCCAGAAGAGTATTATCAGTATAGGTCAACGTCTTCCTATATCACCATAGAAACGTACTTCTTGATTTTCTTGATTTTTTTTTTAAGTTTTAGCCACATTCTCTTACCGAAATATTGGAAATTTGGTATTTAGTCTTCTTTGAGCCTAAAAACTTTCCGTCAGAAATTTGTCGGTATAGATCGACGTTTTGAAATAGCCCACATAGAATGGTGCCTCACATTGTTTTACCGAAATTGCTGAAATTTAGTATTAAGTCTTCTTCATACACGAAAGGAAACTAATTACTCCATTTTACTTCAATACAACTTGTGGTGGAGGGTATAACAAGTTCGGCCCGGCCGAACTTAACGCCTTTCTTACTTGTTTATTGGTAAAAGTAGTAAAAGAGCTAACTGTGAAAACTGAGATACACATACAACTTTATAACTTAATTGAAAAAGTACGGGAACGGAACAATGGAAAAAACGTCAAAAAACCTGGAACAAATGTCAAAGTCGGCCTACCAGTCAATCGAAAGGCGGCAACGATGTTACTATTTTTTACATGCTCAAATTTGTCGTGTAAAAAGTTTTTAAAGAGAGCGTCATTCAGCTCCATTTTTGTTTAAATATAAGTGAACATTTTACAACTTTTTTTGTGTACAGGAACGATTTTTTGGGTAAAATGTGTAAACTTGGTAACAATTTTAAAAACTTTTTAGTTCTGAACAAAGCTATTGACAAATTTTTGTACGAATTAAGAGTTTTGGTCAAAGCAGATGTCAATTATTTTGGCTAATGATCGGATAGTATTTAGCGGGTGAAATTGACCATAAATATTAAATTACATTTTTGGTCCATATTTCAATTTCTAGTGGACATATTCCGCCAAATTATGAAAACGAAATTTGAAAACCAGTTTTTGACCTCTCCTTTGATAAACTTATAACTGAACTACTCTCTAACATATAAATGGGATCCTTTATTGTTTTGTTTATATAGAACTACAATTACCTTCCATGCTACAAAATGTCGCAATAATGATAAAGAATTTGCAAAATCAAGAAACTCCTTTTAAATTGATGCAAATTACAATAATGTACGGGGTCTTGAAGGATGTGTGCTACCGTTTGCTTAAAAGTAATGTAATAACTCGAAATATTGGTCGTTTTTCATTAGTCGATTCTGTAGAAATCATTTTAATGTTGTTTTCTTAATAACATATAGCCAAACAGGTCCGATTGTCCATTGTGAAATAAGGCAAATAACATCTTACGTTTCCTGTGTGTGCTATATCTCTGGCATGTTTTATATAGAACTTATATATCAACTTATGAGTGTATGACCGGACGGCTACAATATGTCGCAAACATACAAAAGAAATTCCGTGGACAAGTGGTGCCCTGGTAATGGAGTTGGGTATCACATGGTTGGCCTTGTCCGACTATAACCCTCTCATATTTGAAAGATGGGGGCTCTATGCGATGACGTAGTTTCATGGCCGATCTTTTCATCCGCATAAGTTTTTTCATCATATATATATATATATATATATATATATATATATGTAGGTATATATATATATATGAGTCCCTAAATAACATAACCGACAATTTTGCTATTAAATTTAATGAAAATGTCATTAAAATTATACACTCATGCCTAATTGTTACTTTAAATACAAAAATGGAAAAAATCGTCAATAATTCAATATACATGGAATACGCAACCGAAAATGAAATATACAACATACTAAGGACATTGAGCTCAAGAAAAAGTGCGGGGATAGACAATATACGGTCAATTGACTTGAAAACAAACGCCAACATACTAACCCCAATAATTACAAAGCTAATCAACTCCAGCATTTCTGAAGGAAAAATACCGAACAAACTAAAACAACCCATCATAAGGCCAATCTACAAAAACGGTGATAAAAAGGTCTATAACAACTATAGGCCAATATCTATACTACCAGTAGCTGAGAAAGTATTAGAGGAATCATCACAAGAAGATTGACTAACTTCCTGTAGAAATACAATGTCATAAATAAACAACATTTGGATTTCAGAAAGGTAGGAATATAAACCAACTACTAGGTTACTTTACCAACCACATCAGTCAATCCCTCAGCCAAAACAACAACTGTCTCGCATTATTTATCGACTTCAGTAAGGCTTTTGACACTTTGCCCCATAAAAAGTTATTAGAAACACTCGAAAGAAGCGGAATACGAAGACATATATTGAGGTGGTTTGAAAACTACCTCTCATCAAGATCGTTTTGTGTCAAAATAGGTGACACATGCAGCACAAAGATGGATGCTTCCTATGGGGCACCACAGGGTTCGAAACTCGGCCCAATTCTTTATATAATATATTCAAACGAAATGGTATATCAGCTTAAAAACAGTATCGCCTTCACGTACGCTGATGATACTGCCATTATCGTCTCCAACAAATCAATGAGCACGGCAACAAAAATTCTTCAAAGCGAATTCAATATAGTCAGCAGATGGTGTCATGACAGTGGCTTAATATTTAATATAGTTATGAGTTTCAAAATAAACTATACATCTATGTATACTATTTCCTTAAAAACTTAGATTATAAATTTATATATATTAGGATGAAATTATATGTTTTAATTTTGGACTGTTTGGAATCTAGCAAAATCCTTTACTTTTTGGGAATATTGTTAAAAAAAGAAATGTTCGAAAGAAATTTCATTGTGAATCTCTGAATAAAAGAAATCTGTTGTAGGGTTTAGGGCCGTATTTTACAATATTTAACCAGATTGTAGTTGTGATTAAAAAATATAAATATCTTATTGATGGGTTTTCTTTATAAATTCATCCAGAAGATGTTGTGGGTTCAATTTAAATAGCTTTAAAAACATTTGTGGTGAATATAAATTTGAAAAATATAGAAAACCCAGATCGGACCTGCGAAAATTGCGTATTTTTAATACTTTTTACATAAATTACGTATTATGATAAGCCATTGGTTGCTAATGAACCTATTATCAAGATGAACGAAATTAGCAATGGGAAGGAGGCCCAGAGAATTGGACAGAACACCATGAACCAAGTTCTCATTCTGAAAGATACTATTAATGAAATAGTAAGGGTTTGTCAATTGGCTAAAAGAGGAATTATCAACACAAGCTTATTGAATAGAGTCGAAGTCGAGGATACTATTTCCAAAATGGAAACGCTTCCATACGCTAACGCCATTGAAGCTATCGAATACGGAAATCCGTCCATATTCACAAATGGGTCACTGTTGCTATATGTCCTTTCCATCCCAAAGCTGAAAAAAAGTCTTTTATCACCGACTCATAGTGAGGGCAACAATAACAATCGGTAGACAAATTGAACTACCATTTAATGAAATACTCATAAGTCAAAATGAAACGTTTGGTGTGAAAAATCCCTGTCTAAACATCAACAAAGTGACAGTCTGCCAACAAACATCTGTTATCAAACTGGCTGAAGAAACCTGTATAGCACGCCTGCTCAAAGGAGGAATTGCGAACTGCCGTTACAAGATGATCAGGACTCATGTAATAGAAATGTTAACAACTGATATAATATTCCTAACAAAGTTCGAGGGTGTCCTTAAAACCAGGGAGCATACAAAAACGCTCAATGGAAGTTACCTGATACAACTATATAATGAAACCTTACTGATCAACAATGAAACATTCTCCAGCACATCTGTTTCGAGGCTTCAACCACTTACCCCTGTCCTAAGCAACGTGGCTGAAGAAAAACTACTAGTGGACATCGATCAAGTTCACAATATAAGTTTGCACAACGTGGATGAACTTGAATATCTTGGTTTGAAATTAAACTTGCCACTTGGAACACATATGGGTATCGCTATTGCAATGGGCATTTGCGTTGGAGTCCTGTAGCATAAAATAACTAGAAGAATTAACCTGCCAACGATTACATTTCCACAGACAGCCGATCCTACTCTTATACCAAAAAATTTGATCTACGGGACACAGATATTTAAAGAGGGAGGAGTTAACAACACCGCTGGCAATGCCAGCCAAATTAATTTGTCATAATCAGCAATTAATAACTCACCAACAATTTAATAATTTCTACGCGCGTATCCGGTCTCATTTCAATTTGCCTGCTTGCACTTAATTCATGTGAAAACGATTTTGCTGGATCAGCGCCTGCACATTGGCGCATGTTGTTGCAACTCGATTGGACAAGCAATAAGCCAACAAGAATGAGGCGAAACAGTCAGTCTTGGTTGCGAGCTGAATCGATCTGGTTTATTAATTAATTAAAAGTTATATTTTAAATTGTCAGAGTGAAAAGTAAATAAAAAGTTATTGTCTAATTAAATATTTGAATATATAAAAAAAGTGAGTTTAATTTCTACCAGGCGCTGTTGGTTGCGCCTTAGTGTTTTTTTATTCTTTCCAAGTGGAGATCCTTTAACTTAAATAAATAAATAATGCCAACGAAAAAAAATCTTCAAAATAACGAAAATCGGGAGATATAGTCCCATGGTGACTGTATCAAAACGTGGACCTATATAAACATTTTATGGTAGAAATATTTCTTAGCCTCTGGAAACACAAAATATAAAGTTACAACCGATTCTGTGGTCAAATGGGACTAATATATTCGAAATATCTTAAAGTGACGCGTACTATATACGGGGCGGCATATGGGGGCTATACCAAAACGTCGACCTATATAAACAAACTTTGGTAGAAATGTTTTTTAGCCTCTGGAAACACAAAATGCCAAATTACAACCGATTCGGTGGTAAAATGGGACAAATATCTTAAAAATTCCTTAAAACGACGACGCGTCACGCGTCACTTCGTGTGGGGGCTATACAAAAACGTCGACCTACATAGCCCGCTTTCAATACCAAAAGTCCTACGTACATATAATAGATTTTACCAAAATTTCATCCATCTACTTCAATCCGTGACGGCCGAAAATGTCGATAAAAGCTACAAAATACCTGAAGGTATTTTTAAGGTTTTAGCTTCATTATCCTACCAAAATGGCTGAAATTTGGTAAGTAGTCATCTTTACGGGTATAAAACTTTCCCCAAGAATTTGGTCGGTATCGGTCCACACCTTCATATAGCCCCCATAGAACGGTACCTCCCGATTTTCGGTATTTTGAACGTGGTGGCCTCAATATTCCACCGAAATGGCTGAAATTTGTTATTTAGACTTCGTTGGGGATATTCAAACTTCCACTTTAAATTTGTTGGTATAGGTCCACGCCTTCATATAGCCCCCATGGAAAGGTACCTCCCGATTTTTCGTATTTTGAAGGTTGTGTCTTCAATATTCCACCAAAATGGCTGAAATTTGGAATTTAGTCTTCAATGTGATATAAAACTGTTCGCCAGAAATATGTCTGTACAGTTCCACGCTTTCACATTGCCCCATTTCTGACTAAAATTCGTCGGTATAGGTCCACGTTTCGATATAGCCCCCATAGAACGGTACCTCCCGATTTTCGTAATACTGAAGATTGTGACGTCAATATCCAACCGAAATGGCTGAAATTCGTTATTTCGTCTTCCAAGAGTTATAAAATATTCCAAAAGAGTATTATCAGTATAGGTCCACGTCTTCCTATATCCCCATAGAAATGTACTTCTTGATTTTCTTGATTTTTTTTTTAAGTTTTAGCCACATTCTCTTACCTAAATATTGGAAATTTGGTATTTAGTCTTCTTTGAGCCTAAAAACTTTCCATCAGAAATTTGTCGGTATAGATCGACGTTTTGAAATAGCTCACATAGAATGGTGCCTCACATTGTTTTACCGAAATTGCTGAAATTTAGTATTAAGTCTTCTTCATACACGAAAGGAAACTAATTACTCCATTTTACTTCAGTACAACTTGTGGTGGAGGGTATAACAAGTTCGACCCGGCCGAACTTAACGCCTTTCTTACTTGTTTATTGGTAAAAGTAGTAAAAGAGCTAACTGTGAAAACTGAGATACACATACAACTTTATAACTTAATTGAAAAAGTACGGGAACGGAACAATGGAAAAAACGTCAAAAAACCTGGAACAAATGTCAAAGTCGGCCTACCAGTCAATCGAAAGGCGGCAACGATGTTACTATTTTTTACATGCTCAAATTTGTCGTGTAAAAAGTTTTTAAAGAGAGCGTCACAGCGCCATTTTTGTTTAAATATAAGTGAACATTTTGCAATTTTTTTTGTGTGCAGGAACGATTTGTTGGGTAAAATTGGTAAAAAATTTTTTAAAACTTTTTAGTTCTGAACAAAGCTATTGACAAATTTTTGCACGAATTAAGAGTTTTGGTCGAAGCAGATGTCAAATATTTTCGCTAATGATCGGATATTTAGCGGGTGAAATTGACCATAAATATCAAATTAAATTTTTGGTCCATATTTCAATTTCTAGGGGACATATTCCGCCAAATTATGAAAACGAAATTTGAAAACCAGTTCTTGACCTCTCCTTTGATAAACTGATAACTGAACTACTCTCTAACATATAAATGGGTTCCTTTATTGTTTTGTTTATATAGAACTACAATTACCTTCCATGCTACAAAATGTCGCAATAATGATAAAGAATTTGCAAAATCAAGAAACTCCTTTTAAATTGATGCAAATTACAATAATGTACGGGGTCTTGAAGGATGTGTGCTACCGTTTGCTTAAAAGTAATGTAATAACTCGAAATATTGGTCGTTTTTTCATTAGTCGATTCTGTAGAAATCATTTTAATGTTGTTTTCTTAATAACATATAGCCAAACAGGTCCGATGGTCCATTGTGAAATAAGGCAAATAACATTTTACGTTTCCTGTGTGTGCTATACCTCTGGCATGTTTTATATAGAACTTATATATCAACTTATGAATGTATGACCGGACGGCTACAATATGTCGCAAACATACAAAAGAAATTCCGTGGACAAGTGGTGCCCTGGTAATGGAGTTGGGTATCACGTGGTTGGCCTTGTCCGACTATAACGCTCTCATACTTCTTAAATTATAAGTTGGTTTTGGCCAAAAAAACTCAACTCATTGAAAAAATGGTCATAGACCTATACCTACCCAGCAATATTTGAAAGATGGGGGCTCTATGCGATGACGTAGTTTCATGGCCGATCTTTTCATCCGCATTTGAATTCATTCAAAGGAAGTCGTGAAAGATCGGATCTCTTAATAAGTTTTTTCATCAGCATCTATCCAATTGCGATGAAGTTTGTGGTCTTATTAACAACTATGTAGGTATATATATATATATATATATATATATATATATATATATATATATATATATATATGAGTCCCTAAATAACATAACCGAAAATTTTGCTATTAAATTTAATGAAAATGTCATTAAAATTATACATTCATGCCCAATTGTTACTTTAAATACAAAAATGGAAAAAATCGTCAATAATTCAATATACATGGAATACGCAACCGAAAATGAAATATACAACATACTAAGGACATTGAACTCAAGAAAAAGTGCGGGGATAGATAATATACGGTCAATTGACTTGAAAACAAACGCCAACATACTAACCCCAATAATTACAAAGCTAATCAACTCCAGCATTTCTGAAGGAACAATACCGAACAAACTAAAACAACCCATCATAAGGCCAATCTACAAAAACGGTGATAAAAAGGTCTATAACAACTATAGGCCAATATCTATACTACCAGTAGCTGAGAAAGTATTAGAGGAATCATCACAAGAAGATTGACTAACTTCCTGTAGAAATACAATGTCATAAATAAACAACAATTTGGATTTCAGAAAGGTAGGAATATAAACCAACTACTAGGTTACTTTACCAACCACATCAGTCAATCCCTCAGCCAAAACAACAACTGTCTCGCATTATTTATCGACTTCAGTAAGGCTTTTGACACTTTGCCCCATAAAAAGTTATTAGAAACACTCGAAAGAAGCGGAATACGAGGATATATATTGAGGTGGTTTGAAAACTACCTCTCATCAAGATCGTTTTGTGTCAAAATAGGTGGCACATGCAGCACAAAGATGGATGCTTCCTATGGGGTACCACAGGGTTCGAAACTCGGCCCAATTCTTTATATAATATATTCAAACGAAATGGTATATCAGCTTAAAAACAGTATCGCCTTCACGTACGCTGATGATACTGCCATTATCGTCTCCAACAAATCAATGAGCACGGCAACAAAAATTCTTCAAAGCGAATTCAATATAGTCAGCAGATGGTGTCATGACAGTGGCTTAATAGTTAATTCATCCAAAACCAAAATTATGCACTTTAGGCCTAGAAACAAACCAAAATCAAATATCGAGATACTATACCATGACACAGATTGTCTTCACAACAACCACAACCAAAACTCCCAAAATAACAACGACAAATGCAGTACAAAGCTTGAATTAGTGGAAATATACAATTACCTAGGAGTCCAATTAGATGACAGTTTAAAATGGAAAGTACATGTTCAACACATACAAACCAAAATATGCCAATCAGCTTTTGCCCTATATCATCTTGGAAACACTGCACCATACTATGTACTAAAGCAGGCATACTTCTCTTTGGTTAAATCTCACCTCAGACATGGTATAACAGCATGGGGAAATGCAAGATGTATCCGATCTCTACAAACTTCACAAAACCGTATTGTTAAACTCCTAAACAAGAAATTTCAAAACCAAATACAGGAAGAAAATCAACACAAAAAAGAAAAATCGACAAAGCAAATATTCAAAAACCTAGGAATATTAAACATAATCCAGCTATACTCCATATCCATAGCCAATGAATTTTTGGAAGACGGTAGTCTAGCGAAGAAATTAGACCACAATATAAATACAAGGCGAAGAGCGGAAGGCAAATACAACATTCCAAGCTACAAAAATGATTACGCCAAATACTCACTTTCGGTTGCACTACCCAGTACATTAAATGGATTGCCGAAAGAAATCACAAACGAAATAAATAAAAATATTAGAATCAAGTTAATGAAACAACATTATTTAAATAATTAAAAGAATATTAAAATCTACGGCCAGTTTGGTCACTATTTGAATACACATTATAGATCTCATACCCACATACAAGCTAACTACAGCTTCGTGGGAATTATAGTGAAATGTAATGTAAATATCTTTATGAAATTAAAATAAATAATAATAAAAATAAAATAAAAAATCTATCCAACGATAAATATATATATATATATATATATATATATATATATATATATATATATATATATAGATATATATATATATATATATGGTAAATTCCAAATTTCCTTTACAATTACATAGAAAAAAAATTAAAAACTTTTTTGGCGAGCACATCCGCCATTTTCGGTACATGGGTTACGAAAAAAATCGTGGTTTCAAATCAGTTCGCGTTCACAAAATTGGATGCTGCACTCAAAAGTTATATGCGGTTTTACTCTCTTGTAAAGAAAAAATATTTAAAAATTCCTATTGTGTTGTAATAAGAACATGTATATATGAATCATTAGCAGCATTTGATATCTTTCCGTAGATGCTAAAATAGTTGCTAAATTTATTTTTATTTTCGCGGAAAATCAAGAAATATTGAAGAAATCTTGGAATAAATTTTATTTATTCTAAATCAGAGTCCAAAAAAATTTCTAAAAAATAATTTAAAAATACTTACAGAATCTAGACAACGCGTAAAAAAATGTGGGACCAAAATTATAAAGATCGCGTTCATAACTTGCATATTACAGCAACAACAAAGAACGGAAACTTATTGTTGGAAATAATTTCAAAAATATATTTTTGGTTAAATACAAACAAGTGAGCAAAGGCTATAGTCGGGACGGGGCCGACCATGTGATACCCTACACCACTACCCCTGTGCCTAAACTTTTCACTGGTAAACATTTCTTTTAGGGAATATAATCCGACTACCACCAAAAATAATATGCCTCTTTCTCTCTGGGACCCCCATAAGCAACCAAAATTTCGTGACCATCCGATCAAAATTACGACCTGTAGCTTGATTGCAAAAAATGGAAGAATTGGATGCATTACCGACTATTGTGGTATCTCCCTTGTTTGACCACCTTCGGCAACCTGCTTTTCACCAATGTAAAGGTAATATTTTCTTCTTCCATTGACAGGATTTGCCGTTGGAATACCCCTACTAGAAGCCGATGTATTCACAAAGAAAAAAAACTTTGAATTTGTCTCCAAATGAAATTTTCCCCATTCAATCAATAGGCTTCAATCAATAGGCTTCTTCATCTGTGGGGCCCCCATCTACCCCCAAAAATTTCTTCACTATCCGATCAAAATTCCAACTTGTAGCGTGATTACATTACTGAATTTTGCAATATCTCGGTTTGCTAACTTACGCCAACATACTTTGCATCAATATAAACGAGATCTTTTCTTCTTCCATTGACGGGTATTCCTTTTGGAATACTCCAACCAGAAGCGGAGATATTCGCATAAGAAAACGTTGACATTTCTCCACATACGCTTTTCGCTTAGTCCGACTCCTGAATATTATCCGACCATCACCAAACTAAATAGGTTTCTTCCTCTGAGGGACCCGCATCAACTCCCAACAAATTCGTGACGATCCGATCAAAATTGCGACCTGTAGCGTGATTACAAAAAAAATGGGAAAATGGGATGCATTATCTACTATTGCCATATCTCTGCTATTTCACAACCTGTTTTACATCCTTGTAAAGGTGATATTTTCTACTTTCCTTGACAGGTTTTGCTTTTGATATACCTCTTAAAGAAACAGAGATATTGGCTTTGAAATAAAACGTTGACCTTTCCCCAAATAAGTGTTTGCACATTCCGACCCCTGAATATTATCCGACCATCATCAAAATCAATAGGCTTCTTTCTCTTTGGGACCCCCATTAACCCCCAAAATTTCGTGATCATCCGATCAAAATTGCGACCTGTAGCGTGATTACAAAAAAATCGGAAAATGGGAAGCATTATCGACTATTGCCATATCTCTGCTATTTGACCACCTACGACAACCTACTTTACATCGTTGTAAAGGTGATATTTTCTACTTTCCTTGCCAGATTTTGTTTTTGATATACCTCTTAAAGAAACAGAGATATTGGCTTTAAAATAAAATGTTGACTTTTCTCCAAATAATTGTTTGCCCAGTCCGACCCCTAATTATTATCCGACCATCACGAAAATCAATAGGCTTCTTCATCTATGAGACCTCCATTAACCCTCAAATTTTCGTGACGATCCGATCAAAATTGCGACCTGTAGCGTGATTTCCAAAAAAATAGAAAAATGGGATGTATTACCGACTATTGCGATATCTTCGTTATTTGGTTACCTACGCCGACCTAGTTTGCATCATTGTAAAGACGGGATCTTCTACTTTCAGAGTCAGACTTTGCTTTTGGAAAGTTTTCAACCAAAGCTGTGATATTCGTCAATATAATTAAAATCGCAAAAATGAAAATTGGGGTTTTATTTGCTACTATTGTGATATCTTCGTTGTTTGATCACCTACGAGCACCTGCTTTACATCATTAGAAAGGTGATATTTTCTACTTTCATTGTCAGGATTTTCTTTTGGTATACCCCATATAGAAGCTGAGATATTCGCTTTGGAAAAAAACGTTGTCATTTTATCCACCTAAGTTTTTTGCCCTTTCCGACCCCTAAATATTATCCGACCATCACCAAAATCAATAGGCTTCTTCCCCTCCGGGACCCCTATCAACATGCAAAATTTCGTGACGATCCAATCAAAATTGCGACCTGTAGCGTGATTACAAGGTTTAGATGGACAGACGGACAGACGGACGGACACACATAGCCAGATCGACTCAGCTCGTCGAGACATTCATTTTGGTATATATAAGTATGGGTATGCGACCATTATTTCGATGCGTTACAAACTTTTTGGCCAAAACCAACTTATAATACCCTCCCCACATAGTGGTGTAGGGTATAAAAATTTTAAAAATAAATGTTGGGAGTTATTCTATTAGTTCGCTAAATTTTGATCCAAATTCTGAAGTATTTTGCTTAAAAGTAATTAGTCATCGTGAAAGTATATTTGCTTTCTGTGATAAGCAATAGAAATAAGAAAAAGTAATATTGAAATTACAATCAAAGAAAAAACATAGAAGTTAAAAACCGTATAATTCGCGAATTGGTTTAAATCGGTTGAGGTGCATGTGCTTTTCGGATACAGGGAGTCCATGTCTACCAATATGCATGGATTTTCCCATGTTTCATCCAGCGGCCAAAGTGTGCCATCAGTTGCATCTTACTATTCAAAAAACCTTCAAGTGGGCAAAAATTACGCGATGTGCATATGATTATAAGGTTCATCCGATTTCAATGGCCGCCTATTAAAAATACGTCAATATAAATGATTTTAGACAGATTCGTCAAGAACTGCGGATGTGCCACCACATCCTATTTTGGGATAAATAGGTATATTACTCCCGAATCTTTGTAATTTCTGACACACCTTTTTGGCAAATATTATAATCGCGTATAAAGGATTACATTTATGTAAAAATAATCAAAGAAAATCGCGGATCAATTCGCGGAATTTTCAAAATATATTTTTGCAGAATTTCCTACTTTCAAGGTATCTATATCTGGCGTTTTAGTGGATGGATTCGAACGGGAAAGGTCTTATTAGATCCGGCACGTAAAAAAAAAACTAAAATCACGCGGGGTTTAGGGATACCTGTGCGACAGTTGTAAATTTTAAAGCAAAAAAATAGGTTTTTTTCAGAAAATTTACGCTCGTGAGATATACATCGAACGACGTAGAATTGCGAATTCTACAATCCTGTAACTAGTTTGAAAATATTATCCAGTTGCACCATCTAATTATAAGAAAAATTCAAAAAACCCAGATTTCAAAACTTCAAAATATCAGCATCGATTTTAGGGGGATGCAGTGTATATATCGAAAAGTCATACATTAGAACCATGTTGCCCAAGGAGCATTCTTCAATTCTTTCTTTAAACTCAGGTCTGAATTTTCCGTGGTTTGACCAGAAATCAAGAAAGAACACAAAAAAACTTGTAAACTTCAACACATTTTTACCCATTTTTTATTATTACCACCAACACAGCTTCCACATAAATTATTTGTTATGGTTCATTTTATGCGACCCCGGCTAAAACACTTCAATTAATATAAATATATTCATATTGTGTAAAATATATTGACAGTTCGCGACTTATTAAATGGTGAACCTCAACTTCAACGATTGTAAAACATTTTTGAATATTACCATATATATATATATATATATATATATATATATATATTTTTTTTAATCTAAATATATTTAAAGCTACATGAGGTTTTTTATTTACAATAGGCTTGATATTGTCGGAGACGTGAAATCACCAACGTTAAAACTTTCGTCGTAATGTTGTCTTAAGTTTCCTGTATATCAGACAAGTACAACTTCTAAACAATTGGTGTTTTACGAACTTCGAAATGTCGGTCAGACTCTGCAATAAAAATCATCGAGATAAAGTAGAGTCGGACTGCACTCAACTTTCCTTGTCTGTCATATGCCATTCTTGCAATTGTTTGCTTGAATCCGATGTCAAGATGAAACGTTGAATAGGCGACTAAATATGGCTTAGAATGAAATCAATCAACTATCGCATCTTGAAATTTGAGCAACAATTCCGAAACCAAAAACGAATAAAAGTCCTAAAAGAAAGAATTAACGACTTTTGGAAGAACATTTTGTAATGAAAAATAAACTTATAACGCATAAAAGACATTTTCATATAAAAGGATCTCCGTTCGTTACATTTCATTAGCATATCTCTAGAGATCCCACCAAGTCGGTTTGCAAATCGGCAAGTAGCGGCATCATTTCTTTCAGAAAAAAATAGTTAATGGGGGTCTTTGAGAGGAGGAAGCCTATTGATTTCGGAGATGGTCGGATCATATTCAGGGGTCGGAATGGTTTTATTCTAATGCGAATATATCCGCTTCTATTACGAGTATTTCAAAAGCAAAGTCTAGGTAGATAAACAACGGATATATCATAAAAGTCGCTAATCTAACCCAAATTTTAATTTTTGGGATTTCAATTCTAATGTCGAGTATCACAGCTCTGGCTGGTGGCCTTCTAAACGCAAAGCATGTCTATGAAAGTAGAAAATTTCACTTTTACAATGATGCAAAGTAGATTTATGTAGGGGATCAAACGACGGAGATATCGCAATAATCGATAATACATTGTATACCCTCCACCATATGGAGGGTATAATTAAATTTGTCATTCCGTTTGTAACACGTCGAAATATTCGTTGGAGGCCCTATAAAGTATGTATATACATTATTGATCAGCATAAAATTTTATGTCCGTCTGTCCGTCCGTCTGTTGAAATCAAGATACAGCTCGCAATTTTAAAGATAGAGAGTCAATATTTGGTACAGAAGTTTCTATTACTTGCAGAATTAGTTATCGTTGGATGTATAAAACTTTCCACAAGGAATTTGTTGGTATAAGTCCACGCATTCATATAGCCCCCATAGAACGGTATTTTGGAGGTTTTAGCTTCATTATCCCACCAAAATGGCTGAAATTTGGTATTTAGTTGTCGTTGTGTGTATAGAACTTTCCACCTGAAATTTGTCGGTATAGGTCCACGCCTTCATATAATCCCCATAGAACAGTATCTCCTGATTTTCGGTATTTTGAAGGATGTGACGTCAATATTTATTTAGTCTTTCATAGGGATATAAAATATTCCAAAAAGGATTTATTAGTATAGGTCCACGTCTTCCTATATCCCCCGTAAAAGCATACCTCTTAATTTTTGGTATTTTTTAGGTTTTAGCCACATTATTTTACAAAAATATTAATATTTGCCTTTTTCATAAACGCACATACGAGTAATATAGGCCAAAAGTTGATTTTTTTT
Source organism: Musca autumnalis (assembly GCF_047663935.1). Lineage (NCBI taxonomy): Eukaryota > Metazoa > Arthropoda > Insecta > Diptera > Muscidae > Musca > Musca autumnalis. The sequence goes on along the minus strand of NW_027411866.1, from coordinate 61,284,387 downwards.
TTTTTCCCCATTCGCTATGACCATCCGCAACTATCTGCGGTTAACCAATCCAAAGCAGCAGCCAATTGAACTCAGCTATAATGAAAGCAAAAAAGTACATTCTCAAATATTATAAAATGAAGTGAACATTGAAATAAAAATATTTTCGCGAAAATTTATAATTTTAAAGATTTCTTGTTTTGGTATATTCTCCGTACAAGATAAGCTTATAAAAGTTCCAATTTGTTGTTGCAGCTTCACTCTTTAATAATGGTGGTACGTCCCTTCCTTCATGCATATTTTTTATGAAAATTTTTAAGATACCTCAAATTTCAAAAGTGAAAAAGTGCATGATGCGAACGTTTGCGGACCACAATTACTTTTGGTGATTTATGCGCTGAAGTCTCCAACATTAGATCCACTCATAATATATTGCGCATATTTGCGCCATTATGAAAAAATCTCATTTTTATCAACTAAAACCATTGAATTATTTAAATATGGAAGTTTTTAAGAAAAACATTTACAAAATAGAAATATATTTTGTTTCCAGCGTTCGCCAAATCTACTTATTTTATTTGTACTCATGTGTATTAGAGCTCATAAAAATCGCCAAAGATAATTGTTTTTGCATCATCATTATTAGTTTATTGTGATACATCCCGTCATTCATAGATATCTTTTATGATAACTCAAATTTCAATGGTGAAATACTACATGATGCGAACGTTTGCCAAAAAATATTTTGGCAACGTTTGCCAACACTAGTTTTTGATCTGTCTTATAGCCGGGGCTCTTATTTATCAGACTAAGTCAAAACTTTTGATAAATGTTTGCGCCATTCGGAAAAATCACTTGTTTTTCTGAAGTAAAATTTAAATAATTTATGTTAAACAATTAAAAAAAATACAAAAATATTTTGGCAACGTTTGCCAACACTAGTTTTTGATCTGTCTTATAGCCGGGACTCTTATTTATCAGACTAAGTCAAAACTTTTGATAAATGTTTGCGCCATTCGGAAAAATCACTTGTTTTTCTGAAGTAAAATTTAAATAATTTATGTTAAACAATTTAAAAAAAATACAAAAATATTTTGGCAACGTTTGCCAACACTAATTTTTGATCTGTCTTATAACCGGGGCTCTTATTTATGAGACTTAATCAAAACTTTTGATAAATGTTTGCGCCATTCGGAAAAATCACGGGTTTTTCTGAAGTAAAATATGGGTAAGACAACAAGTGCGCACTAGGGTTATAACTTTTTGCACTTTTTTGCAAATATCAAAAATACCACCACATAGCCGTGTAGAAATAAGGTAGGTAGGTTTGTACCAATTTTCAGCTTGATCGGACCTATACTACGCTTTTAGTGCATTATTTACCTCATATCCGATGCTAATATATATGGGAGCTATACCCAAATCTGGACCGATTTTCATTATTTTCTACAAAAATAGTCCTTGGACCAAAGATATGATTTGTGCAAAATATTATATCAATCGTATTATAAATGAGATTTTTAGGAGTTTTAATCAACTTTTAACATACATTACTCCTATGTGAAACGTAAGAAACGAATTGTTCCATTTTACTTCAATACAACTCGTGGTGGAGGGTATAACAAGTTCGGCCCGGCCGAACTTAACGTCATTCTTACTTGTTCCATTTTTTTGACAGTAGTCAAATATAAAATTACACTATGACATAGGACTAACTTAACCAAATAATTAATAACACTGTGCAACAAAATTCATTTTTTTTTTCAAAATGATTGGAAAACCCGAATACATTACGAAAGTAGAGCTAAAAATATGAGACACGTGCATCGGCGTTTTTAAAGTTTACGTCGGAAAGTAACCAAAATAGGCGGGGCAAATTCCGCCCATTTTTAATTTCTTCGAAATATTCGAATTAAGATATCTTGGAAACCTTGCATTTCAGGTATATAGTGTCTTTGGCAACTTTACTTAGGAGGGTGTGGGGAATATTTTTGTTAAAAATTTTAACCCCCATGCGGTTCATCAAAGGGGTCTTTTTTGTCCTTTTTTTGAAGATCTTTCAAAAACTCCTTAAAATTGTGATCGTATCAAATCCAAATATTCTACAAAATTGTTCGCCATAAAATTTTACTATAGGTCTCGAAATACACCAAATCTTTAACTCTTGTCTAATCGCCTGGAATCTCTATAAATGAAAAACACGTTTTAGGGTTAAAGAGGGACTTCATCTGAGTTTATTCAAAATTGTCCCACAAAACATAATTTTAGAGAGATGATGTCAGGGACAAAAATATTCTTCATCGAATTTCACTATGGGTCGTCAAAGAAATGAAATGTCTATTTACATTAACATTAAAATAATTCCCAATTTTTTTGATGAAAAATGTTTCCTTCTTTTTTCGAGTTGATACATGGAAGTAATATAAAACTTGGATATAGGTGAAAAGTGTCAAAGGATGAAAAATTCTACACAAAATTTCACTATGAGTTTCAAAATAAACCATATATCTATGTATACTATTTTCTTAAAAAAAATTAGATTATAAATTTATATATATTAGGATGAAATTATATATTTTAATTTTGGACTGTTAATTTTACATAATTCCATACTGGATCAAAATCTAGCAAAATCCTTTGCTTTTTGGGAATATTGTTAAAGAAAGAAATGTTCCAAAAGTAATTTCATTGTGAGTCTCTGAATAAAAGAAATCTGTAACCATAACGTATAACATTCTTAGCAGCCCTTGTTTTTGGTGTAGGGTTTAGGGCCGTATTTTACAATTTTTAACCAGATTGTCGTTGTGATTAAAAAATATAAATATCTTATTGATGGGTTTTCTTTATAAATTCATCCAGAAGATGTTGTGGGTTCAATTTAAGTTGCTTTAAAAACATTTGTGGTGAATATAAATTTGAAAAATATAGAAAACTTAGATCGGACCTGCGAAAATTGCGTATTTTTAATACTTTTTACATAAATTACGTATTATGATAAGCCATTGGTTGCTTTTATTGTATGTATGGTTCGTTGAAGATAGATAAAACAGCGTTCAACTACTTTTATTCTCCAAGTATGCTGGTTTAAGACGATCTATCGAAATGGTGTCTTCTTTTTTGTTAAGTAAAACTTTGAAGTATTTCTCATTTCTCTCTAAAACTTTGAAAGGTCCAGTATATTTATAAGACAATGCTGGATTAATTCCGTCTTATCTGATCCATATATAGTTTGATTTCAATAAATCTTTGCTAACAAATGGCTTGTGAAGGCTGTGATTGGAACCTTCTTGGGGTTGAAAAGCTTGAATAGTATGTCTTAAACGATTTAGAAATTCGCTGTCGGTTTCTGTTTTATTATTATCGTTGAAAAATTCTCCAGGAAGATGTAAATTTTCACCGTATAATATTTCTGCCGATGATGCTTTAAGGTCTTCTTTGTATGTAGTACCGACAGTAGTATTTTTGTCCACTGAATATTATCATGACATACCAATGCAGCTTTCAATGTGCGATGAAGACGTTCTATCATGCCATTGGCTTGCGGATGATATGATGTAGTATGTTGGCATTTTGCTCCGATAAACTTGCAAAAATCGTGAAACTTTTTTGAGGTAAACTGTCGGTAAACCTCTGTCGCAAACAATTTTATTTGGACATCCATATCTTGTGATCCAGTGATCATAAATAGATCTGCATACGGTATCCGATGTTATGTCCTGTAGTGGTATTGCTTCCGGCCATCTTGAGAATCGGTCAATAACTGTAAGGATATAGTTGTATCTTTCGGATGGTGGCAATGGTCCGACTATATCTACATGTAATTCCGCAAAAAGATTTGAAATGATTTTGAAGTTTCCATGTTGTGATTTTGTATGCCGCGTTATTTTTGATTTTTGACACATCTGACAAAATTTTGTCCATTTGTTGCAATCCTTGTTCATGCTTGGCCATACAAAGCGATTTGAGACTAGTTTCCTTGTTGCCTTTGATCCGGTATGTGAGAGGTTATGAAGTAGTTCAAATGTTGGTTTTCTGAATGATACTTGTAAATATGGTCTTGCTTTGCCTTGGGAAATATCACAGTATATTTGTTACTTTGGATAGAAGTATTTTAAGTTCTTCATCTGACTTCTGAGCTTCGGCTAACTTGGCATAGTCTATTGAATCTATATTATCTTCTCTAGATAATGCGTCTGCTATTGTGTTGTCAACACCAGAAATGTGAACAATTTTGTAGTGAATTGCCCAATAAAGTCCAAATGTCTATATTGCCTTGGTGATGATTTGTTGGGATTTTGGTTGAATGCATAAGTGAGTGGTTTATGGTCGGTATATATAGTGAAATCTCGACCTTCAAGCATATATCGAAAGTGTTTCACTGCCAAATGTGCCGCCAGTAGTTCGCGATCATATGCGCTGTAGTTTTGTTCCGTTGGGCTTAATTTTTTGGAATAAAATGCAAGTGGTTGCCATTTCCCAGACACTTTTTGTTCGACAACCGCACCAATTGCATAATCAGATGCATCTACTTTTAAAGCGAGCTCTGTGTTTTCAACAGGGTGTGCCAACATAGTTGCATTTGCGATTAGTTCCTTGCGCTTCTCAAAAGCTTCTTCGGCTTCGTTGGTCCAAACAATTTTACGTTTATCCTTTTTCTTTGCACCTTTCATGTAGGCATTAAGTGGAACCTGATAATGTGCTGCATTTGGAATGAAACGTCTATAAAAATTCAGCATGCAAATAAACCTTCTTAAATCCATTATAGTTTCTGGCTTTTTGTAGTCCAAAATTGCTTGAACTTTCTCACTTGTAGGAGTATTGGCGAATTCATTGATGTGAAATCCCAGAAAGTCAATTTCGGAAGCACCAAATTCACACTTAGCGGGGTTGATTACAATGCCATATTCACGAAAACGGTTAAAGACAATCTTCAGATGTTCCATATGTTGTTCCTCTGTGTGTGATGCTATCAAAACATCATCGATGTACACAAATACAAAATCTAAACCTCGAAGAACTTCATCCATGAGACGCTGGAAGCTTTGCGCAGAATTTCGAAGTCCAAATGGCATTCGGAGAAATTCGAAAAGCCCAAATGGGGTAATTATTGCCGTTTTGCACACGTCATCAGGGTGTACAGAAATTTGATGGTATGATCGTACCAAATCAAGTTTCTTGTAAATCTTACATCCGTGAAGTGCTGCTGAATAATTAGTTATAAAAGGAATGGGATATCTGTCGGGAATTGTAATTTTGTTTAAAAATCTATAATCCCCGCATGGCCTAAACTCACCATTCTTCTTTGAAACCATATGCAACGGATTCGACCATTGGCTTTTTGAAGGTCGCACTATATTGTTTTCAAACATAAACTGGAATTGTTTTTTTGCTATATTGAGGCGTTGTTTGTCTAGTGGTCTAGCTTTAGCACAAACTGGTGGTCCAACAGTTTCTATATGGTGGAATACTCCGTGCTTCTTTGCACCCAGTGACATTGAAACGTTATGTATCTCAGGAAATTCCTCCAAGAGTTTATGGTATTGCGACTGACATTTGGATAAAGTAGAAATTCCATGTGATTTTTCTGATGTTAAACGTGCATTAGAACATAGAAGTGTTGTTCCATCTACCAATCTTTTATTTTTCAAATCAGGCGATAAGTTGAAGTGGTTCAAAAAATTGTAATGGTCACGAAAAAATCGTAACGAATGCAAATTCTTCATGTCTAAGCATTCTGGGTCTTGGGATGAGTTAGGACATAGGGAGCCTTTTGTTAACTAACATCAGTCGGGTGGGGGGATTCTGTCCTTCTCAAACCAAGCCATGTTTTCACTACAGCATTATTTTAGACTCCCCTGTTTAATTGTATGAAAAAAATAAAACTGAAAAAATTGACCTTTTGAATATAATGTGCTAATGGAAATAGATAATACCCCACTACAAAAACCATAATTTTACAATCAGCTGTTAATATTAGTCGATACCTTAATGACGTTATACCCCTAGATGGTATGGAGTATTAGCCTCAGAACCCACTCCTGCCTTTATCCTACGGGCCTTATGAAAATACGTAGAATCTGTATAATGATCTAACTTTAACAATACGATGATCCTCAATGGGTTAATTCAATATGTATTAATGAATGTTGGAAATAAGATTTCAATGATGCACAAATGGCACAACTAATTGTTTTATGCAGAGATCATAATGCAAAGCAAAGAAATCACATGAAGATGTAATAGAAAGAATTACAAGAGAAACAAATGTAATGAAATTATGTTATTATCCAACTATTTAATGGGGAGTTCTCATGTGATTTCTTTTACATTATTGTATCTCTTCACAAAGCAAAATCAATGACAAACAAAATCAATTAATAAATATAATATGTAGAGAGTATGGTATTTATGTTTTTGGCTTACCCCTTTTCCCGATCATGTGAAGGCCTCCAAACACGAACTGGAACAGGTGTTGTTGTCTCTTCGCTCAAGAGAGATGTAGATGCTAAATGTGAGATTTAATTGATTTTGTCTTATCGTGTTTTTATGAATGAAAATTTGCCAATTAAGTGTAATCTAGCTTTTTACTCCACGTTTTCAGTTTCTTTTACTCTACTTCTTTTTTCAGATTTTTTGTTGTAAACAAAATGATTCTATAAAATACTTTTTTGGGGAAGAATACCCTTAGAACATTAAGTAACTTTCAGACAATAGTTGCTGATATTGATATGTAAAAATTAGATGATGTGATTTTTTATGCACATAAGTGAATTCTAGTTATATCAAAGAAATGTTTATCGTATAAAGACAATCTTTTTGCAAAATATATATATATGGTATAAATTATCTTTTTTATGTATGTATATGTATCGAATTAAAATTCATGTCAATCAAACTGATTCAATTTTTTTAGTGGTGACAGGAAAGATCAGAATTGGTGCGTACATTAAGACATTGAGGTTAACGAATAATCTCAAACATGAGGTAAATTTTTCCGTGTACACTTATTTGGAGAACCACTATAGAATGTGTAAGAAAAATTATCCTGAGGGAAAACTTATGAAAATCTTAATGAAGACCAAATTTGGTTTTAATTTCCGCACTTCACAATCAAACGTAGTTTAGGGGCCGATGTAACTTCGGATGATGTAATAAGTGGATATGGTAGATTGCCAATGACTGCTTATTCACAAAACGTTTTCCAATATGATTGATGATATCCTGGGTTATGGTGAAACACTGGTAGTATGATTATGTTCACTGGAATAGGGTTGGGTGATTGTCTTCTTTAATAGACAATCTTCCAAATTGAAGCAATTGAAAGCTATTCCGATTCTAGCTGAATGTTATTGGTGGTGATATACGGCTTACGGGTTCGAAATCTAGTGGCAGGTTCTGCCAGAAGTTTGGCCGTAAGCACTTCAAAGAATATTTGGCCAATATTGTTCGCACAGCACCTATAGTTCAAACTTTTGTTAAAATATTGCACATTTCTAGAAACACCATGTTAAGGCTACTAACCTTTTTGCTTATATTTGCGAATATTATGAGATGGATGTGAAATTTTAAAATAATTTTTCAAAGTTTTTGAACTATTCACTTCTAATGATTGCACAAAAAGGAAGTTTCTTTGGTAAGCAGAATATATTGTGGCCTCGTATTGATTTTAGACAAATACGTGGGAGGTAACATGTCAAAAGCTGCTAGAACTATTACACAGTGTTGACATATTGTCTACGTCATCAATCTGCAGTACGAACTTGTGGTGTTTAAAAAAAATAAAATTCATGGTCGCGTTTAATTTCCCCATTAGACTGATGAATTTAATATATGCATGAGTAAAGGGATGAAAATGTTATTTGGCTTACGAAAATCTTTACATAAGTTAAAATAATTAGTTCATGAAGTAGTGTCATGCATAATTGATAGATACTTTGTTTTGCGGGCTTACGACTTCTAAAAGTACTGTACACTTTAACCGACCTGTGGATTTCATTCGCGTTAAAAGAGAATGAAGATACTGATCCGCTATCCTCTAGTGATCAAAACAAAACAAAATATGAATTTACTACATGGGAAGCAGAATAACAAAAACAGTATTAGAATATGTCTTTTATTTAATCTGATGATCTTGTCAGGTTGTTAAGTGTACATATATATGTTAATTGATTTATTTTTATCTCATTTTTCCCTTTTAATTGCAGTGGTGGATCAATAGCTGTTTTGCAACCTATAAGTCGACGTGTGATTTGAAAATAAGGTATGATTTCATCGGGATGAACGAGTTCTTGTTTCTGTTTTCCGAAGCTGCCCAACACCTAAAAGTTTACATGGAAACAAATTTTTATGATCGGAAGCTCCTCCTGCACCATATTTTCAGGTTTCGGAACTATAATGCAATTTAAGTGTGGTGTTTCCAGCACTTATAATTCTAAATGAATTGTGAATTAATTTTCGTGCAATGGGGTCAGATGTAGAGAAAAAATGGAGTGATCAATAAGGGGATGGTATTATATATCTCCCATATTGCAAGCTATCATACTGAGACACCCAATATAATATAAAGATGGTTTTATTAAAAATGGAGATGCAACTACGTATTGAGTATGCTACCGGAGCTATGCAACATAAAGTTGAAAATGTAAAAATGATTAATTTTGTGATGCTGTATTTAATGATGAATAAAAGTGAGTGATATAGTGATATGTGTGTACTTGGTTGAAAAGGTTTTCAAATAGTTGAGGCTGTGAATTTTGTTCAGCTCTGAAAAGACGGCCACTACAAACCTGATAATTCCGGAAATTTTTGAACGGAATTAGACGGAGAAAGGACGCTGGTTTAGGTTCTAATATCTTTACTGTGATATGCTCCAGTGTGTTTTCCGTCATCGTCTTCCAAGATATAATAATGGTTGCCTAGCTTTTCACCTTAGCCTTGATGAAAACAGGCGAAAACTTCTCGTTGAAATTTTTCTCAAAATTGCTTTGAGCAAAATTTCGGCGGAAAACAGTTTGGCCCACGTTAATAATTCTATGTCTAGTTCGGATGTTGTATGTGGTCTGATTCCGATTGTAGGCCTCTTTTATTCGTTTACCCAATCCATGACGGATTAATTGAAGATGATCGTCTCTTTGTAGGTTCGCGCTGGGTTCATTTAATATGCTTAGCCTTCTCATTAAGTCATATTAGGACGCATGAGTGACCATGTTGAAACCATAGAGAGCAACTAATGGCAGTTAAATTCTGATCCCATTGCTTGTGATCATGTTTTAAGTAGGCTCTAATGCCAGCGATCAGTGAGCGATTTACACGCTCTGAGGCATTCGCCTGTGGCGAGTATAATGCCGTGTAGATGTGCTTGATGCCCAGAGATGTAAAAAACGCATTAAGCTCGTTAGAGCGAAACTGGCTGCCATTGTCGCTAACTATAAATTCTGGCACCCGTAGACATGAAATATGTCTTTTTGCAGGTAGTCTTGAATCGCACTGGAAGTGAATTTGCGCAAGGGGCAAATCCAATGAAATTTGGACAAATGGTCCAAGACTATTAATAACCTTATGTGTCCAGACTTGCTCCGTGGATATGGGCCCAGTATGTCAATATATAGGCGCTGGAATGGTCGAGATGTTTCCACCAAATTACCCATTGATGGTCTCAGGACTATATTTGGGGCCTTCTTGGTTTTGCAGAACTCGCAGTTGCGAATATAGTCGCGAACATCTCGTACCATTCCAGGCCAGAATAATGTACGCCTAAGCAACTCGAGGGTTTTACCCATACCTCCGTGGGAAGCAACTGGCACGTCATGGGCTTTTGTGATGGTTTCTGTTCTAAGCGGGGCTGGAACCCAAAGCTTCCAAGCCTGATTTTCCTGGGTTTCATCCCCCGAGTAGTGTTCGGTTCTGAAATAGACATATTTATCTGTGACTTTAACGTCGGGATACTTTTCTTCATTTTTCGAAACACGATTTTTCAATTCCAGGTATTCATGATCATTATCAAAATATGGAGAGTCCAGGTCAATTTCAGGTCCAGCAATTTCAACGCTACCAACTTCAGCTTCAGGAATTCGTGACAGGGCATCGGGGACCACGTTATTACTTCCTTTCCTGTGGCTAATGGTAAATTTATAGTACTGAAGCTTAAACACGCAGCGAGCAAGTCTTCCGCTCAAATCGGGTTGCCTCATTAGCCACAGGAGACTGGAGTGATCAATGATCACCTCGAATTCCTGCAGTTCCAGATAGCAACGGAACTTTTTAATTGCCTCTATTGCAGCCAGGCATTCTCTCTCCATAACTGAGTAGTTACGTTGAGAGTTATTCAATTTTTGCTCATAAAAGCAATTGGCTTTTCGTTGCCAATACTGCACCAATCCCGAAGTCACTGGCATCGCAGTGAAGGTAAAATTTCCTTGTGAAATCGGGATTGGTCAACACTGGTGCTGAAGTTAGTAGGAATTTCACCTTTTCAAATGCTGCTTGAGCCTCTTTTGTCCATTGAAACTTTCGTTTCGTCGAGAGAACTTCGGTGATATGGAAAGTTTCTGTGGAGAAATTCTGCAAAAACCGTCTGTACCAGCCGGCTAAGCCGAGGAACCCGTGAACTTGCTTTAAGTTCCTTGGTACTGGCCAGTTGATAATTGCAGAGATCTTTTCTGGGTCGGTTGTTATGCCCACATTCCCAATAATGTATCCGAGGTAATTGACGCTGGTAACGCAGAATTTACTTTTTGAAACTTTCAGAGTGAGATTGGCCTTACGAAATTGAACGGAAATTCGCTAAGAACTTCGAGGTGGGAAGGAAAGTCCTCGGACACTATGACCAAATCATCCAGGTAACCGAAAACTGACTGACGCAATTCTGGCGGAATGAGTTCGTCCATTAAACGGCACATGGTTTGAGGGGCATTGCACAGCCCGAAAGGCATAACTACAAACTGATATAGCGGCCTTCCGGGGGCTGTGAATGCCGTTAACGCCTTGGACTTCTACTCGAGCCCAATCTGCCAGAATGCGTCCTTCAGATCCAATTTAGAAATAATATTGGCTTTCGGCAACCTGGACAATATACCCTCGATATTGGGCAGCGGGTAAGCGTCTTTTTTGGTCACAGCATTAAGCTTGCGAGCATCTAAGCAGAGCCGCACCTTATTCGGTTTCACAACAAGTCGCATTAGCGAGCTCCAAGGACTTGTTGAAGGCTCAAATACTCCTAACTTTAGCATTCGATCTATTTCCCCAAACATTAGTTTCTCCACTGCTGGGGAAACGGGGTAAAAGCGCTGTTTTATTGGCGCAACTTCGCCGACGTCGATGGAATGCTTTATTAGCTCAGTCCTGCCTAGACCTTGTAACTCAAAATTGGGAAAGAGTTTAACAACGGCATCTAACTGTTGTCTCTCATTGACAGATAATGGAAAAAAGGTAACCTCTGAAGGCTTTTGGATTACTTCGCTGTTAGGAAAATTCACTGCTGACAAATTTGGGGAACTTATGCCATTATTATTAAAGGCAATAATGTCAGAGGTATTGATAAGGTTCTGAATCAATTCAAAGGACGTCCAAAAGTCTATGCCTAATACACTCTGTGTTTTGCATCGGCCGTTTTAACATATTATTTAACGGGTTTAAAGTTTGGGTATTTTGAGAAATCTCGTCCTGATAAGGCACCACCAATGCAACTAATGTTTGCTCCTGTATCTAGGAGACCATATTCTTCTATATCAAAAAAAGAGACTTTTGCGTAGTAACGCATGTCCTTCGGATTTGAGACTATAGTCGAAATACGAATATTTTGACATAGTTTCTTTGTTTTGTAGTACTTTCTCAAGCGAAGGGTGGACCTTTTTGGTTTGGAAGGGATTGAAATAGCAGAGACATTGAATATTTTATTTCTTTTCTCAATATATATTTCCCATCTTTTGTGTAGTGGTAGCTTAGGGTATAAGATTTTAAGAATGTCAGAGCTATTATTTTTAATTTTTGGATCAGATTCAGGACTCTGAAGGATGGTAAGGGCCATTTGTTTTCCAGATGGAATTTTATGTTTTGAAATTGACAGTATTTGGGTTTCATTTTGTACGTCTGGGTAAGATTCTGTTTGGGAGCCAACATTTAGACTGAGTCTTTGTGATGGCTCATTGGTTTGGGTTTTTTTGAATGAGGTTTCGACAAACAGTACTCACATTGAGGCTTATAAACTTTCTTGGCTCCACAACCATAACAAAATATGGTCCTATCTTCTAGGCAATCATGCCAATGGTGACCAATTTTGTCACAGTTCCAACACTTTGGACTACGTTCAGGTGTGTGTATAGCCTCTACAGAAGGTCTATCTAATGGATCAAAATTCTCAGATTCAGTACCCTCGAGGGGAGCGACAAACCTACGAGGTACAACGTTTGAATTATTGGCACGAGTCATCAAGTTCCTACGAACGTACTCATCACTGAGAAAGTTTTCTCTCATTTGTACCAACTTCGTCAGGTGAGACAATGATCGGATTGGGAAGTATAATAGGTCCTGACGAATTTCAGGGCGTAAGTTGCGAGCGATAATCTCGATAAGCTCTTCCTCACACATCGGAGTTGAGAGTCTATCTGAAATTATGGAAAGGGCATCGAAGAACGAATCAAACGATTCGCCAGGCTTTTGCTTCCTGCTACGCATTTCTTCGCGCAAATCAAAGGAAGACTTTTGGAGCTTATATTGATTAAGTATGGCTTCACAAAAGGTATTCCAAGTGATTGACTTCACCTGTTTGTGGTATCGCCAATACCAATCACGCGCTTTCCCCGTCAACAAGGTATTTAAATTATTACAATTAACTGAAAAATTTTGAAATTCTTCAATTGTTAACCCATTAGGTGACCCGTCGAATTTCAAATTCCAATTATTAATGATTGAGGTCACCTTCTCCGGATACATATTCTGTGAATTAGATGAAGAAAAATTAGAGGGGGGCTCACTCGGAACACCCTGGTTATTTCGGTTTGGTACAAAATCATTATGAATACTGGTAGCATTGTTATTTGGCCCATTATTTAGCGAATTTTTATTATTGTTATTATTTTGTAGAGGGAAAAGCTCCTTATTGTTACTTGTTGAGGATTAGAAGCAGAGTTTTGATTATTGAAATTCTGATTATTATTTGATGAACGTTGGAACAAATCAGTACTCTGAAGGAGACGGGCTAGGGTAGTTTCGATCATTTGTTCGATTTGATTGTAGTCAACATTATTGTTGACCACTGTAGGGACGTTTGTTGGAAATTGTAGAGGGGATGGTTCAAAATTGAAGCCATTTGAAATACTATTATTTCGATTGGGAGATAGCGAATAATTTTCGTTTAGACCGGAGCTAGTATTTATCGGATTGTTACCTTTTTCCTGGAACAAATTCCGGGTATAACTTCGAGTACTGTAGATATCGCCATGGCTACACGTCCTCGAGTCTTATTTTGAGTATTCTTTTTAGGTGGTGGAGGTTTTGGAGCTGAGTTCAATGCTCGAAGTTCGCTAAGTTCGCATGGTCTATCGCAAGTTGGACATTTCGAAGAAGCAGCCAATGATGACTCAATACAAAGGCGGTGAAAAGAATGAGAACATACGCTTATAAGGAGACAATCTTGTCCTTCATACATGAGTTCATTGCAAACATCGCATATAGGGGGAGAAGGGACATTTGAAGCAACCTGCTGAGTTTCTTCTGGTGGTGGAGTCTGAGAAGATTCTGCCATGTTGGAGTTATGCAAAGAAAAACCAAGCAAAATAAATGTTCTGAGTTTGAAGCCAAAAAATTGCTTTTAAAATATGTTTGAAATTTATATTCCGAATAAGAATATAATTCCGTATAATATGAAAATTTGAATGGACGTTTCCCAGCGCAATATAAAAGCAGGAATATGTTGCGAATATGGACAGTTACTGATATCAAAATATACGCTTTTGATGATCATATATTTAAAGTTATGAATTTAGGTATATTAATCAATTTGGTCGAATAATATCAAATTCAAATTGATTTAATAACGATTTTGTTCGAAAGATGTTCGGTTATTGACGTTAATATGGTAGTGTTTGAAAGGGAGTGAAAGACAATCGACTTATAACAATATCAAGACAAAACTATGGTGTTCTGAATAGAATATAAATTCTCTGCGACTTGGAAAAACCAACAAAAGGATTGTCGTACTTCTTATCCTTACACTGTTGATTGGTGGTTATTAAATTCGTTTTCACAAATAAAACAAGATCCTAAAAAATCACAGCTGTTGATGACACATTCAACAAGTATTTAAAGAATGAAGAAACTATTCAAAACTATATAAGAATCAAAAATGCTAATTTTAACATTCCAAAATATCAGGAAAAAATCAACAGATGACAAACGGTCAGTAAGATAGAAGTAAACCTCAGTCTACTGAAGTCCTGGTAAGGGTCTGTCAACTATTCCAAATCATAATGTCCTGTTAAAATTTAAATTTTAGATCTCTTACGAAATATGAACTCTAAAAGGAAGCAAAAAGAGAGCCAAAAGACCGGGTTAAAATCTTAAGGCCCCATGCCTGGGAGCCAAATTCTGTAATGGTCACGAAAAAAATCGTAACGAATGCAAATTCTTCATGTCTAGGCATTCTGGGTCTTGGGATGAGTTAGGACATAGGGAGCCTTTTGTTACCTAGCATCAGTCGGGTGGGGGGATTCTGTCCTTCTCAAACCAAGCCATGTTTTCACTACAGCATTATTTTAGACTCACATGTTTAATTGTATGAAAAAAAATAAAACTGAAGAAATTGACCTTTTGAATATAATGTGCTAATGGAAATAGATAATACCCCACTACAAAAACCATAATTTTACAATCAGCTGTTAATATTAGTCCTTAATGATGTTATACCCCTAGATGGTATGGAGTATTAGCCTCAGAACCCTCTCCTGCCTTTATCCTACGGGCCTTATGAAAATACGTAGAATTCCATAATTGAAATCACCCCTTTTAAATTACCACATTTTATGCAAGAAAACGTCTAAATTTTTTAATAATTCATTATGAATAATAAACAATTTTATTCAATGCATAATATGGCAAATTTTAAAATAGATGTACAAACTATAAAATAATGTTATATTTTATCCTATACTGATGGGCATTTCAAGTAACTAGAAACATTACAAATAGCTGTTTATATGGACTATAACAAAAGGTAAACTCTATTATCGAGAAACTGTATAATGATCTAACTTTAACAATACGATGACCCTCAATGGGTTAATTCAATATGTATTCATGAATGTTGGAAATAAGATTTCAATGATGTACAAATGGCACAACAAATTGTTTTATGCAGAGATCATAATGCAAAGCAAAGAAATCACATGAAGATGTAATAGAAAGAATTGCAAGAGAAACAAATGTAATGAAATTATGTTATTCTCCAACTATTTAATGAGGAGTTCTCATGTGATCTCTTTTACATTATTGAATCTCTTCACAAAGCAAAATCAATGACAAACAAAATCAATTAATAAATATAATATGTAGAGAGTATGGTGTTTATGTTTTTGGCTTACCCCTTTTCCCGATCATGTGAAGGCCTCCAAACACGAACTGGAACAGGTGTTGTTGTCTCTTCGCTCAAGAGAGATGTAGATGCTAAATGTGAGATTTAATTGATTTTGTCTTATCGTATTTTTATGAATGAAAATTTGCCAATTAAGTGTACTCTAGCTTTTTACTCCACGTTTTCAGTTTCTTTTACTCTACTTCTTTTTTCAGATTTTTTGTTGTAAACAAAATGATTCTATAAAATACTTTTTTGGGGAAGAATACCCTTAGAACATTAAATAACTTTCAGACAATAGTTGCTGATATTGATATGTAAAAATTAGATGATGTGATTTTTATGCACATAAGTGAATTCTAGTTATATCAAAGAAATGTTTATCGTATAAAGACAATCTTTTTGCAAAACATATATATGGTATAAATTATCTTTTTTATGTATGTATATGTATCGAATTGAAATTCATGTCAATCAAACTGATTAAATTTTTTTAGTGGTGACAGGAAAGATCAGAATTGGTGCGTACATTAAGACATTGAGGTTAAGGAATAATCTCAAACATGAGGTAAATTTTTCCGTGTACACTTATTTGGAGAACCACTATAGAATGTGTAAGAAAAATTATCCTGAGGGAAAACTTATGAAAATCTTAATGAAGACCAAATTTGGTTTTAATTTCCGCACTTCACAATCAAACATAGTTTAGGGGCCGATGTAACTTCGGATGATGTAATAAGTGGATATGGTAGATTGCCAATGACTGCTTATTCACAAAACGTTTTCCAATATGATTGATGATATCCTGGGTTATGGTGAAACACTGGTTGGGTTGGGTGATTGTCTTCTTTAATAGCCAATCTTCCAAATTGAAGCAATTGAAAGCTATTCCGATTCTAGCTGAATGTTATTGGTGGTGATATACGGCTTACGGGTTCGAAATCTAGTGGCAGGTTCTGCCAGAAGTTTGGCCGTAAGCACTTCAAAGAATATTTGGCCAATATCAAAGTTCTCGGAAAGCAATCAAATTGTAATATTGTTCGCACAGAACCTATAGTTCAAACTTTTGTTAAAATATTGCACATTTCTAGAAACACCATGTTAAGGCTACTAACCTTTTTGCTTATATTTGCGAATATTATGAGATGGATGTGAAATTTTAAAATAATTTTTCAAAGTATTCACTTCTAATGATCGCACAAAAAGGAAGTTTCTTTGGTAAGCAGAATATATTATGGCCTCGTATTGATTTTAGACAAATACGTGGGAGGTAACATGTCAAAAGCTGCTAGAACTATTACACAGTGTTGACATATTGTCTACGTCATCAATCTGCAGTACGAACTTGTGGTGTTTAAAAAAAATAAAATTCATGGTCGCGTTTAATTTCCCCATTATACTGATAAATTTAATATATGCATGAGTAAAGGGATGAAAATTTTATTTGGCTTACGAAAATCTTTACATAAGTTAAAATAATTAGTTCATGAAGTAGTGTCATGCATAATTGATAGATACTTTGTTTTGCGGGCTTACGACTTCTAAAAGTACTGTACACTTTAACCGACCTGTGGATTTCATTCGCGTTAAAAGAGAATGAAGATACTGATCCGCTATCCTCTAGTGATCAAAACAAAACAAAATATGAATTTACTACATGGGAAGCAGAATAACAAAAACAGTATTAGAATATGTCTTTTATTTAATCTGATGATCTTGTCAGGTTGTTAAGTGTACATATATATGTTAATTGATTTATTTTTATCTCATTTTTCCCTTTTAATTGCAGTGGTGGATCAATAGCTGTTTTGCAACCTATAAGTCGACGTGTGATTTGAAAATAAGGTATGATTTCATCGGGATGAACGAGTTCTTGTTTCTGTTTTCCGAAGCTGCCCAACACCTAAAAGTTTACATGGAAACAAATTTTTATGATCAGAAGCTCCTCCTGCACCATATTTTCAGGTTTCGGAACTATAATGCAATTTAAGTGTGGTGTTTTCAGCATTTATAATTCTAAATGAATTGTGAATTAATTTTTGTGTAGAGAAAAAAATGGAGTGATCAATAAGGGGATGTGTATTATATATCTCCCATATTGCAAGCTATCATACTGAGACACCGAATATAATATAAAGATGGTTTTATTAAAAATGGAGATGCAACTACGTATTGAGTATGCTACCGGAGCTATGCAACATAAAGTTGAAAATATAAAAATGATTAATTTTGTGATGCTGTATTTAATGATGAATAAAAGTGAGTGATATAGTGATATGTGTGTACTTTGTTGAAAAGGTTTTCAAATAGTTGAGGCTGTGAATTTTGTTCAGCTTTGAAAAGACGGCCACTATAAAATCTGAGCCGATTATACATTTGGTTACGTCTGCTACGTCGAATAACCAGGAGAAACTTCTTCTTAAACCGAGAGAAAGATTAAGAACTACAGTCCCATATGTTTTTATGGGTGTACCATTTGCTGCAAAGAGTTGGTTAGATGTTGGAAAATTTGTACTTGCCATTTTTAGGGTCCTTGGAATTACGGAGACGTCGGCTCCAGTGTCAATTAAAAACGTTTTCTTTGATAAAGGATCGGTAATAAAAAGACGGTCAGAATTGGAAATGCTGGAAACATCGGTGGCCGCACTGCCCAATGCCAACATTAATTTTTTTGGGTATGAACATGGTTCTGTACATTTATTTGCTTTACTACCAAACCTGTTGTGATACCAGCAATATTTGGAATTTTTCTGCCTTGATCGAGAACGGCGTCTTTTGGGGCTCTTGCTTCGATAACGATGACCACTCATATTTTGAAAATTATTTTTCAAAGCTTCAATTCTTGATGTTATTGAATTGCCTTGATCAGAATTTATACTTCCAATCGTTGTTGGTTGTACCATGTCCATGATTTTATCGGCTTGAGCAGCCAATTTGTTTACATCTTGTTGTTCACTGATGGCAAGAATTGCGCGAACGTTTTCTGGTAACTGTTCGAGAAAAATTGATTTAATCACTTTATCGCCGACTTGTCCCTGGCCTAAATTTTGTATTGTTCGCAAAAACTGACTTGGCTTCTGGTCTTGGCCGCTTAAAAGTCGCTTCGATTTGCGTTCATCCGATTCACAAAACAAAGAAATAATTCTTGCTTTAAGTTCCTCGTATTTATTGTCTGATGGAGCACTTTCCAATAAATCGCTTACCAAATCGAGGGTTCCAGGATGAATATTCGCCACAAGATAACGGAATTTGGTTTCATCCGATGTGATGCGTTGAAGTTTAAAAATTGTTCCAACTTGAAAAAACCAAACCTTTAGATTCTTTTGCCAAAATTGAGGAAATTTTATATTCGCTGCTGAAGCTGCATCTATTTGAGGACGTGAATTTGATCCATCCATAACATTTTGTGCATTTCCAATGGCTTGTTGCGGTGGGGGCATTGTTGGATCTGCTGAATCTCCTGCTCCTCTGTTTGGAGAACGAATAACAGACATTTGATATGGTTCAGTTTCGGGGTCACCAATTTATGGTTCGTTGAAGATAGATAAAACAGCGTTCAACTACTTTTATTTATATAAAAATTTATTAACAAAAGCAAATGCCGGTTGTGGCTATTTCAAAACTTAAAATTCTCGAATGAAAAAATATTGAAAATATTTGATTAATAAGAATTTCAAAAAGTAAAAGGTATCTTGATTTAAACAAATTTCTCCACAAGACGTGTGTCACTACAGTATGTGAAAATACTTTAGAGGTATACGGCTATGGTCCAGTGAGAATATAGGTGTCATATGGGCTCTCACATGTACAATTTGGTGTGGTCCAAAAAACTACAATGTGAAAATACTTTAGAGGTCTACGGCTATGGTCCGGTGAGAATATAGGTGTCATATGGGCTCTCACATGTACAATTTGGTGTGGTCCAAAAAAAATACAATGATGGGACTCACTCCTACTTTGGTGGCATTTACGTAATTAACTATAGCAATTGACGTAAATAGTTGTATCATGAATGACCATAACGAACCCAGTTAGGATATATTCATTTATGTCAATTGCTATAGTTAATTACGTAAATGCCACCAAAGTAGGAGTGAGTCCCATCATTGTAGTTTTTTGGACCACACCAAATTGTACATGTGAGAGCTCATATGACACCTATATTCTCACTGGACCATAGCCGTAGACCTCTAAAGTATTTTCACATACAATATAAGCAACCAATGGCTTATTCTAAATACGTAATTTAAGTAAAAAGTATTAAAAATACGAAATTTTCGCAGGTCCGATATGGGTTTTCTATATTTTTTAAATATATATTCACCACAAATGTTTTTAAAGCTATTTAAATTAAACACACAACATCTTCTGGATGAATTTATAAAGAAAAACCATCAATAAGATATTTATATTATTTAATCACAACGACAATCTGGTTAAATATTGTAAAATACGGCCCTAAACCCTACACCAAAAACAAGGGCTGCTAAGAATGTTATACGTTATGGTTACAGATTTCTTTTATTCAGAGACTCACAATGAAATTACTTTTGGAACATTTCTTTCTTTAACAATATTCTCAAAAAGCAAAGGATTTTGCTAGATTTTGATCCAGTATGGAATTATGTAAAATTAACAGTCCAAAATTAAAACATATAATTTCATCCTAATATATATAAATTTATAATCTAATTTTTTTTAAGAAAATAGTATACATAGATATATGGTTCATTTTGAAACTCATAGTGAAATTTTGTGTAGAATTTTTCATCCTTTGACACTTTTCACCTATATCCAAGTTTTATATTACTTCCATGTATCAACTCGAAAAAAGAAGGAAACATTTTTCATCAAAAAATTGGGAAATATTTTAATGTTAATGTAAAAAGACATTTCATTTCTTTGACGACCCATAGTGAAATTCGATGAAGAATATTTTTGTCCCTGACATCATCTCTCTAAAATTATGTTTTGTGGGACAATTTTGAATAAACTCAGATGAAGTCCGTCTTTAACCTTAAAACGTGTTTTTCATTTTTAGAGATTCCAGGCGATTAGACAAGAGTTACAGATTTGGTGTATTTCGAGACCTATAGTAAAATTTTATGGCGAACAATTTTGTAGAATATTTGGATTTGATACGATCACAATTTTAAGGAGTTTTTGAAAGATCTTCAAAAAAAGGACAAAAAAGACCCCTTTGATGAACCGCATGGGGGTTAAAATTTTTAACAAAAATATTCCCCACACCCTCCTAAGTAAAGTTGCCAAAGACACTATATACCTGATATGCAAGGTTTCCAAGATATCTTAATTCGAATATTTCGAAGAAATTAAAAATGGGCGGAATTTGCCCCGCCTATTTTGGTTACTTTCCGACGTAAACTTTAAAAACGCCGATACACGTGTCTCATATTTTTAGCTCTACTTTCATAATGTATTCGGGTTTTCCCATCATTTTGAAAAAAAAAAATGAATTTTGTTGCACAGTGTTATTAATTATTTGGTTAAGTTAGTCCATGTCATTTGGTATAAAATAATATATATTTTTTGTAGGATTCGTTTTTTAGCCCCAACATTGAATCGAAAATAATTATGACCTGTAGAGCTATTTTCTGAAAATTCTACTTTGGCCTCCATGCAAAGTACTATGGAAATAAAGATCGGTCGGGGGCATGGGTTATCGTTTAATGATCGTCATAAACTGGTGCAGTTTTTTCCAATATTTGACCAGACGGCCTTTAGAGAATTTTCGTGGAAATGCACCTTTACCCTCATACAAAATACTGTGGAAAAAACCTAGTTGGCACGGGTTAACGTCAACCGATCACGATAAAATTTCATATATAAGGTTTTTGGATCAAATGGAAAAAATGTAGGAGGTGCGTCCACTCTACTGTGTATGTTCGCCCGATTTGAGGTATTTGGTGCACTAACGTCGCCTATGTATGCCCAATTTTCATGAAATTTGAAGTGTGTGACATAATTTTCTCTAGAAAAAAGTTTTCAAAATTTTATTGAAATCTGTTCAGATTCGTATATAGCTCCCACATATGTGCTCGCCCGATTTAAATTATTTGGTGCACCAAACACGCAAATTCTGTGACCGAATTCGCACTAGAAATAATTTTTCAAAATTATATTGAAATCGGTTCAGACTTGGGTATAGCTTTCATATATAAGTTCGCCCGATTTGAGGTATTGTGTACACCAGCCTCACCTATGTATCTCCAGTTTTGATGAAATTTGAAATATGTGACGGAACTTCTGTCCAATTTTTATGAAACTTGGAAAACGTCACCGAATTCGTGACATATAAGTTTGCCAAATTATATTGAAAACGGTTCAGATTTGGATATAGCTCCCACATACATATATTACAGGCTTGGGTAACTATAAAAATCATATTATGATCACTATTTACTTCCAAACAAAAGTTAAGCCATGTTTATTACATCCAAAACAACATAAACAAGTAAGAGAGGGTTATAGTCGGAGAGGGCCGACCATGTCATACCCTACTCCATTACACCTGGGCTCTATTTTCCAAGGAATTTCTTTTATATGAATGCGACATATTTTTGCCATCCGGTCATACATACATAAGGGTAACATACCAGAGATATAGAACATATATACATACATATGTTTGTCGTCATTACAGGAAACGTAATGTATTCTTTTCCGTATTTTATAATGAACAATCGGGGCTATTTCGCTACATATTACTAAAACAAGTAAGGAAGTATCAGACAGCTGAGCTGACGTTTTTTTTTAAATTTTGGGCCAATTTCCCAAAAAGAATGGACTTTGGACCCCAAAAAATTGTAACAAGGGCCACAAAGACAAAAAAAATAAAAAAAAAATGAGACAATCCGAGATGAGTCATTAAACGACACTCTTTCCAAAATGTGTGTGGAAGGAGTTTTTCGATGTAGTCCATATTCGGACGTAATCCAAGTCATGTTCCAAACAAATTCAAAACAATTCGAAAACAGCTGTTAAACTATACTTTTCCAAGGGGAGTGGGTCGATGTAGCCCATATTTGAACCTTATATATGCATGGAAGTACTATTTCCACATCCCTAGTTTGGAACAATTTTGTAAGGGTAATTAACGGTCCATCTTCGAACTAAAATTAAGCTGGGACAAAATTTACGAGACCTAAAATTTGAACCAAATAGGTTGATTCGTCGAGAGCCAGCCAGACAGACGGACGGACAAGGGTAAATCGACTCCAAATTGCCTGAAATGGATTTCGTCCAAACATACTTTGGGTATAAAATCATTATTTCGATAATCTCGTTGACCTAAATGTTGAATATTAAAAGAATTTTAGAAATAATTTTCGGTGATTTTTCGAGGTACTATTACTTTACTTTTTACCAAAGGTAACACAAAAACTTCAAGACCCCGTACAGCATTGTAATTTGTAACAATTTAAAAACCTGGGAATCCTTCTTTCATGATTTGAAAACTTTTCTATGATGATTTCGAAATTTTGTAACATGGAATGTAAGTCCCAATTTACATTGGGCGAGTTTACTTCATAGCCGACCAAGAAGAGCGAGCGCTTAAATTGTTTATGTGTGGGTAAAATTACACTGACAGAACAGGGTGATGATTTTCATATTGAGTATGAAGTAAAAAACACAGGAAAAAAGTTGTCACGGCGTGTTAGCGTTCAGAGCCAAACATAGTGGTGGGTGTGTGGGTTCGAATCATCGGCTTTCCTTTTTCATTTGCATTATAGATCATAAAAAAGGTCGATTAATAATTTAAAAAAAAAATAATACTAAAAATGATCTTCGCCTAAAAAGGCAAAATTTTCAAATAGAAAAAATATATTGTTGGCGCGTTCGCTTTGTATGACTAAAATTAAAAAATAATATACAGTGAATCACAGTCAAAAGTATCCACTTCAGTTTCTTTTATTAAAACTGCGATTGCTAAGAGTTAATTAATGATAGCGATTTCAACTTTAAAATTTCTTCAAATGCATTGAACAAATTGTCTACGGTTCTAATATAAATTAGCATTTGACTTGTGTCCCTTATATCAGTGCTTTCATCAAAGCAAGCAGATACATATACCGCATTTCGAATCCTCTCCCTTGTTTCATGTTCTATGAATTTCCCTATTGACTCGGTGCGGCGGACTATTGTGGACCGAGATAAAGGCACCTCTTTGAAAATGTCTTCCATTTTTCTACCAGTATCTGCAAAAAAAGGTAATACTGACATAAAAACTTCTTTAAAAAAACCCCCATCTTCAAAAGGTCTACATTTCTTGGCCAATTCCAAAGCAATTTTATATGAGGCCTTGATTGTGGCATTATCATAATTGCCTTTGTCTTTTATAATATTAAGACACCTATTATTTTTATTTGTTAAATTATCTTTAAGCTGGCATATTATTTTTTTTCGAACATTTCCCGTCATTAAATGATATTTTGTATGCGTATTATAATGACGCCTAAGGTAAGATGGATATACATTTTTTATTGTTGCATTGCAGACGAGGCATTCTGCGTCATTAAAAATATTAATACAAAACAAAAAATCATTTTCAAATTCTTCCCTCCACATATTTGCTGTACAACTGCAAAATCTTTTCAGTGTACCCAAAAAAACAAATAAAGCGGCATCAACCTGCTTGCATGAAATTCAGTACAAGACTGAAGTAAAAAAATCAAAACATTTGCTCTCTTACTTTGTGTTCGGGTCGCGTGTGTGTGATTTGCCGAAAAACTTCGTAACCAAATCAATACCCACGAACGGGTTTGGTTTACTTGCGGCAATTGTCATTTTGTAGGAGAGAGAGGTGAGGCATATGGTAACCCTTTGCCTCTCAGCACCCTCTCTCACCAACAAACTGACAATTGCCGCAAGTAATCTCGCCTATTGTAAATTGGGACTAAGCGTAGTTCTATGCAGGAAATTCACAACAATAAAAAACTCTTCTATGTTAAGCAGTAGTTTAGTCATCTAACCGCTGTATTCATGTTGGTTTTCAAGTTTATTTTCGTAGATTGCCGAAATATGTCTCTTAGAAATAAAATATAGACCAAAAATTGAATTTGGATATTTTACCCAAAAAAGTTCACCCGCTAAGAATTATCCGCTCATTATCCAAAATTGTTGGCATCTTCCATGAACAAAATTCTTACCTCGTGTAAAAATTTGTCAGTATTAAACTGCTACTGCGAACTCTATACACACAATTAAAACTGTGGAATTTCTGTATATACGAGTACTAGGCTGTAACTCAGTTATCGGAGCGTGTACATCAAAATAATTGGCATCTATGGAAAGGTCGAGAGGTCGTCTTTCAAAAATAACTCACATGGGCGGAATGTGTCTACCAGGAATAAAGATATAAGATATATATTAAAAATTTTTCCAATTTTCACATAAAAGTTTCGTTCCACTTCACCCGCTAAAAACTATCTGACCCTCATGTAAAACTGCAAGCTTCTTTTCTGTCATAAGCTCACACCTTATTTAATTCACGCTGATCGGAATAGGATTGCGACCTACAGAGCAGATATAAATTTGGATAAAAATTTTGTTTTTGGTCCATTTTACCCCCTAAATATTTCATCACCAACAACAGTAAGGATCTATTCTGATGTGAAACCGACCTCCATACCAAATTTCGTGACGATCTGTCCTTAATTGCGGCCTGAAGTTTGATTACAATTTATAATGGCCACACGGACGGACGGACACACATCGCTATATCGCTTTATCTCGCCGAGTTATGAAGATTGGGATACCACGTTGGGGGTCTACGACGAATATTTCGCGGAGTTATATGAATTCTTAGCAAAACAAACTTATAATACCCTTTCCACATTGTGGAGTAGGGTATAAAAACCAGTAAGGAAAGGATCAAAGTCGGGCGGGATCGACTGTATGATACAGTACACCTCTACGATTTCAATATAATTTGGAGCGTTACCGAAAGTTTTTCGGCAATTCACACACGCACGACCCGACCGTAAAAAAGAGCGTGCAGGAAAGAGCAAATGCTTTAATTTGTTTTTGTATTGTAGCTTGCGTACATACAAACTTACGAGCACACTGCCATAAATTGAATGCATTCACATTTTTGGTTGCCCTCTTCTTGGTCGGCAAATTTACTTCCAGTACCTAGTCGGTGACATTTTCCAAATTTCATCGAAATTGGACAGAATTTGCGTGTTTGGTGCACCAAATACCTCAAATCACGCGAAGATGTTGGACCTAGATTGTCCGTAATGGTCAAATGAGTTATAATACCGATTTATATAGATTTTCATGGTTAATCGGTGTAAAATGAACAAAAAATTCTGTATTTTCCTTCCACGAATAATGGAGGTTTACGGATAATAGATTCGCGAATTATCGAGATTCGACTGTATATGGGAGCTATATCCAAATCTGAACCGATTTCAATATAATTTAGCAAACTTTTATCTAGTGCAATTTCCGTCACACATTCAAAATTTCTTCAAAATTGGACACACATAGCGTGATTGGTGCACCAAATACCACAAATCGGGCGAACTTGTATATGGGAGCTATATCCAAATTTGAACCGATTTTCACCAAAATACGTTTTTACTGTGGCTAAAAAAATTATGTTCCCCAGGCGAATCGGATAATAAATGCGACCTGTACATTGCCAACGAAACTCCATGGACAGACGCACGGAAGGACATGCATAAATCGAGTCAGAAAATCTCGTTTCCTTTTCCATATTACACGCAAATGCACAAATACATTTACCACAAAGTGGTGTAGGGTATAGGAAGTGAGCAATGGCTATGGTCGGGACGTGGCCGATTATGTACTACCCTACACCACTACCCCTGTGCATAAGCTTTCCACTGGTAAACTAACTGGACCAAAATAATTAATAATTTTATATTTGACTACTGTTGACAAGGTACTTGGTACTGATTGAAAGCTTTGCAGAAGAGAAAAAGAAGATATCTCTGCTTGTATTTGTTATTAAAAACTTACTTCAAAATATTAAAATTGGGATAGCTTAGTGCAATTTGCAATAATTCTGACATTTTACAATCAAAGCCAACATATATCCGCATTGGAAATTAGGATATTTGAGGGTCTTTGTATATATCTCAAGTATTTCACCACAATTGGGATCAATTTAAATCTCATAATATTGTTACGAAGTTAGATTTAACTAATCTCCGTGTAGACGTTATTTTATTTCCCGATACGATTTTTTCCAAATAAGACTTTTAGATTACGTTTCTGCAATGATATATTTACTTTATTACACTTATTCGCAATCGATTTTAATTACTAAGCACGCAGCTTCTCTATTGAGCACACAGCTATCCTTTACTTCTTCTTTAACCGATTATTTATAGACCAATAGCCTCTCGTTGCGATTCATCTGGCAACATTCAGAACCCAACTATACAACAAAAACAAATGCCAACAAATAGCAAACTATGTGATAATTGTATGATTATGGCAAAATAAATGTAAACAAAAGCATATCGATAACATATAGAGTATGGCTATAACCAAAAAAATACCACGCCAGTGCCATGTGCGGAATATTGTCCTGATAAAGAAAACGCGTGTTTTAGTTCGATTCGGGGAAAAAAGTTTCCGCACCGACTGCGATTACTAAAGCCCTTTTCATATTTTTTCTATTTAAAAATTTAAATTTGCTTTGTTTGAATAAATATTTATAGAAAACAAATACAATTCTCACAGGCAAAGTCATTGAAAACAGTCTGTAAATTTCGCGAATTCATTGCAAATTACCACATATTCCTTCTTCGATACGTACACTAAATATAAAGACAAAATTTGCGAGTTTATAAAGCAAAACAAAAAATTGTAATATTGTCGAAGGTGAAATTAATGTTCTGAAATATCGCGATTTGAAAAAAATTGGTCCAGAATGGTTTGATATTGATTTTAAATTAGATTAAAACTATTAATAAGTTATTACGAAAAGCGTACATGTCATTATAACAAATAAAATTAAAAAATGCATTACTGAATTTCAATGCATTTGGTGAGGAAACTTTTTTCGCGATAGAGAAAAAAATACAAAGTACGAGTATTTCATAGTAGTTTTTCATGCTCTACATGCCTATGCGGTGGTATTTTTGATTTTTACAAAAATTGCATAAAAGTTATAACCCTAATGTAGAGTAAGAACTAGAATGATGAATAGAATTCTACCCAATGTTTGTTGTTGTAACTCGATTTAAGTAAATATTTGCTCAATAGAAATCTACGTTACAATTCAAATATTCAAATTAACGGAAATTCAGCTAAATTAACTTAAATCTATCAGTTATATTCGTAACAATAATATGATTGTACTTTTGTTGCAATGCATCTAACCAAAGCTGGGATATTGCGTCACAACAGCTTGGAGCTGACTGAAGAAAATATTTATATTTTTGACAAGATTTATTAGTAATAGTATACCGAACATATTTGCCAAAAGTTAGAGAAATATCTGTTTGAATAAAATAGTTATAGAGAATTTTTTAAAAATAGAATTTTTGTCGAATTATTCCATATCCACACTTACGACACAAATGCAAAATATTGTAAATGACATGGAACAAAGTGACAAATATTTGCCTCAATAAATTCAACCCTTCTAGATCGAAAATTAAAGTTCTAAAGTTTTGGAATGTAGTTTTAAGTTCGTAAGTTATTAAAATATTAATTTAATACCCGAAAGGAACTTAAGCTTTCGGGCCGAAAGGTGGATATATCGGAAACTAGAGCAGATAGGAAAAAACCCCTGCAACCACCTATATCTCAAAAAGTCAAAAATGGCGTATGGAACACTTGAGCATGACACCGAGGATATTTTAGCCGTCCGGTCATATACATGGTAACATATCAGAGATATAGAACATACACTAGCGATCATCTAAATATGTTTGATTTTGTTTCTTTTTATATGTTAAGGTATCTTCTGATGTGTTCGTATTACAGATCCATACTATTTAGTTTTTGAGAGTCCTTTACTATGCCAACATTCCCAAGAAAAAACTTGACGGTGTTGCCATATTTTCGGAAAATATCCCAATTATAATAAAAATGTACAAAAAAGTGTCAAAGTTTTGCGATCACCATGCAAATATTGCGCAGTTTTTTGGTTTAGTTTAGTAAAATGGAACATTCTGATAAATCCTACAACAAATTTGACCCGCTTTATTTGGAACGTGGGTTCAATTCTCAACATGGAAAAGTTGCCAAGAACTTTCAGATAAAATCAAGAAATATTCAAACAAAAATGTTTTATAAACCTGCTTTAAATGACTTTTTGATTTCGTTAGATCTCTTCTGAGCTTCGAAAATTGTCTGAAAGCAAATACCAAGTGTTAGCCATATTATTAGGATGGATAAATTAGGAAGGTCATTGAAAATAGTTGGTATTTCAGCTCAAGTTTAATTTTTAACTATCCTTGCAGTACAAATTTAGGTATTATCATGCTCACAAATCCACCATAGTTGACCACATCTATCATTAATGTTTGAAAATTGGTCTGGAAGAATGTCTCTTCGGCGACAATAAAGTAGAAAATTTTAATTCAAATTTAAGTCAAAGGGGCATGATATCGCCGACTTTTATAGTGCTGTAATACCTATATAGTCAGGTCAAAAAGTTTTTTTCTGTTCACAAGGCATAAAACAAACACGAATAAGTACAAAAGAATGGACTACTGAGGTTATACAGCACTATAAATGTCGGCGATATCATGCCCCCATGAGTTAAATTTGAATTACAATTTTCTACTTTATTGTCGTCGAAGAAACAGTCTTCCAGACCAATTTTCGAACATTTATGATACATGTGGTCAACTATGGTGGATTTGTGAGCATGATAATACTTAAATTTGTACTGCAAGGATAGTTAAAAAATGAAACTTGAACTAAAATACCAACTATTTTCAAAGACCTTTCTCATTTATCGATCCTAATAATATGGCTACACCTGGTATTTGCTTTCAGACAATTTTCGAAGGTCAGAAGAGATCTAACGAAATCAAAAAGTCATTTAAAGCAAGTTTATAAAACGTTTTTGTTTGAATATTTCTTGATTTTAACTGAAAGTTCTTGGTAACTTTTCCATGTTGAGAATTGAACCACGTTCCAAATAAAGCGTGTCAAATTTGTTGTAGGATTTATCAGAATGTTCCATTTTACTAAACTAAACCAAAAAACTGCGCAATATTTGCATGGGTAGTACAATTTTTCAATTTTATTTGATTCAAACCTATTCTGATGATCGCAAAAATTGGACACTTTTTTGTAAATTTTTTATTATAATTGGGATATTTTCCGAAAATATGGCAACACCGTCAAGTTTTTTCTTGCGAATGTTGGCATAGTATAGGACTCTCAAAAAGTAAATACAGTGGGACCTCGATTATCCGTTATGGTCGGGACCGAAGACATTACGGATAATCGATTTTCCCTGATAATGGAGGCAATGCTTTTATGCAGTTTTTGAACATATTTTTAAGTAAAAATGGCATAATATTGTACAATAATATGAAAATCTGCAATTTTTATTAAATTTGTTACGGTAATCCACCAAATTTTAGAGGGATACATAATATCATTATCATCAGATTCATCTGAATTGACTTTGTCTTGGTTTTTGTGTTATCATAAATACACAAATTGTGAAATACGGGAGAATTTACAGTTTTCGTTTGTTTACCTTTTGTTTGCTTAATCAAATTAATTGGAAAGTGTGTTTTTACTACCGTACAATGACGTTCATAACGATAAATAGAAGAAATGGAAAAAAATTCAACATTTCTTTACTATCACGGATAATGGAGGTTCCCGGATAATCGATTCACGGATAATCGAGGTTCAACTGTAGTATGGATATGCACTACGAACACATCTGAAGATACGTTAACATATAAACAGAGAAAAATTCAAACCTATTCAGATGATCGCTAGTGTATATGTATACATATGTACATACACTGCCGCTCACTTGAATAGAACCCCCCTGCTCATTTGAATAGAATCCCCATTTAAAACTTGCGAATGCTGAAAGATTGTATTAGAATATCGATGCCTATTCGCTGTATATTGAAAACGAAGTACTTTCAGTACTATTCAGTAAAAGTATATCCCTCATGATTAAGGATACACCCGTATATTTTGCTTTGGCTAGGATTCTTTAAATAATCAGGTGTAATGCCTAACAAAGCTTGCCTTTTTTGCCAACAAGTTTATTTTTGTAAGCGTACTGTCTCCTAGAATCGTATATTTTACGCATAAGTATGGGAATACATTTTAGAGAATTTTAGAGAATATTTACCACTGTATAATATGGCGGCCCCTTCAGGATATCCGCATTTATTCTGAAAAAATATAAGTTTCGACGACTCGAAGTGTACAAAAGTTTATAAAACCAGGATGAAATTTCCACTCCGGACATCCAAAAATATTACTCACTACTGGATATGTCTGTTTTAGAAGTCCTTTATAAGTTGTCGTGCGCATTTAGGGTGAACTAAATTGACGCCTAAGTTAGTAATCCGTTCCAGCACAATAAAAACACATTCAAAGCTACAGAAAAAATTTTGAAGATGGTCTTCCATTCAATAGACGCAAAAATAATAGTTATATAGTTATGCAATTGTTTACTTAATGATGAGAGTCCTTAATAATTATGAAGCACTTGGGCGTTAATTTCTTTCACCCTAAATGCGTACGACAATTTACAAAGGAGTTCTAAAACAGGTATTTCCAGTATTGAGAAACATTTTCGAGTATCCCGAGTGGCAATTTCATCACGATTTTGTAAACTTTTGTATACTTTGAGTCATCAAAACTTAAAAATTTGAATAGAAATACGGATATCCTGGAGGGGCCAACATATTCTACAGTGGTAAATATTCTCTAAACTGTATGGGAATGGCTTATGCGTAAAATATACGACTCTAGGAGACAGTACGCTTCCAAAAATAAACTTGTTGTCAGAAAAAAGCATGATTTGTTAGGCATTACACCTGATTAGTTAAAGAATCCTTGCCAAACCAGCATATACGGGTGTATCCTTAATCAGGAGGGATATACTTTTACTGAATAGTACTGAAAGTACATAGTTTTCAATATAGAGTGAATATGCATCGATATTCTAAAACAATCTTTCTGTATTCGGAGCAAAATTTTTTACCCCAATTTTTGACTTTATTTTGTTTTTCTTGTACAATTCTGATATAAATCGGATTTGAATGCAAATGAAGAACTAAGTTTACTCCAAACACATGAAGCAAAATATAATAAAAGTTAAAAACTTCATATCTTGTATAATTCGGAAAAAATTAAGGTTAAATAAAATTTTGCAGGGGGGTTCTATTCAAGTGAGCGGCAGTGTATGTTTGTCGTCATTACAGGAAACGTAATGTATTATTTTCCGTATTTTATAATGACCAATCGGGGTTTTTTCGCTACATATTATTAAAACAAGTTGAAAAGTATCAGCCAGCTGTGCCGACGGTTTTTTTAATTTTGGGTCAATTTCCCAAAAAGAATGGAGTTTGAACCCCAAAAAAAAAAAATGTACCGTTGTAAAAAGGGCCACAAAAACAAAACAAAAATTAAAAAATTTAGACAATCCGAGACCAGTCATTAAACGACACTCTTTCCATATTCGGACGTAATCCAAGTCTCTAAGAAATAATACGATGTACAAAATTAAGACCAAACCGGTTTCTCCCTTCGAGGCTTATCTTAGGCACTAGTCAGTTTAGTTGGCGTTGTCTCAAAAAAAAAAAAATAAAATGAATTACACCGTCGTAAAAGTGACCGCAAGGCAAACATGTTCCAAACAAATTCAAAACGGTTTGAAAACAGCTCTTAAAATATATATATATGGGTCGATATAGCCCATATTCGAACCTGATATACATGGAAGTAAAATTTACACATCCTTAGTTTGGAACAATTCGGTTAGTCCCTTCTGGAATTATCGTGCGAAAAATTTTGAAGTTTTAATGGAAGGGGTATGGTCCATCTTCGAACTTAAACTAAGCTGGGACAAAATTTACGAGACCTAAAATTTGAACCAAATAGGTTGATTCTTCGAGAGTTATCGTGCACACCAGCCAGCCAGACAGACGGATGGACAAGGGTAAATCGACTCCAAATTGTCTGAAATGGATTTCGTCCAAACATACTTTGGTTATAAAATCAGTATTTCGATAATTTCGTTGACCTAAATGTTGAATATTAAAAGAATTTTAGAAATAGTTTTTGGTGATTTTTCGAGAATATTTTCAGGTACTACTACTTTACTTTTTACCAAAGCTAACACAAAAACTTCAAGACACCGTACAGCATTGTAATTTGTAACAATTTAAAAACCTGGGAATCCTTCTTTCATGATTTGAAAACTTTTCTATGATGATTTCGACATTTTGTAACATGGAATGTAAGTGTAGTTCTATGCAGGAAATTCACAACAATAAAAAACACATATATGTTAATCAGTAGTTCAGTTATCTAACCGCTATATTCATGTTGGTTTTCAAGTTTATTTTCGTAGATTGCCGAAATATGTCTCCTAGAAATAAAATATAGACCAAAAATTGAATTGGGATATTTTACCCACAAAAGTTCACCCGCTAAGAATTATCCGCTCATTATCCAAAATTGTTGGCATCTTCCTTGAACAAAATTCTTACCTCGTGTAAAAATTTGTCAGTATTAAACTGTAACTGCGAACTCTATATACACACAATTAAAACTGTGGAATTTCTGTATATACTAGGCTGTAAAGGCCTACGTACATATGCTGCCTTGCCTGATTGCCTTGTTTCCTGCTTCATTTCTGACATAATAAAAATAAAAGAATAAAGAAGGCCGAGCAAATTTCGAACTGGGTTGCCCTTTTCTTTTTTATTCTTTTATCAGAAGCAAGCAAGGTAAGCAGGCAAGGCAGCTTATGTACTCACCCCTTAACTCTGTTATCTGAGCACGTACATCAAAATAATTGGCATCTACGAAAAGGTCGAGAGGTCGTCTTTAAAAAATAACTCACGTGGGCGGAATGTGTCTACCAGGAATAAAGATATAAGATATATATTCAATTTTTTTTTTCAATTTTCACACAAAAGTTTCGGTCCACTTCACCCGCTAAAAACTATCTGATCACCATGTAAAAATGCAAGCTTCTTTTCTGTAATAAGCTAAGATCTTATTTATAATGCCCTTCCCACATTGTGGAGTAGGGCAGGGTCGTACGCTGGATTTCATTTCGGGGGGCCCAACTTCACCAAAAATCATGAAAATTTGAAATGTTGTGTAGCGTTACGTAAAGCTATTTTAAAGGGTTTGTTAGTTGATTTTATATGAAATATTGGCACAAATTATATAAATTCAGTAGTATTTAGGGTACAATTTTAATTTTTTAAAGAGTATAAAATATAAGTCCTCGTATATTTAGAATTGAAAATATATCGAAGTTTTAAATCATGTAGGTCCACGGAATGGTATTTCCCAGAATTTTACAACCGCAGAGAATTGCAATTGTTTTTGCTATCACAAGATTTTCAGTATTTCGAAGATCTTAGATTAGATTTTGCGATCCCTATATAACTATGTATATTCGCGAGTAGGACGAATTAAGTTATACACGGGTTTAAGGTGTTGCAGGGTATAGTTCGACCCGAACATCTCGACTTCTATGAATTAAATACCTCGAAAAAGAAGTATAACTCGAATCCGCGAGTGCAGCTTGGATTTCTATATCCAGATATTGTGTCGATAACCTAGGAATAAAATATTATTTTATGTCATAAAAATGCCATATTTGCTTCCTTACTAGAAGTGATAGAGTCTGTGCAAGACAATTAAAAACATCAGAAATTTAAAAAAGGACGACACAGACTACGACTCATAGACTCCGAATCATTCTCGCAGTAATGTATGAGGCTACAAAACTCATGTTTGGGCTATGCCAAAGCGTGGTCGAAACCAATATTAGAAATCAATCGGCAAACTTTTAGCTAAATCGTGACAAAACACATTAAGTGGAAAAAATTCCATGATTGTTGTTCCGGCTGTATTCTCTAATTTCGGTATAATGTTACAGAAGAAGCATTAATTTTTTAATTGTACGAGTGGACGTTTTTGGACTCGATGATATTAAACACTTTGCTGCAACTTATTGGAACTACAATTTAAATATTTCTTAAATTAAATGTATTGCTTCAAATGTTACATAGATTTGACACATAACAATCGATCCTTAGAGAACCCCACATTATTATTCGCTAATAATAAGCAAATTAATCAAGAAAGACCACTTGTGTTCAAAAGAGTTTTTATTAGTCATAACTTGTAATCGGTTGGAATCGAATTAAAAATTCGTGAATTTTGATTTCTGAAAAATTGCCGAAAGATATGTGCCCTCAGCCTGTGTGAATTTGCGACAATGAACATATCGAATACGATCCCAAAAATTATGTATTCAGAGAGTTGGACGAAAAAAAATTACTAATAAAAATATCGGAATTTATGGGATATTTATCTTAACGATTGTGGACGTTTCGTCTTGCTAATAAATTTAATTTACAAGAAAGCTCTGAAGTGTTAAACTTTTGCGGAGAAAGTGCCCGTAGAAATAGTGACATAGTCAATTTTGGAAATTGATATTATCCTTTCAATAGTTACAAGCCATTTTAGTTGGTCACCGCAGTATTTTGAGCTTTGTCAGGAGGACTGCAAGTGTAAATAAAAAGAAATGTCCAAAGGATCCTCGAACAGTCTTTAAACTGCACTTACGTTGAACTTTTGTAAGGGATATAACTGAAGATGTTTTCCAAACATATTCTCTTGGAACTTGATGTACATTTGGAAGTAATTTTACAATATGTCAAGGAAGAAATATTGCGATGGGCAAAGTTTATATAGAATCGATTACTCTCTTCGAGAGATATAGGATGCACCATTTTTGCGAACATTTTTGAACTTTTATGGCGGAGGTAACGATATGACTTTAACTTAAAATATTACGAGATGCAAAACTTTGACTGCCAGACAAACAAAGATACAGACAGACGGATTGTGCTAAAGGCCCTAAAGGTTGATACTGTGCAACACTAAAATTGCAAACAAATTCTAATAGACATTTTTCGTTTCGACTTTTCATATCCGGTTCGAATTTTATGGCTACATCTAAACCAGTCTTAA
This sequence comes from Musca autumnalis, assembly GCF_047663935.1. Classification (NCBI taxonomy): domain Eukaryota; kingdom Metazoa; phylum Arthropoda; class Insecta; order Diptera; family Muscidae; genus Musca; species Musca autumnalis. The sequence continues at coordinate 61,248,620 of NW_027411866.1, read as the reverse complement.
ACGACCTTTTTCGCAATATTTGTTTTCCAGTCTTTAGCAATATTGTAGCCCGAAATCAGACAGCAGAACTTATATGTCATACAAAAAAATCGATTAAATATAGAAAATTTTACATCATTTCTGAAATTCCAGTCAATAGCTGCTAAACCATTGGAAGCTGAACCAAATTTTCCAAAAAGTGCGCTTAACAATTCCTTGGAACATTGTGAAGATGTAAAATGCTTCCTTCATGTTGTTTCAGCAGTATTTTATATCACTCTTTTTACATCATTTATATCAAACACTGTTGACACGAATAAATTATTCTCATATATGGCAATTCGTGGTGAATTTTTGATATATTTATTAAATGATCGTTGAAAAATATTCTAGGTACACCATAATAGAGACATTAGACAACAGATGAATTGTGTATCACATTCAAGCCAATATTTTTTTCATCATTACGATAAATTTGAAAGTATGGAAGATATGGTGCAAACTATATGAAAACTGTGGTATTTTTAGATATTGCATACATTTTATAGCGCTAATGCAGTTTTTTGAGTCGATTTTTTGTAAAAATATTTTCTTTGTTCCCTTATCTTTAGATTGCTAAAAAGGTCAAAACAAAATTCGAATTGGTTTCCGAGATATAACCCGATTTGTTCGAAAAATTCAATATTTAGCAATTTTTAGATGAGGACATAAAATCTTAGCTGGATCTGACAAAACAATACCCAACTAGTGTTTTTGTCGTTTGGGTCTGTACTTTAATAAAATAGTCGGTGTAAGTTGTTTGCACACGACTACCTTAAAAATGTTGGACAGTGTTAAACTACGTTGATGATAGGGGAAAAATTTAATTGGATTTGCTAAATATAGCAGATTTAGCAGTTTTTGACGCAAACAAATTAGTTCTACGTCATTATTTTCTCTTTCTGTTTAGCAACAAATTTGTCTAAAATAGAATAATAAAATTTTGGTGAAGCCAGACAAATTTATAATTGGCTTTAAAATATAGTCCACGCAAAACCCTTCATACATTTTGTCCAATAGACATTTTTTCATGCACATCGATTGAGTGGAATGCCTCGAGACCTCTATATAGCTCGAATATGATATAACAAATATGGAGTTTATACATTACGGAATTCGTATTTAATAGTGGAATGATATGATATGAAAAAGTAATTCAGATTTCATTAAAAGTTTCTCTCAAAAAGAGTATAGGTCCAAACAAAAAATTTGAAAACATTTCTTAAAAAACTTATTAATGATTCGCATTTTCTGAACAGAAACTTCAGAAAAATATAAGTTTTCATCTCATTTGAAATCTCCAATCATAAAAAAATGTTTATGAGAAAGAAAATATGCAATAATTTGTTACAGTAGCTTAACAAATTTGGTCGACCAAAACATTTCGGGGCGTTGTCTCAGGAAGTATGGACTACCCCAAAAAAAAAAAAAAATTAATTACACCGTCGTAATAGGGGCCGCAAGGCGAACATGTTCCAAACAAATTGAAAACGGTTCGAATACAGCTGTTAAAATATACTTTTCCCAAAGGAGTGGGTCGATATAGCCCTGATATATGCATGGAATTAATATTTCCACCTCCCTAGTTTGGAACAATTCGGTTAGTCCCTTCTGGAATTATTGTGCGAAAAATTTTGAACTTTTGTAAGGGTAATTAATGGAAGGGGTAGACCGATATGGTCCATCTTCGAACTTAAAATAAACTGGGACAAAATTTACGAGACCTAACATTTTAACCAAATAGGTTTTTTCTTCAAGAGCCAGCCAGACAGACGGACGGACAAGGGTAAATCGACTCCAAATTGTCTGAAATGGATTTCGTCCAAACATACTTTGGGTATAAAATCATTATTTCGATAATCTCGTTGACCTAAATGTTGAATATTAAAAGAATTTTAGAAATAGTTTTCGGTGATATTTCGAGGTACTATTTATTACATTACTTTTTACCAAAGGTAACACAAAAACTTCAAGACCCCGTACAGCATTGTAATTTGTAACAATTTAAAAATCAGGGAATCCTTCTTTCATAATTTGAAAACTTTGCTATGATGATTTCGACATTTTGTAACATGGAATGTAAGTGTAGTTCTATGCAGGAAATTCACAACAATAAAAAACACATATATGTTAAGCAATAGTTCAGTTATCTAACAGCTATATAAATGTTGGTTTTCAAGTTTATTTTCGTAGATTGCCGAAATATGTCTCCTAGAAATAAAATATAGACCAAAAATTGAATTTGGATATTTTACCCACAAAAGTTCACCCGCTAAGAATTATCCGCTCATCATCCAAAATTGTTGGCATCTTCCTTGAACAAAATTCTTACCTCGTGTAAAAATTTGTCAGTATTAAACTGTTACTGCGAACTCTATAGACACAATTAAAAAACACTGTAAAAATGTGGAATTTCTGTATATACTAGGCTGTAACTCTGTTATCTGAGCACGTACATCAACATAATTGGCATCTATGGAATGGTCGAGAGGTCGTCTTTCAAAAATAACTCACTTGGGCGGAATGTGTCTACCAGGAATAAAGATATATATTTAAAAAATTTCCAATTTTCACACAAAAGTTTCTGTCCACTTCATCCGCTAAAAACTATCTGATCAGCATGTAAAACTACAAGCTTCTTTTCTGTCATAAGCTCACACATTATTTAAAATTTCGCGCTGATCGGACTATGATTGCGACCTACAGAGCAGATATAAATTCGGAAAAAAATTTTGTTTTTGTTCCATTTTACCCCCTAAATATTTCAGATCATCACCAATAACAATAGCGATCTATTCTGATGTGAAACCTCCATACCAAATTTCATGACGATCGGTCCACAATTGCGGCCTGGAGTTTGATTACAATTTATAATGGACAGACGGAAACACGGACGGACGGACGGACACACATCGCTATATCAATTTATCTCGTCTAGATATGAAGATTGGTATACCAAATTGGGGGTCTACGACGAATATTTCGTGTTACATGATTTTTTAGCAAAACAAACATATAATACCCTTCCCACATTGTGGAGTAGGGTATAATTAATTCGATGTGAGCAAAAATGATTCCTACCATTTGAAGCTGCACGCGAAGAGTTCTTTAGGCTACCGTGCTGAATATGATTTGATTGCATTTGACTTAAAAAGCCAAAAACAAATTAACTTGGTTCAGAGTTTTGGGGTCCTAATTAGCGATAAGTTGGTTTCGTATGTAGAGAAAGGTGTACGAATGATTCCTCTGTCCAATAATTTCCTATAATTTCATAAAAATGTGACAGATGAGATGCGAACAGCATCAGGTCATATGTTTCGTACGGAAAGAGCTACCCTCTAACATAGTTTGCAATAGAAGAAAAGAAAAAGGGAAAATCTCTGAAAAATTGTCATTTCCAATTTACTATTCTAGCAGTTGTAATCGCTGAAAAGTAGTTAAAAATTTTATTTGGCAAATAAGATTTTTTTCACGCCGATTAAGAGTTAGTTCATTTTTTAGACGAGTCCGAAGAACGAATCTTACGACACCATAGTAAATACGTTGCTGCATTACTGAGGAAATATCTCTAACATTACACTAAGCCATATTTTTAGCACCATTGAAAATGAGATGTTTTGTCACCTGGAAGTCGAGCCCGGACATACATAAGTTGTGGAAGGCGGGAGTGCTTACCATTGCATCATGATTGCACGGTGTTAATTTTCCTGTAAATTACGCCACACCTATTCAACAAAATAAAGGCTTAGACATTATTGACATTAGAAATAAATGATGAATAATTTATATATGAATAAGTTTATGTTAAATAAAATGTGAAGAAAGTTACAGGCACTTTCTGATACTGTTTGAAAACTTTAAAACCTGGTAGAGAGAAAGGATAGGCACGCAATTTCCAGAGATAGGAGAATTTTTTTTAGTAATATAACTTCTTTTATTAATTAAAATATGATATTTCAATGTTTACAATTCATTTAAAATATACATAAATCTATTTAACATCAATTAAAAAAGAAATGTTAAATATTTACGACAGTGTTTAAAGACACGTCTGTCGTTTAATAAAATTTAAATAATTGTTTAATTGAATTCATGAAACAGAAGGTTGCGATATTTGTAACTTATTTCCATATAATTTGTTAGCTTTTCCCAATCTTCATCATCTTCACCGTTCAGTATCTTGATTACTTCCCTCTCATGCAAAATTGGTTTTTGGAATGACATCATTCTAAATTCGCTCAGAACTGGGCATGTTCCCAAGAAATGTTGCATTGTCTCAATCACATGCAAATTGCATAGTTTGCACTCTAGGCAAACCATTCCACTACGGGCTCTAAATATCCAAAATATTTGTTCGTACGTGTATTTATCATTAAGGTAAAAGCAAGCTCTATCAGGATTCCAATATTTATAAATGCGAAGGCTTTGGCAATTTTGTTTTCTACATAATCTTTCCTCTCTTAATCGCAGTTTCATATCACTGATTAAATTTGTGCAGAAAATATTCTAGTTATTTGAAGACGGTATCGAGTGTGGCCAAGGTAAGGCCAGTTCTTTTAATTCTTTTGCCCAAAAGGTGTTTTTTTGAAGAGTGAGTTCTGATAGTTGCTTCGGTACCCTCTTATAGAGTATTGAAACAGGGTTTTGCTTAAATATTTTAGATGAAGACCGAGAGTATATATGTGTGTATATTCCACATCTGTTTCCAACATCAGCACATAGTTTGGGGTAAAGCTCGCCCTAAACTTGCGCCCCATAGCTCTGTATGGATCTACAGACAGTTAGAAATAGTTTCCATTTGGCATTCATTTGTATATCTGGTCTGCCTATAAATTGGTTCCAAGTGGTATTTATTGCATTTTTGGCTTCATTGCTTCTATTTTGTACATGTTTAAGGAATTTCATCTTTGGGGTGAACGTAACTCTTAAGTACTTAAACTCGTTGGAGATCTTTATTTCGTTTCCTTTATATGTCCATTTTTCATTTTTGCTTAGCCTCCCTCCGTTTCTAAAAACCATGATTTCAGATTTAGTTAAGTTGACTTCCATGTTCCATAAATCGAAATAGGCTTACAACTTGTCGATCATAGACTGTAGTACTTGTTTATTGTCTGCTAGGATGACAATGTCATCGGCGTATAATAGAATTCTGATGTTAACGTTGTCCACAAATAGTCCACCATCAATATACTCATGTAAGTCATTTATGTATAAGCCAGATAGCAATGGTGATAGAAGGCATCCTTGTTTTACACCCTTTGCTGTTTGAAAGTAATCTGAGAGTTCTCTTCCATTCCAAACTGCAGATTGGGTATTACTGTATATATTTTCTATTAAAGTGACCAATTTATGCGATACACCTATATGGTAGAGTTTGTAAATAAGAGCCTGCCTCGATATATTATCAAACGCTGCTCTGAAGTCGACAAAAAAAGAGTAAACCTTTTTCTTTTCATTCAGTTTAAGTGTTACGATTGAGGATAAATTGTAGACGTTATCAGCAGTCGAGTAATTTTTCCGGAAACCGGTCTGATATTCAGTCAGGATATTATGATTTCCAACCCAATTGTATAACCTCTCATTAATTAGTCCCATAAATATTTTAGCTGCACAATTCATAAATGATATGCCTCTATAGTTTGATGGCTGATTAAGATCACCTTTCTTGTGTATTGGAAAAATTATGGTCTTAGAAAATAAAGGATCAATTTGTCCACTTTGTAAATATGTTGTTGTATATATTCAGCAGTTGGGTGTTTAATTCATACGTTCCATTTATGAAGAATTCGTACGGAATCCTATCCTCGCCAGGGGCCTTGTTGTTTTTAACAGTAGACAACATTTTTTGTAAATCGCGCATAGCAAACGGTCTATCCAAGACCATATCTTCGTTATAAGAAGGTACATAATATATTAAAGCGCTTTCATCGGTGCTGTTCAGTAAACCTTCATAATAATTTTTAAAGTCTTCTGATGTAATATTCGATCCTACGAGATTATTCTGATTATTTTCCACCATTCTTTAGAACTCTTTATACAATTAAGTTTATTTGCTATTGTATTATAATACCAGGTTTTACTGTTGTTGCATATACTTTTATACTGCTTTTGTGCGATTATATATCGATTCTTGTCTTCTGTGCTGTTGGTTTTTCTGTAAATTTTTAGAAGTTTGAAGCTCTTTATTCGTACTTTATTGCAGTTTGTATTGTACCATTTTTTCTTATTTTCAAAGGTCTTGTTCCGATTAGGTGGTATTAAAGAGGATTTCTTTACAACTTCGCAGATATCTGTTAGGCTGAGTTGGTCATTGTTGGTATGACGCATATTTTCATTGATTTTTCTCTGATATATGTACTTATCTGCCTCTTTCCACATCAGCTTTGGTAATAGAGCCATACATTCACGCTTATCAGAATCGATTTTAATGTTCATTGGACAATGATCCGACCATACCTTGTCTTCAACTTTAAATTCTTTTATGTTTCCAAGCATTTCTTTGGATACAGCGCATATGTCATTTACCGACTCACCTAAAGTTGATATGTATAGTGAGTGTCAAAAATATTCGGTTTTTAATTTCACCAATAATAACACCTTAGTATTTTAGAAGCCCATGCCCAATATCCAAAAAACCAAATACTTAAAAAAAGTGTTGGTCCTGTGGCAATTAAAAAAAAGTGCATGTAACATGGATCCATGGCAACCCTATAGCGAGAATAACAAAGAAAACTTCGTTAACCCTGTTTTCTATGCGTCAAAAATATTCGGTTTTTGTAACTTTTGTTCTGAAAGTCATTTAGGACCCACTGACCAATTTCAAGAAAATTATGGGCGGTTTAGCCTTAATTTCTCAGAAGTTTCCTCTACCTTCCCTCCCAGTTCTTGGTTTTGGCTGGCTTCTGTGTTTCACGAAATCGATTATTACTATATTTTCGTGACTTTTGCACATTATTTCAACTATATTCGACTAAATATTCAAAAAAAAAGCAAAATTTCATTTTATTTCTGCTGTTTTTATAATGAAATATGACCAGTTTTCTCTTTTCTGGGTTAACATTTTTCCTTAGCGCTAAATTTTAATAGTTTGCTATAAAATATAACATTTCAAAACACACAGGAACAAAGATTCTGTTCGCAATTATTAAAATGTACGCTAATATTGCAGAAAATTTCGATAATGACCTGTTTTTAGCAAAATATTTAACAAAACCTACAAAAACCGAATATTTTTGACGCATAGAAAACAGGGTTAACAACGTTTTCTTTGTTATTCTCGCTTATAGTGTTTCCATGTTACATCCACTTTTTAATTGCCACAGGACAAACATTTTTTAAGTATTTGATTTTTTGGTTATTGGGCATGGGCCTCTAAAATACTGAAGTGTTATTATTGGTGAAATTGAAAACCGAATATTTTTGACACTCACTGTATGTAAAGTTTCCCATTTGATCTCCCTTAGTAACACCAATATTTAAAACTTCTTTTTAATGGAATGGATAGGAGAATCACTACAAAAGCGAAGTGTGGCTAATGATTACCTTAGCGCGGTTGAACAAAAAGAAATACCAAGTAAGTTTTGTATTAGTGTTTTATTTCTTCCCTTAGAGCTGAGTTGTGGTTCCTTCGGTAGCCGTGGATAAAAGAGGCCGAATTTTATTAATTTACATTTGACGTTTTACAAAATTGACAGAATAGAGAAATAAGAATACAATTAATGATGCCAAATTTAAGTAAAATTACAGGGTTGGAAATTCTTATACACATAATCAATCATATTATAAGTTTCAACGTAGTTTAATCATGCTCCCCGCCTTGGCCAGAATGGACAATGTATGATGTAGTAGGTGCATGAAAGAGGATGAATTTCCACTGCTCAAGTTGATGGAGGCGAGTTACTTCAATATCCAAGTCAGATCACAAGATCACAGTTGATGTAGAGCAGCCATCCGCATCCCTTCACTCAAATTTTATTGTTGTTTTTGTTGCAGATGTATTGACAGGATCACATATGGGAGTCCTCGGTGTTTTGGTTTCCTAAGTACGGTGCTGATAGATAAACGAGAAGAGAGACATATTTCGTTTGTGTTTATTAATTGATGTCTAAATAAATATTGCCACAAATAGAAATTTTGCTGTGTGAAATACAGCAAACCCTCCGGGGGCCACCAAATTTTGTGGCTTGAAGTACTCAAATGCATTGAAGAAAGTCTAGGGAGTGACTTGTAATGAGGAAGCAGCGTTATAAGCAATTGCAGAGTTTAATGAGACGAGATGGGTTTGTGCATTTTATATGAGAGGAGACGGGATCTTTCGTGTGAGAAAAGATAGGATATAGAGAGAGGGAGGATGTGATGGATGATGTTTCACTTTTGTAATTATATATTAGTTTTCAGAGAAATAATTCAAAGTGAGATTCCATGGCTGCAGAGGTTGAACCACGAACCTCGGTTACGGAAGCTTGAAATACATCCTTTAGGCTACAACCATATATCCCAATGGGGCAGCTCTATTATTACTTGAGTATGCTTGTCGTCCATAGGAAGTGGCTTAACTATATATATTTTAATTGCAATTCAATTGGAAGGAAACGACAATATTTATATATTTTCATGTCTGCAGAATTTTTTTTTGTATGTATAAATTTTACAGTTGTTCTTTCCTAACGAACGCAAGGGGAGAAAGAAGATAACAGTTATATATTGTTTCGCTTTTCTTTTCGTTATTTGTAATCACATCCCAACAAGTTTTTAATAAGAAATAAGAAAAATCGCTTTTTAAACTTTCGGGAGCCCGGGATTGAACCCCCGAACTAGAGCTTGATAATTAACTACGTTAGACGCATGTTAACCACCATTTTGGGAGAAAAAAGATTCTTTCATCTTTTAGTTGTTGTTTTGTTTTATATTTTTTTGAGAACATGACTAGGTTATGCATTTCTTTTTGCTTTTTTCTAAAAAAAAAGAAAATATGTGCAATGAAAAAAGAAAAATAAATTTTTTGAAAAAAAAAATGATGCGCACAAGAGTCGAACCTCGATCCTTACGCTTGGAAATTGGGAACGCATGCCTCGGGCAACCACTTAGGCACGTGAGAAATGAAACTGCTGCATTTGTAATTTTGAGAGATATTTGTGATTGTTTTGTAAAAAATTTGGACTTGTGTTTGGTTAAGGTTTTTTTTTGGCTTTTTTGAAAAAAGAGATATAATATTTCTCGAAAAACAAAAAAAAAAAAAACTTGATAGAGACGGGAGTCGAACCGCGGTCCTTATGACCGGGAATGTTTGACACTTCCATGGTGCCAACGATTTATTTACGAGTTCGAGTAGATTTTCCCAAAATGTCATCCACCTACGTCAATCCGTTCGGACGCTAGAGTGATTTCCACAGACGGACAGACATGGCTATATCGATGTAGAATTGCACGCTGATCAAGAATATATATATATAGTTTGTGGGGTCTACAATGATTATTTCGAGTAGTTACAAACGTAGTGACAAAGTTAATATACCCCCATCCTATGGTGGAGGGTTTAAAAATATACAGTTTCCAAATGAAAAACAGATGCACAAATATTAAAGTGAATTTAAGAAAAAACGAAAGATTTTGTACAAATATTATAAAAAATACATTATACATTGTTACATATATTTAATCAAATTCAAAATAAACAAAAAAAAACTTTTTGGTTTTTAATTATTCTCAGCTATAATGAATTGCACAGAGGATATAATCAACAGTTTCAACGACATAAACCTGAAGTACTTGAATTATAGCATGTCGATAATACAGTTAAATATTAGATCTTTAAGAAAAAACTTTTTGCCATTCGTAGCAACTATTTCAAAAATAATCAAATTAAAATAATAGTACTCAGTGAAACAAACATCACATCAGATGAAGAAAATAAATTTTATCAAATCGACGGTTTCAACTCAATTTTCCTAAATAGATGTGGGCGAGGTGGAGGTATAGCAATGTACATTAAAAGTGACATTAATTACTATCAGATACAAATTCAAACAAAATCAGCAGAAACAATGATCGTACAAATTAGAACACCGAGTAATACATGTGTAACAATCGTACCCATCTACCGATCACCACATAAAACATTAAATTATTTTTGCAAGAAATTGAAGAATTGGTAAATAGAACAGATCGGAAAGATAATTTAATAATAACGGGAGATGTGAACATAGACATAAAAAACGTAATGCAACCACAATTAATTACTTAAATATTTTATCGTCAAACGGATTACATTGTATGATCACAAACTCAATCAATCAAATCTATAAAAACTCAACATCACAACAGTCAAAGTTCAAAAAAAGAAACGCGTACGCATGGCTAAACGATCTCCTGTTAAATTGCTGTAATATAAGAGATAACCTTTAAAAAAATATTCTCTAAATAAAAATAACAAAACCAATGAAAAATTGTACAAAAATTTCAATAATAATTTAAATAAAGCTATAATAAAAGCTAAAAACGAACATATTTACAAGCAGTTTATTCAAAATAAAAACAATCCAAGAGGAAGATTACAGGGAAAAAAGTAGAAAACTTAGATGAAAATATAAAAAGAAACTTTAAAGATGAAACGTTAAAGGACATTGTGGAAAACTTTGCAATAAATTTCAATGAAAATATTTTAAAAATCATCCGTCCATGCTCCATAGTTACATTAAACACAAAAATAGGCAATACAATACAAAACTCCATGTTTATGGAATACACATCAGAAGAGGAAATTCACAACATTCTTAAAACATTCCACCCAAGAAAGAGTGCTGGGGTTGATAACATAAGATCAATCGACATAAAAAAACAATGCAGATTCACTCACTCCTATGATTACAAAACTAATAAATGGAAGCATTCACGAAGGTATAATACCTAACATCATGAAGCAGTCAATAATACGTCCAATTTTCAAAAATGTCATCAAATCGGATTACAACAACTACAGGTCCATTGCAATACTCCCAGTAATTGAGAAGGTATTGGAGGAAATAGTTGTGAGAAGGCTCAATGGATTTCTAAAGAAGTATAGCATAATAAGCAAGAATCAATTTGGATACCAGAAAGGCAAAAACATCAACCAGCTTCTTGGCCACTTTTCAAATCACATAAACCAATGCCTCTGTAAAAAAGATAGCTGTTTAGACCTCTTTATAGACTTTAGTAAGTCATTTGACACATTGCCTCACGAAGAGTTAATAGATGTACTAGCAAAATGTGGGATACGCGGACAAACGCTGAACTGCTTTACAAACTACTTCTCTTACAGATCATTCTTCGTTAGAGTGGAAAAACAGACAGTCTCAAAATGGACACTATATATGGAGTTCCACAGGGCTCAAAATTAGGACCAATACTGTATATAATCTACTCCAATGAAATGATCCCACGGCTGTAGTCGTTTGCAATAATTCATTGGAAACTGCAATAACTACTATTCAAAGTGAGCTGAATATTCTATCGAAATGATGTCATGATAGTGGTTTAATAATTAATGCAACAAAGACCAAAATAATGCACATCAGACCAAGAAACATACCAAAGGCAAATATCAAAATAAAGTTTCATTCTATGAATTGCCTTCACAATAATCAACACCGCGACAATGAATGTGACACTAACATTGAATTAGTTCAAACCTATAAATTCCTTGGAGTCCACCTAGATGAAAACTTTAAATGGAAAACACAAGTCCAAAGCCTACAAAAGAAATTGAGACAAGCATCATACGCACTGTATCATCTAGGAAACTCGGCACCACATCACATAATGAAGCAGGCCTACTTCTCTCTAGTGGAAGCTCATCTGAGGCACGGCATAACTGCATGGGGAAATGCAAGAAGTTGAAGGTTATTACAAACATGCCAAACAAGAATTGTTAAATCACTTTCCAAAAAACATAAACGAATACGCCATCAACCTCCAATACAAAAACAACGAAGCAAATGTATAAAGATGAAGGACTACTCAACATACAAGAACTATACTCAATATCTATCATCAAAGAGTTTATGGAAAATTAAAACCTAGCTCAGAAATTAAACCACAATCGAAATACGCGTAGTAAATCACAAGGAAAATACAAAGTACCGACTTATAAAAATGAATATGGCAAATACTCACTATCTGTCACTCTACCCACCATCTTAAATGAACTGCCAAAGGAATTAATTGATGAAACCAATACTAACAGCAGAATAAAATCAATGAAAAACTATTATTTAAACAGCTAAATTGAAGTCTACAGCCAAAATGTAAATTAGAAAATGTAAATTGTATATATTTATGTATATTTATCATCCACAGACAAGCTAAATACAACTTCGTGGGTTTAAATAAATAAAAATTATAATAAAATAAGTGTCTGCAAGAAGAACGAAGTCTTTTGATAGCCGCCAGAAACCGAAGCTTTCGATAATTGAAAAAAAAATGTCATTTAATTGTGTAATAATTTCTATAATTAGCTAAGTTAATTATAGTAACACTAAATTGTAATTGTATGATCGGGAACATGAGAACAAGGATTGGCACATAAAGAAGTACTTTTGTTATTGAAGAAGGATTTTATCGGTCCATGTTTTGAACGTTCGGAATTCAGATATACCACTATGTTGTAGAAAATTTTCGGTATAGGTCCATAGTGCTCGTGGAACAATACTGTCATATTTTCAATATTTTCTTGGTTTTAGCCACATTGCACAATAGAAACGCATGCAATTTTGATCTTGCTCTTTGGTCCACGTTTCGGCAAAGCACCCATAGAACGACAAAGCCCAATAGCGGTATTTTTGGAGTTCAGCTTCAAAAAATGTTTATATTTGGTGTTCCTAACATTTCTTACAGAAAAAATACTGGTACAGATCCATGTTTTGAAGCACGAAACACGGCAAATTTAACACTGCGCTGTGTGTATTCTTGATCACCTATATACCATTGATTGGGGTAATTTCGAATCTTCTGGCTCGCAGTACTGGAATGTTATAGAATATATGTATAATAGAGTGGGGCGATTTGAACACCACCACGGGCGCCTGCAGTTTCTGATTCTTGGGATTGTGCTGAGCAAAAAAGTCAACTAGACCATATGTCTACGGTGAAAATCGAGCCCCCGGATTTTGACTTGAAGTTTTTTTCAAGGACTTTTGGATACTTTGGCATATACCAACCAAACCACTGAGATTTTCTATCCAACGCAAAGACAACAATTGTAGCCAAGACAATAGTAAAGAACTCTCTAGTACATCGCAAAAGCATTGGAACGCTCCTTCTGGTAGTTATGGCCTCGAGAAAGTGCACATTTTTCGGAAAATATCGATAAATGACACTGTGCTACAAAATGGGACTCAAATTCAGTGGGTGGAAAATACCTTTTGAAGATGAAGGCCCTCGGTGAGTGTACTAAGAACCCAAAAGGAAATGTTCACCATATATCAAGTTTCCGAGATATTGCGTGATTAATGGTTTGATTTTGACCCCTTAATTTGTGAGAAAATATCTTTATATCTCATTAAAGCTTTATTGTAGCTTCATTTTGATATTACATGTCTTCAGTTAAATCGAATGGTGAATCTTTTTGTAGAATATTTCATCCCTCTAACTCCATTCCTTTTATGTCCTTTTCGTCCTTTATTTTTTGAACCGTAGTAAAAGTACCAGAAGACGAGATTTTACAGCATCCAAATATTCTACAAAAATGTTGTTCAGAAGATTATAGGTACGGTTCTCATTGATGACCAATCGATATTTCCCCCTTTTCATGGTCCTTTTTGACATTTACCCGGGTTTTGTTCAGAAAACTTTGTTTTGTTTTATGTATATTCGTTATTGGTATGTGGTGCTTTTGAAATACTTACCATAAATAGCTCTTGTAATGACGAACACGTTAATAACAAATTTTATTGAAGGATAGATCCGGTTATCTCAATTTTTGAAACGGTTATTCTGATATCAAAACCGATTTCGGAACAGGGTTTAAGTAACCGATTAACCGTATATGTATATCATTAGGAAGCTAATAAAATGGTCAATCAAATGACAGCAAGTACCTGATTACAACTTTGTTGTTTCCGAAGCTAGAACTAAAAAAAACCGGTTTTAAGTAACCGATTAACCGTATATGTATATCATTAGAAAGCTAATAAAATGGTCAATCAAATGACAGCAAGCAGCTGATTACAACTTTGTTGGTTCCGAAGCTAGAAAAAAATATAAAATATCACTGGGTTGACGTGGTTCAAACTTCTGAGTTATGAGGAATTAATTCATTCTTGATGAACTTTAAGTGCATGATAAAAAAAACAACATAACACAAATTCATCTCAGCATAACTCAAAAGTTGTACCTATGGCATAACTGTCTTTCCAGAGTTATAATACTATCTTAATCGACTTTCATCGCCAAAAAGAATTTTTGAACCCAGTGATATTTTACATCAAAATCGGTTTAAGAAAGCGGTTTTTTTATACCCTCAGCCTTTAGGCTATGAAGGGTATATACACTTTCATACGGGCAAAATGTGCCTCATCGAAATAATGGTTTTAGACCCCAAGTATGTTTGGACGAAATGTGTTTCAGACAATTTGGAGTCGATTGAGCAATGTCCGTCCTTCTGTCTGTCTGTCTGTCTGGCTGGCTGGAGCGCACGATAACTCTCGAAGGGATGAACCGATTCGGTTCCAATTTTGGCTTTCGTAATATTTTGCCCAAACTTAGTTTAAGTTCGAAGATGGGCTATATCGGTCCACTCCTTCCGGTACCTCCCCCACAAAAGTTCCAAAATGTTCGGAAAATTTGTGTGCATGATAACTCTTGAAGGGAGTAACTGATTTGGTCCATACTTTGCACATCGTGAAATTTCTACCAGACTTAGATGAGGTTCCAATATGGGCTCAATCGGCCCACTCCTTCGCGTACCTCCCACACAAAATTTCGGATAAGTTCAGTTTAGGACCTGCTCTCGAATCGCTTTGATTTTTGTTGCAACATCTTGTATTCACTTCCCCCCATACGACGATACAAGTTTCATTAGGGGCAAGTCCATACTTCCTGAGAAAATGGCCGGAAAGGTGCAAAAAGCCCCTATGACACCTTGTGTAGTGGTTGGAGCGCAAGATAACTCTCGAACGGATTTGTCGATTCGGTACAAAATTTGGCCTTCGTAATATTTTATCAAAACATAGTTTAAATTCGAAAATGGGCTATATCGGTTCATTCCTTCAGGTACCTCCCCCACAAAACTTCAAAAATGTTCGGAAAAATTTTGCGCACGATAACTCTTGAAGGGAGTGACCGATGTAATCTATACTGTGCACATCCTAATATATCTACCAGATATAGATCACGTTCGAATATGGACTATATTTGTCTACTCCTTCTGGTACCTCTCATGCAAAATTTCAGGTACGTTCACTTTAAGACCTGGTCTCGAATCACTTTGATTTTTGTTGAAGCGATTTGCATTCGCTACCTCCATTACGACGGTAAAAGTTTTTTCAGGGGCAAGTCCATATTTCTTGGGAAAACAGCCCGAAAGTTGTTAAAACCTCTACGTCACCATATGTGGCGGTCGGAGAGCACGATAACTCTCGAACTGTTCAACCGATTTGGTCCAACATTTGGTCTTCGTCAAACTTAGTTTCATGGGCAATACCGGTCCACAACTTTCGGTACATCTCCCCAATATTTAAAAAATGTCACTAAAATGCTAGGACGATATCACTTGAATGGGACAACCAATTTGGTCCAAGCTTTGGATCTCCTAATATTTTATCAAAATTTAGTTTAACTTCTAAAATGGCCCATATCGGTCCTCCCTAAAGGTACCTGCCCTACAAAAGTTCAACATTTGTGTCTTAGTGCAGTTAATTCCTAATCCACATTTTTGTCGCCAAGTTCAAATGTCCAAAAAGGGCCACAAAATTCTGAAGAGACCTTAAATACATTGATCTGTGCGGAAGTTTCGCTTCACATTGGCTGAGGGTATATATCTGTCGGCAAAGTTGACTGACACTTTTTTACTTGTTTTGTTCTAGCTTCGGAAACAACAAAGTTGTAATCAGCTACTTGCTGTCATTTGATTGACCATTTTATTTGCTTTCTAATGATATACATATACGGTTAATCGGTTACTTACAACCGGTTCCGAAATCGGTTTTCATATCAGAATAACCGTTTCAAAAATTGAGATAACCGGATCTATCCTTCAATAAAATTTGTTATTAACGTGTTCTTCATTACAAGAGCTATTTATGGTAAGTATTTCAAAAGCACCACATACCAATAACGAATATACATAAAAGAAAACATAGTTTTCTGAACAAAAACCGGGTAAATGTCAAAAAGGACCATGAAAACAGGGAAATATCGATTGGTCATCAATGAGAACCGTACCCTACAAAAGTTCAACATTTGTGTCTTAGTGCAGTTAATTCCTAATCCACATTTTTGTCGCCAAGTTCAAATGTCCAAAAAGGGCCACAAAATTCTGAAGAGACCTTAAATACATTGATCTGTCCGGAAGTTTCGCTTCACATTGGCTGAGGGTATATATCTGTCGGCAAAGTTGACTGACACTTTTTTACTTGTTTTGTTCTAGCTTCGGAAACATCAAAGTTGTAATCAGCTACTTGCTGTCATTTGATTGACCATTTTATTTGCTTTCTAATGATATACATATACGGTTAATCGGTTACTTAAAACCGGTTCCGAAATCGGTTTTCATATCAGAATAACCGTTTCAAAAATTGAGATAACCGGATCTATCCTTCAATAAAATTTGTTATTAACGTGTTCTTCATTACAAGAGCTATTTATGGTAAGTATTTCAAAAGCACCACATACCAATAACGAATATACATAAAAGAAAACATAGTTTTCTGAACAAAAACCGGGTAAATGTCAAAAAGGACCATGAAAACAGGGAAATATCGATTGGTCATCAATGAGAACCGTACCTATAATCTTCTGAACAACATTTTTGTAGAATATTTGGATGCTGTAAAATCTCGTCTTCTGGTACTTTTACTACGGTTCAAAAAATAAAGGACGAAAAGGACATAAAAGGAATGGAGTTAGAGGGATGAAATATTCTACAAAAAGATTCACCATTCGATTTGACTGAAGACATGTAATATCAATGTGAAGCTATAATAAAGCTTTAATGAGATATGAAGATATTTTCTCACAAATTAAGGGGTCAAAATCAAACCATTAATCACGCAATATCTCGGAAACTTGATCTATGGTGAACATTTCCTTTTGGGTTCTTAGTACACTCACCGAGGGCCTTCATCTTCAAAAGGTATTTTCCACCCACTGAATTTGAGTCCCATTTTGTAGCACAGTGTCATTTATCGATATTTTCCGAAAAATGTGCACTTTCTCGAGGCCATAACTACCAGAAGGAGCGTTCCAATGCTTTTGCGATGCACTAGAGAGTTCTTTACTATTGTCTTGGCTACAATTGTTGTCTTTGTGTTGGATTGAAAATCTCAGTGGTTTGGTTGGTATATGCCAAAGTATCCAAAAATCCTTGAAAAAAAAACTTCAAGTCAAAATCCGGGGGCTCGATTTTCACCGTAGACATATGGTCTAGTTGACTTTTTTGCTCAGTACAATCCCAAGAATCAGAAACTCCAGGCGTCCGATAACACTTTTTTCCTTTCATACAAATCGCCCCGGCCTAATGTATAACACAACCACATAAAATATATTTTTGGCGTTACTTAGGTCACAAAATTAACACCGGAATGCATTTACTTTCCCAAATAATAAACCAAAAATAACTGCATCACTGGAAACCTCTAATAATGGTTGACAATTTGGATATTTTTAATTTACATCTTTGTGTTTATTTCAGCTTGAGTCCATATTTTGTTGTAATTCTATTGTTTGAATAACAACAAAATATTTTAAAGAGGATATGAAATTGATTAGTTGCGGGCGAAGGGTAGGGAATACTATAGTTTCAGTTGTCACCAAACAACTTCATCAGTTCCCTTTTTCGCCGACTCTGTATCGATAAACAGGTCAATAAAGCCATCTAGCAAATTAAACAAAATGAGAAATTTGCTGTATGGCCCTAAAGCTGTTTACCCTACAATTTGAGTCGAACTAAAGAATTTTATATCCACCACTGTTTTTATGTCGTCTTTGCTTCGCAAAGAATACGAACATAGGAGTGTTGCTTCAATAAGCGGGGGTAAAAACAACTTTCTTGTTTATCGATACAGAGTCGGCGAAAAAGGGAACTGATGAAGTTGTTTGGTGACAACTGAAACTATAGTATTCCCTACCCTTCGCCCGCAACTAATCAATTTCATATCCACTTTAAAATATTTTGTTGTTATTCAAACAATAGAATTACAACAAAATTTGGACTCAAGCTGAAATAAACACAAAGATGTAAAATTCTGCAGTCCAACAATAAAAAAAAAACGCCAACAACTATTTTTAGTTTCTTTTAAATATTTGATTGTCGTAAATAAAATGTTTTTTAGAATTTTCAAAAATTTCCAAAACAAATTAAAAAAAGGTGGAAATAAATAAATCGACAACAAAAGCCTCCAACGAAATATCAGTATACAATAAAATTTCTTCAAAATATATTTTTGCAAATTTCCGCGGATTTTTCGCGATTTCTAAAAAATTAAATATAAATATAAACATTTAAGACAAACGCAAAACAAATCGGTTGTAAATTGGTCGAGTTTTTGATTAACGCACGAACGTCATTTCAGTTTTAATTTATAATTTAAACACAAAATTACCTGTTTTTCCATGGTAGAATGATGAAAGGTAGTCGCATCTGTCAAATTTAGGTAAATACAACCCTGTATGTCTGTACGGGAGAGTGTCAAATACTGAACAACAATAATACGGCATGACGTTTCATTACAAAATATATGTACATAGTTTGTTTATTTTCAGAAATACATACCTATTCGTAGTCTTATTTTTTTCTGTGAAAATAAAAAGGAAACAATGAAAGAAAATCATTGAAAGGCTAAAAAGATATCAAAGGAAATCGGATTATAAGTATACATGGCAAATCTACGTCTCTTGCTGCAGAATTTCTTATTCAATTTTACAAGAGGACGATTTTTTGTTTATTTTTTCACATTCGGGGTATTGCAGTTACCTTTTTTCTGTCAATTCATCTCTCGCGTGCAGCTTATTACCATTGATTATGAAGTAGCAGCAACAACAAATGAAAAACCAAAATGAAAGCAACAGAATTTCGCAATATTTTGTCCAAACTTAGATGAACCATTTCGGCCTACTCCGTCGGAAATCTACGTCAACCTCCCAGAGGGTTTATCAAACAACGTCTTCGGATACCTCCCCCACAAAAGTTCAACATTTCGCGTATTTGCAGTTTAAGGTCTGTCTGAAAATCGTTTGGAATTTTTTACCAAAGGTACTTCTTGTGATCCCATTTTAAGCGATATTATGTTTTTCGTGGGTTTATAGTTAAAAAGATCTTGATTTCTATAACTTTTTATTAATAAAAACTTCTCGAAACATAATCAAATTTTGTTTTACATTTCTAAATCTATTATATATAAACGTTGGTCACTCTGTCACTCTGCTGCAGAGTTGGGCTGGCTGAAACCTTCTGGGTCAATCTACATAGAGCCCGCTGCCACGGGATGTTGTTGTAACAGTATATTTATATGTTTGTAAGTTCGTTTTTCTTCTTAATCTGGGTCTATACCTAGTTCTGCTGTTGGATAGCTGCTTTGATTGGTTGTAGCCAAAAGGCTACTATATTGGGGTTAGTTGAGTACGTTTGGTACGGCAGTTGAAAATGTGCAGTGTGCCGCATACTGGGCTGTTTTGCACGGTGTCATTGATCCTTGTCCTATAGGAATTTAGATAGATGGGGATGTTCTCCGAGGACGGCTTTCACACGATAGCTGTTATGGCATCTGCGGCTGCATCTAGGGGTTCTCTCTTGTAACGTTGTATCCTCATATAGATGGTCCACAGAATACATGAGGAGGCAACGTGTTGCAGTTCTTAGTCCGGCGGTTCGAGACCGGATTGACCGCGTATTCCGGCCAGCGAATGTCACCTTAGTATACACATCCTTTGCTGCCACGTCATTCTTGTTGGTAGTGATTTGTACCATCAAATGACTCATACACAAAACAGTTTCAACAATTTTTTACAGGTTTGTAGATACCATCAGTTATTACGGGATTCTTGCAAACCTTGATCAATACCCAACACAGGGAGCAGCGGGAGGGTACGTCTACATCAATACACCCATTTTTTATATTTTCATTATTTGATGACCGGAAAGAAAGCAAATTTTTTAAACAATATTTTTTTTTTTCAAATGAAAATTTAATATTCACTTACATTTGTATATACACATACTTTTACATGTACACATATATATAAATGTTTTTGTCAAATACTCTTTGACAATGAACGTACTTCAAATTCGAATTTTGAAAAAAATTGTAATCAGTTGTTAGCATGAAATTACCTTTATTATTCTACCTTGCTGTTTTTCATAACTACTCGGTAATCCGGACAATTCGCCCACCTTTTTAATTATGTTACTTTAAGCCACGCGTTTGTAATGAGGTCGGCCAATGGGTTGTCGTGTTAGGAACAAAATAAGGACCTGCCTAATTCAATAGCCGGCGTTTAAGAACGCCACTGGCTGAGACTGGGGTTTTCTTGAGCTGGCACTCAAAAGCGCCAAGGCAAGTGGTGTTATATTTTAGGCATTCAGAAGTGCTTAAGTAAAACTAGTTTTTATTGTGTGCCAATTATTCGGCAGTAGAATCTTAATTAATTTAATTTTCGAAAATGTGTTGACTTATAAATATTAATAACGGCATTTCTTAATTGTTATTCCTTATCATACAATATCCTTACAATAAGCAGTAAAGATAATGTCAAAAACATGTGACAACAAAACAGAACTTAAGATAACAGCTGTTAGGATATTATTAAAGTAGGGATCTCTAGGTTAGCGTATCGGTAACAATCGATAACACTACACCCTCACCCTTTAAAAAAATAATTTTTATATAATAAAAATTATGTAATGTTGACGTTCAATTAAATATTTATACAGTATTCCATTTTTTTAACATGTTATTGTGATATCGCTTTACTTTACCATCTATAGATATAAATGAATTAACACCGTTTCTTTCGACAATTGCGTATGGCCCTTGATATGGGGCCTGATTTTTTTTTTTCGATTCATTACCCTTATCAAAACCAGATCGCCACTTTTCAGATTAGGTGAGTTAATATTTTTTTGACGAGAAATTCTTTTTTCTTTTGATTTATCTAAATATTCTTTTGCTTTGGTTAGAGAAAATCTTAATCTTTGTTTAAGCTCTGCGACATAATCATCGACATTGTAAAAAGGCGTTTTAGCCAATACTTCATCATTAAGAAAGTAAGGTAGTCTACCAAATACTAATTCATAAGGTGAATATCCCGTGTCTACGTGTGGTGTAGTATTGTAGGCAAAAGCAAAGTATGGTATCCAAGTATGCCACTCATTATTCTTAGAGTAGTTTAGAAGAAATTCGTTCAGCACTCGGTGATTCCTTTCTACGGAGCCTAAGGTTTCATGATGGTACGGTGCACTAAAGATCTGTTTAATATCCAGTAATCTACATATCTCTGACAATAATTGATTTATAAATTCAGTACCCTTATCTGATTTCAATGACTTGAAATTCCCATAAATTAAGATGAAATTTTCAACCAAAGTTTTCGCAATAGACTTTGCGTCTTTCATCTCCATGCGAATGGCCACTACATACTTTGTTAGTTCGCACTGCATTGTGAGTATATACCGATAATTCCCTGATATTCTAAGGGGACCTACAGTGTCTATAGATATGATCTCAAAACTTGTTGCTGGCGTGTCAGTTTTTATATATTGTTCTCTTGAATGTTTAACTTGTTTGTTTAATTTACACTGTGGACAGTTCGAGATATAATTTTTTACCATTTTGTTCATATTCTTCCATGTGTATCGTTGTTTTAATTTCAATGTCGTTTTTCTCACACCCAAATGTCCACCGTGCGTGGAGTCGTGATATTCCTGAATTAATTTTAACTGTTTATGTATACAATCAATTTTTTCTGTGTCATTGTATAAAATAATTCTCAAATTATCCTTTCTATTTGATTGTACATTGTTAAATACATGTTTAAATGACTCAATGTCTATAATATCAAATATTTTATCATCTGTTCTCAATGCCAATTCGCTCGATCTCGAATTGCACATCGCATTAGTCAGCTTCTCCAAGACTACCTTAATAGATGATGGATTTTCACTGCAACTTACTACTACAGTATTAGTTAAAATCCTTATGCGAACTCCTTTAACGGTCGCATCAGGTTCAAATATTATCTTCTTCATCCGTATAAAGTCCGAATTCGATACACAATCCCATATAAACACTCGTTGTGATTTATCTAGCGTTTTACCAGTTCGTATATTTGTTGCCTTTTTGGGCATATTTCTACCCATGCTTCTCGTTATAGCTGGTACCCTATTTACCTCTTCTCTGGTTGGAATCATGGCTTTTAAAATCTCACTGTTCAATTTTACCCTCGATAGAGCATCTGCATTAGTGTTCATTTTCCCTTTTTTAAAAACTATATCAAAGTCATAGTCACACAGGTCCATTCTAATTCTCGTCATCTTTGATGATGGATTTTTATGAGAGAATAATGACACCAAAGGCCTATGATCTGTAACCACAGTAAATCTTCTCCCATAAAGGTACGGTCTAAAAAAATTTATCGCCCAGTGGATCGCAAGCAGTTCTTTCTCAATTATAGGTTTATTTAAATCATGTTTCGTTAGGGTTGAACTGGCGTAAGATATGGGTAAATCGCTTCCAACCTTCCCTTGGGATAATACAGCTCCAAGGGCATGGCTTGATGCATCTGTGGTCAATAGAAATGGCTTTGAAAAATCTGGGTACTGTAATATCGGAGGGTTTAGTAATTTACTTTTCAATGTGTCAAATGCTTCCTGGCACTGCTCATTCCATAGGAAATCAGCGTTTTTCTTTGCGAGGCCATTCAGACATTTCGCAATGTCGGCAAATTTTGGTATAAACCTTCTGTAGTAATTGCAGAACGCCACAAATCGTTTAACTTCATCAGCGTTCGTAGGTATAGGATAATTCTTTATGATATCATCTTTTTTGGGATCTGTCCTGATACCTTTATCTGTGAAAAGGTGTCCCAAATACACAACCTCTGGCTTCAAAAAACAGCACTTATTTGCATTCAGCTTTAGATTGAATTTTCGTAGTCGGCGGAATACATCAATCAGGTTAGTGTTATGATGCTTCAAACTGCATCCAAAAACAATGATGTCGTCTACGTAAAGAAACGCGGATGCGTCCAGCCCTGTCAATGCTATGGTCAGCATTCTTTGAAAACTATTCGAGGATATTTTTAACCCGAATGGCAATCTCTTAAACTGGTAATGACCCTTTCCTGTTGAAAAGGCAGTTAAAGGGCGTGATTCCTTTTCGAGACCTATTTGATGGAATGAACTGGTCATGTCCAGCGTGGAGAAGTATTTGGCCCTTCCTAGTCTATCTAGAACATCTTCCAGTCTTGTCAACGGAAACTTGTCATTGACAATCTTTTCATTCAGTCGCCTGTAATCGACAACCAAGCGCCATTTTTTATTTCCATCTGTACTTTTCTTCGGTACTATCAATAATGGTGAATTATATGGACTCACCGAATCCTCTATAATATCTTCATTGATCAATTTATCCACTTGCATATTTATCTCCTTCATTTGCGACTCTGGTAATCTGTAATTTTTTACATATACCGATGTGCTATCCGCAGTTTGTATGTGTTGTTCGTAAAAGTTGTTGACACTTAACTTCTCACCTGTCAGGTGGAAAATGTCCTGGAAATCATTTATGATAGCCTTAACCGTTTCTTTCGCATACGTATCATCTGATCCAATATCCAAGCATTCCAATAATGCATTTATTCGTGTATTTTTTCCCGGTTCGTATTTATCGTTGGCGTAATACACATTGTACTCTCTCAAATTGTTTATATCCAAGTTCAGACTCTCTATATTAACTGTTTTATGGTTAGTATTCAAAAATTTTACATGTTTTATTGCATTTTGTGGAATTAAACAATTAGCTATGAATATTCCTTTTGCCACCTCCTTATTCAATATCACGCTATCTTCACATAGTTCCAAATTAATAGGAACGATTACTTCAGACCATGCGGGCAGAACTATATTGTTTATTTTTTGTTTTGAATTTAATGGCAGTGTTAAATCTTTTTCGTTAATTGTAAAAGTCACTGTATAAGTTTCAAAATTAATCTTGCACATGTATTTAGACAAAATGTCTCTTCCAATTATCCCATCTGTAGGGATTGGAAATCGTTGTTGACAACAAAAAAATTGTAACTTATCTGCTCTGTGTCAATTGATAAATTTAATATCGATTTACCTAAACATTGTACAGCTGCTTCCGTAATTCCTGTTAATCGCGCTGTTTCGCTTGTATTTATGTTATTGAATGTGTAATTTTTGCAGATTGACACATCTGCACCAGTATCGATCAGAAATGCCAAATTCTTGTTTATGGTAGTGCATCTCAGTATCAGATATGCCATTGATTTTAGTGTAATGTTGTAAATACTTATATTTGGCCTTCGTGGACAACTTCTTCCGTCATCCGGCCTTCGTAGTTTCCCTGTTCTTCGACAGGAAGTGTTCTGAAACTGTTATTGTTATTATTGTTGAATTTCGTATTACGCCGGTTTGTATTTCCCGTGCTGTTTTCAAATGTGCTGTTCCTAAAACTGACGTTATCGTTGTAATTATAACTACCACCATCTCCCCGCCGTCTATCGTAGTTGTCATATCTCCTATTATATCCACCTCTACCACTGTTATCATAATTACCTGATCTGTAATTGTATCTGTTGCCATTATTTGAATGTTTCTGCCCATTTTGATAGCGACCTCGCTCACTAATAGCAAAGACATTTTTGTTTTGGAGGTCTAACGTCTTCTCTGCTGCAGCACATCTCTGAGCTGCTTCATTCAGAGTCTGTGGTTGGTTCGATAGCAAAATAGTTGTATATGCATCATCTATTCCTTTAATATACACTTTGAGTGCCAAGTTATCGCTTGCCTTATAGATTGCATCTTTAGCTTCAGTCGACGGCTTTGACAAACTATTGATTTGAAACGTACTTAATTGGTCTGCTAAGTCTAATACTTTTTCCCTATACTGATTGACTGATGAATTTCCTTGCACCTCTGCCCCAAGCTCTGACAGAACCTGTTGTATTGTTTTGGGATTTGGATATGCATCAATCAATGATTTCTTTAAACCTTCAAATGTAGTTGTACCTAGAGTGCAACGTGCCTCACTTGATAGTTTAAAATTATAAACATATTTTACATAGATTTCTTTATCTTCATCTCTTAGGAGATCGTGTAGCAATTCAACCTGTGCTATAAACTCATCCAAGTATTTGAATGTTCCTCTAAATACTTGGAGGTTTTTGCCTACAACCGAGATATCGAAAGCAGCCATATTTGGTAAACTCAACTCTTGCAAAGGTTCTTCTTTAATTCCTAAACTCTTTAAGATTTTCTCAACTTCTTCATAAAGATCCTTAAATTTTGCTTCTGACACTATCAATTCATTAGCGTCTATAGATTCTGTTGTTTTAAATGCGATAAATTCAGTTTTTAATGTACTTAACCTATCTAACTTATCATCTACGTATTTCCTTGTAAAACTTTTGTTTATACTTTTTTTTTAATTTATTTTTAGTGTGTTTAATTCATTTATTATTTTATTAATTTCCTTCATTTATTTTTTTAGCTTGTTTCAGTGGTTTTATTTTATTTTTCAATTAAAATTTGTGTATTTACGTTTTATTTATAATCTGTAATCACCCTGTTGTTTATATTTCATAAGAATTACCCTGTTATGATACAACTATGTCCACGATCTTATATGTGTAATAGAATAGTGACATTTAGTTTTTCGTGTTCTTTTCGTTTAGAAAATTGTATAAAATTTGTAATTTTTTTTGTTTGTTTCTGTTATGAATTAATATGTGATTTTTTAATTGTATTATATGTTTATTACATTTTGTAAAGTAATTCTTTTATTTTATTGAGAAAAATAATTATAAATAAAATCATCCATTTGTGTTTTATTATTTATTGGTGATGTTTGGGTTTTCGTGGCATTTCTCTCTCAATCTTATCTACGAGTTCCCATAGTTCCAATGCAACTTTCCATGGTGGTGGAGGAACAGCATTAATTCTTGCCTTTAAATCTGCCAACTGCCGGCGTATTTTTACAATTCTTCCACCTCTTCTTGGCTTTGGCTTTTGCGTTACGGGTATCCTTGTAAGTTTTTCGTCTTTTAGCCTCTGCTGCCTGGCTAGATACTCTTCAATCCTTAAGCGAGCCGGGCCTGGAGTAATTGTAGCAGGATTCTCGGCTTCAACAGGCACTACAGAGTAGTCTGGCAGGATCGCCATGTAATGAGGTCGGCCAATGGGTTTCAATAGCCGGCGTTTAAGAACGCCACTGGCTGAGACTGGGGTTTTCTTGTGCTGGCACAAGGCGCCAAGGCAAGTGGTGTTATGTTTTAGGCACTCAGAAGTGCTTAAGTAAAACTAGTTTTTATTGTGTGCCAATTATTCGGCAGTAGAATCTTAATTAATTTTATTTTCGAAAATGTGTTGACTTATAAATATTAATAACGGCATTTCTTAATTGTTATTCCTTATCATACAATATCCTTAAAATAAGCAGTAAAGATAATGTAAAAAACATGTGACAACAAAACAGAACTTAAGATAACAGCTGTTAGGATATTATTAAAGTAGGGATCTCTAGGTTAGCGTAACGGTAACAATCGATAACACTACACGTTGATAGTCTTTAGAGCTACGTCTACAAAAATGTTCATGAAATTTGCAAAAGATCAGTAGGGGGGTAATGCCGATTCTGGACCAGTAATTTGATACCTTTTTACCTCCTGTCTGTGTGAGCGTGTGTGTGTGTGAGAGAGAGAGAGTGTGTGTGTGTGTGTGAGAGAGAGAGCAAAAAGCGAGAGAGAGAGAGCGTGTGTGTGTGAGAGAGAGTGTAAACACGACATTAGGGTGTACCGAAAAAAAAATTCGTTAAATTATTAGGGTGTATCGAAAAAAAAAATAGCTTAAAAATATTTACCCACATTTTAGTTTGAACTGCTAAATATTACCTTCAAAATATGAGGTTAAACCACATTTATCGTTTTAAACCACTGTGCGAGTGAGTTGTATTCAAGCAAATAGCTGAGTCTGAGTATACTTATATGAGAGAACCACAATATACCTCCTTAATATGGGGAATAGGGGGGAGAGAAAACAAGATTTGGGGGAGGAGGAGGACCTTGAGGGAGTCTAAGCATTTGAGAGGAGAACTACAAGTAGAGTTGTATATTTAGCTTGATGAATGTTTCTCCAGAGAGTAAGTCTAAATTAAAGACATATGTGGCGGTTGAGAGCGTTATGAGAGACCCACATTTTCGCTAATGTAAACAAAAATACAGTTCAATGTATATGTAAGCGTTTAAATATAAGCGAGGCAAAATATGAAACAATGTTGCATATTTTACCTCCTGTATGTGTGAAGCAAAATATGAAACAATGTTGCATATTTTACCTCCTGTGTGTGTAGGAGTAAGCTATATTTTACCCCCTGTGTGTGTGGAAGCAAAATATGAAACACTGTTGCATATTTTACCTCCTGTATATGTGCTGCAGAGAGCGTGACTGAGATTTGAGGAGAGAACCACATTTAACCTGTATATGTGTGGGAGGGAGCCAGACCGAGAAGTTGAGAGAGAACCACATTTGATCGCTAATGTAAACAAAATACATTTCAATACATATCTGTCTGTAAGCAGGCCTAATCATGCACGTAATCAAAGAGAATTTTTCCGTCCGTCCACCAATCTGTCCGTAAGCATGTTCAATTATGTTCATAACTTAACACATGTATCCCCAATTAATTTCACAATATTGTGAAATTATTGATGGTGGTCAGTTGACAATTTTCGTATAAAAAGCAAATAATCTTAAATAAGATTCAATGTATACCGAATTAATTTCACAAGTTTGTGAAATTATTGATGATGGTCAGGTTCGTTCGTCTTTTGATTTTCATAACGGTATGAGTTGAGATGAATGTCAGAGTTTCTCATATTGCAACAAAAACCCAAGAGTAAACATTAAGTGACCATGAAATGATTCTTACAACTGGTGGTCGATACATTGACCAAAAATTTGATTTTTTTTGTCAACGAGCATTTAGGCAATTTGTTTACATTTAACAAATGTAAACAAATCTGCAGTGTTCATTGCTACAAGAATATTTCTTTGGTCATAGGAAATCTTCCCCTTTGTGGTTATTATACACAGCTTGAGTATAATATGCATGTGACGTGAGTGTTGACCATAATATGGTGGGAGAGGGGGTTCAAGTGTGAGGTGGGGGTATGGTTGAGGGGGGATTTTGATGCTGGAATACAAAGGAAAGATCGATTCATCCAAATAATTATATATTGACGGGATTTGATGAGAACGTCATCAGTACTTAACAAGTCACGGATTATTCAACATCGCATTCCAAAATTCTCATTGCTTTTAAAAATGGCTCCCCATATCTGCAATTATTGTGCTATTACTTTCAATGTTAAACGTGAGTTTTTAAAGCATGTGAAAATGCATTGAAACGATTGCGGTCAGCTGTTTAGGAATGTTTACCAACTAAAATTCCACCAATTATCAACACATATTAATCAACAACAACAACAACACCAACCACAAGAATCACCAACTACATCACAGATGCAAGCAAATAAAATGGACAAAATTAATCGATCCGATAAATTATGTGAGGAGTGCAACGTAACAGTGAAGAATATGATATCTCATATTCGTAGTGACAATCATCGCCGTGTTGTTAGAAAAAATTTGGAAAAAAAATATAAAAATTATAAAAAGTGCATTCAATCAGAACATTACTTCTTATGAAGTGGAAAATACTAAAGACCTTATACTACCCCGTGATTTCCTAAAAGATGCTAAAGACTCAATAATAAAATGTTTAAAATTTGAGTTGGGTGAAAAAACAAGTATCAAGATCAATATAGAGCTGCAGGGATAGTATATCAAACCCACGGCTGTAAAAGAGAATCCATCAAAATCTACCGAGTCGACAACAACAGAACAAGTTTTTAATCACATTTCCAAGTCTGTAGTAGTATCCCTAGGAGATGATCTAGAGGAAATCTTTACCAACCATGAAAATGAGCTTGTCGACAAATCAGACGAGTTTCAAGAAAGAGGTTCTGGTTGGGCATTGGAAAAACTTTTAAAAATTGATCTCAATATTAAAAAAGTTAATTTAACTCGAGGTTCGCAATTCATCCCAACACCAACAACATTGAGAACAAAACATGCATGCATAAACATTCAAAACAAAGATGAATATTGCTTTAAAAGGTGTATGGTAGCGGCACTAAGTTTCCCGAAAAAAACACATGTCGATAGACCATCTACATATAAAGTCGATATCAAGCAGGACATCATTCGTCTCGATACAGGAATAACATTAAACTTTATGGGTTTAAGTTTTCCATTGGCTCTAAAGGATGTAAAACAATTTGAAAAAGCCAACCCCGAAATCAGTGTAAATGTTTTCGGATATGAGCGAAATTCCATTGAAGGCCCATACTACCTTACAAAGGAGGAAAAGAGACATCATGTTAACCTGATTTTACTCAACGATGGAGATAAATTCCATTATATATGGATCAAGAATATGTCACGGTAATATAACAACATTCAATAGTACTCAAATTATATACTAATTTATTTTCTAATTCTGTTATCTTTCAGCCTTTTATCAGCTCAAATATCAAAACATGGACACGCGGTATATATCTGTAACGGTTGCATCCAACCCTTTCATGTTAAGGAGGAGCTCGATGTTCACAAAAAACAATGTGGCGGTGTAGTTTGCAGCATGCCCCAGACTAAGAAGGATGCCATAGTTAAATTCGTAAACCACAAAAAGAAGGAGAAAGTAGGATTCTCTATCTACGCAGATGCTGAGAGCGTATTGAAACATAAGGAGCAGGAACCCAATATCAACAGAAAAACAGAGCAAGTAAAAGAGCACATCCCATGTGCTTTTAGTTATAATATAAAATGTAGTTTTGACTCTAATTTAGATAAGTTCTTTATTTATACTGGCCCCGACGCGCCAAAAGTCTTCTTAGAGAATTTAATAGAAGATTGCAAGTTTTTATATAATAACTATTTGACAAAAGTCCAACCAATGATTACTTTAACACCCGAAGAAGAATCACAATTTAAAACAAGTATCAACTGCCACATATGTGATGAGTCGTTAGGTGGTGATAGGGTCCGCGATCATTGCCACTTAACTGGTAAATATCGAGGCGCTGCCCATAATCAATGTAATCTGAAATATCAAGTTCCGAAATTCATTCCAATATTTTTCCATAATTTTTCGGGCTATGATTGTCACCTATTCTTTAAAGAATTAGCTGAATTTGGAGGAGAAATTAAAGTTATTCCGCAAAATAAGGAACTGTATATCTCCATGTCCTATTTTATCAATATGAAAAAAGATGAGCCTACTGACACCACTAATTCAAACAGTACAGTTGTTGTAGACGAAGAAGAGGAAACAAGTGATGAAGAGTATTCAGAAGAAGAAGAGGAAGGAGGGGAGGACAATGAAAAAGACAAGAAGAAAAAGAAGAAGAGGCAAAATAGACTCGAATTACGTTTCTTAGACAGTTTTAGGTACATGTCTACAAGTTTAGACAAATTGGCGAAGAATTTGCCTAAAGATGCTTTCCACGCCGTAAAGGCACATTTCCCGAATGAGGAAGATTTTGCTCTATTGAAAAGGAAAGGTGTTTTCCCTTACGAATATCTATCATCATTCGAAAAATTGGATGAGACTCAACTACCACCCATTGAAGAGTTTCACGATAAGATGAAAGATAGTGAATGTTCAATAAATGACTATACCCATGCAAAAAAAGTCTGGACACATTTTCGTTGTAAGACTTTGAAAGACTACATGGAATTATACTTGAAAACAGATGTTCTCTTATTAACGGACATTTTTGAAAATTTCAGAGACTTGTGTAAGGGAATTCATTCTTTAGACCCTTGTCAATACTTCACAGCCCCATCTCTATCTTGGGATGCAATGCTTCTCTGCACCAAGGTTGAACTTGAGCTTTTTACAGATATAAATATGTACAATTTCTGTAAAAACGCAATAAGAGGCGGTTTAACTCAATGTTCAAATAGACATTCTGTAGCGAATAATGAAGATGCTCCCAATTATGACAAAAACAAACCCGAAGTAAACATATATTACTTGGACGTCAATAATTTATATGGAACAGCCATGACAAAACCTCTCCCAGAAAAAGATTTCAAGTGGGAAGAGGACTTGGAAAAATTTAATGATCCTAAAGTAATAGAAGCAATTCCAGAACACAGTAAAACTGGATATATTTTAGAAGTTGATCTCGAGTATCCAGTACATCTTCATGATCAACACAATGATCTTCCTTTTTGTCCAGAAAATAAATGCGTTGGGGGTTCCAAAACCAAAAAGTTAATAGCAGATTTGACGGACAAAACGTCATACACAATACACTACTCAGCTTTACAACAATGTTTAAAGCATGGCCTAGTTCTTAAGAAGGTGCATAGGGTTTTATCTTTCAAGCAACGTGCTTGGTTAGCTCCATACATATCAAAGAATAATATGCACCGAGAAAACGCTAAAAATGTATTTGAAAAAGATTTTTTCAAATTGCTAAATAACTCGGTGTACGACAAGACTATGGAAAATATAGATAAGAGAAAAACTGTTAAAATTGTAACAGAGTGGGAGGATAAGAACAACCAGAGGAAAAAAATGTAGCTAGCAAGCTAATTGCTAAACCAAATTTCCATAGTCTTTCTATTTTCTCTGAAAATATGGTAGCTATCCAGATGCGAAACGTAAAAGTAAAATATGATAAACCATTATATTTAGGCTTTTGCGTGCTAGAAATATCAAAGGTGTTGATGTACGATTTTCTTTATAACTTTCTCAAAGCAAAATTTGGTGATGCCTTTATTTTAAATTATATGGATACGGACTCCTTCATAATAACATTTATTGGACTGAATCTATATAGGAAATTGACTAGGAAAGAAATAGAGGAAAGGTTTGACACCTCAGACTTTTCCCCTAATAATAAATATGATATTCCTCTCATCAATAAAAAGAAATTGGGCATGATGAAGGATGAAAATAATGGCCAAACCATTCTTGAGTTTGTAGGCCTTCGTCCTAAAGTCTATGCTATCAAAGTAGTTGGTAGCGAAGACGTGAAAAAATCTAAGGGTGTAAAGAAATCTGTAATAAAAAAATATACAATAGATACATATAGAGAATGTCTTTATCAGAAAAAAGTTTTGTATGATACAATGTATTCATTTAGGTCAAGGCAGCATACTATAACCACAGACAAAATTACAAAAATATCTCTAAGCCATCAAGACGATAAACGCTATATAAGAGAAGACGGCATAAGTACATATGCTTGGGGCCATTATAAGTTAAATAACATATATGAGCATTTAAACTTGGATAATTTAGATTTACCTGTCCCAATGGACATTGATTAAAATGTAAATTTATTAAATTAAGGAATAAAATAAATGAAGCAAATTCATGTACATATATCTATATAAACAATAATTTAAATGTAAATATTAATTGTCTTATTACTAGTATTACAACTTATTATCATTAAAATTTCAGCATTATTTGCATACTACTTTCTAGAAATTACACATGGTATTTGTATTAATCTTTTTAACAACGTTTTACTAAATAACAATATAATATTATTATTACTAACTTTACACATAAACACCATTATTTTTACTAAATATCTATGTACTATTACTAACTACATACATTTATAATGTTTTTTGAAAAAATAAAAATAAAACAATACTTTTTATATTTGAAATTACAAAACAATGTGTTTTATTTCATTATTGAGTTTACATGATATAAAGGTAAGTATACAAAGAACTTATACTATTTTTCGAACGATTCCAGTCAATGGAACATACTTCACCAGACGATCATGGATAATTAAGCAATATGCTGAGGAATTGGTATATTGGTTTCAAATTGAATTTTTAAATCGATAGGTCCATTCTTCACAGCTTCATTTTGGTTGCTGATGTCAATAACAGCAATGGGGTTGTCTTTAAACCTTGAATATGTGAGAAGTGGTAGTGGATCCCTCATATAATAAGATTGTTGAAACTTGGCATACATGTCATAGAGTACTGCATGATTAATATATAATATCTAACTCTCGTAGTTCTTCAATTATAGAAACCATCTCAATTGTATGGTCACATTTTCCACTTTGATTTGATTCTACCAACAGCTTTAGTCGTTCAACAAGAACATTGGGATCGTTCCAATATACATATTGAGGTTTTTCGGGATTTACTCTCATTAGGCCTTTACCAGTATGAGTGCCATCGATTATCTTCTTTATTATATTGGTGTATTTATATCCTTTGTTAGATTTTACTCGTTCATTATGGTTGTAGTTCACTTTATGTGCATTGGAGTTGAGTACAATTTTCTTATATATCTCCAACTCTGATTCATCGTAGTTTTTGGGTTTTTGTTGAAAGAGAAGTTCAAATAAGCCTGGTGTGAGCGCCCAATTCTGGTTTCCTACGATAATTTTTTCATTATTTGTTTCTAATGGTTTATCTCCAAATTTCCATTCCCCAGGTTGATTAAAATCAACTTTGTACATCAAAACATATTTAAATTTTTCACCATGTTTACAAATTTTAACATTTTAAATTATTTTTAGTGTAGCAATTCACCGATGCATCTACCTTGTTTCTTGTGCCAGCTTGCAACTTTTTGTATTTTCTAGCAACATGTTGCAAAAAACAGAGTTGTATACGAGGATCTATTTTTGTATGGGAAATCTTGCATAAATCCTCGTATACAACTCTGTTTTTTGCAACATGTTGCTAGAAAATACAAAAAGTTGCAAGCTGGCACAAGAAACAAGGTAGATGCATCGGTGAATTGCTACACTAAAAATAATTTAAAATGTTAAAATTTGTAAACATGGTGAAAAATTTAAATATGTTTTGATGTACAAAGTTGATTTTAATCAACCTGGGGAATGGAAATTTGGAGATAAACCATTAGAAATAAATAATGAAAAAATTATCGTAGGAAACCAGAATTGGGCGCTCACACCAGGCTTATTTGAACTTCTCTTTCAACAAAAACCCAAAAACTACGATGAATCAGAGTTGGAGATATATAAGAAAATTGTACTCAACTCCAATGCACATAAAGTGAACTACAACCATAATGAACGAGTAAAATCTAACAAAGGATATAAATACACCAATATAATAAAGAAGATAATCGATGGCACTCATACTGGTAAAGGCCTAATGAGAGTAAATCCCGAAAAACCTCAATATGTATATTGGAACGATCCCAATGTTCTTGTTGAACGACTAAAGCTGTTGGTAGAATCAAATCAAAGTGGAAAATGTGACCATACAATTGAGATGGTTTCTATAATTGAAGAACTACGAGAGTTAGATATTATATATTAATCATGCAGTACTCTATGACATGTATGCCAAGTTTCAACAATCTTATTATATGAGGGATCCACTACCACTTCTCACATATTCAAGGTTTAAAGACAACCCCATTGCTGTTATTGACATCAGCAACCAAAATGAAGCTGTGAAGAATGGACCTATCGATTTAAAAATTCAATTTGAAACCAATATACCAATTCCTCAGCATATTGCTTAATTATCCATGATCGTCTGGTGAAGTATGTTCCATTGACTGGAATCGTTCGAAAAATAGTATAAGTTCTTTGTATACTTACCTTTATATCATGTAAACTCAATAATGAAATAAAACACATTGTTTTGTAATTTCAAATATAAAAAGTATTGTTTTATTTTTATTTTTTCAAAAAACATTATAAATGTATGTAGTTAGTAATAGTACATAGATATTTAGTAAAAATAATGGTGTTTATGTGTAAAGTTAGTAATAATAATATTATATTGTTACTTAGTAAAACGTTGTTAAAAAGATTAATACAAATACCATGTGTAATTTCTAGAAAGTAGTATGCAAATAATGCTGAAATTTTAATGATAATAAGTTGTAATACTAGTAATAAGACAATTAATATTTACATTTAAATTATTGTTTATATAGATATATGTACATGAATTTGCTTCATTTATTTTATTCCTTAATTTAATAAATTTACATTTTAATCAATGTCCATTGGGACAGGTAGATCTAAATTATCCAAGTTTAAATGCTCATATATGTTATTTAACTTATAATGGCCCCAAGCATATGTACTTATGCCGTCTTCTCTTATATAGCGTTTATCGTCTTGATGGCTTAGAGATATTTTTGTAATTTTGTCTGTGGTTATAGTATGCTGCCTTGACCTAAATGAATACATTGTATCATACAAAACTTTTTTCTGATAAAGACATTCTCTATATGTATCTATTGTATATTTTTTTATTACAGATTTCTTTACACCCTTAGATTTTTTCACGTCTTCGCTACCAACTACTTTGATAGCATAGACTTTAGGACGAAGGCCTACAAACTCAAGAATGGTTTGGCCATTATTTTCATCCTTCATCATGCCCAATTTCTTTTTATTGATGAGAGGAATATCATATTTATTATTAGGGGAAAAGTCTGAGGTGTCAAACCTTTCCTCTATTTCTTTCCTAGTCAATTTCCTATATAGATTCAGTCCAATAAATGTTATTATGAAGGAGTCCGTATCCATATAATTTAAAATAAAGGCATCACCAAATTTTGCTTTGAGAAAGTTATAAAGAAAATCGTACATCAACACCTTTGATATTTCTAGCACGCAAAAGCCTAAATATAATGGTTTATCATATTTTACTTTTTCGTTTCGCATCTGGATAGCTACCATATTTTCAGAGAAAATAGAAAGACTATGGAAATTTGGTTTAGCAATTAGCTTGCTAGCTACATCTCTTTTCCTCTGGTTGTTCTTATCCTCCCACTCTGTTACAATTTTAACAGTTTTTCTCTTATCTATATTTTCCATAGTCTTGCCGTACACCGAGTTATTTAGCAATTTGAAAAAATCTTTTTCAAATACATTTTTAGCGTTTTCTCGGTGCATATTATTCTTTGATATGTATGGAGCTAACCAAGCACGTTGCTTGAAAGATAAAACCCTATGCACCTTCTTAAGAACTAGGCCATGCTTTAAACATTGTTGTAAAGCTGAGTAGTGTATTGTGTATGACGTTTTGTCCGTCAAATCTGCTATTAACTTTTTGGTTTTGGAACCCCCAACGCATTTATTTTCTGGACAAAAAGGAAGATCATTGTGTTGATCATGAAGATGTACTGGATACTCGAGATCAACTTCTAAAATATATCCAGTTTTACTGTGTTCTGGAATTGCTTCTATTACTTTAGGATCATTAAATTTTTCCCAGTCCTCTTCCCACTTGAAATCTTTTTCTGGGAGAGGTTTTGTCATGGCTGTTCCATATAAATTATTGACGTCCAAGTAATATATGTTTACTTCGGGTTTGTTTTTGTCATAATTGGGAGCATCTTCATTATTCGCTACAGAATGTCTATTTGAACATTGAGTTAAACCGCCTCTTATTGCGTTTTTACAGAAATTGTACATATTTATATCTGTAAAAAGCTCAAGTTCAACCTTGGTGCAGAGAAGCATTGCATCCCAAGATAGAGATGGGGCTGTGAAGTATTGACAAGGGTCTAAAGAATGAATTCCCTTACACAAGTCTCTGAAATTTTCAAAAATGTCCGTTAATAAGAGAACATCTGTTTTCAAGTATAATTCCATGTAGTCTTTCAAAGTCTTACAACGAAAATGTGTCCAGACTTTTTTTGCATGGGTATAGTCATTTATTGAACATTCACTATCTTTCATCTTATCGTGAAACTCTTCAATGGGTGGTAGTTGAGTCTCATCCAATTTTTCGAATGATGATAGATATTCGTAAGGGAAAACACCTTTCCTTTTCAATAGAGCAAAATCTTCCTCATTCGGGAAATGTGCCTTTACGGCGTGGAAAGCATCTTTAGGCAAATTCTTCGCCAATTTGTCTAAACTTGTAGACATGTACC
The DNA here is from genome assembly GCF_047663935.1 of Musca autumnalis. Lineage (NCBI taxonomy): Eukaryota > Metazoa > Arthropoda > Insecta > Diptera > Muscidae > Musca > Musca autumnalis. Next base: position 61,211,184 of record NW_027411866.1, on the reverse strand, counting down.
TAAAACTGTCTAAGAAACGTAATTCGAGTCTATTTTGCCTCTTCTTCTTTTTCTTCTTGTCTTTTTCATTGTCCTCCCCTCCTTCCTCTTCTTCTTCTGAATACTCTTCATCACTTGTTTCCTCTTCTTCGTCTACAACAACTGTACTGTTTGAATTAGTGGTGTCAGTAGGCTCATCTTTTTTCATATTGATAAAATAGGACATGGAGATATACAGTTCCTTATTTTGCGGAATAACTTTAATTTCTCCTCCAAATTCAGCTAATTCTTTAAAGAATAGGTGACAATCATAGCCCGAAAAATTATGGAAAAATATTGGAATGAATTTCGGAACTTGATATTTCAGATTACATTGATTATGGGCAGCGCCTCGATATTTACCAGTTAAGTGGCAATGATCGCGGACCCTATCACCACCTAACGACTCATCACATATGTGGCAGTTGATACTTGTTTTAAATTGTGATTCTTCTTCGGGTGTTAAAGTAATCATTGGTTGGACTTTTGTCAAATAGTTATTATATAAAAACTTGCAATCTTCTATTAAATTCTCTAAGAAGACTTTTGGCGCGTCGGGGCCAGTATAAATAAAGAACTTATCTAAATTAGAGTCAAAACTACATTTTATATTATAACTAAAAGCACATGGGATGTGCTCTTTTACTTGCTCTGTTTTTCTGTTGATATTGGGTTCCTGCTCCTTATGTTTCAATACGCTCTCAGCATCTGCGTAGATAGAGAATCCTACTTTCTCCTTCTTTTTGTGGTTTACGAATTTAACTATGGCATCCTTCTTAGTCTGGGGCATGCTGCAAACTACACCGCCACATTGTTTTTTGTGAACATCGAGCTCCTCCTTAACATGAAAGGGTTGGATGCAACCGTTACAGATATATACCGCGTGTCCATGTTTTGATATTTGAGCTGATAAAAGGCTGAAAGATAACAGAATTAGAAAATAAATTAGTATATAATTTGAGTACTATTGAATGTTGTTATATTACCGTGACATATTCTTGATCCATATATAATGGAATTTATCTCCATCGTTGAGTAAAATCAGGTTAACATGATGTCTCTTTTCCTCCTTTGTAAGGTAGTATGGGCCTTCAATGGAATTTCGCTCATATCCGAAAACATTTACACTGATTTCGGGGTTGGCTTTTTCAAATTGTTTTACATCCTTTAGAGCCAATGGAAAACTTAAACCCATAAAGTTTAATGTTATTCCTGTATCGAGACGAATGATGTCCTGCTTGATATCGACTTTATATGTAGATGGTCTATCGACATGTGTTTTTTTCGGGAAACTTAGTGCCGCTACCATACACCTTTTAAAGCAATATTCATCTTTGTTTTGAATGTTTATGCATGCATGTTTTGTTCTCAATGTTGTTGGTGTTGGGATGAATTGCGAACCTCGAGTTAAATTAACTTTTTTAATATTGAGATCAATTTTTAAAAGTTTTTCCAATGCCCAACCAGAACCTCTTTCTTGAAACTCGTCTGATTTGTCGACAAGCTCATTTTCATGGTTGGTAAAGATTTCCTCTAGATCATCTCCTAGGGATACTACTACAGACTTGGAAATGTGATTAAAAACTTGTTCTGTTGTTGTCGACTCGGTAGATTTTGATGGATTCTCTTTTACAGCCGTGGGTTTGATATACTATCCCTGCAGCTCTATATTGATCTTGATACTTGTTTTTTCACCCAACTCAAATTTTAAACATTTTATTATTGAGTCTTTAGCATCTTTTAGGAAATCACGGGGTAGTATAAGGTCTTTAGTATTTTCCACTTCATAAGAAGTAATGTTCTGATTGAATGCACTTTTTATAATTTTTATATTTTTTTCCAAATTTTTTCTAACAACACGGCGATGATTGTCACTACGAATATGAGATATCATATTCTTCACTGTTACGTTGCACTCCTCACATAATTTATCGGATCGATTAATTTTGTCCATTTTATTTGCTTGCATCTGTGATGTAGTTGGTGATTCTTGTGGTTGGTGTTGTTGTTGTTGTTGATTAATATGTGTTGATAATTGGTGGAATTTTAGTTGGTAAACATTGCTAAACAGCTGACCGCAATCGTTACAATGCATTTTCACATGCTTTAAAAACTCACGTTTAACATTGAAAGTAATAGCACAATAATTGCAGATATGGGGAGCCATTTTTAAAAGCAATGAGAATTTTGGAATGCGATGTTGAATAATCCGTGACTTGTTAAGTACTGATGACGTTCTCATCAAATCCCGTCAATATATAATTATTTGGATGAATCGATCTTTCCTTTGTATTCCAGCATCAAAATCCCCCCTCAACCATACCCCCACCTCACACTTGAACCCCCTCTCCCACCATATTATGGTCAACACTCACGTCACATGCATATTATACTCAAGCTGTGTATAATAACCACAAAGGGCAAGATTTCCTATGACCAAAGAAATATTCTTGTAGCAATGAACACTGCAGATTTGTTTACATTTGTTAAATGTAAACAAATTGCCTAAATGCTCGTTGACAAAAAAAATCAAATTTTTGGTCAATGTATCGACCACCAGTTGTAAGAATCATTTCATGGTCACTTAATGTTTACTCTTGGGTTTTTGTTGCAATATGAGAAACTCTGACATTCATCTCAACTCATAGCGTTATGAAAATCAAAAGACGAACGAACCTGACCATCATCAATAATTTCACAAACTTGTGAAATTAATTCGGTATACATTGAATCTTATTTAAGATTATTTGCTTTTTATACGAAAATTGTCAACTGACCACCATCAATAATTTCACAATATTGTGAAATTAATTGGGGATACATGTGTTAAGTTATGAACATAATTGAACATGCTTACGGACAGATTGGTGGACGGACGGAAAAATTCTCTTTGATTACGTGCATGATTAGGCCTGCTTACAGACAGATATGTATTGAAATGTATTTTGTTTACATTAGCGATCAAATGTGGTTCTCTCTCAACTTCTCGGTCTGGCTCCCTCCCACACATATACAGGTTAAATGTGGTTCTCTCCTCAAATCTCAGTCACGCTCTCTGCAGCACATATACAGGAGGTAAAATATGCAACAGTGTTTCATATTTTGCTTCCACACACACAGGGGGTAAAATATAGCTTACTCCTACACACACAGGAGGTAAAATATGCAACATTGTTTCATATTTTGCTTCACACATACAGGAGGTAAAATATGCAACATTGTTTCATATTTTGCCTCGCTTATATTTAAACGCTTACATATACATTGAACAGTATTTTTGTTTACATTAGCGAAAATGTGGGTCTCTCATAACGCTCTCAACCGCCACATATGTCTTTAATTTAGACTTACTCTCTGGAGAAACATTCATCAAGCTAAATATACAACTCTACTTGTAGTTCTCCTCTCAAATGCTTAGACTCCCTCAAGGTCCTCCTCCTCCCCCAAATCTTGTTTTCTCTCCCCCCTATTCCCCATATTAAGGAGGTATATTGTGGTTCTCTCATATAAGTATACTCAGACTCAGCTATTTGCTTGAATACAACTCACTCGCACAGTGGTTTAAAACGATAAATGTGGTTTAACCTCATATTTTGAAGGTAATATTTAGCAGTTCAAACTAAAATGTGGGTAAATATTTTTAAGCTATTTTTTTTTCGATACACCCTAATAATTTAACGAATTTTTTTTTCGGTACACCCTAATGTCGTGTTTACACTCTCTCTCACACACACACGCTCTCTCTCTCTCGCTTTTTGCTCTCTCTCTCACACACACACACACACACTCTCTCTCTCACACACACACACGCTCACACAGACAGGAGGTAAAAAGGTATCAAATTACTGGTCCAGAATCGGCATTACCCCCCTACTAAGATCACCGTGTGAATCTACTAATCCGAGTTGCTGGCCCGCAGTGTACGTCTTTAAACTTTGCAATTTAGAAATAGGTATTTTCAACCATATTTCTTTGAGTTCATTGTCAATCCGAATTATTCATTGAGGATTTTAAAGATTTTATCTATAATCTTTCTTTTCACTAACTGGCTTTGTCGAATTTTTCAGTCCAATGCACTGTGGTCCCAGCCGGCGACAAAAATACAAAAATCGATGTCTAAAAATTATGATTGTAACTATTCAAATCTATCGTAGACACATCAAATTTTAGCATTCCGGCTTTCTTTTTACAACTTCTAACGGTACTTGCTAAAGCAGAGCCATAGAAGTGAGCATTTCCATTTGCAGAAATTGAGACATTGAAATTTCCATTAACGTAGTGAGAAGTTACAAGTGATATCACAAAGAAGTAATGTGTAAATTTACTATAGTAAGAAATGGAAGTTAAAGTTAATAGTATTGTTATTGTTTTTAATTGATAACATCATAAAATTGTATCTTTATTTTGTAGTATAATTGATCTCTTTTGTAATGTATTTGTGTTTTTAATTTAATATTGTGAAAAGAAATAGACTTTTAGTACCTTGGGTCCTCGCGGATCCTCACGTTATTTTTATTTAAATATTCGCGGATGTGTCCAGAATTAGAAAAAAATTATCTCGTCTGCCGGAAGTTGCCGAGCGGTATGTAGTTTTCATTATAGTGAGTATACTCGGACTTTTGTGAATGTTTAGTATGGGGTTTTTGGGTGTTTTCAAGCAATCGGTTTTGTTGTTTTGCATTTTGTTTCGATCTTATTTTATAAAAATGATGTTTTTAGGATTAAAGTATGAATGTTGTTTCCGTATTTGTATGTTTTTGAAATACGGTGTACAAAAAAATTTTGTTAAAGCCAGCATGGGACTGACGGTATTCAAAGAAATTATAGCACATGAAGGTTTGCGGTTTTAATTTTGCGGGATATGATTTCTCTAAGTTGTCACATCGTATAAACTATCTCTGCAAAAGAATTTCAAAAATCTGGATAGAGAACAAGATAACAGAATTGAAAAATTGATAAACATCATGCAAATTGGCTTGCTATAAAAGACACCATTATTTTTGAAAGATACATGCCACTTCAAGTGTTATCTTCCGTTGAAAGTAAAAACGCGAAAGGCGTGAAGTAGATTTAAGCTCCACACAGAAAACTAAACAACGTACAATGGTTAAATTGGCAAGCAGGACCACCTATGTGGTCTTGTTTACTGTTTACATATACTGGTCCTGTAGCTAGAATTTATTGTAATATATGCTAACCCATCCTCACGAACTAAATATATCATAAAACATCTTAGTTTCCAGATATTCCCTGTTTGAGGCCTGTAGGACGTACTTAAATATGCCAAATATCGGAAGTTAACATGATATAGGACTATACAAAAATGTGGGTATATATTGATGAATTTTGACAAATATATTTGATACAGATTATAAACTCGGAATGTCAAATTGCAGCACATACAGTTGGGAGGTACGTTTATATGGGTATATAACAACACATGGACATCTATCGACCATGGACCTAAGCAAGATGTTTAATACCGCCAATAAACAAATTGTCAAATTACAGCGAATTCACTGTGAAAATATAGACAAAATCTTGAAATTAATATAAAACTGGAAGTACCATTATGGGTGGTCTATACCTAAATGTGTACCAATCCTGACGATTTTTGGGGGAAATTGTCTTCTAGTCACTACGAGTTTACGGTAAAATTTTCAAATCGATATCTTGATTACAAATATTTTTGTCGCTCTCTCCCATACAAGCTAAACCACAGTGCAATGATGCTGTTTTGGATTGATAGTCGTTATATTATAAAATTAATGGTAAGTTCGAATTCTTCCGCTTAAGGGGTTTCTACACGGTATGTTTTATACATGTTATGCTAGCAACTGTCACTGTTTGTTATCCCATATGTAATTCCTTCTGCACTGCAAATTTTTGTTTTCATTCGATTTCTGTTGTTTTCGTTATTTACATTGTGAACAGAGAAAATAACGGTGCTCCTTTTGTTGTACAGACGAGAAAAGAGTGCGTTTTATTGGAATTTCTCTATGTTTCACACCAGGTGTACAAAATTATAATCTGTAAAAAGTGGCAGTCGTTATGTATAATACAGTCCGTGTGAAAACACCTCAATAATGCTGTTTTTAAACGGAGGTCGTGTATGTTTTTAGTTTTTCATAGAATTGTTCAATATAGTTCATTTTAAAGGTCTAATTCAGCTCTTTTGGCTGAACTAGTTCAGTAATCTAATTCATAGTTCACTATCCCGTTTAATCATTCGGATCAGAATCGTTCACCGGGTCTTTGCTTGATGAAAACGCATACATACACCAAATAGGAACAAAGAAAATATTAGCTCTGTTCCAGTACTTTTTATACCCTACACCACTATGTGGGGAGGGTATTATAAGTTGGTTTTGGCCAAAAAGTTTGTAACGCATCGAAATAATGGTCGTAGACCCATACTTATATATACCAAAATGAATGTCTCGACGAGCTGAGTCGATCTGGCTATGTGTGTCCGTCCGTCAGTCCGTCCGTCCGTCTAAACCATGTAATCACGCTACAGGTCGCAATTTTGAACATATCGTCACGAAATTTTCGATATTGATGGGGGTCCCGGAGGGGAAGAAGCCTATTGATTTTGGCGATGGTCGGATAATATTTAGGGGTCGGAATGGGCAAAAAACTTATGTTGATAAAAAGACAATGTTTTTTTCCAAAGCGAATATCTCAGCTTCTATACGGGGTTTACCAAAAGCAAAACCTGACAATAAAAGTAGTAAACTTTACCTTTCTAATGATGTAAAGTAGGTTCTCGTAGGAGATCAAACAACGAAGATATCACAATAGTCGCAAATAAAACCCAAATTTTAATTTTTGCGATTTTAATTATAATGACGAATATCACAGCTTTGGTTGCGGACTTTCCAAAAGCAAAGCCTGGCTATGAAAATAGAAGATCCCATCTTTACAATGATGTAAACTAGGTCGGCGCATTTGACCAAATAACGGAGATATTGCAATAGTCGGTAATACATCCCATTTTTCCACTTTTTTGGATATCACGCTACAGGTCGCAATTTTGATCGGATCGTCACGAAATTTTGAGGGTTAATGGAGGTCACACAGATGAAGAAGCCTATTGATTTTGGTGATGGTCGGATAATATTTAGGGGTCGTAATGGGCAAAAAACTTATTTGGAGAAAAAGACAACGTTTTTTTCCTAAGCGAATATCATAGCTTCAATATGGGGTATACCAAAAGCAGAACCTGGCCATGATAGTAGAAAATATCGCCTTTCTAATGATGTAAAGTAGGTTCTCGTAGTTGATCAAAAACGAATATATCGCAATAGCCGCTAATAGAACCCAACTTTTTATTTTTGCGATTTTAATAATAATGACGAATATCACAACTTCGGTTGGGGATCTTCCAAAAACAAGTCTGATTATGAAAGTAGAAAATCCCATCTTTACAGTGATGCAAAGTAGGTTGGCGTAGGTGGCCACATAACGGAGATATCACAATAGTCGGCAATCCATCCCATTTTTTCATTTTTTTTTTTTTGTAATCACGCTACAGGTCGCAATTTTGATCGGATCATCAATTTTGGGGGCTAATGGGGATCCTACAGAGAAAGAAGCCTATTGATTTTGGTGATGGTCGGATAATATTCAGGGGTCGGAATGGGCAAAAAACTTATTTTGAGAAAAAGTCAACGTTTTATTTCAAAGCGAATATCTCCGCTTCTAAAAGGGGTATATCAAAAACAAAACCTGCTAATGAAAGTAGAATATATCACCTTTGCAACGTAGGTGGTCAAACAACGAAGATATCGCAAAAGCCGCTAATAGAACACAACTTTCATTTTTGCGATTTTAATAATAATGACGAATATCACAGCTTTGGTTCGGGATCTTCCAAAAGCAACGTCTGACAATGAAAGTAAAAATCCCATCATTACAATGATGTAGAGCAGGTTGGCGTAGGTATTCAAATAACGGAGATATCGCAATAGTCGGTAATACATCCCATTTTTCCACTTTTTTGGAAATCACGCTACAGGTCGCAATTATAATTGGACCGTCACGAAATTTTGAGTGTTATTGGGGGTCCCACAGAGGAAAAAACCTTTTAGTTTTTGATAATGGTCGGATATTATTCAGGGGTCGGAATGTGAAAAAAAAAATATTTGGAAAAAAGACCAACGTTTTATTTCAAAGTTAATATCTCCCTCCTATAGGAGGTATATCGAAAGCAAACAACGATGTGAAGTAGGTTGTCAAACAACAGAGATATCGCAATAGTCGGTAATGCATCCCTTTTTTCCATTTTTGTGCAATCACACTACGAAATTTTAATCGGATCCTCACGAAATTTTGGGGGTTGATGGGGGTCTAACAGAGAAAGAAGCCTATTGATGGTTGGCATACATCCCACTTTTCAATTTTTTATTTGGGTTGTACTGTCGATGCACTTAAATGCGTTTCAAAAAAATTGACCTGTGTTTATGAAGAGCAAAGGCGCTAAGCTATCCCAATTTTAATATTTTGAATTTTATTAGTCAAAAGCTTATGAACAGGGGTAGTGGTGTAGGGTATCACATAGTCGGCCCCGACCCGACTATAGCCTTGGCTCACTTGTTTTAATGGTAAAATGTGCAAAAGAGAGAACCGTCAAAAATGAGTTCAACGCACAAATTTTTCCAAAATGTACGGGAACGGAAAAATTACTGAAACGTCAAAAAAACTTGAACAAACGTTACTAGAAAACTACCAATTATTTTCATCGGATAGATCACACCTTGAGCTACTTTCGTTTTTTTTTTTTTGCTGAAAAATGTTGCACAGTGTTCTGACATATGGCCGACTATGAAACACTGTTTGCGGTGCCCACTGTAGCTCGAAAGCGAATAAACCGATCAGCATGTGTTTTTGTGGGAACATTAAAGGCCTCGACACATAAGATAACGTATAAGGCATTCTTACTGAAGTCATATGTGATAAAAGACTAAAGACCAAGTTCGACCTAATAAAAAGATTTCAGAATCACATTTGAATTAGGTCGAACTTGGTCTTTGGTCATTTACCAGATATGACTTAAGCAAGAATGATATGCTTCTTATGTGTCAAGGCCTTAAGAACCAACTAATCTTGTACTTAACCGAAAAAGAATTAACAAATTACTATTAAAAAAAATTGTGAACTGACAAAGTCAAAATTTCGTTTTTAATTGAAAAAATGGACCGTGCTTTCGTCATAAATCCGTCACAATTGTTTTTTCTTTAAATTCTCTCGCTTTTGTACAAAATTTTTATTTGTATAATAATCCCACAAAAACGTCGATGTTATATACAAACCACAATAAATTTTCTCTTTCTTACGCTCATATCTCAGCTAGTTTTTGTCCAAATGACTCAACATTTTTTTAAGCATATTCTATTCTACCTGTACTTTAAAATGAAATGAACCAATAAAAAATTTCCGATATTGTAAAATTTGTATGTTGCCATAACCCCTTAAGAAAAAATGTCCTCCGGAAAAAATGTATTTAGAATTTTATTTAGGTAGATGACTGAAAAAACATCTTATGTTGTGTGAGTAAAAATTATCATTGCGAAAAAAGCTTTTTGTGTGTTTCTGTTTATTTTTGTCTTTTTCCCTATTCAAAACAATTCTCATTGAATATGTAATTGATTCGATATATTGAAATATGTTATGTGAAAAATGTTTTTTTAAGAAATTAATTACAATTGACCAAAACAAACAAAAGTCATTACATTACGAAGGCATCAATTAACACAGAAGACGGTGTGTGTCACTTTATTCATATGTGAGCGACATGCTGAAAATGAAATGTTTGAAAATGAAAATTTCTACAAAAATTATAGAGACAAAACATGTTCCAATATGTAGATTTTTTTATTTCACATTTATTTACAAAAAAATACAAAGTTAAAGTTTATTCAAAACATGTACAGGTGAACTTAAAACTATAATTTCAATTTTAGTAATTTGCGTGTATTAACAAGTTGAAATTATGGTGAAAGAAATATTTTAATTATTAATTATCATAACAATTGCTAAATTATGCTTGCTCCCGGCATCCACCATATTTTGTAGAGCTTTTGGTTTACATATGAAAAAAAATACAAATAGCATAACGCTCCGCGCCTCTGATGGAAATGTTGGAGCTTCTTGGCAACTTTAAATAAATATGCAAAATAAATACTGTTGTTAATTAAAAGAAAACAGTCATAAAATATTATTAATTTCATTTACAAAATTTCAATTAAATACAAGTTGGTACAATTATAGAAGTATTTCTAAATTAGAAAGAAGTAATTCCTTAACTCTTCCTTTGAAGACTATTATATTTCACACAGCCAGAGTAGTCAATCCTCTGTCTAGTTGTCTCAAGGCGACGCCTACCTTTTTTTTGATCGGGGAAAAAACATCGGAAGACTCTGGCTACCTGGTTGATGGTTCGGCCAGATGTGCGAGAATTTAACACGCTAAAATAACCCTTTTACTCTGATCCACCATCCTGCATCCGGCTGCATCGTCAGAAACAGTCCTATATGCACAGCATACACGTAAGCCTGCCAGTCTGTATACTGACCAATCTTTTCGTAATAAGTGGCATACCTCAAGGATTTCGCCCATATTGGTGCTGCATAAAGAATAATATTTTTGGTAACTCCTGCCAGAATTTTTCTCTTTAAGTATCTCGGACCTCTCGGGTTTGGCATTATACGGCACAGCGCTTTACAAGTGTTTCCGGCTTTCGCCTTTACGTAATTCAAATGCTCCTTAAAAGATAGACGATTGTCTATAATAACGCCGAGGTATTTCAGGCTTTCCGCTGTTGTGATTGTACATTCTCCGATTTGAATATTTATCCTTTCCACAGTTCTGCGGCTTGTAATTAAGGCAGCTTCCGTTTTTGATCGGCTAATGCTAGGCCTTGTGAACACAGCCACGATTTAACCAACTGTATGCTGACTTCTGAGACATTTTTTGCTTCTTCGGTTGTTTTTGCAACTATAACTAGCGCAGTATCATCTAGAAATCCAATAATATTTGCCTTCTCTGGGAGTTTTAGCTTTAAGACACCATCATACATCACGTTCCACAGAAGAGGTCCAAGAGAAGATACTTGTGGTACTCCTCCTGTTATTCGGTATTCTTTTCAACCCTCCTCAGTTTGGTATATTAGTATTCTGTTGCGGAAATAGTCCTGGAGTATAGCCACAAGATATGCCGGGACATTTAACCGTCTCAGAGCGTTTAGAATATTCTCCCAGTTGGCTGTATTGAAGGCATTTTTAACATCTAGTGTTATGACAACACAATACTCTTTTTCCAGCTTTGGCCATTTATTGCTTCCCTTGCGATGTCTGTTACCATTTTTATTGCATCGATCGTAGATTTTTTTTTCTGAAACCAAATTGGCTTTCAGATAAGCCCTTTGCACGTTCTATGTACTCTTCAAGTCTGTCGCGGATAATGCTCTCAAGGAGTTTTCCGCATGTATCTACATATCATACACAGCGGGCGGTATGATGAAAGATTTTCCAAGGGCTTGCCGTTTTTGGGCAATAGGACTAGTCTTTGCCTTTTCCATAACGATGGAAAGGATCCATATCCTAAGCAGGAGTTCAGTAATTTAAGCCTTTGTTCTCCACAGCAACTTATAATCTCTTTTAGAACGTAGTTGGGAATTCCATCGCGACCAGGCGCTTTAGAGTCATCGAATTTAGACACTGCAAGATTTATCTCCGCTGGTGTAACCGGGGGTAAGTAAAATGTCCACCAGGGTCAAAAGTTGTCCATGATGTTACAGCTTAGTGAGGAAAAAGGTGATTCACAATGTAATCTAATGTTTTAGCATTCAGTTTCTTAGTAACAATCTTGTACGCCATTCCAAAGGGCTGGTATTCTACATCATCGCAAATAGCGAGAAAACACGATCTTTTGCTTGCATGTATGGCTTTTTTTAAGGGCTTTCTTCTTCATCTTGAGAACCTGTCTATATGCTTCATTATCTTCTCTATCACGAGTTCTTACAAAACGTCTTCTAGCACGAAGACACTCTTTACGTAGTTCAGCTATTTCAGCGTTCCACCCAATATACAGGAGCTTTGTTGACACCCGCTTCCTTTTTTGCATCGTTGCGTTGCATGCTTGTGTAGCCCGAAGAATAAGCTCTTCCGCCATATTTTCGGGGGTTCCCTGCAGTTCTGTGTCTTCCATACATAGCGCGAATATATCTTTATCAAATGAGCCTTTTTTCCAACCAGATATTTCAGGCGTTCGAACCAATCTCCTTACTGTTGTCGCGTCATTACGATTAATGATTATAGCCTGATGATCACTATAAGTGAACATATCACTAATTTGCCAGTTAAACTGATTGTAGATGTTAGTACTGACAAACGCAGTGAACTCCCACCATTTCCCAATGTTGGATTACTCCCCGAATTCAAAATTTCCACATCTAATTGGGCAAAGGATTCTAACAAAATTCGGCCCCTTTCATTTGTTCTAGGGCAACCCCACTATGTGGCCCAGGCATTAAAATCGCCTGCTATCAAAATTGGCCCTCTGGATGCGGCATCATTTGCTAAGTCAGTTATAATGCTTCTGTAATCCTCAATATCATATCTTGGTGGTATGTAGCAACTGTAGACTGTTAATCCGGCAAAAGTAGCGCGGACAAAACCGGTTGCAGAATTCAAAGCATTTTGTATTGGTTTGTTTAAGGACCAGATCGAGGTTGTGCCGGACGTATTACATAACCAATTTGCTGAGCTAATGTTCTTGTAGATTTCGCTGATAATTGCTAAATACACCTCTAGCTCCCGAAATGTCTGTTTTAACAAATCTTGGGCAGCTTCACAGTGATTTAAATTTAATTGTATAAATTTCATTAAGATCCACTAAGTTGGCGTAGAGCTTTCTTGTATTTCGGACACACAGTCGACCCAGTTATGTGGCTACGATCTGTTGATGGTTCACTGCATAGCATACACTTTGGACGGTTTTTACAATTAGCAACCTTGTGACCCGCTTCTCCAGAGCAAATGCAGCGACCTGAGTTGTCGTTCGGGTTTTTACATCTAACTGCTATATGACCAAAGTCCAGACATTTATAACACCTCATTGGTGTAAGTTTTTCACGTATTTGACAATCCGCCCATCCAATACGTAGTATTCTGTGCAGTTTGTGTGCCTCTATATGCTTTTCGTAGGGATTTTACTGCAGATGCTTGCATTGCTTTAAAATCGTCCGAAACGTCGCTGATAGCCTGGAGAATATCATCTCTATTAGACACCCCATCTATATCTTGAATTTCCAGTTGTACTTCCTGGGTTAAGGCACGAACTTCAGCGGTTGGGCCTAAGACTTCTTCAATGGCTTCTCTAAAGTCATTTGTGTTCTGGTGTGCTGGTTTATTTAGTTCTAACAATAGCTCACCCTTCTCTGTCTTCCGAATTGTCTTCACATTTGTGCCTAGCGCAGCCAGCTTTGCTTCACTTTTCAATTGCTTCAGGATGTCCGAATATGAGGGATCTCCACATTTTTTAATTATTAAAGCATCTGGTTTATTTGGGTTTCTTTTCATTCTAGACCTTGTTTGAACTTTATTCCATACTTCCGCATTGCGTACGGTATCGGATTTTCCCACGTTCTCATTCATCGTCTCTTCTATTGTCTTTACAGAATCTGGCTCTTTAAATGTAGGTGCGACTTCTTTTTTCTTTGTTGTCCTATTCTCCTTCGGGCTTTGGGTCTTATGGATTGCCTTGTATACATAAATCAAAAGTTGTTTTGATATAATCCACGAATCGGCAATATTGTTTTGGCATAATCCCTGTATAATCCCAGTTGTATTAAACATGGTTGTAGAGAATCTTCTGATAACTCTGTTATTGCTAATATTTTTGCTGATTTCTTTCAATCTTCGTACACTCAGGACAGCTTTAACGGTTATTATAACTATAATATTAATAAATTAAATAATTTTTCTCGCATTATATTAACAGAGGAGGAAGTTTTCTCTGGTTTAAGGTCATTACATTCCTCATTTGCTCCAGGACCAGATGGAATTCCTACGTATTTTCTAAAATCGTGTGCTATCGAACTTTATTCGCCTCTAACTAAAATATTCAATTACTCCTTAACTAAATGTTATTTCCCTTATTATTTGAGATCTAGCTATGTCATTCCCCTTCATAAGTCCGGAAACAGGTGTTTTGTAGATAATTCCTAAACTTTTCGAACTTTAAGTTTCGCGACGGATATCACTCTTCCTGAAAAGTATAGTTTCACCTTTTTAACATGGCTTCTTGAAAGGTAGATTTACATCTTCTAATCTTTTAGAACTTGTATGTCACATTTAAAATGGCTTCGTAAAGAAACAACAAACTGATGTTATTTACACTGATTTTAGCAAAGCTTTTGATACAGTAGTACATAAGCTCTTGCTTCATAAATTTGATTTAATGGGTTTCCCATCAGACCGTACACAAAAAGTTATATTTAATGATTCCATTTCAAAGAATATTATTGTTTCATCCGGCGTACCACAGGGTAGTCATCTGGGCCCTTTACTTTTTTACTTTGTCTTAATGATCTTCCGGATACTATTAGATTTTCAAAAATACTAATGTATGCTGATGACATGAAGCTCTTTCTTCATACAAGCTCACTCAATAATTCAACCTACTTACAGTACGAATTACACACCCTCGTAAATTGGTGTAGAGCAAATGGTATGTCCCCTAATCTAAAAAAATTTCATTCTTTAGATCGCAGCCAATATTATCCAACTATTTTATTGGCTCTTCCAAACTTGATAGCGTCGAATCTTTCGTTGATCTCGGCGTTATGTTAGATCCAAAACTACGATTTCATTAACACATTGACCCTTGTGTTAATAAAGCTAAATCTGTACTAGGTTTCATTAAGCGATGGTCTAAAGAGTTTGATGATCCTTATGTAACTAAAAGATTATTTGTTAGTTTGTTATTTGTTCGTCCAGTTCTTTACGTTTGTTACGTTTCCTCCTTCAAACTTGTGCCTGCCTGGCTAAATTATAAATGGGCCGTGGTTCCTTAACCCAGTGACACTTGAGGGCATAACGAGTACAAAAACGCTGAATTAATATGGACTACACACTCTTAACCAACATGAACCAACAACCAAATTCTTTTGGTGATCCATAATCCTGGTCCCCATCATTACCCACCCAACCTTACGTTCATCAGAACCCCAATGAAATGGACACCAACGAAAATGTTAGGATTTTCCGCCGTTGTAACTTTTCACAGAGTAGCTAACTTTTACTTATTCCAAAACTATACTTTTAAATCTGTGTTCATAAGTGCTTAACACTTTCGGCTTATTCAACCACTATTGATTATTTAAACGCCAGCATTTGCCACAATAGTCAAAGAACCCCTTGCACATTCAACGTTGATCCGTTGCTCATTCCCAATGCAATTCCTTCTCAGATGCCTTCACCAAAATCCTCTCACCTTCCCAAATAATGTCGATGCTTGGACAGCGGTCACGGTTCAACGCACGCATGGCCTTGAGTATTTCATTACGTCGCTCAATTTATGAGTGCGTAAATTCTCTTAACGTAAGCTCTTCCATACAACTCTGAAATTACAGATCACAATTTCCAACCCCGACTTGTCAAACTAACAAGTTTCACAACCAGCTGTTTTCATACACCCTCCTGGCACTGGTGGTATCAAGACATATTAAAAAAATTCCGCAAAAAAACATAAAAACTAAGCAAACCGAATAAAAAATGCAAAAAAATAGAAGAAAATGTCCTCCTCATCGTCACAACTATTATGAGCTGCTCCTTGCATAGGCAAACTCCCACACCAAGGAAACTGACCAGAATACAACATTCCATTTATTATCTCTTCCTTTCGCATGTTTGGGGCAAGCCGCGAGACAGCATGGAAAGGCATGAAAGGTAATACCAGATCCAATAAACCCCAGCATTTCTAGTTATTGTATTTTTTAAATTATTTACAGAATCCACAAAATGATCATTAAGCATTGGAGATTTTACCCTGTCATCATCAGTCGCCAAACCATCAGTATTTATTATGTTGACTTTTTCTCTGCTAGCTCTTCCCAACACATTATTCAATAATCTTCAGCATGCGTTTGAATCATTAGCATTTCTCAGTAAATTAGTCTCAAAATACTTTTGCATACCTATCATTTGAGCTTTTCTTATAATACGGCTAACCCTCTTTAACTGTTGATTTATTCCACAATTATTTTTAAATCTATTTCTCATTTGCAACAGCCTTTGTTTCTACTGTTGAAATAACTTGTGATATTTATACTTGTTATATTAAAATGTTAAATTGATATAGTAGGGTGACGTAGGGGATGAATGATACCAAGCAACGGTCTTGACCGGCTTTAACATGGCAAAGCCCAGGATTTATCTTGGTCTCTCTTTCATCTCAAGTGGACACTGACCTCCCCGTGGTGTCACCTGGGGAACTGCCTTTAACACCCGTTAAAGGTAGTGAGCTAACATGTGCCGCGCGTTCACCCATAAGAACGTTAAAAACTTGGGTTTGAGCGTCGGGTTAGTAACCCTCCCCTAGAAAAAACATCCTACTATGAAAAAACGAAAGAAAAGAAAAACAAACCCCTCTAAAGTTGACGAACCCCACAAACGTTTTAAGGACCATGATCTACGAATCTGCACCTGGAATGTTCGCACTCTTTATAGAGAAGGTGCAGTCTTCGCATTGGCAGACGTACTTGAAAAGTACAAGGCCAATATTACTGCCATACAGGAAATACGATGGATTGGGGAAGGCGTCACAACAACACCTAAAGGTGACGCACTGTATTATAGCTGCCATGACGTAAAGCATGAGTTTGGTTGCGGATTCGTAGTTAGTCGGAGACTAAAACATCTGGTATCCAGCTTCACCCCAGTGAATGAAAGACTTGCTGCAATTCGAATAAAAGCTAAATTCTTCAACATCAGCTTTATTTGTGCTCATGCTCCCACTGAAGAAAAGGACGAACAGACCAAAGATATATTTTACGAGCGCTTAGAAGAAACATATGAAGACACTCTTTACGTAGTTCAGCTATTTCAGCGTTCCACCCAATATACAGGAGCTTTGTTGACACCCGCTTCCTTTTTTGCATCGTTGCGTTGCATGCTTGTGTAGCCCGAAGAATAAGCTCTTCCGCCATATTTTCGGGGGTTCCCTGCAGTTCTGTGTCTTCCATACATAGCGCGAATATATCTTTATCAAATGAGCCTTTTTTCCAACCAGATATTTCAGGCGTTCGAACCAATCTCCTTACTGTTGTCGCGTCATTACGATTAATGATTATAGCCTGATGATCACTATAAGTGAACATATCACTAATTTGCCAGTTAAACTGATTGTAGATGTTAGTACTGACAAACGCAGTGAACTCCCACCATTTCCCAATGTTGGATTACTCCCCGAATTCAAAATTTCCACATCTAATTGGGCAAAGGATTCTAACAAAATTCGGCCCCTTTCATTTGTTCTAGGGCAACCCCACTATGTGGCCCAGGCATTAAAATCGCCTGCTATCAAAATTGGCCCTCTGGATGCGGCATCATTTGCTAAGTCAGTTATAATGCTTCTGTAATCCTCAATATCATATCTTGGTGGTATGTAGCAACTGTAGACTGTTAATCCGGCAAAAGTAGCGCGGACAAAACCGGTTGCAGAATTCAAAGCATTTTGTATTGGTTTGTTTAAGGACCAGATCGAGGTTGTGCCGGACGTATTACATAACCAATTTGCTGAGCTAATGTTCTTGTAGATTTCGCTGATAATTGCTAAATACATCTCTAGCTCCCGAAATGTCTGTTTTAACAAATCTTGGGCAGCTTCACAGTGATTTAAATTTAATTGTATAAATTTCATTAAGATCCACTAAGTTGGCGTAGAGCTTTCTTGTATTTCGGACACACAGTCGACCCAGTTATGTGGCTACGATCTGTTGATGGTTCAGTGCATAGCATACACTTTGGACGGTTTTTACAATTAGCAACCTTGTGACCCGCTTCTCCAGAGCAAATGCAGCGACCTGAGTTGTCGTTCGGGTTTTTACATCTAACTGCTATATGACCAAAGTCCAGACATTTATAACACCTCATTGGTGTAAGTTTTTCACGTATTTGACAATCCGCCCATCCAATACGTAGTATTCTGTGCAGTTTGTGTGCCTCTATATGCTTTTCGTAGGGATTTTACTGCAGATGCTTGCATTGCTTTAAAATCGTCCGAAACGTCGCTGATAGCCTGGAGAATATCATCTCTATTAGACACCCCATCTATATCTTGAATTTCCAGTTGTACTTCCTGGGTTAAGGCACGAACTTCAGCGGTTGGGCCTAAGACTTCTTCAATGGCTTCTCTAAAGTCATTTGTGTTCTGCTGTGCTGGTTTATTTAGTTCTAACAATAGCTCACCCTTCTCTGTCTTCCGAATTGTCTTCACATTTGTGCCTAGCGCAGCCAGCTTTGCTTCACTTTTCAATTGCTTCAGGATGTCCGAATATGAGGGATCTCCACATTTTTTAATTATTAAAGCATCTGGTTTATTTGGGTTTCTTTTCATTCTAGACCTTGTTTGAACTTTATTCCATACTTCCGCATTGCGTACGGTATCGGATTTTCCCACGTTCTCATTCATCGTCTCTTCTATTGTCTTTACAGAATCTGGCTCTTTAAATGTAGGTGCGACTTCTTTTTTCTTTGTTGTCCTATTCTCCTTCGGGCTTTGGGTCTTATGGATTGCCTTGTATACATAAATCAAAAGTTGTTTTGATATAATCCACGAATCGGCAATATTGTTTTGGCATAATCCCTGTATAATCCCAGTTGTATTAAACATGGTTGTAGAGAATCTTCTGATAACTCTGTTATTGCTAATATTTTTGCTGATTTCTTTCAATCTTCGTACACTCAGGACAGCTTTAACGGTTATTATAACTATAATATTAATAAATTAAATAATTTTTCTCGCATTATATTAACAGAGGAGGAAGTTTTCTCTGGTTTAAGGTCATTACATTCCTCATTTGCTCCAGGACCAGATGGAATTCCTACGTATTTTCTAAAATCGTGTGCTATCGAACTTTATTCGCCTCTAACTAAAATATTCAATTACTCCTTAACTAAATGTTATTTCCCTTATTATTTGAGATCTAGCTATGTCATTCCCCTTCATAAGTCCGGAAACAGGTGTTTTGTAGATAATTCCTAAACTTTTCGAACTTTAAGTTTCGCGACGGATATCACTCTTCCTGAAAAGTATAGTTTCACCTTTTTAACATGGCTTCTTGAAAGGTAGATTTACATCTTCTAATCTTTTAGAACTTGTATGTCACATTCAAAATGGCTTCGTAAAGAAACAACAAACTGATGTTATTTACACTGATTTTAGCAAAGCTTTTGATACAGTAGTACATAAGCTCTTGCTTCATAAATTTGATTTAATGGGTTTCCCATCAGACCGTACACAAAAAGTTATATTTAATGATTCCATTTCAAAGAATATTATTGTTTCATCCGGCGTACCACAGGGTAGTCATCTGGGCCCTTTACTTTTTTACTTTGTCTTAATGATCTTCCGGATACTATTAGATTTTCAAAAATACTAATGTATGCTGATGACATGAAGCTCTTTCTTCATACAAGCTCACTCAATAATTCAACCTACTTACAGTACGAATTACACACCCTCGTAAATTGGTGTAGAGCAAATGGTATGTCCCCTAATCTAAAAAAATTTCATTCTTTAGATCGCAGCCAATATTATCCAACTATTTTATTGGCTCTTCCAAACTTGATAGCGTCGAATCTTTCGTTGATCTCGGCGTTATGTTATATCCAAAACTACGATTTCATTAACACATTGACCCTTGTGTTAATAAAGCTAAATCTGTACTAGGTTTCATTAAGCGATGGTCTAAAGAGTTTGATGATCCTTATGTAACTAAAAGATTATTTGTTAGTTTGTTATTTGTTCGTCCAGTTCTTTACGTTTGTTACGTTTCCTCCTTCAAACTTGTGCCTGCCTGGCTAAATTATAAATGGGCCGTGGTTCCTTAACCCAGTGACACTTGAGGGCATAACGAGTACAAAAACGCTGAATTAATATGGACTACACACTCTTAACCAACATGAACCAACAACCAAATTCTTTTGGTGATCCATAATCCTGGTCCCCATCATTACCCACCCAACCTTACGTTCATCAGAACCCCAATGAAATGGACACCAACGAAAATGTTAGGATTTTCCGCCGTTGTAACTTTTCACAGAGTAGCTAACTTTTACTTATTCCAAAACTATACTTTTAAATCTGTGTTCATAAGTGCTTAACACTTTCGGCTTATTCAACCACTATTGATTATTTAAACGCCAGCATTTGCCACAATAGTCAAAGAACCCCTTGCACATTCAACGTTGATCCGTTGCTCATTCCCAATGCAATTCCTTCTCAGATGCCTTCACCAAAATCCTCTCACCTTCCCAAATAATGTCGATGCTTGGACAGCGGTCACGGTTCAACGCACGCATGGCCTTGAGTATTTCATTACGTCGCTCAATTTATGAGTGCGTAAATTCTCTTAACGTAAGCTCTTCCATACAACTCTGAAATTACAGATCACAATTTCCAACCCCGACTTGTCAAACTAACAAGTTTCACAACCAGCTGTTTTCATACACCCTCCTGGCACTGGTGGTATCAAGACATATTAAAAAAATTCCGCAAAAAAACATAAAAACTAAGCAAACCGAATAAAAAATGCAAAAAAATAGAAGAAAATGTCCTCCTCATCGTCACAACTATTATGAGCTGCTCCTTGCATAGGCAAACTCCCACACCAAGGAAACTGACCAGAATACAACATTCCATTTATTATCTCTTCCTTTCGCATGTTTGGGGCAAGCCGCGAGACAGCATGGAAAGGCATGAAAGGTAATACCAGATCCAATAAACCCCAGCATTTCTAGTTATTGTATTTTTTAAATTATTTACAGAATCCACAAAATGATCATTAAGCATTGGAGATTTTACCCTGTCATCATCAGTCGCCAAACCATCAGTATTTATTATGTTGACTTTTTCTCTGCTAGCTCTTCCCAACACATTATTCAATAATCTTCAGCATGCGTTTGAATCATTAGCATTTCTCAGTAAATTAGTCTCAAAATACTTTTGCATACCTATCATTTGAGCTTTTCTTATAATACGGCTAACCCTCTTTAACTGTTGATTTATTCCACAATTATTTTTAAATCTATTTCTCATTTGCAACAGCCTTTGTTTCTACTGTTGAAATAACTTGTGATATTTATACTTGTTATATTAAAATGTTAAATTGATATAGTAGGGTGACGTAGGGGATGAATGATACCAAGCAACGGTCTTGACCGGCTTTAACATGGCAAAGCCCAGGATTTATCTTGGTCTCTCTTTCATCTCAAGTGGACACTGACCTCCCCGTGGTGTCACCTGGGGAACTGCCTTTAACACCCGTTAAAGGTAGTGAGCTAACATGTGCCGCGCGTTCACCCATAAGAACGTTAAAAACTTGGGTTTGAGCGTCGGGTTAGTAACCCTCCCCTAGAAAAAACATCCTACTATGAAAAAACGAAAGAAAAGAAAAACAAACCCCTCTAAAGTTGACGAACCCCACAAACGTTTTAAGGACCATGATCTACGAATCTGCACCTGGAATGTTCGCACTCTTTATAGAGAAGGTGCAGTCTTCGCATTGGCAGACGTACTTGAAAAGTACAAGGCCAATATTACTGCCATACAGGAAATACGATGGATTGGGGAAGGCGTCACAACAACACCTAAAGGTGACGCACTGTATTATAGCTGCCATGACGTAAAGCATGAGTTTGGTTGCGGATTCGTAGTTAGTCGGAGACTAAAACATCTGGTATCCAGCTTCACCCCAGTGAATGAAAGACTTGCTGCAATTCGAATAAAAGCTAAATTCTTCAACATCAGCTTTATTTGTGCTCATGCTCCCACTGAAGAAAAGGACGAACAGACCAAAGATATATTTTACGAGCGCTTAGAAGAAACATATGACCGTTGCCCTGCCCATGACATTAAAATCATTCTAGGCGATTTTAATGCCAAAATTGGAAAGGAGAATATCTTTGGCCCAACAGTCGGGAAATTCAGTCTCCACAGTGAAACATCTGACAATGGTATGAGGCTGATAGACTTTGCAGCTGCAAAAAACATGATAGTTAGCAGTACCAGATTTAATCATCTCGATATTCGTAAGGGCACCTGGCTGTCTCCAGATCAAAGAACAAGTAATCAAATTGATCATGTTGTAATAGATGGAAGACATTCATCCAGCGTGTTGGATGTACGATCGTTCCGAGGCGCAAACATTGATTCGGACCACTACCTTGTTGCATCAAAGGTACGTACCCGTCTAAACGTTGCAAATAAAGCACGAACAGACTCAACGCGGAAGTTGGACATCGATAGGCTGCAAACACAACAGATAGCCACAGCATATTCCACTCAACTAGCCCAATTGCTTAACGCGAGCACTCCTTGTCACGACAACATAACAACACAATGGCAACATATTGACCATTGACCAGATATTTACCCTGCGGCAAATCCTAGAGAAGACCCAAGAGATGCAGATCGACATATTTCACCTTTTTGTCGATTATAAAGCAGCATTCGACAGTCCCCTCCGATCAAATGTATTCCACGCAATGTCTGAATTTGGTATCCCCGCAAAGCTCATCCGGCTTTGTAAGATGACTTTAACTGATACTAGGTCCTCAGTTAAAATTGGAAAGAACCTCTCCGAAGAATTTTGTACCAAAAGAGGTTTCAGACAAGGAGACAGCCTTTCGTGTGACCTATTCAACATTTTGCTGGAAAAGGTAATACGAGATGCAAATGTCAAAAGAAATGGCACAATTTACACCAATAGCCACATGTTACTTGCCTATGCTGATGACTGTAACTGATACCTTTAGGAAGGTCTAAGCAGAACCTGCGAAAGTGGGTCTGGCGGTAAACGGCGAAAAGACCAAATTGATGGTGTCGACGCGCAAAGCGTCCATAGAGCTCGGAGCAACTGTGGAAGTTGGAACCTACAATTTTGAGGTAGTTAAAGACTTCGTCTACCTCGGCACTGCCATAAACACAACAAACAACATCAGTTGTGAAATAAGAAGAAGAATTGTATTGGCCAACAGATGCTACTATGGTCTAAGTAAGCAATTTAAAAACAAAGCCACATCCCGTCAAACAAAATAACACTATACTATACTTGCTCAAGTAGATGAGGCAGTGCTTGGTGTGTTTGAGAGGAAAATTCTTAAAAAGATCTACGGGCCGATTTGAGTTGACGGTGAATATCGACGTCGTATGAACCACGAGCTATATAAGCTATACAAAGACATGAATATAGTTAAACGTATCGAGATGCAACGATTGCATTGGCTAGGCCATATCATGAGAATGAGCGATGATGAACCCGCTAAAAAGGCGTATGAATACATGCCACATGGCGGTGCACGCAGAATCGGCAGGCCTAAGCTTCGATGGAGCAAACAAGTGGATGAAGAAATGGAAAGGCGCGGTATTCCAAAAAGTCAAGCGAAAAAAAGAGAGGAATGGAGATCTTTTCTTAGTTCGGTCAATGGAACAAATGCTCTGTAATGGGCCAACTAAGTAAGTAAGTAGGCTTAGACATACTCGTACAAACTGAATTATCATAACTACATATTGAATAATATTTTTTCCTTACTTCAACCTAAACATTCAAAACGATTAGTTGAATTGATTCTACCACTTCCACATTTACATCAGATTATGGGCCTTTTATACTGTTTCTAGTAGAATTGTTACGCGCAATTCATTTTATAAATCGTGCATTTTAAAACGCAATGGCTTCAGTTTTCAGTAAAGCTACGTGGACGTGAAAATTTCGATGTTTGGAGACGACATGCTAAGTCTTGTTTGATGATTAAGAAATGCTGGAATGTTGTGGAAAAAGGGATAGATGGAGACAAGGATTGTGAAACTAATAAACTTGCTTTGGCGGAGATAACGCTAATGATCGAACCCAACAATTACGCTCATATTGCAAAACTAAAACGGCAAAGGAAGCTTGGGATTCGATAGTAAGTGCATACGAGGATACTGGGTTGACCAGAAAGGTGGAACTGTTGAAACAGATAGTGCAACTTAAGCTTGGTGATTTTCCATCAATGGAAGAATATGTAAATGCAATGATTTTAACATCTATCAAGGTCAATAATGCTGGATTGGTAATTAATGACGAGGTAACAGCTTCTCTAATGCTGGCAGGATTGCCGGAGGAATTTCAATCATTGGTGATGGCAATTGAAAATTCAAAAACCAAATTGAGTGTTGACTCGGTAAAGAATTTATTGTTGCAAGACGCTAAATTTAATAACAATAAGAAAGAGCATTGGTGTCAAACAAAAAATTCAAAAATTGGAAATTGAAGTGCCATTCGTGTAATGAAATCGGTCATTGTAGTAAAAATTGTCCAAAGAAAAACAAGAACAATCTTAAGAACCCAACAAAGGACAATGGTGAAGTTTTGTACGCAGCTCTGATATCTGAAACAGACAAAGTGAATGAATCGATTCAGGTGCGACGTCTCATATGACTAACAATAGCGATTTGTTGTTTAGTGAAACTAAAGTCTGTAACAAAGAAATTGTGGTCGCTAATAATAACAAATTGAAAGTTTCGTGTTCTGGAGATGTACTGATGTCTTTGAATATGGGTGAAGATTCGTGCAATGCAGTTAAAAATGTGGAGTATGTTCCAGATCTCTGTGCGAATTTGCTTTCGGTTGCTCAGTTAACCCAGAATGGCAAGAAGGTTATATTCGAGAAAGACGTTTGTCAGATTTTCAACAAGGATGATGATTTAATTGGGGAGGCTGTAATATATATTGTCTTGTACCATCTGAAGTGCGATGTGGTTACCACGAAAGAAAAATCTCTTATTGTGAAGCAAAATTCAAATTTATGGCATCGTCGGCTAGGTCATATTTGCAGTGAAAACCTCCGAAATGTGAAGTCGTCTTGTTATAGTATAACTTCAGATCAATGTGTTACATGTGTTGAAGGAAAACAAACTCGAAAATTGTTTAAAGACGTAGGCGAAATAGCTACAGGCTTACTTGAAGTAGTTCATTCCGATTTGCTTGGTCCATTTAGGCAAAAATCATTTTCTGGAAACTGTTATTTATTGACTTTTGTTGATGATTTTTCCAGAAAAAAATTTCTTTACCCAATTAAACGAAAATCAGAAGCTTTCGAGAGGTTTGTTGAATTCAAGAATGCTGTGGAAAATGAATGTTCTAGTAAAATAAACATATTACGCACTGACAATGGAAAAAAATATGTGAACAGCCGATTTGCCACATATTTGAAAGAACATGGAATAAAACACCAGAATACTTGTCCGTACACTCAAGAGCAGAACGAATGAATCGGACTGTTGTAGAAAGCAAATTAAGGGAACAATTTTGGGCAGAAGCCTCCATGACTTCTGCGTATCTTATAAACCGTGTTCCATGCAGAGGTAACTCAATGGCTCTAGAGGAAATTTGCTCAAACAAGAAACCAAATTTAAAACACCTAAGAGTATTTGGTTGTAAAGCTATGGTTCATGTACCAAAACAGAAGCGGTCAAAATTAATAAAAAAGTCCATTGAATGTAAAATATGTAAAATAAAATATTACGCACTGATAATGGAAAAGAATATGTGAACAACCGATTTGCCACAAATTTGAAAGAACATGGAATAAAACACCAGAAAACTTGTCCGTACAATCAAGAGCAGAACGGAGTAGCAGAACGAATGAATCGGACTGTTGTAGAAAGCAAATTAAGGTAACAATTTTGGGCAGAAGCCGCCATGACTTCTGCGTATCTTATAAACCGTGTTCCATGCAGAGGTAACTCAATGGCTCCAGAGGAAATTTGCTCAAACAAGAAACCAAATTTAAAACACCTAAGAGTATTTGGTTGTAAAGCTATGGTTCATGTACCAAAACAGCAGCGGTCAAAATTAATGAAAAAGTCCATTGAATGTAAAATATGTAAAATAAAATATTACGCACTGATAATGGAAAAGAATATGTTAACAACCGATTTGCCACAAATTTGAAAGAACATGGAATAAAACACCAGAAAACTTGTCCGTACAATCAAGAGCAGAACGGAGTAGCAGAACGAATGAATCGGACTGTTGTAGAAAGCAAATTAAGGGAACAGTTTTGGGCAGAAGCCGCCATGACTTCTGCGTATCTTATAAACCATGTTCCATGCAGAGGTAACTCAAGTGCTCCAGAGGAAATTTGCTCAAACAAGAATCCAAATTTATAACACCTAAGAGTATTTGGTTGTAAAGCTATGGTTCATGTACCAAAACAGAGCGGTCAAAATTAATGAAAAAGTCCTGTTTAGGTTTGATACATTCCAAATCAACTTCCCGAGCTCAGTCGATCACGGATGCTGATTGACATCATCGTGCATCACCTCAGCAAGTTCCCTCTGCGGAGACCGTAGAGTGTTGATGCTAACGAGCGATTGTTGTTGAGTTTTCTCTCATTGGAATATGTAAATGTAGTAGTATAAATCGACTCAGATCCTCTGCGATCGCTGGAATCCTCTACGATTGCAAGAACCTCTGCGTTCACTGGTCGATCAACCGTTGAATAGTTAACTTCGCGTAGTAACCCAAACGTCTTCGCGTTTACTAACCGGCCTCTGTCGCCACCACAGATTACAATTGGTAATCCTTTGTTGTATATTAACAGGCCTCTGTCGCCACCCCAGATTACAGAAGGTAATCTTACTGTTGTTTGAAAAGAAATACGATCAATAAACGGCAATCATTTATTATATTTAAATTGATACTGCTTTTGTTGTTTTATTTTATTCTTTTCACCCCCACTGCTCATCAAACGGTATCCTGAGCTATCGTTGAATAAAAACCTATGGATTTCCCCTCCCTCACCTAAACATTGGTCGCATCGAGCCAGATAGAAGCCAGTTTTGTTGTTGTTGCCTCTCTCTTGGACGATAATTGAAGCTATTGTTGTTGCATTGCATGGAGAAATCATTGGATTAATTTGCATATTACTAACACCAGGTACGTAAACTCAGAATTCATTAAAAAGTGAGCTACCGCGTGTGTTAGTATTTTTCGTTTGAGCATTAAATAAATAAATTATTGGTCGAATTTAAATCGCCCTACGCGTGTGAATTAAACTCGTCGCCTAATTTCGCCTATTATACAGTCCACACAAATTGTTGAAATCGTTGTTGTACTGATCATCCAACGTCGCGTTGATCATACAAATCACTATCCGTGTTGTTGTTATTCTTGTTAGATTAGCTCAAGATTATTTGATCTCACCATAACAACGAACACTCATAATTTCCAATCGTCGTTTCTAGCCTTGAATTCCTGATTGTAGCTAAAAGTCACTTTGGTCGACTATTAACACCACTACTTGTGTTAATTATTCCATTGCTCCACATAAAACCCCTTAGTTGTTGCTAAACTTGCAAATACTTTGTCGTTGTACTGATCACCCTAAGTCGAGTTGATCATACAAAGCATTCGGTGTTGGTACTTCGTAAAATTTTAATTGTGGCTGTTCTCATTTTAACTGAGAACTTGAAAATATATTTTGTTATATTTGCAATAACAACATCGTTAACTTCCAATAACTCTTGCTCTCGAGTTGTTAAATTATTACACACATTGATCTTATTTGTTGATCATTTGAAAATTTGATATTGTTGTTGTTATTCCCCAAGTCCTTTTGTTGAGAATATGCATTGGCAAATTTACAATAACAACATACATTGCCTAAAGTCACATATTGTCGTTTGGTTTACTTTGTTATTACGATCATCTCCAACCAAGAAATATTTGGCGTTGTTATTTCTCCTCGTTTTATTTTATAACTCTTTGAAAATTTTCGTTGGCAAATTCGCAATAACAACACTCCATCCAAATTCTCATTCCATTGGTTTATTTGTTGTAGCGATCGTCCATCGCCAACCGAACACATTCGACTGTTCTATTCTCCTACCTTTGTCTAATAGGTAATTATTCTAATTTGAGAAATTACATGGTAATTATACCAACAACTTTCCCGTCTTTTTAAGCGTCCTTTACAAAATTCTGCTGATCCTCAGCACTCCCTTGCTTAGTCGTTTGCAACGTCTGTTGTTCAGTGGGAGCTTCGCTGCTTACGCATGGTAATTTCTCTGCTTGTGTGTTCATTCTCTTTTGTGCTATATCCGTTGATGTCCCAGCACAGTGGGGTAAGATAGTACAAATAGTACAGTGGGGTAAAATACTAAAAATTAATACTTGTATGAAAAAATTATTTTTCGATAATTTTTTGAAATATTATATTAGGGTTTTTGGAATTTTTGGACAAATTCACACTACATTCGGCATTGATTGCGCATATTTTGAGCAGAGAATATATGTGAAAAATATTTAGTTTTCGACATTTTTGTATTGTTTTTGGAGTTTTTACTTACAACTTTTGGAAAATTGTTTGACTCTTCGTAGGGAATTTGGTATTTTTGGACAAGTACACCCTACTTTTGGCATACCTTGCACCAACGTGTCAACCAAATAAAACATATATATTTGACAAATTATTTTATCTGCGTTGATTTTCTTGGGCAAACATTTATTTTTCAGACAAATAGTTTATTATTCGTTCGAATTTTGACAAATACACCCTACACTTGGTAGCACCATATACATTTTTGTATATTTGACTTTTTTGCAATTTCACCAAATTAAAGTAGTTCTTGTTCGCCTTGAGGAAGTTTCTTTAAATTTTCTCCTATTTCGCCCTACTTTAATTTCAATTAGCTTTACACCTTGCTATTGGAGGTTTTTGTGGAAATTTCTTATTTCCTTTGAGCTATAGCAATTTGTGTCAACTGAATTTCCTCTTTTTACCATTCCTCGTAGTTTGTTGGAAATTAAATTGTAGATTTTTGGTGATTTTTGCGCATTTACATTTCAAAATGTCAGTCACCCCATACACTCGTTTTGTTAGAGCTTCGGACATTTTTTTGAAACGTGTAGCATCGTTTGAACAAAGTAGTGAATCCAACAATAATGTTCATTATCTCGAAATTCGCAGTTCAGAATTTCAAAAATTGTGGCACAAAGTCAAGTGCGCTTATGACGAGTGCAAAAACTACCTCACGACATCCGAGACTGCACAGGATGATGTTATTGATGTCGTGGAGGAAAAATATGGTACATCCTACCTAGACTATATCCGGTGTATGTCCACAATTAACCACCATCTTGAACGCCTTAAATCTTCAGGCACTGTCCCTAATTCACCTGCTATAGTTCTACCAATCTCACCACCTCCCCTCAATTCTAGTTTGCATAAGAGTTCTCCACCTAGTGTTTTGTTGAATGTTCCTCCAGTAGCACCCCCATCTAATCTGTTATTGGACACAACTGTCTTGCCTGTTCCTGTGCAGTCTGCTTCTCCCTCCGTACCTGCTCCACCTGAAACTTCTTGCAGTACATGCAATTGCCCTAGTGACCCTGTCGGTACTCACAGCTTTTTGTTGCCACCCCTTGATATCGATGTCTTTAGTGGAGACTTCATGTCTTGGCCCACGTTTAGGGATATTTTCACCACCCTATTTGTTGAAAATTCGCGTCTGTCAGAAAATTCGCGTCTGCTGGCAGGATTGCCGGAGGAATTTCAATCATTGGTGATGGCAATTGAAAATTCAAAAACCAAATTGAGTGTTGACTCGGTAAAGAATTTATTGTTGCAAGACGCTAAATTTAATAACAATAAGAAAGAGCATTGGTGTCAAACAAAAAATTCAAAAATTGGAAATTGAAGTGCCATTCGTGTAATGAAATCGGTCATTGTAGTAAAAATTGTCCAAAGAAAAACAAGAACAATCTTAAGAACCCAACAAAGGACAATGGTGAAGTTTTGTACGCAGCTCTGATATCTGAAACAGACAAAGTGAATGAATCGATTCAGGTGCGACGTCTCATATGACTAACAATAGCGATTTGTTGTTTAGTGAAACTAAAGTCTGTAACAAAGAAATTGTGGTCGCTAATAATAACAAATTGAAAGTTTCGTGTTCTGGAGATGTACTGATGTCTTTGAATATGGGTGAAGATTCGTGCAATGCAGTTAAAAATGTGGAGTATGTTCCAGATCTCTGTGCGAATTTGCTTTCGGTTGCTCAGTTAACCCAGAATGGCAAGAAGGTTATATTCGAGAAAGACGTTTGTCAGATTTTCAACAAGGATGATGATTTAATTGGGGAGGCTGTAATATATATTGTCTTGTACCATCTGAAGTGCGATGTGGTTACCACGAAAGAAAAATCTCTTATTGTGAAGCAAAATTCAAATTTATGGCATCGTCGGCTAGGTCATATTTGCAGTGAAACCCTCCGAAATGTGAAGTCGTCTTGTTATAGTATAACTTCAGATCAATGTGTTACATGTGTTGAAGGAAAACAAACTCGAAAATTGTTTAAAGACGTAGGCGAAATAGCTACAGGCTTACTTGAAGTAGTTCATTCCGATTTGCTTGGTCCATTTAGGCAAAAATCATTTTCTGGAAACTGTTATTTATTGACTTTTGTTGATGATTTTTCCAGAAAAAAATTTCTTTACCCAATTAAACGAAAATCAGAAGCTTTCGAGAGGTTTGTTGAATTCAAGAATGCTGTGGAAAATGAATGTTCTAGTAAAATAAACATATTACGCACTGACAATGGAAAAAAATATGTGAACAGCCGATTTGCCACATATTTGAAAGAACATGGAATAAAACACCAGAATACTTGTCCGTACACTCAAGAGCAGAACGAATGAATCGGACTGTTGTAGAAAGCAAATTAAGGGAACAATTTTGGGCAGAAGCCTCCATGACTTCTGCGTATCTTATAAACCGTGTTCCATGCAGAGGTAACTCAATGGCTCTAGAGGAAATTTGCTCAAACAAGAAACCAAATTTAAAACACCTAAGAGTATTTGGTTGTAAAGCTATGGTTCATGTACCAAAACAGAAGCGGTCAAAATTAATAAAAAAGTCCATTGAATGTAAAATATGTAAAATAAAATATTACGCACTGATAATGGAAAAGAATATGTGAACAACCGATTTGCCACAAATTTGAAAGAACATGGAATAAAACACCAGAAAACTTGTCCGTACAATCAAGAGCAGAACGGAGTAGCAGAACGAATGAATCGGACTGTTGTAGAAAGAAAATTAAGGTAACAATTTTGGGCAGAAGCCGCCATGACTTCTGCGTATCTTATAAACCGTGTTCCATGCAGAGGTAACTCAATGGCTCCAGAGGAAATTTGCTCAAACAAGAAACCAAATTTAAAACACCTAAGAGTATTTGGTTGTAAAGCTATGGTTCATGTACCAAAACAGCAGCGGTCAAAATTAATGAAAAAGTCCATTGAATGTAAAATATGTAAAATAAAATATTACGCACTGATAATGGAAAAGAATATGTTAACAACCGATTTGCCACAAATTTGAAAGAACATGGAATAAAACACCAGAAAACTTGTCCGTACAATCAAGAGCAGAACGGAGTAGCAGAACGAATGAATCGGACTGTTGTAGAAAGCAAATTAAGGGAACAGTTTTGGGCAGAAGCCGCCATGACTTCTGCGTATCTTATAAACCATGTTCCATGCAGAGGTAACTCAAGTGCTCCAGAGGAAATTTGCTCAAACAAGAATCCAAATTTATAACACCTAAGAGTATTTGGTTGTAAAGCTATGGTTCATGTACCAAAACAGAGCGGTCAAAATTAATGAAAAAGTCCTGTTTAGGTTTGATACATTCCAAATCAACTTCCCGAGCTCAGTCGATCACGGATGCTGATTGACATCATCGTGCATCACCTCAGCAAGTTCCCTCTGCGGAGACCGTAGAGTGTTGATGCTAACGAGCGATTGTTGTTGAGTTTTCTCTCATTGGAATATGTAAATGTAGTAGTATAAATCGACTCAGATCCTCTGCGATCGCTGGAATCCTCTACGATTGCAAGAACCTCTGCGTTCACTGGTCGATCAACCGTTGAATAGTTAACTTCGCGTAGTAACCCAAACGTCTTCGCGTTTACTAACCGGCCTCTGTCGCCACCACAGATTACAATTGGTAATCCTTTGTTGTATATTAACAGGCCTCTGTCGCCACCCCAGATTACAGAAGGTAATCTTACTGTTGTTTGAAAAGAAATACGATCAATAAACGGCAATCATTTATTATATTTAAATTGATACTGCTTTTGTTGTTTTATTTTATTCTTTTCACCCCCACTGCTCATCAAACGGTATCCTGAGCTATCGTTGAATAAAAACCTATGGATTTCCCCTCCCTCACCTAAACATTGGTCGCATCGAGCCAGATAGAAGCCAGTTTTGTTGTTGTTGCCTCTCTCTTGGACGATAATTGAAGCTATTGTTGTTGCATTGCATGGAGAAATCATTGGATTAATTTGCATATTACTAACACCAGGTACGTAAACTCAGAATTCATTAAAAAGTGAGCTACCGCGTGTGTTAGTATTTTTCGTTTGAGCATTAAATAAATAAATTATTGGTCGAATTTAAATCGCCCTACGCGTGTGAATTAAACTCGTCGCCTAATTTCGCCTATTATACAGTCCACACAAATTGTTGAAATCGTTGTTGTACTGATCATCCAACGTCGCGTTGATCATACAAATCACTATCCGTGTTGTTGTTATTCTTGTTAGATTAGCTCAAGATTATTTGATCTCACCATAACAACGAACACTCATAATTTCCAATCGTCGTTTCTAGCCTTGAATTCCTGATTGTAGCTAAAAGTCACTTTGGTCGACTATTAACACCACTACTTGTGTTAATTATTCCATTGCTCCACATAAAACCCCTTAGTTGTTGCTAAACTTGCAAATACTTTGTCGTTGTACTGATCACCCTAAGTCGAGTTGATCATACAAAGCATTCGGTGTTGGTACTTCGTAAAATTTTAATTGTGGCTGTTCTCATTTTAACTGAGAACTTGAAAATATATTTTGTTATATTTGCAATAACAACATCGTTAACTTCCAATAACTCTTGCTCTCGAGTTGTTAAATTATTACACACATTGATCTTATTTGTTGATCATTTGAAAATTTGATATTGTTGTTGTTATTCCCCAAGTCCTTTTGTTGAGAATATGCATTGGCAAATTTACAATAACAACATACATTGCCTAAAGTCACATATTGTCGTTTGGTTTACTTTGTTATTACGATCATCTCCAACCAAGAAATATTTGGCGTTGTTATTTCTCCTCGTTTTATTTTATAACTCTTTGAAAATTTTCGTTGGCAAATTCGCAATAACAACACTCCATCCAAATTCTCATTCCATTGGTTTATTTGTTGTAGCGATCGTCCATCGCCAACCGAACACATTCGACTGTTCTATTCTCCTACCTTTGTCTAATAGGTAATTATTCTAATTTGAGAAATTACATGGTAATTATACCAACAACTTTCCCGTCTTTTTAAGCGTCCTTTACAAAATTCTGCTGATCCTCAGCACTCCCTTGCTTAGTCGTTTGCAACGTCTGTTGTTCAGTGGGAGCTTCGCTGCTTACGCATGGTAATTTCTCTGCTTGTGTGTTCATTCTCTTTTGTGCTATATCCGTTGATGTCCCAGCACAGTGGGGTAAGATAGTACAAATAGTACAGTGGGGTAAAATACTAAAAATTAATACTTGTATGAAAAAATTATTTTTCGATAATTTTTTGAAATATTATATTAGGGTTTTTGGAATTTTTGGACAAATTCACACTACATTCGGCATTGATTGCGCATATTTTGAGCAGAGAATATATGTGAAAAATATTTAGTTTTCGACATTTTTGTATTGTTTTTGGAGTTTTTACTTACAACTTTTGGAAAATTGTTTGACTCTTCGTAGGGAATTTGGTATTTTTGGACAAGTACACCCTACTTTTGGCATACCTTGCACCAACGTGTCAACCAAATAAAACATATATATTTGACAAATTATTTTATCTGCGTTGATTTTCTTGGGCAAACATTTATTTTTCAGACAAATAGTTTATTATTCGTTCGAATTTTGACAAATACACCCTACACTTGGTAGCACCATATACATTTTTGTATATTTGACTTTTTTGCAATTTCACCAAATTAAAGTAGTTCTTGTTCGCCTTGAGGAAGTTTCTTTAAATTTTCTCCTATTTCGCCCTACTTTAATTTCAATTAGCTTTACACCTTGCTATTGGAGGTTTTTGTGGAAATTTCTTATTTCCTTTGAGCTATAGCAATTTGTGTCAACTGAATTTCCTCTTTTTACCATTCCTCGTAGTTTGTTGGAAATTAAATTGTAGATTTTTGGTGATTTTTGCGCATTTACATTTCAAAATGTCAGTCACCCCATACACTCGTTTTGTTAGAGCTTCGGACATTTTTTTGAAACGTGTAGCATCGTTTGAACAAAGTAGTGAATCCAACAATAATGTTCATTATCTCGAAATTCGCAGTTCAGAATTTCAAAAATTGTGGCACAAAGTCAAGTGCGCTTATGACGAGTGCAAAAACTACCTCACGACATCCGAGACTGCACAGGATGATGTTATTGATGTCGTGGAGGAAAAATATGGTACATCCTACCTAGACTATATCCGGTGTATGTCCACAATTAACCACCATCTTGAACGCCTTAAATCTTCAGGCACTGTCCCTAATTCACCTGCTATAGTTCTACCAATCTCACCACCTCCCCTCAATTCTAGTTTGCATAAGAGTTCTCCACCTAGTGTTTTGTTGAATGTTCCTCCAGTAGCACCCCCATCTAATCTGTTATTGGACACAACTGTCTTGCCTGTTCCTGTGCAGTCTGCTTCTCCCTCCGTACCTGCTCCACCTGAAACTTCTTGCAGTACATGCAATTGCCCTAGTGACCCTGTCGGTACTCACAGCTTTTTGTTGCCACCCCTTGATATCGATGTCTTTAGTGGAGACTTCATGTCTTGGCCCACGTTTAGGGATATTTTCACCACCCTATTTGTTGAAAATTCGCGTCTGTCAGACGTTGAGCGCCTCGTTTCGAGATTTCCACTCACCAATTGTAGTTTCCCGTAAGCGTGGAAAGCTTTGTCGGATGCGTATGACAATAAGCGCATCGTGGTTAACAACTATATCAAAACCTTGTTTGATATTCCCCCTTCGTCTCGTGAAACAGTTCACGGATCA
Organism: Musca autumnalis; assembly: GCF_047663935.1. Lineage (NCBI taxonomy): Eukaryota > Metazoa > Arthropoda > Insecta > Diptera > Muscidae > Musca > Musca autumnalis. Next base: position 61,175,780 of record NW_027411866.1, on the reverse strand, counting down.
TTGGGATCCAATAATTGTTTGTATTTGTTTGCAGCGGTTGCCAAAATTAACTTTGACTCTGTGGGAGCAAAGTATCAAAAACAAGTCTTTATTGCCTTCTGGGAAAGACTTAGATGCTTTCCTCACAGAGAGGATACAAACATTGATGTGTATCCAAAACTTGTTCGGACATCAGGTCACAAACTCACCTAGAAATATTGCTACATCTAATCGCACCAATAACTCATTGAGGTCAAATCTTGATTCACCTAAAAATTCATCGCCAAATCAATCTGCGTCTCTGTCCCCAGTTTGCTAAACTTTCGTTTGAGGACAAATTCTCCATTGTTAAAAAGTACAATTGTTGTATTAATTGCTTATCTCGTGGTCATGCTGTTAAAAACTGTAACAGTAAACATAGTTGCAGTTCTTGCAAGCAAAGGCATCATAGCCTTCTTCACCGGCCACAAGTTAGAAGAGTTATTGCTCCGGCAACATCAGAACTGTCTCCGTCTTCCACTAATATCGAAAGAGGAGATTCTAGTTATGTGTTGTCGCAGCCAAGACATCCTCCGGACAGTCATACTTTGTCATCCCCATGCACTTCTCCGGCCTTTACAAATGTCAAAAGTCGAGAGTTGAAGTGTACTATGTCGACTAGTTCTTCTAACAAACGGTCAAGCAATCATCCTGAAACTAATACAATTCAAAATAGCAATGTGCTCCTTGGAACCGCGAGAGTAAATATTGTGCATAATGATAAATCGCATAGCGTTCGTGCTATCATTGATCCATCGTCCAAAGTCTCTATTGTTTCTAAGAAACTTAAGAAAACTATTGGTTTTCCTACTCGCCCTGCTGGATCTTGTTCCAGTAAACTAAAATCTGGTACACCAAGAGAAGTTTGTTCTCTTAAGGTGTCGCCGCCAAAAAATAACTCTAAAATTTTGGAAACTAAGGCATTAGTCCTGCCTAATGTCAAGGGGAAACTGTTCTCACCTCCACCCATGCCTAACTTGAAATCTCGGATTCCTGATCTAGAATTGGCAGATTCCTTTGATGACAGCCCAATAGATTTGCTACTTGGCGCTGATCTATATCCTAAAATACTCGAAGCTGAACCGCCTAAATTTGTTTCAGATTCGTTGTTGGCTCAAAAATCTATTTTCGGATACATTCTTACGGGTTCAGTTCCATCTGCATCAGGTACCTAACCTTGAAAAAGATATTGGAAATCGACCATAATAGTCAATTGTTGAAATAAATCGCTAGTACTATATCTTGTAAACTAAAATGAAATCGTTTAAAAACTCATCCATATAGTTCATCTGAATCGGTCACTTATTGAAATCAATAATTTAAAGCATAGCTCACTTGGGAATCTGAATTTACGTTCTTTCCTAACATTTGAATCGAATATATTCCAATTTTGTAATAAAATGCTAGACAATTAGTCTAGCATGGAAGGCGGAATGTTTAGGTTTGATACATTCCAACTCAACTTCCCGAGCTCAGTCGATCACGGATGCTGATTGACATCATCGTGCATCACCTCAGCAAATTCCCTCTGCGGATACCGTAGAGTGTTGATGCTAACGAGCGATGGTTGTTGAGTTTTCTCTCATTGGAATATGTAAATGTAGTAGTATAAATCGACTCAGATCCTCTGCGATCGCTGCAATCCTCTGCGATTGCAAGAACCTCTGCGTTCACTGGTCGATCAACCGTTGAATAGTTAACTTCGCGTAGTAACCCAAACGTCTTCGCGTTTACTAACCGGCCTATGTCGCCACCATAGATTACAATTGGTAATCCTTTGTTGTATATTAACAGGCCTCTGTCGCCACCCCAGATTTGAAAAGAAATACGATCAATAAACGGCAATCATTTATTATATTTAAACTGATACTGCTTTTGTTGTTTTATTTTATTCTTTTCACCCCCACTGCTCATCAAACGGTATCCTGAGCTATCGTTGAATAAAAACCTATGGATTTCCCCTCCCTCACCTAAACAAGTCCATTGAATGCACATTAGTTGAATATAGCTCAGAGTCTAAAGCTTATCGCCTATATAATTCCGAAATTATCACTAGCGGAGATGTTGTTTTCTTTGAATCTGAATTTTATGGTAAAATGTCTCATCAACATAAAAATCTATATTTTCCCGAAATAGAGCAAGAGATGAATTCTGAAGTTGTCAATTCCGGGGGAAGTACTGTAGTTGAATTGCCAAATGAGAGAGAACCAACAATCGATTTGAATCGGATCATGATTTGGAATCTAATGAGAATAACGCAACAAGCAGTGACGATGATTTTATGGATGCTATTACACCTGATAATGTTCATAATGCGCAATCTTCAGAAAATCTACATGAAAAACCTAATGTACGACGTTCAGAGAGGTTAGCTAACAGGCCCAAACGATCCTTTGTATTTAGAGCGATGGAATTTGTGACTGACGATCCGTCTAATATAGCCGAAGCAATTTCATCACCATATGCATAGAAGTGGAAGCTAGCTATGACAAAAGAATACGATTCTTTGATTGCAAATGAAACATGAATTTTAATCGAGTTACCATCAAATAAAAGAGCAATTCCTGCAAAATGGTGTTTCAGGACAAAAGTTGGTGTTAACAATGAGATTTTGCGGCGAAAAGCAAGACTTGCGGCAAAAGGTTATAATCAAGAAAAAGGAATTGACTATAATGAAACTTTTGTTCCTGTAGTCAGGAATGAATCAATCAAATTTTTTATTGCTTTAGCTGCAAAGTACAACCTGAAAATCCATCAAATGGATGCAGTTACCGCATTTTTAAACGGTAGTCTAAAAGAAGAAATCTATACGGAACAGCCCGAAGGTATGAATGATGGAACTGGTAGAGTTTGCAAACTTCAAAAGTCCATATATGGATTAAAACAATCCAGTCGTGTATGGAATGATACTACTAACAATGTCTTGTTGAAGATGGGGCTTACCCATCAATGCATTTACTACAGAATTCAAAAGGATGAAATAACATACATCGCAATTTATGTAGATGATGTTTTGATTTTGTCAAATAAATCCAGTCATATTGAACGTACTAAAGAATCTCTGAAGAATAATTTTAAAATGCAAGGCGAAGCTTCTTCAATGCTGGGAATTCGGGTTTCTCAAAAGGACAACTATATCAAAATTGACCAGACCCAGTACATTCAAAATGTTCTTAAGCATTTTCAGATGGTAGACTGTAACCCAATAAAAACTCCAGTTGATTGTAGTACAAAAATTTCAAAGGAACTTTGTCCTAAAACAAGGGAGGATGAAATATACATGCCTAAAGTTCCTTACATGGAAGCAATTGCGTGTTTATTATTTGTTTATTGTTTGGGATTCTGTAACTCATTTTTGCTGTTACCGACAAAAATCGGTAAAATTAAATCGCAAAATTATGACTAAAAACATAAAGAAAAGTTGGCATCGCTGTTTGTGTCGGTAGAGGCTAGCGACTACTTTTTATTCATCGTTAACTTGCCGAAAAATTTCGTTAATTATCGAAATTTTAAGCATTTTAATTTTACCGACAATTATCGATAACAGAAAAAATGAGTTACAGAATCCACTACTGATATTTGTTCCATCGTTAACGTGCTGAGAAAAAATTGCAAAAATCCTGGAAAAGGGCATTGGGAAGCATGTAAAAGAGTGACGCGTTACTTAAAAGGAACCATGAATAAAGGCATAGTTTATAGAAAAGATGGAGTAGAAATAACTGGATATTGTGACGCTGATTCGGGTATTGACGTGTATGAAAGGCGTTCAACTACTTGATATATATTTACTTTCCAGTCAGGCGCTGTGTGATGGACTTCTAAAAGTCAGAAAACTGTTGCTTTGTCTTCAACGGAGGCAGAATTTATGTCTATTGTTGCGGCCGTTCAAGAAGTTATTTGGCTAAAACGTTTGGAGAAAGAACTCAGTGTTAAACCTTCAAAAACTATAGTTTTGCACTGTAATAATAAGAGTGCTATTAATGTTGTTTATAATAACGCCTATTCGGCTAGAACGAAGCACATCGATATAAGAGTCGAATTCAAACAAGAACGTTTGAATGATGGTACTATTAACTTGCAATATTTATCTACGAATGAAATGGCTGCTGACATGTTTACAAAGGGCGGTACTTTAAACAAATTATTAGTTTTTACGAAAGTGTTTGGCTTGCAATAACAATTTTGCATATATTTAAAATCATGTTACTATAAGTAGATATGATATTACATGTTCAGGGGAAGTGTTGAAATAAACTTGTAATATTTATACTTGTTATATTGAAATGATAAATTGATGTAGTAGGCTTAGACGTACAAACTGAATTCTCATAACTATTCGGGTGTTTTTTAAGCCCGATCGAATTTGAAATTGTAAAAAATAACACAAAAAATTAAATTGTAATCAAATTTTTTTTTATTCGAAAGATCAATACGTGACATTAACATTTGAAAAAGATTTCGGGCATATGGGAACCGTGTCTGTTCTTGACGAAGTGCATTCTGGACGTCCAATTTTTTGCCACTTTTTCGAGCACTGCTGGCCGTATGTCACGAATAACACGAACAATGCTGGCCTCCAAGGCATCAATTGTTGCTGGTTTATCAGCATAAACCAGTGACTTCACGTAGCCCCACAGGAAATAATCGAGAGGTGTCAAATCGCACGACCTTGGAGGCCAATTGACAGGTCCACTTCTCGAAATCAACTTATCGCCAAATTTTGATTTCAATAAGTCGATGGTTGCGTTCGCCGTATGGCACGTAGCGCCATCCTGTTGAAACCACATCTCCTCCGGATCAATGTCATCCATATTTTCAAACAAAAAATCATTGATCATGGTGCGGTAACGATCTCCATTGACCGTAACGCGAGCTCCGGCCTCATTTTTTAAGAAATAAGGTCCGATGATGCCACCAGCGTGAAAACCGCACCATACGGTGCATTTTTCTGTATGTAATGGAGTCTGTAGGGTCTCTAGTGGATTGGTCTCACTCCATATGCGGCAATTTTGCTTATTAACAAACCCGTTAAGCCAAAAATGCGCTTCATCGCTGAACACAATTTTGCGATAAAACAACGGGTCATTTGCCAACTGCTCTAGAGCCCAATCGGCGAAAGAACGACGCAAGCGTTCAAGCGTGAGTCTATTCATGATGATTTGTCAGAGTATACTGAAACAAATAAAAAAAAGTTTCATCAAAATTTAATTTTTTGTGTTACTTTTTACAATTTAAAGTTCTATCTAGCTTAAAAAACACCCTGTATACATACTGAATAATATTTTCCCTTACTTCACCCTAAACATTCAAAACGATTAGTTGAATTTATTCTACCACTTCCACATTTACATCATCTCCTCCATCAACGACCACTTGTTACCATTTATCCACTGCGACATACTTGACCTCACAACATCATTTATTATATCAATTAACGTTGATGTTATAATTGAAGGATCCACACTTTCATGTATCCGCGTGATATTCTCAGCTAGTATTCGTTGAATTCTGTTATAATTTAAAGATATACTTTCCTTTTCATACGAATGTTTCCTTATAATGTTCATTTCCATTCTACAAAAAATCAAATTGTGATCATTGGCTTCCACTCAACAGACTCCACCGAAAATGATCCATGAATGTTCGTTAACGCATTTTCGATGCTTGAACCACTTATAGGTCTAGTTACAAAATTCTGACAACATTCAAAATCATAAGACTGGAACAGATCAACAGAATTCGTTCCCCCGACCATATCAACATTTGAGTCCCCCAGAATAAAAGACAGAGCATCTCTCAAAAACGACAACCTTTCCTCCATGAGATCCAAAAATGTCGCCGAACTACGTTTCGGGACCTATAAAATGATACCAATTCAAAAGTTTTTCCACGCTCCTTTAGATTGTGTAACTTAAGATGAATCAAATTCACAAAGTTAACATTGCTCGAAACCCGAATGGAAAATTCATAACAATCGCGAACATATGCCGAAACACCACCGTATCCGTCGTTTCTACAACTGTGAACAACTTTGTAAAGAGGTATTGGGAATAATTGCAAACAATCTTCTTTGAACCATGTTTCATTTATTGAAAGAATATTCGCCAACATGGGAAAACTTACCAACTGTGTTTTGAAATCATAGAACCTTCCTAACGAAGAAATACTTCTTACATCAATTCTGACAATATTAATGAAATTACCATTTATTCCATTCAAAAGAATTATTAAAGTACTGATTAAATAATTAATCTTCTATACTTATAAAAGACTTCAGTAATGATGACTCACTGACTGACTGACTGATTCATAATCAACGCCCAGGCTAAACGGCTGGAGCTAGAATCTTGAAATTTTTGGGTGAGTGTCACTCTTGGTCCGAAGGTGTCAGATAAGGCTAGGTTTTTGGAAATTCGAACTAGAACGGTACGAAAAGTACTAAAAGGTACTAAATATGGTACCCTTAGTATTAGGGAAACGCGAAGAGCTAGAATTCTAAAATTTGGAATGAGGTTCACTGATGGAGAGTTAAAAAGGTGTACCAAAGGGTTTTTGGAAATTCGAGCTATAAGTGTACGAAAAGTACTAAAAATTACTAAATTTAGTACCATTTGGTATTACTTGAACGGATAGAGCTAAAATCTTGAAATTTGGAATGAAAATCAAGATTTAGAAGATGAGTTGATATAAGGAGGTGATTTTGAAAATGTCTACTCATGTGTACGAATAGTACTAAATGGTACTAAATTTATTACCATTTGGTATTACGTGAACGGATAGAGCTAAAATCTTGAAATTTCGAATGAAAATCAAGGTTTAGAAGATGAGTTGATATAAGGAGGAGGTTTTGAAAATATGTACTCATGTGTACGAATAGTACTAAATGGTACTAAATTTGGTACAATTTGAATTTGGGCGAACTGATAAAGTTGGAATTCTGAAATTTGGAATTACTATTACTGTTGGAGTGTAGCTTTGAGATATGGAGGTAGTTTTCGAAATTTGTATATATGGGTACGAAAGGTACTAAATAGTACCAAATAAGGTACAATTTGGATTTGGGAGAACGGATTGAACTGGAATCCTGAAATTTAGAACTAGGATTATTGTCGTGTACGAAATTCGTACTTTTGGGTACTAAAAGTACTAAATGGTACCAAATTTCGTACAATATGAATTTAAGTGATCGAATAGAGCTGGAATAGTGAAATTTGGAATTAATATTGCTATTGGAGTGTGGGATTGGCATTCTTTTGGAAAATCGTACTTATGGCAACGAAAAGTACTCAATTCGTACTTGTGGGTACAAAAAGTACTGAGTGGTACTAAATTTTGTACAATTTGGATTTGAGTGATCGGATATAGCAGGAATTATGAAATTTGGACTTAAAATTACTGTTGGAGTGTAGGATTGAGGTAGTTTTGGAAATTGTTGGTTATGGATGCGAAAAGTACTAAATGATACCAAATCTTGTACAATTTGGATTTGGGTGATAGTATACATTTGGAATCCTGAAATTCGAAATTAAGATTACTGTTCGAATGTTGGATAGAGGTAGGTTTCGAAATTTGGACCTATGGCCACAAAAAGTACTAAATGGTACTAAATTTGGTACAATTATGATTTGTGCGAACAGATAGAGCTAATGGGTACGAAAAGTACTAAATGGTACTAAATTTGGTACAATTACGATTTGGGCGAAAGGATTGAGCTGGAATCCTGAAATTTTGAACTAAGGCTACTGTTGGAGAGTAGCATGGAAGTAGTCTCGAAAATTCGTACTTATGGGTACGAAAAGTACAAAATGGTACTAAATTTGGTACAATTATTATAGAGCTGGAATCCTAAAATTTTGAATTAAGGATACAATTGGAGTGTAGAATGGAAGTAGTTTTGAAAATTCGTACTTATGACTACGAAGAGTACTAAGTGGTACTAAATTTGGTACAATTACGATTTAGGCGAACGGATAGAGCTGGAATCCTGAAATTTTGCATTAAGGCTACAGTTGGAGGGTTGCATGAAAGTAGTTTTGAAAATTCGTACTTATGGATACGAAAAGTATTAAATTATTGGTACAATTACGATTTGGGCGAACGGATGGAGCTGGAATCCTGAAATTTTGAACTTAGGCTACTGTTGGAGAGTAGAACGAAAGTAGTTTTGAGAATTCGTACTTAATAATTAGTAATAGATGGTACTAAATTGGTACAATTTGGGATAGAGCTGGAATCCTGAAATTGGGAATTGACATTACTGTTGGAGTGTAGAACTAAGGAGTTTTGGAAATTCGTACTTAGAGTACAACAAGTACTAAATTTGGTTCAATTGGGATTTGGAATCTGGAATCCTGAAATTTGGAATTGAGATTATTGTTGTAGAATGGTAGTTTTGGAAATTCGTACTTATGTTTACGAAAAGTACTAAATGGTATTAATTTTTTTACAATTTGGATTTGAGTGAACGAATAGACATGGAATCCTTAAATTTGGAATTGAGATTACTGTTGGAGTATATGATTAAGGTAGTTTTTGAAATTCGTACTTATTGGTACGAAAAGTACTAAATTTGGTACAGTGGGTTTTTGAGGGAGCGGATAGAGCTTGAATACTGGAATTTGGTATTACTACGGTTGGAGTGTAGTATTGATACGTGGAGGTAGTTTTCGAAATTCGTACTTATGGACACGAAATATACCAAATGGTAGAATTTGGATTTGAGTGCAACGATTGCGCTGGAATCCTGTTTTTTGGAATTTAGGTTACTGTTGAAGTGAAGGATTAAGGTAGTTTTGGAAAATCGTACTTATGGGTACGAAGAGTACTAAATGGCACTCAATTTGTTGTTGGGTGTAGAGACAGTGCTGGAATCAGTATTCTTTGGATTTAGGGTGAATACTGGTGTGCAAAGTTGGTCTCGCTGTTAATATGTAAGGGTGAGATACTGCTTATCTTTTTGAAAATCGAACTAAAGAGGTACGAACAGTACTAAAATAACAATAAATATTGATTAAAATTGGTATTAGTGCAATAAAATTTTCAGTGTTGGCCATTTTTAATTTTATATTGTTTATTTGTTTTTTATATCCTTTCCGCATACGAAGTAGCGGGCACTTTGCTAGTTAATTTATATTCAAAATAGGACAAACGATGAAAAAACTATTTTTTGGTTTTAGTTGTTTAATTTTTGGTTTTATTCGACCTTTTGAATTCAATTTAAGAAAAAGAGTTTTTTTGAGCTTGAGGTCATACTGGTTCTTTATTTATTTTCTATCCAATATTTCGCAATTTTGAAATTGCATCATCAGGGCAAATCTACAATAAAATATAAATATTTTCATTATATTATCACAGCATTCATTATTGGCGTTTTTAAGCAAACACAAAAATATTCAACACAAAAGAGTAACACAAATTTGCTTACATATACGTAAAACTAAATTGGTCAAATATTTCTTACAAACTAACGTGGTTTCACTACGATTGTCGGCGGTAAATATTGAACTAAAAGTTCTACGTATTGCACATTCTCTTTTGTGTTAGATGTCTATAACAATAGGCTGCATTTTCGGTGTCGCTCTTGTAGTTGATCTTCTTATTTGTTGGTATGTTGTTGATGTGCAGCATCTCCAGGGTCAACCGTCTGTTGTAGTTGTTTTCTGTTTGTAGTATGTGGACGTTGTCAAAGTTAGGCAAATGGTTTTTAAGCTTACAGTGGTTTGCAAGCGCTGTTTTTTGTATTTTTTGTTGATTTCTTAATTTGATGTCCGATTTATGTGCCGATAATCTGGTTTTCAGCTTATTTTTTTTTTTGTTGTTCCTACATATACTTGACCACATTCATTCTCTTTGTTCCCACTACATACAATTTTATATATAACATTATGTCGTTCTATGTTTGGAATTTTGTCTTTTGTTTTGCTGAAGAGGCGTTTTACAGTGTTGTTGCAGCGTTGTGCTATGTTGTACGAATTTTTGTCATATATGTTGGAATCTCTCTGATATTCCTGGAATATATGTCATGGACTTATATGATTTTTCAGGTCTTTCTTTTTTCTTATTCGTGTAATATCCGTCTATTAGGCTTTCAATCATTGTTTTTGGAAAGCTGTTCATTGTCAAGATTTCTCTTATTTTATGCTTATTTTTCTCATGGAACTGTTTATCAATAATAAAGGGTGTTTTTTTAAGCCCGATAGAACTTGAAATTGTAAAAAATAACACAAAAATTAAATTGTAATCAAAAAATTTTTTTTATTCGACGTGACATTAACATTTGAAAATGACTTCGGGCATATGGGCACCGCGGCTGTTCTTGACGAAGTGCATTCTGGACGTCCAATTTTTGGCCACTTTTTCGAGCACTGCTGGCCGTATGTCACGAATAACACGAACAATGCTGGCCTCCAAGGCATCAATTGTTGCTTGTTTATTAGCATAAACCAGTGACTTCACGTAGCCCCACAGGAAATAATCGAGAGGTGTCAAATCGCACGACCTTGGAGGCCAATTGACAGGTCCACTTCTCGAAATCAACTTATCGCCAAATTTTGATTTCAATAAGTCGATGGTTGCGTTCGCCGTATGGCACGTAGCGCCATCCTGTTGAAACCACATCTCCTCCGGATCAATGTCATCCATATTTTCAAACAAAAACTCATTGATCATGGTGCGGTAACGATCTCCATTGACCGTAACGCGAGCTCCGGCCTCATTTTTGAAGAAATAAGGTCCGACGATGCCACCAGCGTGAAAACCGCACGATGCGGTGCATTTTTCTGGATGTAATGGAGTCTGTAGGGTCTCTTGTGGATTGGTCTCACTCCATATGCGGCAATTTTGCTTATTAACAAACCCGTTAAGCCAAAAATGCGTCTCATCGCTGAACGCCATACAAATTACGAAGTTGCGCGAATCGACGACTGATTTTCAAAGTAAATTTGGATAATTTCGTAGCGTTGTTCAAGCGTGAGTCTATTCATGATAATTTGTCAGAGTATACTGAAACAAATAAAAAAAAGTTTCATCAAAATTTAATTTTTTGTGTTACTTTTTACAATTTAAAGTTCCATCTACCTTAAAAAAACACCCTTTATTTAAAATTCTGTTTATGAGGTTGCGTCCAGTATTAATAATCATTTGTTTGGGATGCTTAGAATAAAAGTTTATTATACGTCCAGAGGCAGTCGGTTTTTGGTACCAATCTATTAATATTTTACCATCATTTCTCGTTATATATGTATCCAGGAATGGAACCACTGTTCTCTTCTTCCATAGTAAATTTAATATTAGTGTTAAAATTATTAAAAGTTTCCAAAGTGTCCAATATTGCATTGTGTTCAAGAATTAAGAATAAATCATCCACGTATTTCGTCAAAATTCTCGGTTTGGTCTTAAATCTATCCATACAGGTGTCAAGAAGTTTCTCCATCACTATATCAGCTACAATCGGAGAAGCCGGTGACCCCATCGGAAGCCCCTTTTTCTGCTTGTATATTTTACCGTCATATTTGAAATATCTGTTGTCCTTAATGCAGAATTATCCAATATCCAATTTTTCTTCTATAATCGTCAATGCCAAATCCACCGGTATGCTTGGAAACAGGGAAACTACGTCAAATGATACCATTGTTTCGTTGTCCTTAATCGTCAAGTGTTGTATCTTACTCCTAAATTGTATTTTAATGTATGATGTATTTTCAGACGTTTCCTTATCATCGCTAGTAACCTCTATATCAATATTAATCGGTCTCTGGGTACTCTTTCTTGCGGTTGAGGAGTAAGTAGCTTCCTCTAACATTAGGCTGTCCACATCATTTTCACATTTCAGGAGGTTTGATCGAGAATTTTCATTTTTCCTTACAAAAATGTTTCCATTGCTCTGAAATATAGATTCATTTGGGGACCTTAGCATAATTGAACAAGTTGTATGTTTCGGTGCTCATTAAATCATTTACAAAGATTTTCTTTGTCTGAAAACAGATTTCGTTTTCCTTTGAGCAAATTTAACGATAATGTTTTTCTCATTAGTCTGCTATCCCCTATTCTTAATAAAGAAAACATCTTCAATATCATCATTATGATACAATCTCTCTTCACTCTTTCGCTGTTTAAAACCTTAATTGATGTTTTTAATTCACATATGCATTTCCTCATTCAAAGTACTGTTTTCCTGCTTCACCAACTCCAGCTGTTTTGTATTGTCATTCATTGATTTCAAAATATTATCATTTTGCAATGATAAAAAAGAAATAGAATTTTTGATATCAGACAGCTATTTTAACTTATCTCGAATTATCTTAAATTCTTCTTTGATCATATTGCTATCGTCTCCCTTTCATACGGAGCACGAACTCGATATTATCATCGTTCAATATTTTTTCTAATTCTCGCTTATTTAGTTTAGTACATTGGGCATGCATAACTCTTTTGCACTTATCGCATGCGATGACATCATCTTCCTCTTCACCCACTACCAATTTACATTGGTGGCACAGTTTTTATTTATGTTTACACTCTTTCTGTTTCTACCGGGCATCTTTATTTTATAACTCTTTAATTCCTTATGATTTAGTCTCTCATTGCAGAGAAAACTTGAAACACAATCCCCGTAAAAACGTATAAAAATTTTTTACGGAGCTCTGTGCAAGACAAGTGCAATCGCGAACAGATTTGCCAAGTACTTTACTGTTACCAAGTATTTTTGTAATTACCTATTGAATGTTCCTTGTGCGTTTTCATCAAACGAACGATTAAGAGCCGGTGAACGGTTCTGATCCGAATGATTGAACTGGATAGTGAACTATGAACTAGATTACTGGACTAGTTCAGTTAAAAGAAATGATCTATTGAACTAGAGCTTTCAAATGAACTAGATAGTACAACTCTATTTGACATTTCTTATTCCAAAAGCTGGTGTGACACTACTACCTATAGTGCGATTCTCTAACTCATTTATTTACCGGAAAAAATCGTTAAAATTAAAACGCAAAATTATGAATGAAAAAGTTCAAATAAAAGTTGACAACACTCTTCTATCGGTAGAACCATGGTGAAGGAAAGAAGGTTATACAATGATACCAACTGATGCCTTCTTTTGCTGTCAAAACACATTTTTAATCAAAAATAAATAACAAATATTTCGTTTCTATAAAGTATATCTGTGAATATCTGTTTTGTGTGTGTAGAAATTATCACTGCGAAAAAGGCTTTGGGTATGTACAGTCAACCAAAAAAGTCTACATACACCCTATAAATCTCGAGTTTTAAGGATAATGAAGGATTATTACGGAAATCCAAGTACATAGTTCTATTTCATATCCCTAATAAACAATATTAAATACAACAAAAATATATTCCATAATACGAATAACGGTAAATTCCATAAAAATTAAAAAATTAATAGGGAAAAGGTGTACATGTACCCCAATAAAATAGCATATATTATCCACAAAAACAAGTTCAAAGCGCTCAAGGACCTCAAAATTATTAGTCCCACTGTATTTTCTGGGGTTTCATAAACTACCCGGACTGAAAAACTCAAAGAAATGTGCAAGGGTCCGCTTTAACGAGTTATACGCGAAGTCTGACCTTATATAACTGCAATTAATCTACAAATGTGTTCCCATTTTGCCTAAAAGATATCATGGACAACCAGAGGCATTCGCTAGAGCAAGAAAATGTAAAATTTGTATTGCTTATTCCATATATTTAACGGTAATCTCAATACTTCATTGGGGTGTATGTAACATTTTTCCCTATTATTTTTTTAATTTTTATAGAATTTACCGTTATTCGTATTATGGAATATATATTTTTTATTTAATATTGTTTATTAGCGATATGAAATAGAACTATGTACTTGGATTTTCATAAAAATGCTTCCTTACCCTTAAACCCAAGATTTATAAGGTGTTTGCATACTTTTTTAGTTGACTGTATGTTTTCTTCTGCTTTTCCTTTTTCTCTCCAAATCAAGGCAACTTGAATAGGTAATGGATTCCATATATTGGGATATGTTATGTCAAAAATGTTCTTTATGTAGAAAATACTTTTATTACAATGGGGGCTGACACTTCACAATGGTTCAAAAACAAAACTGAAACGGTCCATTGTATATTTTGTAAATATATTATTAGGTACAGATGTTAAAATAAAACACTGAATTCATATATAAACGTATTTATGTTATTTATCCTCATTGTAAACCTAGTTTAAGACTACATCGACTACATCGCTTCTCATAAGAAGCAGCTAAGTAGAATTAAATTTAATGAATTCGCTCATTCAGGAAACTACATTCTAACGGGTTACATAGTAACTATCAAATAAGTTTGCTCCGAGTAATAATATAAGTATTTCTCTTAAACTTACATAACTCTCCGGCTTTTATTAATTGCACGTTGAGAGGCCAGAACTGTTTATTGGCGCCCAACGTGGGGTCACGGACAACGACATTAAAACCTAGAAACAATAAAAACCTGAAAGTGACGAGTATCTGTCTGGAGAAGAAATTATGGCCCAGTTTACCGATGCACAGTTCCAACAACTTATCCAAGCAATGCGTAGAATTGACCGTGCTGGGCCATTTGCGCATTGCACTGGTCGCTTCAAGGGACAGTGAGACGCCGCCGTTGTTGAAGAATTTGGACAGCGATAACCGTCTACAAAGAAATTGAGTCAATTACAGATGCAGATGCTGTCAAAGGGCTACAACTTTAATTTGAGGGTTATGCTACCAACTGGTGTGTAACACACAATTACCACATTATAAGAAGCCATAACACTCATTTAAAAGATTGGCGTGTTTTCTCCCAAATCGTTGAGACAAAACAGCCACAAAATGAGCACACAGACACTTTTGTATGTAAACAACGGTTGTTGTTTGCACAGCTGGCCGTTCCTGTGTCAGAAGAGGTTCAGCTCAACATTGTGTTCGGTTTGCTCAACACAAGCATTAGAGAGCGTGTGCGAAGCGAAAATGTAAAGACATTTGAATATTTGCTGACTACCTGCAGAGAAACACAAAAGCAACCTAAACCGATGTGCTTGACAGAGACTGCGCGCTGTCGTTTCTGCTGTGAACATAGTCACTGCAAATTTGTGTGCATGAAATTGGAAAAGCGTGAAGTACGACAACAACAAGACGAACATATGAAGACTCAACTGAAGCAAGTGGAAACGCAAAACGTGAGCGATACGCAGCAACAGAAAAAGTCCATGATTGCTTGCTATGGATGTGGAGCGCCAGGAGTTTTCCGAGCAAACTGTACAACATGCAGCAATAGTAATAAAAATAGTTCCCAGCCGCTTCCATTTAATGCAATTATTACTGAAGACGTACACAGCGCCAGTTATACCTTCACCAACTAGTACAACAGTCCTTTCTGATGATGACCGTATCCAGGAAGAGTCAATTTAGGAATTTTATCTAAAAATAGGAGGAGTAGTATGTCTGAGACTTCCTTTTGTGCTCAATCGCATCCATCTAGATTGCCAAATATGAAACTTCCTAAATTAAGCGGCAAATATTCCGAATACAAAAATTTTATAAGTCTATTCGAAAACCTAGTTCACACTGATCCGGCATTAACAGACATAGAAAAGTTAAACCATTTAATATCATGTTTGTCCGATGAAGCAATTGGTACTGTCAAAGCTTTTCAGATCTCAAAAAATAGTGTCCAACTGTCTATAATGTCGAGACTCAATCAAACCCAATTTTCTTCTATGTTCTGTGTGTTAAGTTCCATAACAATTATTCAACCTGATAAAAGAATATCAATTTCTGAATGGAACAGAAATCCAACAAATTGTAAAAAAATTGCTGCAAAAAGAGAAAAATAAGAAGAACATTAAGAAAGAATATTTATTAATAATTTAAAAAATACTTTCCTTGAATTCATGCTGTTATCGCTGCGTTTTTCCTCTTCCAGATGCCTAGATTCTGTGACTGCCGTCTTTGTAGGAGCAAACATAATAATCAGGAGGGTGATTCTGATTCCCAGGTAACAGCGTTGGACATAGTTTGTGTGAATCCTAACCTGTAAATTAGTCAGCGTTAGAGAATTTGTAAATTTTTTAAATTTTATTATTTTTAACACAATTTACACAAATTATCACCTTGTGAATCGCTTTTGCAATAAATATTCGCGGCTAAATAACACAATCTTAAGTATTACCTTCAAATTAATTTTGTTTTCTTTTTCTTATCTTATTCCGCTTAGCTTTTGTTCATCAGCACTACCAATTGTTGTTTTTTTGCACCACACTAATCCGGGATTAATATTGGTATTCATATAACGTGAGTGAAGTTAATTAAACACAATACATTTTTATTTAATTTTTTGGTGTTTTGTTGACAAATTATTTAATTTACATTTTAATTTGTAATAATTTCAATAAAATTCATTTTATATCTTTGTTTTGATATTAAACTGCATTAGTGCCACATACTTTGTGAGTAATTGAGTACCCACATTCGGTTATTCAACTTGATCAATTTTGTTATCGATATACACAATATTCTTACGCAATTTTCCAAAATTTCTAATTTATTGAAAATTTGGTGTGTTCAATTGCTGAACTAAACTTAATTAATTGATATAGTATTAATATACTATTTTAAAGCTGACAATTTATATTTTTATTAAAAATGGAGAGTTTATTAGATAATAAACTTTACATTTCCTACTACTAAAAATATGATGAGTTTTCCCTGCTGCGTAAATCTCATTTAAACTTATTGATTTATATCAAAACTGCTGGTGGTAAAAAAACACTAAAATAATCCTGATTCGGAAATAGCCAATTTAAAGCAACAGCAGGAAAAAATAATAAAAATATTAGCTCTGTTCCTGAACTAAAAAGTTTTTACAATTTTTACCACTTTTACAAATTTTGCGTTCCCGTACACAAAATTTATTTGAAAATCGTTTACCACTTTTACAACTTTTACCACTTTATAAAGTACGGGAACAGGCCAATTGAAAAAATTAAAACTTCTTTCCGGCAAAAGACATCTTGAACAAATATATTGCTGAGGCAATGCACTTACAATCCGAATTAGATATTCTGGATCCCGATAATGATGATCGTGATAAACTTGAGGACTTATGTGTGTCAGCAAAGTTCCTATTTTTAGGAATTTTATCTACAAATAGGAGGAGTAGTATGCCTGAGGCTTCCTTTTGTGCTCAATCGCATCCATCTAGATTGCCAAATATGAAACTTCCTAAGTTCAGCGGAAAATATTCCGAATAAAAAAATTTTATAAGTCTGTTCAAAAACCTAGTTCACACTGATCCGACATTAAGAGACATAGACAAGTTTAACCATTTAATATCATGTTTGTCCGATGAAGCAGTTGGTAGTGTCAAAATTTTTCAGATTTCTGAAGAAAATTACCCCAAAACATTAGCCAGCTTAAAGAAGGTTTATGATAATGATTGCTTGATATTTTTTGCTAATATTGCCAAACTTTTCGATCTTCCTGATATCACCAAACCTTCGTCTTCTGCTTTAAGAAGCATGATTGAAACTGTTTCTGCCATTTACGATTCATTGTTGTCAATTGGTGATGACAAAAAGGTTACGAACGCCATATTTATTCATTTAGTTACGTCAAGGGTCGATCCGATCACTAAATCCAAATGGGAAGAACAACTTCACTTCGACAAGCACCCATTATGATCTGATTACGAGACTGCTTTAAATAAAAGGTATCAGCACATTTCTGCAGATGAATCTTCTGGTGCAAGACCAAAACTTAATAAACACAAGTTCGATAATCAGCCTAAGAGGAATTTTAAGACTCTTCTTTTGGTTTGTAAATAGAAACAATCTCCCGAAAATTGTATCTTTTGTAGATATTTGCAGCTTGCATCAATTGCATGCACTAATTGTTTGAAAAAAGGTCATACTGTGGCCAAATGCAATTCAGGAGCGAAGTGTAGAGTATGCAGTGGTGCACATTTCTTACTGCATCTATATGCTTCTGATAATCAGTATTCAAGCCTGTATCAAGAGCAGCCCTCTACTTCCAGTGCTTCGGTCAACCATTCGGCGTCAAGTGAAGGCGTAATTTTGGCCACAACACTAGTTCAGGTTAGAAGCAGTTCTGCGAAATATATTTTGGCTAGAGCTCTTTTGGATTCCGGTTCTCAACCCAATTTGATTACTTAGGACCTGCTACAGAGGCTTAAAGTAAAACGAGAAGGCGGCAGATTAAATTTAACTGGCATTTCTGAAAATTCATCATTTTCAAAAAATTGTGTCCAACTGTCTATAATGTCCAGACTCAATCAAACCCAATTTTCTTCTAAGTTCTGGGTGTTGTATTCCATAACAAATATTCAACCTGATAAAAGAATATCAATTTCTGAATGGAACATTCCTAAAAATATTGAACTGGTTGACCCTAATTTTAATGAGCCTCGGAGAGTTGATTTATTAATTTGTTCTGAAGTTTTCTTTGAACTTTTAGTGTTGGCCAAATCAAACCAAATCCGGGTCTTCCAGTTTTACAAAAAAAAAACTTCGCTTGGCTGGATCGTAGCTGGAAAATACGATGAGTCAAAGGGGTTCACTTAAAGTGTATGCCATATAAATAGTTACACAGGGAATGAAGAAACGAAAGATGCAATAGTTCGAAAATTTTGGGAGCTGGAAGAAATCCAACAAATTGTAAAAAATTTGCTGCAAAAAGAGAAAAATAAGAAGAACATTAAGAAAAAAATTGTATAAATTAATTAAAAAATACTTTCCTTGAATTCGTGCTGTTATCGCTGCGTTTTTCCTCTTCCAGATGCCTAGATTCTGTGACTGCCGTCTTTGTAGGAGCAAACATAATAATCAGGAGAGTGATTCTGATTCCCAGGTAACAGCGTTGGACATAGTTTGTGTGAATCCTAACCTGTAAATTAATCAGCGTTAGAGAATTTCTAAATTTTTCAAATTTTATTATTTTTAACACAATTCACACAAATTATCACCTTGCGCTTCATCAATTTAAATATATTACTTTTATTTGAAAATTTTTGCCTATTAGGCGAAGGTCATTTTTTTTATTAATTTTTTAATTAATTTCTCGTAAGAGACGAGTTTACTGACCAAGATGCTTTTTAAAAAAGGAATTTTTTATTAATTTTTTAATTAATTTCTCGTTAGAGACGATCTTACTGACCAAGATGCTTTTTCAAAAAGCATCCTCGTCAGTAAGCTCGTCTCTAACGAGAAATTAATTAAAAAATTATTAAATATATTACGTTTTGTGAACCGCTTTGGCAATAAATATTCGCGGCTAAATAATACAAACTTAACCCAGATATGCCCATTGCTTGATCGTGATCATTTTAAAAGTATTTTTATATTATTTTAGAAGCAAATGTGAAATAATAACAGTATGTTTATATGTTTTTTAAAAATTTTTTGAAAAAAGTGGTTTTTGAGACCACTTTTGGACACAGGGTTTTATCATATAACTGGGAGTTATGGGACACAAAACATTTGACATATAGTCCAAAGACACCTTTTCGGCATCTAGTTAACGTTTTTTCGTAGTAGGCTCCACATCGTGTATGTTTTCGTTATAAAATTACACTATGCAACACTGAAAATGCAAACAATTTCTAGTATGCATTTTTTGAAAATACATATTTAGACTACAAAAAACCTAGTAGGGTTTTGTCCTGTCAGATCCAGTTCGGATTTTATGGCCTCATCTAAACCGGGCTAAATCTATACTTTTTTGCATTTATCAGGCCTTTATCTCAGAAACGAATAGGAATTTGGCCTTGCTGTCTTTAGAAATATTGTAGCCCTAAACTAGTAGAAATTATCTTTTGAAAAAACCACATAAGAAAAACTCCATCTAGGGCATCAAAATCTATAAAATATAGAAAATTTTACATAATTGCTGAAATTCTGGTCAGTATCGGCTAAACTATTGGGAGTTGAACCAAGTAAACTTTCGCAAAATTCTTCCAAATAAAGTTCTCAACATTTCTTTAGAACATTCTGAAACTCTTAAATGCTTACTTCATGTTGTTTCAGCGGTATTTTGCATCATATCTTTTACAACACGTATTTCAAACACAGTTCACACCAACAGTTTATTCTCGCATTTCGGATTTCACTACATTATTGACATTTTTATTAAATCGTCGTTGAAAAATGTACTGAAAACAGCGGGATAGAGGCATTTTACAACAATCACATGTTCTGAAGAGTTGTGTATTACATTCCAGGGAATATTTTTCCAAAGGAAAATATTCAGATAAAATTAACGGTTTGGGAGATACGGTGCGAAATGTAAAAAAATTGTGGTATTTTTGCATATAGTTTGAAATTTGAGGCAATAAATGTAGTTTTTCGAGTTCATTATTTCTCCAAATATTGTATTCTTGTCCTTATCTACAAATTTTCTTCAGAGGTCAGAAGAAGATTCGCATTGGTTTTAGAGATATAGCCCCGAATTGCTTTAAAAACTCAATATTTAACCATGTTTAGATGGGGCCATAAAACCCGAGCTGGATCTGACAAAACAAAACGCAACTAGGGTTTCTTGTCGTTTGGGTCTGTACTTTCAAAAAATCCTCAGTTCGAATTGTTTGCACAAGGTCACCTTAAAAATGTTGCACAGTGTTACCCAATAATTAATCGGTCATAACGCAAATCATTGTAAAAACTAAGCGATCGGTGGCAACTTCGATGAACTAGACCTCAAAACTCAAAAATAGTAGCTCAAAATAATGGAATCACATAATATGCCAAGGGCTACAGATGTGTACTGAGTATATCACCAACCTAAACGGTACTTTGATAAACATAACATATCAAATTTTCAAGAATTTTGTGTGTCCTACATATAGGACGCTGGGCATATCTGGGTTAAGTATTACCTTCAAATGAAGTTTTTTTCTTTTTCTTATCTTATTTGTAGAGTATGCAGTGGTGCACACCATTTCTTACTGCATCGATATGCTTCTGATAATCAGAATTCAAGCCTGTATCAAGAGCAGCCCTCTACTTCCAGTGCTTCGGTCAACCATTCGGCGTCGAGTGAAGGCGTAATTTTAGCCACAGCACTAGATCAGGTTAGAAGTAGTTCTGGGAAATATATTTTGGCTAGAGCTCTTTTGGATTTTGTTTCTCAACCTAATTTGATTACTGAGCACCTGCTACAGAGGCCTAAAGTAAAACAGAAGGCGGCAGATTAAATTTAACTGGCATTTCTGAAAATGCATCATTTTCAAAAAATAGTGTCCAACTGTCTATTATGTCGAGACTCAATCAAACCCAATTTTTTTCTAAGTTCTGGGTGTTGAATTCCATAACAAATATTCAACCTGATAAAAGAATATCAATTTCTGAATGGAACATTCCTAAATATATTGAACTGGCTGACCCTAATTTTAATGAGCCTCGGAGCGTTGATTTATTAATTGGTGCTGATGTGTTCTTTGAATTTCTTTGTGTTGGCCAAATCAAACCAATCCGAGTCTTCCAGTTTTTCAAAAAAAACTTCGCTTGGCTGGATCATAGCTGGAAAATACGATGAGACAACGGGTTCCACTTCAAGTGTATATCATATAAATAGACTATATGAAAATTTTGTGTGTTCAATTGCTGAATTATAATTAATTAATTGAGATAGTATAAAATAAAAATTTCCTTCAATTAATTTGAATTAGATTGTCGATTCGACATTTTGAACAAATATATTGATGGGGCAATGCACTTACAATCCGAATTATATATGTAGATCCCGATAATGATGATCGTGATGAACTTGAGGACTTATGTGTGTCGGCAAAGTCCCCATTTTTAGGAATTTTATCTAAAAATAGGAGGAGTAGTAAGCCTGAGACTTTCTTTTGGGCTCAATCCCCAAATATGAAACTTCCTAATTTCAGCTGAAAATATTCCGAATACAAAAATTTTATGAGTCTGTTCACAAAGCTAGTTCACACTGATCCGACATGAAGAGACATAGCAAAGTTTAACCATTTAATATCACGATGAAGCACTTGGTACTGTCAAAGCTTTTCAGATTTCTGAAGAAAATTACCCCAAAACATTAGCCAGCTTAACCCTTTCGGCCCCGAACTTTTTTCCTCGCATTAGTAGTTACTTTAAAAACATAGAATTAAAGTATAAGTCAAAACTAAGACATAACATAAATTGGTGGGCGTTAACCCACCTATTTCGGAAGATACAGTACATTTTATCTAAAATTTATTTCCTCACTATTTTGTGCAATTATGTAAATATAAATGTTATAATCGTATGGAAGTATACATCTGACCTTACTTTTGAAGAATCAAAACTAAAGTTTAACATAAAGCTCATACATTTTGATTTAGAAACGATTTAAATAATTTGGACTGTACACATCGATTTTTGACATGCCGTGATTTTCCAGACTGCACACCGAATAATGCATCGTAGTTCTGTTGATCGGGATACAACTGGCACTTTTTGATAATTTTTGCATTCTTAGGACTACAATTAGCCAAAGCAATGTGTTCTTTGAGGAAAAAATTCCGTTAGTTTTAAATAAAACGACGTTAAAATCGAAGTTGCTTATAAGCAACGTTGGGGCCGAAAGGGTTAAATAAGGTTTATGATAATGATTGCTTGATATTTTTTGATAATATTGCCAAACTTTTTGATCTTCCTGAGATCACCAAACCTTCGGCTTCTGCTTTGAGAAGCATGATTGACACTGCTTCTGCCATTTACGATTCATTGTTTTCAATTGGTGATAACAAAAAGGTTACGAACGCCATATTGATTCATTTAGTTTAGATTCCGGTTCCAAATTCCAAATTTTATTACTGAGGACCTGGTACAGAGGCTTAAAGTAAAACGAGAATGTGGCAGAATGAATATAACTGGCATTTCTGAAACTTCATCATTTTCAAAAAATAGTGTCCAACTGTCTATAATGTCGAGACTCAATCAAACCCAATTTTCTTCTAAGTTCTGGGTGCTGAGTTCCATAACAATTATTCAACCTGATAAAAGAATATCAATTTCTGAATGAAACATTCCTAAAAATATTGAACTGGTTGACCCTAATTTTAATGAGCCTCGGCGAGTTGATTTATTAATTGGTGCTGAAGTTTTCTTTGAACTTCTTTGTGTTGGCCAAATCAAACCAAATCCGATTCTTCCAGTTTTACAAAAAAACTTCGCTTGGCTGGATCGTAGCCCTAAAATACGATGAGTCAAAGGGGCCACTTTAAGTGTATGCCATATAAATAGTTCCACAGGAAATGAAGAAACGATTGATGCAATAGTTCTTAAATTTTGGGAGCTGGAAGAAATCCAACAAATTGTAAATAATTGCTGCAAAAAAAGAGAAAAAATAAGAAGAACATTAAGAAAAAATATTTATAAATTAATTAAAAAATACTTTCCTTGAATTCGTGCTGTAATCGCTGCGCTTTTCCTCTTCCAGATGCCTAGATTCTGTGACTGCCGTCTTTGTAGGAGCAAACATAATAATCAGGAGGGTGATTCTGATTCCCAGGTAACAGCGTTGGACATAGTTTGTGTGAATCCTAACCTGTAAATTAATCAGCGTTAGAGAATTTGTAATTTTTTTAAATTTTATTATTTTTAACCCAATTCACACAAATTATCACCTTGCGCTTTATCAATTTAAATATATTACGTTTTGTGAACCGCTTTGGCAATAAATATTCGCATCTAAATAATACAAACTTAAGTATTACCTTAAAATTAAGTTTTTTTCTTTTTCTTATCTTATTTGTAGAGTATGCAGTGGTGCACACCATTTCTTACTGCATCGATATGCTTCTGATAACACTGTGCAACATTTTTAAGGTGATCATGTGCAAACAATTCGAACTGAGAATTTTTTGAAAGTGCAAACCCAAAGGACAAGAAACCTTATTTGGGTTTTGTTGTGTCAGATCCAGCTCGGATTTTATGGCCCCATCTAAACATGGTTAAATATTGAGTTTTTAAAGAAATTCGGGGCTATATCTCTGAAACCAATGCAAATCTTCTTCTGACCTCTGAAACAACTTTGTAGATAAAGACAAGAGTAAAATACATGGAAAAATAATGAACTCGAAAAACTACATTTATTGCCTCAAATTTCAAAATATATGCAAAAATTCTAAAATTTTTATATATTTCGCACCGTATCTCCAAAACCTTTAATTTTTTTTCTGAATATTATCTTTTGGAAAAATGCCCTGGAATGTAATACACTACTCTTCAGAACATGCCATTGTTGTAAAATGTGTCTATGCCGTTGCTTTCAGTACATTTTCAACAAGGATTTAATAAAAATGCCAATAATGTAGTGAAATCCGAAAAGCGAGAATAAACTGTTGGTGTGAACTGTGTTTGAAATACGTGCTGTAAAAGATATGATAAAAAATACCGCTGAGACAACATGAAGTAAGCATTGTAGAGTTTCAGAATGTTCTAAAGAATTGTTGAGAACTTTATTTGGAAGATTTTTGCAAAAGGTTAGTTGGTTCAACTCCCAATAGTTTAGCCGATACTGACCAGAATTTCAGCAATTATGTAAAATTCTCTATAGTCCCGGTCCACACTAGCGTGAATTTCATTAAAAAATTTCATGAAATTAGGTGTTCTTAAATCGAATTCCCCACTACAGCAATTTTATGATTTTACTCTACTATGGACGTCGATCTAGAGACGCATAATTTCATATCAAAATTTCAATGAAATTACTGTAGTGTGGCCCGGGACATATTTGATAGATTTTGATGCCATAGATGGAATTTTTCTTATGTGTTTTTCTCAAAAGATAATTTCTACTAGTTTAGGGCTACAATATTGCTAAAGACAGTAAGGCCAAATTCCAATTCGTTTCTGAGAAAAAAGGCCTGATAAATGCAAAACAAGTGTAGGTTAAGCCCGGTTTAGATGAGGCCATAAAATACGAAATGGATCTGACAGGACAAAACCCTACTAGGGTTTGTGCAGTCTAAATATGTACTTTCAAAAAATGCATACTAGAAGTTGTTTGCATTTTCAGTGTTGCACAGAGTAATCAGAATTCATGCCTGTATCAAGAGCAGCCCTCTACTTCCAGTGCTTCGGTCAACCATTCGGCGTCGAGTGAATGCGTAATTTTGGCCACAGCACTAGTTCAGGTTAGAAGTAGTTCTGAGAAATATATTTTGGCTAGAGCTCTTTCGTATTTCGTTTCTCAACATAATTTGATTACTGAGGACAGAGGCTTAAAGTAAAACAGAAGGCGGCAGATTAAATTTAACTGGCATTTCTGAAAATCCGTCATTTTCAAAAAATAGTGTCAAACTCTCTATAATGTCGAGACTCATTCAAACCCAATTTTCTTCTAAGTTCTGGGTGTTTAGTTCCATAACAAATAATCAACCTGATAAAAGAATATCAATTTCTGGATGGAACATTCCTAAAAATATTGAACTGGTTGACCCTAATTTTAATGAGCCTCGGAGAGTTGATTTATTAATTGATGCTGATGTTTTCTTTGAATTTCTTTGTGTTGGCCAAATCAAACCAATCCGAGACTTCAATTTTTTCAAAAAAACTTCACTTGGCTGGATCAAGTGTATGCCATATAAAAAGTTCCACAGGGAATGAAGAAACGATTGATGCAAAGTTTTGGGAGTTGGAAGAAATTCCAACGAATTGTAAAAAAATTTGGTCTAATGAGCAAAATAAATGTGAGGAACATTTCTATACACATGTTCGACGTTTACCATCAGGACGCTTTAAAGGGTCTTTACCTTTCAAGCAATATGTGAAACGCTTATGATCGTCATTTGAAACTGGAAAAAGGCGGAGAAAGGAGACTTTCGCATAACGACACATCGAAAAAAATTATAATTCCTTCATGAAAGAGTTCCTTGACTTAGGTCACATGGAAATGACAAATAATATTATTCCAAATTCGACACATTATGTCATTTCGCATCATTGTGTTTTCTGACCGCAAAGTACAACTACCAAACTTCGCGTCGTTTTTGATGCTTCGAGCAAAATATTTTCCCATGTGTCGCTCAACGATCATTAATGGTTGGTCCAACTATTCAGGAAGAGTTGTACTCTACTCTACTTCGTTTCCGTTTACATAAATAGGTAATTACTGCAGTCAAGTTTTACTTGACGAGAAAGATAGAGATTTTCACTTAATCTTTTGGAGAGAAAACGATAGTGATCCGTTACAAATTTTCAAATTGAACGCGGTCACTTATGATAGATCTTCTGCGCCATTTTTGGCAATTCGTTGTCTAAGTCATTTAAGCGATTCATCCAATTGGGTGAAGTTGTTCGCAAGGATTTTTATGTGGATGATCTCCTTACTGTCGCTTCTGGTTTGAATAGTCTTCTCATTATTCGAGATCAAGTGATTACCATTCTCACTTCAGCAGGATTCAAATTAAAGAAATGGTTTTCATATCATCCAGAATTCAATGAAACTAGTTGCAGTGAAAAGTTATTACATTCAAATTCTGAAACTGCGAGAGCATTAGGAATTCATTGGGCTCCAAGGAATGATGTGTTATATTGAAGGAGGCTTTCAAGATATGAAGGCTACAAAAAGACACATTTTGTCAATTTCGTCAAGGTTATTTGATCCCCTCGGTCTCTTGTGCCCTATAATTACACTATGCAACACTGAAAATGCAAACAACTTCTAGTATGCATTTTTTGAAAATACATATTTAGACTACAAAAAACCTAGTAGGGTTTTGTCCTGTCAGATCCAGTTCGGATTTTATGGCCTCATCTAAACCGGGCTAAATCTATACTTTTTTGCATTTATCAGGCCTTTATCTCAGAAACGAATAGGAATTTGGCCTTGCTGTCTTTAGAAATATTGTAGCCCTAAACTAGTAGAAATTATCTTTTGAAAAAACCACATAAGAAAAACTCCATCTAGGGCATCAAAATCTATAAAATATAGAAAATTTTACATAATTGCTGAAATTCTGGTCAGTATCGGCTAAACTATTGGGAGTTGAACCAAGTAAACTTTCGCAAAATTCTTCCAAATAAAGTTCTCAACATTTCTTTAGAACATTCTGAAACTCTTAAATGCTTACTTCATGTTGTTTCAGCGGTATTTTGCATCATATCTTTTACAACACGTATTTCAAATACAGTTCACACCAACAGTTTATTCTCGCATTTCGGATTTCAATACATTATTGACATTTTTATTAAATCGTCGTTGAAAAATGTACTGAAAACAACGGCATAGAGGCATTTTACAACAATGACATGTTCTGAAGAGTTGTGTATTACATTCCAGGGAATATTTTTCCAAAAGAAAATATTCAGAAGAAAATAACGGCTTTGGAGATACGGTGCGAAATGTATAAAAATTGTGGAATTTTTTAATATATATTGAAACTTGAGGCAATAAATGTAGTTTTTCGAGTTCATTATTTCTCGAAATATTTTATTCTTGTCCTTATCTACAAATTTGCTTCAGAGGTCAGAAGAAGATTCGCATTGGTTTCAGAGATATAGCCCAGAATTTCTTTAAAAAGTCAATATTTAACAATGTTTAGATGGGGCCATAACATCCGAGCTGGATCTTACACAACAAAACCCAACTAGGGTTTCTTGTCGTTTGGGTCTGTACTTTCAAATAATCCTGTTCGAATTGTTTGCACAAGATCACTTTAAAAATGTTGCACAGTGTTATCAAAGCCAAAATGCTCTTGCAAGAACTTTGGATTAATAAATTAGACTGGGATGAATCGATTCCTATGCGTTTGAGTTCAGCATGGGAAGAGTTCAAATGTAACCTTTCAAAGTTAGATACGATTCGAATCCCAAGATTCGTAGACATGACCACTTCCGCGAGGATCCAAATACACGGATTCTCAAATACTTCGATGCGAGCCAATGGCTGCTGCTTTTATGTTCGTGCTTTGGACTCCAGTTGAGTTTCTTGTCGCCTTTTAACAGCGAAATCTAAAGTAGCACCGCTAAAGACAATGTCTCTTCCGAGATTGGAGCTGTCAGCAGCACATTTAATAGCAAATACATATGTGGTTGCGAATTAAACCAATGATGAACTTTGAAGTTGAAAATATATACTTTTGGTCCGATTCGGAAATTATACTGTATTGGTTAAAAACCCATCCTTCAACTCTGGCCACTTTCGTCTCGAATAGAGTCGCAAAAATTCAAGAATGGTCAGAAAGCGGTACTTTTAAATCTTCAATATGGTTCGAAGAACCCAATTTTCTATTAGACGATATGTCTAAATGGCCTGTCAACAAACATTTTGAGTTGACAGAGGAAAAAATCATTGGAAATAAGAAAATCCAAAGTTTTAGTGACTACATATACTAAGACATATTGTTTAGTTGAGTGAGAGGAAATTCATAGGTTTTTACAACGGTAGCTTAGGATACCGTTTAAGTAGCAATGGGGGTGAAAAGAATAAAATAAAAGCAGTATCAGTTTTAATATTAAATAATATGATTGCCGTTTATTGATCGTATTTCTTTTCAAACAACAACGAAGATTACCTTGTAATCTGGGGTGGCGACAGAGGCATTTCAGTTCAACAAAGATTACCTCTTGTAATCTGGGGTGGCGACAGAGGGCGGTTAGTATTAACGCGTAGACGTTAATTTAGAACGACAAGTTAACTCTCCGAATGTTGATCTACAAGTGAACGCAGAGGTTCTTGCAGTCGCAGAGGATTGCAGCGATCGCAGAGGATCTGAGTCGATTTATACAACTACATTTACATATTCCAGTGAGAGAAAACGTCTGGCGCTCTACGGTATCCGCAGAGGGAATGTGCAGAGGAGATGCCTGATGACGTCAATCAGCATTCGTGATCGACTGAGCTTGGGAGGTTGAGTTGGAAAGTATCAAACTTATACATTCCGCCTCCCTTGATAGAACAAGTGTCTAGCAATTTGTTACAAAATTGGAATAGATTTGATTTTAATGTAAGGAAAGAACGTAAATTCAGATTCCCAAGTGAGCTATGCTTTAAATTATTGGTTTCAATAAGTAACCGATTCTGAAGAACTATGTGGATGAGTTTTTAAACGATTTAATTTTAGTTTACAAGATATGGTACTAGCGATTTATTTCAACAATTGACTATTGTGGTCGATTTCAAAATCAGGTGCGAGGTTACATACTAGATTTGGGAGGAACCAAACCGGTAAGTACGTACCCGAAAATATATTTTTGGGCAAGCAACGAATCCAAAACGATTTTTGGCGGTTCAGCTTCAAGAATTTTGGGGTATAGGTCAGCACCAAGTAGCAAGTCTATTGGGCTGTCATCAAAGGAATCTGCTAATTCGAGATCAGGAATCCGAGTCTTCAATTCCGACATACGTGAAGATGAGAGCAATTTCCGCTTGACTTTAGACAAAACTAATGCCTTACTTTCCAAAATTTTAGAGATGTTTTTTGGAGGCGACAACTTAAGAGAACAAACTTCTCTTGGGGTACCAGATTTTAGTTTACTGGAAGAAGATCCAGCAGGGCGAGTAGGAACCACTAGTTTTCTTAAGTTTCTTAGAAACAATAGAAACTTTGGACGATAGATATATGATAGCATGAACACTATGCGATTTACCTTTGATTGCTTGAGTGGAGTATTCCCCCATTGGCTCAACTTCATTTATTACCCTCTATTACAGATAGTAATGTTTTTCAAAACGAACTGACAAGTGTTGCAAAATTTTTACTGATCGCTACCAATATCATGATTTCATCCCGGCGAAGGGAATTATCAATTGGCTTCTCAGTTTTTGAAATTATGCCTTTTTAGCGAAAAAACCGAACTCTTTAATTGTCTAGTATTCCCATATGAATGAGAATCACACTCACTTTTCGGCTTTTCCAAAGAAACACCAAGATCAAAATATTCTGCAACATGTCAGCACGTATCAACTAAGAATTCGTCGAATTCTGTGAGTTGAAAACAACATCACCACAGTTGCCTGTGAGGTTATTGTTGGAATTTTCTTTTTAACAAATTTCCCTTTGCGCGTGCCTTCGCTGTTTTTCGTTTTTTTTTTATTGTTGAAGATTCAATCTCATTTTAATGCTTGAGTGGAGTATTCCCCCATTGGCGCAACTTCATTTATTACCCTCTGTTCACTTTAAATTTAAATAATTTTCATGAAAATGCAACCATTCAGCACTTTCTGTAATTTGTCAAAGTCCCTTTTTATCCAACTTTGAATTTTTCGTTCAAAGATAGCGATGTCAAATTACACCGAGTAAAATCTTTCAATTTGCGCGGCTCTTGTGACATCTAAGCTTTCTCGTTACTTTTAATTGTCACTTCTTATTCGGATTTTCGTCCATCAACATCCTAGCAGCACCATTGTAAATACAAGGTAATTATATTAGATCTTCGACTAATATATTAATAAAACCGCCAATTTTATTATAAAAATAAATTACTGCCTTTTTATTTGGTTTTTCTTTTCTTATATTTACATTGCTCCGCAACATTTTGGTCACTTATAGCCGGGATACGTGCTTTCAGCAACAACAACTATTAAGGCTCTTCTTCTTTTTGTTTTTAAAAGGCTTGACTTCGTCAACAAGCAGAATTTGCGCCTACCAAACAATCGTCCCACTCAAACAGCTCATCATCATCAATAACATCTTCATCATTATATTGATTATTTCATCAAATAAAGGTACGTACCGTCTTTTACTGAGCATTTGTCGCGAGTGATTGTTTACAAAAAAAATCGTACATACATCGATATAAAATAAAATAAATCAAAAACAACTATACAGTGCTTAACTACGGTCGATTTACAAGTGTCCGTCGGTAAACATATTTCCTATTGTGTGTAATATTGTCAAGAATATTACACTCTTAATAAAGCGCTCTTAATTACGATATACGCGTATAAATACATAAAAAGTGAGAAATAAAATAAATATGCAGTGGTCAGTGATCGTATAGTTGTGGTGTTTTAGTTATTGTGAGATTATTGGCATAAGAGAAAATAAAATATTACACTAACAACATACTTATTGGTTACTAGGCGTTTACACCAGACAGTTTGTCTTCAAATACAACTCTGATTTACTAACACATACATACATTTGTTGTTTGTCTCCCAGCTGTCCATAATTATTTCATAACAAATTTTTGACATTTTGTGAAAAAAGAAGTGAGATGATAATTTAAATGTTTCTAAAACAAAATAATAGTTACAAAAAAAAAATATGTGAACGGAAAACAAAAAGAAATCTATGATTTTCATTCATAATTTTACAACTGTTTTTGCAGTTGTCTGGACGCCTACGTCACAGAGGCAAGATTTGGGTTTTTGACAATCAATACATGAAGTCAACTGTCCTGTCTTTTGTAAACGCAGGGTTAGTACAACAACAGCAATACGACCATATATCAGTGCTGTATACCTTGTGGTTGGTTAGTTCATGAGTAGTCAGTAACCACCCACAAGGTATAATAAGCCAGGTCACTCTAAAAAAATGAAAATTTTATTTTTTGAAAACAAATATATATTTTGTTTTGATTAAAAGTCGATACGGTTCTGTTGGAAATTCGGAACGTATCAATAATTAATAATAATTTTCGTTATTATTATAACATAAATACGATTTTATTCGAATTTTTTGAATATTTTTATATTTATTTGAACTTTTCTTTCCATTCTTTCAAAATTTATTTATTCTTTGGATCCGTAGATTGCATCTTACAGTCCGTGCACCCTACAGTCGGTAAAAAATATTGAAAAAATAATTGAATTTTGCGATTTTGGTATTATTTTTTATCTTTTTTTTTTATCTTTTCGGAAATAATTATTTTGTGTATATTTCTACACATAAATCCACAAGCCGTGTATTTTTCGATACACAGTGAGAAAATTTGTTCATTTTTTTCCTACACTGAGAAAAAATTACTTACAGTTTTTATTAATTTTCGTTGATATTTTTGCCTGTACTGTAATAAAAAGTTTCTTAGCCTCGTTTGGTGTTGCTTTTGTTAGTATTCGCTATTAAATAAAATAAATTTTCTGAATTTTTCGAAGTTTTCAACTGAATTATACATATTTTATCGCAATTTTCGTTGGGTTTTGTTCAATATCATTTGGTTGGTGTTGAAATTCTTACAGCTTTTTATTTTTCAAATCGATTTTCTACCTTTTTCTTTCATTGATTATCATTTCATGAATTTTTTTGTCGTTCAAAAATGTCTCTCTCTCCACTTGATTGCTTCATCAGAGCATCTGATGCTATCGAACAATTTGAAACCTTCATCAATTCTCAGTCTTCTGAGGCTCAGTCTTCTGAGGCTAAATCGCTATGGGATAAAGTGAAAGAAACGTATGACCAATGCCTTGCTTCTATTCAACTGTCGGGTGAGGTCCAAGAAAACCTTAAATCAGCCCAAAGCAAATACCTTGGTTTTGTTTAACAACCAACATAAATTGTTGTTTGACCTTCCGGTCCTGGATACAGAGTCCAGTGCGGGCCTGAAGAATCTTCAGCGCGCAATCAATGGATGCATTTCGGCTATGGCGATCTACGACGTTTCTACGAACGATTGGGATCCCATTTTGGTCTTCGTGTGCATTCAAAGATTGCCCAAACCTACCGTCACAATGTGGGAACAGACGGTAAAAGACAAATCGGCATTGTCTGCTTGGAAGGATTTGGATCGTTTTCTTACGGAAAGGATTCAAAACCTTTCTTGTCTCCAGAATATTCGTGGCATAGATTCCTCAAAAAAGGTTGAAAAGAAGGTGCGTGCTCATTTCACAAATACGGCTCCTTCTTCTTCTTCTCGTGCCCCTGCAGTAAAAACTTGTGTTCTTTGTCCTAAATCAGTGTATCCTTCGCGTTTTTGTCCAGAATTCACAAAACTATCCGTAGAAGGTCGATTTTTAGTAATGAAGCGTTTCAATCGTTGTATTAATTGTCTGACGGTTGGTCATGAGGCTAGGAAATGTGTCAGTAAACATAATTGTGGTAAATGTAACAAGCGACATCACACACTTTTACACCGTGAGATGTCCAGTTCTGCCAGTTCCGCTCGTACAGCGACTTCGTCGCAGTCATCTAGGACTTCATCCTCCGCTCAAATTACCAATGTGAATCCAGATATCCCTTCGACTTCGTCAGGAATATCACGCTCTGCCAATAGACAGGTGCACCATGTTTCACAAAACAAAAATGTTGTTCTTGGTACAGCTGTGGTGAATCTAATTCATCAAGGCATCACCTATACTGCACGAGCGCTTATCGACCCAGCTTCTGAAGCGTCTTTCATTACTGAAAATCTACAATGTCGTTTTGGTATTTCTACTACGGCGACACAGGCAACAATTTCTGGCATTAATCAAAGTATGTCCACTACATCCCAAAAATTATGTTCGTTGTGTATAGGCTCACCAATTGATACGTCCATATTCATGGAAATTTCAGCTTTAGTGATTCCCGCTATTTCTGGCAATTTGCCATCCTTCTCAATTGGTGAGGACTTGATTACCGGTTTGCCAAATATTCGTTTGGCTGATAGAAATTTCTTTGAATGTAGAACAGTTGATCTAATGCTAGGCGCTGATTTATATCCAAGAATTCTCCAACATCCTAGGTTCACAACTGGCACAAAAAACGGTTTTTGGCTGGATCATTACTGGTCCAATTCCATCTTCCAATATTACGATTTTAACAACCACAATAAATTATCCAGAAGATGATCTTAACAAGACTCTTCTTCGTTTTTGGGAATTGGAAGAACCTCCAAAGCGAGCTATTTTGTCTCCTTCGGAGAAATTTTGCGAAGAAAATTTCAAGGTCAGCTAGGCCATTCTAGGACCAATTGTTTACGACAATTCTTACGCAACGAGGTTTCCCTCCTAAGAAAACCACAAGTTAAAGTCGTTTACGATGAGGCGGTCAGGGAATATCTAGAATTAGACCACATGAGACCTGTTCCAACTTCGTCAGCAGACTCTTCAGTATGCTACTTGCCTCATCATCCGGTTATTAATCCGGATAAGCCTACAACCAAATTGAGAGTGGTTTTCAACGCCTCAAATAAGACATCTAATGGGAATAGTCTTAATTATATTATTTATGTCGGTCCAACCCTTCAATTGGATTTAATCCTACCCATTCTAAGATGGAGACTTTTCAAATTTGTGTTCAATTGTGACATAACACAAATGTACAGACAAATTCGAGTAGATCCTACTCAAACTCCTCTCCATGTACATGTACGTAGATAACGTCATGACTGGTTATCTCGATTTGGAGACAGCGCAAAAATCCAGAGACCAATTAATTGGTGCTCTTTCTTCCGCCAAATTCGAATTACGGAAATGGACAGCCAATGATCGCAGCATTTTAGAATCGCTTCCTTCGGAGCATCTTTACGACGCTAAGCTTCTTTCTTTCGTGGAAGCTAGTAGTTCAAAACCGCTGTGTATTCGGTGGAATGCACAGCTGGACCAATTTTATTTCAGTGTAAACCCACTGGTCCAAATATACCAAACGGGAAGTTTATCAACCATCGCCATATTATTCGATCCGGGAGGATGGTTAGGACCTGTGATAGTTGTAGCAAAAATAATTATGCAACGTATTTGGCTCGACAACATTGGTTGGGATGATTCGCTTCCGTCTTTGACAGAACGTGAATGGGAAAAATTCGTAGAGTCATATAAGGACGTTAATTCCATTTCTAATCCTCGTTGGGTCCAGTATTCTCCAACTTGTCAAGCAAAACTTCATGTCTTTTCTGATGCGTCAGAAAAGGCATATGTGGGGGTAGCATATTGTTTCCTCTAATGGAGAAATGTTTACAAATTTTCTTTCTTGCAAAACAAAAGTTGCTCCCATCAAGTCCAATTCGTTGCCTCGTTTAAAATTATGCGGTGCGGTATTAGCATCTGAACTTCTGAAAGGCATTCTAAACGAGATTAATATTTCTTTTCATAAAGTTTATTGCTGGACCAACTCAACAATTGTTCTTTCGTGGCTTCAGAAAACTCCATCCACATGGACTACTATCGTGGCGAATAGGGTTTGTCGTATTCAGGAGAATGTTGGGCAAAATAGGTGGTTCCACGTTCGGTCTGAGGACAATCCTGCAGACTTAGGCAGTCGGGGGCTTTCTCCTTCGGAGCTGGCCTCTTCACAACTTTGGTGGCATGGTCCACACTGTCTAGGTCTGGATAGTTCAAATTGGGACATCCAAAACGTTTCCGTTGACACGGAACTCGAACTTCGTCCAATAAGAACTCATGTCACTTTCATCAAGGACTATGAAGATATCTTAAATCAATTTTCTTCCCTTGATAGGGCACCCCGTGCCATCGCATGCATTATTAGATTCCTCTACAACACGCATCCTGCTCATAGAGGAAAATATGTGTGATTTCAGAACATACATTAATAATGCGCTGTGCGAGTTTAGAACTGACATCAGCAATTTGAATGATCGAGTCCAAAGATTGAAAAAAAAAACTCTGATGACACGTCTCTCTTGAAAGCGGAAATTAAAGACTTGAAAATGGATATATTAAAGCAGGAAAGTTCTCACGTGACCTGCGAAGTTCGGATAAATGGTACACCATTCCATAGAGATGAAAATTTGCTATCCGTCTTCGACATTATTTGCAGTACCATTCAAATACAGGCACCTAAAATCAAGACAATCCACCGCCTATACAACCGGAACAACACCAAAAACCAAAATTCTCCGGATGGTGTTATCCTTGCAAATATCTGGTCACCCTATGACAAAAATTTCTTTTTAAAATGTGTATCAAAATTTAAGAAACTAAATAACAACAAGCTGCTTCTTTGTACCATAGGATATTCACCTTTCTACATAAATGAGAATTTATCCAATACTAATTATCATTACCTACAAGAAGCGATTCACTTAAAGAAAAAGGGCCTGATACAATCTGCTTACACCTTTCGTGGCCTTACATATGTCAAACAACACAATAGCAAAGATCCCATATGCATTTACGATTCAAAAATCATCGATGATCTACGCAATGGGGAGGCTGGGGATTCGGAATCCACATCACAAAACTAAAATTAGACACAATTTACCATTTCTACTATTGTTGATACTCTTCTATCGCAAACTTACTGTGACCCCTCTCAAAAATTATGTGTACCATGATGTTTACATGCAATTAAGTTTTTCCATAACATCTTTATTCTAATATATAGTAAATTTATATTTCATTATTGTCTGTATAATTCAGTTTGTATAAATATAAACGCGCTGCCGATTGCTTAAATATTTACACTTTTCAATTTAATGATGAATCAAATGTGTAACTCTAATAGAGACACCAAGGACGTAATGCAAACTTTAATCAAAATCCTTGCAAATCAGAAACAGGGTTTAAGGATATGCCACATAAATTCACAGAGTTTGCTCCGCAAAATCGATGCGTCTAAATACATATTTGAGCATTCCGGCATGGATATCATATGCCTTTCAGAAACTTGGCTAAGATCTAGTATACCAGATAGCTTAGTAAATCTGTGTGGATATACTGTCTTTAGATTTGATAGGGAACGTCGCGGAGGAGGTGTGGCAATTTTTGTAAAAAATAACCTAAAAGCTAATTTCAGATTAAGATCTGCCTTGGGAGAACAAATCGAATATATATTCATTGAACTTTTGTCGAATGCAAAAAAACTACTAGTTGGCTGCATATATCGACCAAATAATACAATCCAATTGCAACAAATCTACGAAGTTCTGGAAGTGGTAACACTAGGTTACGACGACGTAATTATTGTTGGGGATTTTAACTCCAATATCCTAGTTGATCCCTCATTGGTTGAACACATGTCAACACTGGGTTTATCTACCGCAAACTACACTACCCCAACCCATTACTCCTCAACTATTAACACCCTCTTAGATTTATTTTTCATTAATAATACCTCAAACGTTTTAATCTATGATCAAATATCTGCTCCGTGCTTTTCGAAGCATGACCTTATTTTCCTTACGTACAACTTCAACTTACATGAGAATATTAATACTTTTTCATACCGTGACTATCGAAGTTTAAATTATACACACCATGGTATAAGTAAAGAGGTAGATTTAAATGAAAACAATCTACATAACCCTTGTTTTTCCTGAATTCCTAAAACTTCAAAATTAGTAAACACAAAAGCAACATGTGGGTTTGTTTACAATACCTTTTTTGAGCATTTTATAAAAAACGCGAAAAATGAATGAAGTGTCAAGGTTTCGCCACACAATCGAGTTGTGGATATCATCAAGTGATTGTTTCAATGCATAGCTGACGAATTTCTTCCATACAAATGTTCTAAAAACAATTTTAAAAATCATTGAATTCGATTGTTTTTAAAATTGTTTGGCAAATTATTCAAACAGCACACACACATGCACATATTGTGTATATTGTTTTGAAGTTTTAGGTTCACTCGAAAGAAAAAAAATTAATTGACACAAAGCTTTAGCTAACCTTTCTTATTAAACCATGATACACACCTATTTAATAAGCTCAGTGAAATCAACTGGGATGTACTTTATACACTGATATCTGTCGATCAGCAGCAAGCTTTTCTCCAGGAAAATATAGTTCGCATCTATAATGAAACAGTGCCGGTAAAAAGTGTAATCCCCAGAGCAAATAACAAACCTTGGTTTAACTCCAATATTAAAAGTCAAATAAAATGCAGAGACCTAGCGTATTCAAGGTGGAAACGATTTAAAACGCCTGAAATGTATGACGAATTCCGGTAGGCAAGAAGGGAAGTCAATAAAAAAATTAACGCTGCAAAAACTGAATTTTATTCAAATAAATTTCGTTCGGCGATTAACTCAAAAAGCAGATGGAAAGTTATAAACGATTTGGGTATTGGAAGATCAAAATCTGTCACTCACTTCGGCGGAGATACAAATGAGCTCAACAAAAATTTTATTAACACTCCAAACATACCAATTGACAATTCCTTCTATAATGCTAGTGACGTGACGGGTAACAATGGAAATACAGAGTTCAGCTTTGAGTTCAGGGGTGTTACATCTGATGAAGTACTAAAAAGTTTTCAACATGTAAAGTCTAATGCTACCGGACTTGATGACATTGACCCGAAATTCATTCGCATTATACTCCCGCATCTGTTGCCTTATTTCACGTATTTTTTTAATACTATTTTAACTTCGTCCATGTATCCCACTATGTGGAAGCATGCCAAAGTTATCCCTATTCCGAAAAATTCTAATGAATTTCGTCCGATTTCTATACTATGCTTTTTATCTAAGGTCATTGAGAAAATTATCCATAGTCAAATGTCCGAATATCTCCAATCGCGGTCTTTGTTATCAGATAAACAATCCGGATTTCGTGCCAATCACAGCTGTTTAAGCGCCTTAGTCGAAGTCACTGAATCAATAAGATATGACATTGATGACAACAAATTTTGCCTTCTTGTTTTACTTGATCATTCGAAAGCGTTTGACTCAGTAGATCACAAAAATCTCTGCATGAAACTAAAGTTGTTTTTTGGATTCTCCTCCACAGCCGTAAATTTAATTAGGACATACTTAAGTGACCGCTTGCAGTCCGTTTGCATAGGCAACGTAAAATCCATGCCTTTGGTAGTTCCGAAGGGTGTTCCCCAAGGATCAATCATTGGGCCTTTACTATTCTCGCTATACGCTAATGATCTACCAACCCAAATTGTCAATAGCAACGTCGTTATGTATGCTGATGATGTTCAAGTCTATGCAAATGGGTCTGTTGATAGAGTTGGCGAATGCATAACTAAACTTAATGAAGATCTTTCCAGTGTGTACAGATGGGCTACAGCAAACGGTCTTTTATTAAATCCTCAAAAATCAAAGGGCCTCGTCATACATAAAAATAAAAAATTTTCCTTGCCAAACCTTAATATTGTTATTAATAATCAGAACAACAACACTTTAAGTTGGTCCAACCACGTGAATGCTGTTGCCGGGCAAACGTATGCTAAACTGCGCGCTTTATGGGTTACACAGTCGTTCACACCAATCAATATCCGCATAATTCTGGCGAAGAGTTTCCTAATTCCCGGGTTAATTTATGGATGCGAACTTTTCGCTAGCTGCGATTCATCCAGCCTGCGAAAATTGAACGTAGACTTCAATAATATTATACGCTATGTTTATGGATTGAAACGAAACCAGCACATTTCTCACCTTGCTAAAACTCTTTACGGTGTTAGTTTTAATCATCTTCTCAAGATAAGATCGTTAATATTTCTTCACAAAATTATTGAAGTAAAAAAACCAGAACATCTTTTTAAAAGAATAAAATTCACACGATCTGAGAGAGGCAGAATCTTAATTCCATTAAAACAACGAAATCTATTATCTGATAGACACTTTTTTATAAATTCCATACGTCTTTGAAACTCTCTGCCCCATGAAGTTCAAACGATCAGCAACGCGTTTATCTTTAAGAAGCATATTTTCAAATTGTATACAACTGAATCAAATAATCAATAATTTTCCTTTATTTATTTCTAATAAATTGCTGTATATTATTCTCTTTTATTATTGTAATAATTCTATTTGTTATCATTGTAACTCTTCCTCTTTTATTTCTTTTTGTATTTAAATTTTTAAATGGATAATTCATAAAAACCAAACCTGTACTGTAATTATAAGATTTTTGTCTTGTTGTGCAGGTATTCATAAATAAATAGATAAATAAATAAATAAATAAATAAATAAATAAAATATCACTTTGAAGGGTCCACTCCTACCAATTCTGAGATTCAGGCAGACAGATTTCGTCTTGCTGTTTTAGCTCAAAAGGCATATTATCCAGAGGAATACTAGGCGTTACTTCATAAAAAGCCACTTCATTCGAAAAGTTCTCTATTGTCGTTAAATCCATTTCTGGATCAAACAGGGGTAATGAGGTCAGATGGACGCCTAGCTCAATCACCAACTCTTTCCAGTTCTGAACGGCATCCAATTCTTTTACCCTATCATAGTAGATTCGCAAAACTTTTGGTGGAACAAATTCATATAGAGTCCATGCACGGAGGAAACCAACTAATGATTAGTACGCTTCGCTCGGAGTATTAGTTTCCTCGTGCTACTTCGTTGATTAGGGCGACAATAAGGCATTGTCGACTTTGCATCTTAGCAAAGAAACGCACTTGTACCCAAATCATGGCATCTCTTCCTCCGGAAAGAATGTCTATATCTAGACCATTTTGTACAACAGGTCCATTTGATATCAAATCCCTTTCAGGTAGAGGTTGTAAAATAACAAAAGGTTATGTTTGCGTCTTCGTTTGCTTTTCTACGAAAGCAATTCATTTGGAACCAGCGTCTGATTTATCCACCGCAGCCTTTTTTGCTGCTTTTAATAGGTTGATTTCGCGCCGTGGTTGTCCCAAGACTATCTTCTCGGACAATGGCACCAACTTCGTTGGTGCATCGAGAGAGTTAGAACGAGAACAATACCAGGAGCTTTCATGGAAATTTAACCCAGCCGGAGCTCCACATATGGGTGGACTCCGGAAAGCTGCTGTTAAAAGCTTCAAAATCCATTTTAGAATCGCGAAAAATCTCAAATATACGTTTGAGGAGTTTTCAACAAGAATTGAAGCTTGTTTAAATTCTCGTCCACTTTGTCCGATGAACGAGGGGCTAGACTCTACGATGGCCCTTACACCGGGTCTTTTTCTTATTGGGTCTCCGATCCTTGCTCCTCCGAAGGCAATCATAAACGAATCTCCCTTGGATATCGTGAACCGGTATCGAAAACTCAAAGCTCTTTCTCAACAGTTTTGCCATCGCTATAAGTGGAAATTTCCGCAACGCGATATTCAAACGGATGATTTAGTGGTTTTCGAAATGAACAGCTACCTCCCACTTCGTGGAAACTCGGTCGAGTCGACAAAGTCTATCCGGGAACCGACGGTCATGTAAGAGTCGCGGATGTGAAAACAGAAAACGGTATCGTAAAACGACTCGTATTCTGACCGACCAAGATTAGATAGTTCGTCTCTCTACCGTGCCATGTTCATTTTTTTCGCATATATGGAAAACTTGAGCAAGATGTCCGCTTCTCTACCACTTGTGAATGAGAACATTCCCATGTCCGATGAAGAGAGAGAGAGAGAGTTTGAAGACAATAATATGGCTCCTTTGGGATCTCAAGATTCTGACTTGTGAAGGATCACCGAAGTTAAGGCTCCTCATCAGGGGTCTGATCTGGGGCTTCCATCCAGCCAAACAGGCCCATCGGCCAAAAATACATCGGTTGCCTCTCCTCATCGGAAGACTTGCACGGCAACTCTTGATCCTATACCTGTGCCTCTCCTCATCGGGAGAAGATCTCGGCAACTACGGCTCCCAACAACAATGCATCGGTTGCTTCTCCTTATCAGGAGACTTGCACGGCAAATTCGGCGATCAATCCAGAAGCAATGTCTGAAATGGCATTCGATACCCCTCAGGTACTTCTGCAAAGCAATTGCGGCTATTCAGCCAAACCGACAGGTCCCGCCTCTCCTCATCGGGAGATTGCACGGGCGAGTTCTGTGTCATTACATGGCTCCATCTGGACCATCAACACGGCGTCTCCTCATCGGGAGCTTGCACGCGCAATGGATGGCCAGTCATCGACAAGTGCGGCTACCATTCCCCTTGGTAATCGAACAGTGACAGGATCAAGTCGTTCCAAAGGTCTGCAATGTGCGAGCAGAGGCATTTCTTGAAAGATTGTCGTCAGTTTCAACAGCTACCTTGTGTCCAAAGGATTCGTTTTGTGGTACAGAATAACTTCTGTTCGAATTGTTTAACCCGATCGCACATTCTAAAAGATTGTTTTAGGCTTCGACGCTGTAAGAAGATTAAAGGGAACCACCATACACTTCTCCACTCCCACCAAACCCTTCACGAAAGTGTTCGCCCTTCGGATAATAAAGACTCTACGTCTCGTCCATTCCAATCGTCGCCCTCATCCACATCGATTTCGTCCGCTAAAAGGAAGCTCCACGCTTGCTAATGAACTCCAGCTCCACTCCCTTTACGTTGGTCAAGGTTGGTTCTGCCAACTTACTTTACAGACGTGCTATGATCCGAATCAAATGTTTCGAGTTTCGG
Source organism: Musca autumnalis (assembly GCF_047663935.1). Classification (NCBI taxonomy): domain Eukaryota; kingdom Metazoa; phylum Arthropoda; class Insecta; order Diptera; family Muscidae; genus Musca; species Musca autumnalis. Next base: position 61,133,600 of record NW_027411866.1, on the reverse strand, counting down.
CACGTAGTATGTCTTTAGAGCATGTGGTCGCCCCTTCACAATCGGCACCAGACTACATAAAAGACCACTATGCTGGGATGCAATTAGCTGATCCCGAATTCCACAAGTCCGCTCACATCGCACTTATTCTTGATTCAGATGTGTACCCGATGGTGATTAAATCACAAACTTATTCGAGTCCGGGTTTCCCTTGGGCTCAACTAACTATTTTCTTTGGGTGGTATTGGGTCCTTGTTCACTGTAAGAGTGCCATAGATGATCGGCCCAGAGAGAGACATGAGGTCTTGAAAATTTGTGGGAGCAATCTTCTATTGCCTCGATGGTTCATCGACCATCATTTGTATTTTGAAAAAATGAAAACAATTAAATAAAATAAAAAAATGCTCAAAATTGACGGTTCCGCCTTGTTATTTAATTTTAATTGTATTTTTAATTTAATAGAATTAAGAATCATGTTGTAGTAACATAGCTAGATGTCTCAAGGGGGGCGGTAATGTTCACTTTCAAATTAAATAATTTTCATGAAAGTGCAACCATTTAGCACTTTCTGTAATTTGTCAAAGTCCCTTTTTATCCAACTTTGAATTTTTCGTTCAAAGTACAACGAGTAAAATCTGTCAATTTGCGCGGCTCTTGTGACATCTAAGCATTCTCGTAACTTTTAATTGTCACTTGTTATTCGGATTTCGTCCATCAACATCCTAGCAACACCATTGTAAATACAAGGTAATCTATATTAGTTCTTCGACTTCGAATATATTAAAAAAACCGCCAATTTTATTATAAAAATAAATTACTGCCTTTTTATTTGGTTTTTCTTTTCTTATATTTACATTGCTCCGCAACACCCTCTATTACAGAGTAATGTTTTACAAAACGAACTGACAAGTGTTGCAAAATTTTTACTGATCGCTACCAATATCATGATTTCATCCCGGCGAAGGGAATTATCAATTGGCTTCTCAGTTTTTGAAATTATGCCTTTTTAACGAAAAAACCGAACTCTTTAAGTGTCTAGTATTCCCATATGAATGAGAATCAAACGTACTTTTCCAAAGAAGCACCAAAATCAAAATATCCTGCAACATGTCAGCACGTATCAACTAAGAATTCGTCGAATTCTGTGAGTTGAAAATAACATCACCACAGTTGCCTGTGAGGTTATTGTTGGAATTTTGTTTTTAACAAATTTCCCTTTGCGCGTGCCTCCGCTGCTTTTGTTTGTTTTGTTTATTGTTGAAGATTCAATCTCATTTGATTGCTTGAGTGGAGTATTCCCCCATTGGCTCAACTTCATTTATTACCCTCTATTACAGAGGGTAATGTTTTTCAAAACGAACTGACAAGTGTTGCAAACTTTTTACTGATCGCTACCAATATCATGATTTCATCCCGGCGAATTTACCATTATGCACAATATTTACTCTCGCGGTCAGGATGATTGCTTGACCGTTTGTTAGAAGAACTAGTCGACATAGTACACTTTAACTCTCGGAGAAGTGCTTGGGGATGACAAAATATGACTGTCCGGAAGATGTCTTGGCCGCGACAAACATAACTAGAATCTCCTCTTTTGACATTAGTAGAAGACGAAGACTGTTCTGAAGTTGCCGGAGCAATAACTCTTCTAACTTGTGGCCCGTGAAGAAGTCTATGATGCCTTTGCTTGCAAGAACTGCAACTATGTTTACTGTTACAGTTTTTAACGGCATGACCACGGGATAAGCGCTGGATTTGCAGAAAAACCTTCTTGTTTTGCGTTGAATCCTAAGAAGTTAAGTTCTTCCTTTAAAAAGCCACTTTTCCCTAGATGAACCTTCAGATTGGAACTTTCCAAAGTTCGAAATATTATCATCAGGTTATTGATGTGTTCCTCTTTAGTTCTACCAAATATTAAAATGGAATCTATGTAGACGTAGCATCGTTTCTCTATATGGTCCCTAAGGATGTCGTCTAAGGCCCTTTGAAAGATTGACGAAGCATTGCGCAAGCCAAATGGTAATCGAGTAAATTCGAACTTTCCATTTTTGACCGATTCAATGTCAGATTCCTTTAGGGGTATTTAATGGAAACCGCTTTTTAGATCTAGAGTTGCAAAATATTTATTTTTACCTAGATTTGCTAAGATGTCTGTTATTTCAGGTATAGAGTATCTGTCAGGTCTTGTTATCTCATTTAATTTCCTATAGTCAATTACTTTTTTGTACCCGAAGGGTCTTGTTTTTTTGGTACTATCCAAACCGGGGCGTTATAAGCTGAACGAGGTGGGCGAATTATTCCGTCTCTTAAGAGTTCTTCGATTTGGCGAATTATCCCGTCTCTTAAGAGTTCTTCGATTTGCTTGTCAATTTCGGGGTAGGGGTATGATTTTGAGTAAACTGGACTATCACTAGTTGTATTTATTTCAGCTTGTACTAACACTGAGAAAGTAAGTTTCCAATTAGGGTCTGCGAATAGGTTCGGATGTTCATCCAGAATTCCTCTTATTTTCATCTCATACTCATGGGTGAGATGATTGAGCCATAAAGTAATGTTGTTTACTTAACTAATCACAAGTTCTTTCAATGCAAATTCATCATCAACTATTCCTGATTGTTCGTCTTGGTCTGTCTCTGTTACGTAATCATAATTTACTTCATAATGATCTTCTTGTGGGTCGTCTGAATAAAAATCTTTCTGTATATCAGCCTCGATATTAAATATTCTTTGATGTTTGGTGGGTGATGGATATTATCTGAAGCTTGGTCTTTATAATTGGACACAAAGGCACGACTAGTATGTGGTCTATTTTGGTAATCTACTTGTTTCGTTTGAATAGATTGGTTAAAATCCATGGGAGGTAACGGTTTTGGAGGAAGTGGAGGTCGATATCCGAAACTGATTGGACACAGGATGAGGCACTGCTGGAGGATTATTTGGAAAACCTTGTTGACCTCCATATTGCCGTTGTTGCTGCATATTCTTGCCTATGATTAAAGTTTTAATGATGTGGGTTAGTTTCGAAAGTAAATTGAGGATAAAATTTTCTTGGGAGATTTGGTTGGAGATTTTTGTTGGGACTAGGACACTTTTCTGTGGCATGTTGTATCCGAATACCTAGGTTACTTCATTTTAAACAAGCATTTAATGCCTGTGGTAATCTCGTTGGATTTGTCACACTCAACAAACTGGGGAGATTTCCGTTTAACCGTCGGACAAAGGTATCTAATGCTTTGTCCCTGAAAGTTTGGGTTAAAACACCTAGAGCTTCTTTTCCGAGCTCTAAGCAATCAATCTTATCCAGAATTAGGGATAGATGGTGGTAAACCTTCTGATAAAATTCCTTCACCGTTTGATTTCCCTGGGCCAACACTGCCATTTTATTTATTTATTACAGTCATTTGATATCCCAATGTTGAAATATCTCTTTTGTCTGAAAAGTGGAGTACCAGACATTTTCTTATTGCCCTCCAATTTAATGGAGTTCGATATGACTCCAAAGCTGTGTCGGCTTCGCCGACAATTTTGTGCCTAATGGTGTGAAGAATCGTAAAATATTTTGCTGTCCCTTTATGTTGTTTATAAAGAGACATGATTCTGGCAACTGCCTTTTTCCAGGATCTGAATTCTCCGGGTTTCCCTGAAAATTCTCTTAAAGTTTTTACTATATCGGGAATTTTTTCGCAATCAGATAAGTTTTCCGGGGCGATTATATTGATGTCTTCGGTGCTGCAGTTATCCTCCCCACCTTTTAAAAGGCTTGCCACCGTTTCTGTTATAACGTTAATCAGTTCACTGGTTTGATTCTCAGTGAGAAGACTGAAGTTTTTGGTGGTGCCCCCAGAATTTTGGGTTGTATTGTTGGAAACGCTCATAGTTTCAACTTTGCTGATTAAATCCTCCAGTTCACTTAACATAAATTCCAAATTTGCCTACCAATTTTATTACAAACTTTCTTTCACACTTTCTTTTGAAAATTTTATGTTGCGTTGCTCTCTTAATTTTTCTTTTACGCTTTTTAAAACTAATATTAAAGTTCACTTTCTTTTGAAATTATTACGTTATGCTTACCTTAATAAATTGTTAATTTAATTTTTTGTTCTATTCTTTGATGCTTACTACTAATAATAATTTTTTACTTCACTAACTTACTGTTATTATACTAACTTCATGTTTCACGGTCGGCAGCTATCTCGTACGAAAATTCCTGTTTGCAGTCGCTACAAGGGGCTGTCCTTCCTTCTCGTTGGGCACAAGTTAAATTAAGCCTTGTAGTTCCAAATGAAAGTCCAAGCTCTTGTTGCAGTGCTATGCACTTTAGTTGTCTTTATTGGTTTTCACAAAGTTATGTTTTAATTATTGGTTTTCACAGTGCTACGCACTTTAGTTTGATTTTATTAGTTTATCTTCGCAGTGTTATGCACTTGTGTAGTGGAAATGGTAATAAGGAAAAAATACAAGCAATTAAATAACAGCAAATAAATGACAGCAATGTAGGTTGAAGTACGTTCACTTAATAAGGTGTCAAGTTACAACAATCGTTGAACTTTTATTGTTTATTAGAGCGTACCGTTAACTTATATATATATATATATATATATATATATATATATACGACAGACGTACGACACACGACTTAATTAAAGACACACACTGAACACAGCGCAACAGAAGAAACAAATTAGTGAACACAGCTCATTGAGGAAAGCGAACTTCACAAAAAGTTAAATGACTAGCGACAAACTAAGGAAAATCACATTCACTGCAGTTGCTCTCCTCAGTGAAGTCGCCTAGAAGAAAATCACTTACGCTGTAGTTGTTCTCCTCAGCGAAGTATTAGAAGCTAAACACTTATAAGTTTTAGAAGTTACAATAATTATTTGAATTTAAAATTGAAGAAGTTAAAAGTATGAACTTGAAGTTTGTGAAATATTAACTTTGTGTAAATATGTAAATATGTTTTGTTTCACTTAATATTAATCAATGAACCTAAAATAAATAATAAATTAACTGTGAACTATTGAATTTAACATTAACTAAAGTTTTTCATTCGAACTTTTGGTAACCAAACCAATTCCATCCTACATATTTGGGGGCTTGACCGGTTCGAATTAATAAAGTGAAGCAAAAACTCTGTGTGAAATGCATGTACTATTTTAAGTACAATAAGAGAAATGTCAAGCAAAAGTGAAAAAAGACATTTTATGTGGTGTGTAACAAAAGAAGAATTATGAAGAACATCAAAAATTTAAGTGGACGTAATAAGCTAATTGAATAACAGTGAAAAGTGTGGCTAATGATCAACATATGATGAAAAAACATTTGCTAATGATCATTAGAAAGAAGTTGAGGATTTACAACAAAAACTGATTCTGCATAGACAATACAACAACAAAGGGTGCTTGTGGGAAAAAGACACTTTGAGTGCAAGTGAACTTTTAGAATTGCCCAATGAATGATCATTTTTGACGGCCAAAAAATTGTAATGATCATTGCACCAAAAAGAAGCATTACAATAATAAAACTGGGTGAGCATAAACCATACAACAACAAGTTACTTGTGCGCGTCCAACTCAACCGTTTCATTATGCCCATTAAGACAACAACAACAATGAGTGCAGTGTGAATGCATAAGAACATCGCACGATAGGAAGACAACAAACATATTAATGCTGCCTGTGCGCAACCAACAACAACAAGCCGAACTGAAGAAAATTTTTCAATCTGAGTGTGCTCAAACAACAACAACATAAGAGGTGAAGAAGAATTTTTCAAATCCAGAATTTGTATGCAGTAATGTGGAGCTGGTTGGTAAACAGATGCTGAATATTGATGATACGTATGTTTAGATGTAAGCACTAGAATTAAACACATTGAATTTTTAGAAGATAGTCAGTTCATTGAGAAATAATAATATGCTTGTGCGTTGAGAAGTATTGTTTGTTATTTTTGAGAAGAGACGTTTGTCATAATTTAGTATTATTTAACTGTATTTATATTTATTTTAAAATAATAGAACTTGAATTTAATATTTTTTGTGTGTAAAGCTACTAGAGACGAGGTACAAAATGGACAGAAAGGAAAGGAAAAACTGACTGTTGAAGGTCTGAGGGACAAACTAGGAGAACTGAATTTGGCAAAAAGTGGAAATAAGGTTGAACTGCAGGCCCGGCTTCTTGAACATTACGGTCATTCCAATCCGGATGACAATGGATCTGACTATGGGGGGCAGCGTCAGGTTTCGAGCATAGTATACCTATATTCACGTTAAGGGACATTCAAGATTCAGTCTCTCGTTTCAGTGGGGATGAATTACCAAGTATTGAACAATGGCTAAGAGAGTTTGAGGACTGCGCATGTACAGTAGGTTTGGATAACCTAAGAAAGTTCATATACGGGAAACAACTGTTGACAGGGGCGGCTAGCATAAAAGATTGGTCGTCACTTAAGCAGTCGTTAAAATGGAATTTGGGGTAACACTTTCTTCTGTCGATGTGCATAGGAAATTATCAAGCCGGAAAAGGAAACATAACGAAAGCTTGCGTCAGTATCTCTATAGCTTAATGGAGATTGCTACTCCCATTAACCTAGACGATGAAAGTTTGATTACATATTTCATAGAAGGTATACCAGACACCAAACAAAATAAAGGGATTTTGTACCAGGCAACAAGTTTAGACGATTTAAAAACCAAACTGAAAGTTTATGAGAAAATGCATGACTCTAAGCGGCCATTAAGCCCTACGGAGTATCGTGCAAGTAAGAGAGAACATAACTTTCAGGAAAATTCCGTCCGTTGTTTTAAGTGCGGTGATAAGGGACACCTTTCTAATCATTGTAAGGTCCCAGACACCAAATGCTTTAAGTGCAAAGGTTTTGGTCACAAATCCTTTGAGTGTAAGGTAGAAGAGATGGGTAAGGTAAAAGATGTTAAGACCAGCCCAAATAAAAGTGATGAAGTCCATATAGTGTACGAGAATATTCCAAAGACTTCCCACAGAATGTTTAAAGATATTGAGATTTTTGGCAATAAGTTTTCAGCCATGATTGACACAGGAAGTGATGTTAGTCTGATCCGTCGAGATGCTTTTGGTATTTTGGACAACGTGAAAATAGATGATAATATAAAGTCTCTTAGAGGAATAGGTGGTAAGAGTATTAGCACACGAGGAAATTTTAAAACGCAACGTTTGATAATTGCAGGGTAGAGATCACGTTCCACGTAGTCGAGAAGTCTGACGTCATTTACCCTCTAATAATAGGAAATAATATTTTTGGAAAGGTTGATATGGTTCTTGATTCTAAGGGCATTAGATTGAAGAGTAGAGGTAAGAGTGGCAAGACAGTTGTGAACAAAGCTTTAAGTTCCAAGGACATCAATCCTAATTCGGAGTTAAAAAATGAGTTCACAAATGTTTTGCAAGTGTCTACCATTTCCAGTTTTGACGAGGCCCAGAATAGAGCGAAAATTTTCAGGGTGAATCGAAAAGCGGCCAAGCCAAAGGGGCGTAAATTTGAAGAGCAGGATTACTCGGAGTATGATGGTAAATATTATAAAAGAACTGTAGATGTTACTAATCCTATAGAAAAACCTAGGAATGGTTCAAATATAATATCATTACAGAAGTTTAATGGAAAAGATACGAGAATTGAAGATTTTACTAATAACATAGAAGTTTTAGATTTTAATAATATTAGAAGAACAGAGGAAATTAAACTGGGAATACATAAGGAACCTAGAAGAGTTACTAGAAATAATATGAACAAATTAAAAGAATATGGCATAGAAGAACTTGATAAAACGCGAAGTTGTCCACGAGAAGAGGATAAGAAGAACATATTTAATGCACGAGGAAAAAGAAATGGCTGTAATAATAGGAGAAAACTCGAAAGTTCATATTGTGTTGATGATGTTATTGCCATTAAGCAAAGACAGTTCTGCAAAAATATGGAGTCGTGTCAAAAGTTTCAGGGTTCCCAACGACAGAATGATAGAAGACACGTAGTGGGAAAGGTAGACGGTAAAATAGTTCTAAGAGTGGAACGTACGTCGCGCAGGAGGTGGACGCCTATGAACGTTTTGTACTAAGGGGTGTAAGTACATGAAGCCTTGGGTTCTACATTCGAGGGCGAATGTAGGTCAGGATGGCCGAATGTAGGAATGGGTAACGCAGCCACTACAATTGCGCGCCCCACTTTCTTGCTAAATGAACACAGCAGACTTACGACACACGACTTAATTAAAGACACACACTGAACACAGCGCAACAGAAGAAACAAATTAGTGAACACAGCTCATTGAGGAAAGCGAACTTCACAAAAAGTTAAATGACTAGCGACAAACTAAGGAAAATCACATTCACTGCAGTTGCTCTCCTCAGTGAAGTCGCCTAGAAGAAAATCACTTACGCTGTAGTTGTTCTCCTCAGCGAAGTATTAGAAGCTAAACACTTAGAAGTTTTAGAAGTTACAATAATTATTTGAATTTAAAATTGAAGAAGTTAAAAGTATGAACTTGAAGTTTGTGAAATATTAACTATTAATCAATGAACCTATAATAAATAATAAATAAACTGTGAACTATTGAATTTAACATTAACTAAAGTGTTTCATTCGAACTTTTGGTAACCAAACCAATTCCATCCTACATATATATGCACCCCGGTTGTCTACCTCTCTGCTTAACTGTTTTCCCGCTAAAGGAACATTTAATAATACTTTTATCTTTTTATTACCCGCACTGCTGTATTTCTGAGATATTCAATTTGTTATGTTATGCTCACTGATTACTAAATTTCTTACTGGTTAAATAATATAATTTATATATTTTTAGACTTGAAATTAACTATTCCACTAAACATGAGATTTTTATAACTACCCATGTGAGGTAGCTATGCGTGATTTTCGTAACTGCCTTTCCAGCATTACTATAACTATATACATATATATATCAGGGTTTCGGAGTCGAGGTATTTTGGGCTCGACTCCAGACCAGTTTTTTTTTCACGACTTCGGCTCCGACTCCGAGAGTGAATTGCTGTAACACTAAAAATAAGAAAATGTGCACAAATGTTTAACTTTTTACTATATTTTGGCGTATATAGGCTAATCAGTTGGTTTTAGTAAGACAGTTTTTGCGGTTTTACGTTTTTTTTTTGCACGAGTATATTCTGGACGGAATATAGAAATATGAAAATAGAGGGGTACTACAAATCATAAGAACTAAATGGGAAAGAAATGATAAGCAATTCATGGCCAAGTTTTAAACTGGATGTAAGCCAATGTGCTTAGCCCCCCAATATTTCTCCAATCGACTTGAAAATTTTTTCAGAAATTTACAAGTGGGGATCACCTCTTCAACTAAAATTTATCGCACATTTTAAACTTTGGTGTCCTTTATTACTTTTACCTGTAGCGGAATTCTATAACCCATTTTTTGAGTTACCGACAAAAACCGGTAAACTTAAAATTCTTATAATTTCGGTAATTGGCAAAAATTTTAACAACGAAAATAAAGCTGTCGCTAAGTGCTACCGATAGCAACAATGTTGTCAACTATTTTTTACAATTTTCATTCATAATTTTGCATTTTTAATTTTACCGACTTTTGTCGGTAACTCAGATAATGAGTTACAGAATTCCACTACTGATCCTACATAAAATGTTCGGTGAACATTTTTGTATAAAAGTTTACCTTGTGTTTCTTTTCCAGTTCATGAACAAAAAGGACATGGAAGGAACTAAGCTAGAAGGACCATATATTAGACTATTTAACCGAAAACATGTCATCTCAAAATGATGAGATAATATCTCCAAACAGCGATATCAAGCTATTTTGTCAATCATTGTTGGGGGTCAATCAGAAAATTGATTACGACATAACTCAGAAATTTCAGCTATGTAATCCTTTGGGTTCTTAATATACTCAATAGGGGTTTTCCTTCCGAAAGGGAATTTTGCACCCCAGACCTTCCTTGACTTCCATTTTGTGACACAGGGTATTCAGTAGGATTTCACATAGAGACCACAATGTCTTTAATAAAATACAAGGAGGACTATTCATACAAACAATATCAGAAGATCAGTGGACCTTTGTGAGAATACCAGTAAGCCTTCTGGCAAATGATATTGTCATAGATACTTTACTTTCGTGAGTAGAGTAGACTTCAGAGGATGAGTAGATTAGACTTCAGAGGATAGTAAATATCCTGTGAATTGTCCTCTAACTTAGTATAATATAGCGTTTGTATGTATGTTTTCTTATAGCTTTCTTTTAAAATAATGATTTTTGAAAAAAATATTGGTGCGCCGAATTTAATGCAATATTTCTATAACGTTGCAAAAAAATTTTGCCCGGAGTCGGAGTCGAGATATTTTTGGACTCAGACTCCGACTCCAGCAAAATTGCTCGACTCCGAAACCCTGATATATATATATATATATATATATAAATGGCGAACACTGAAAAGTTGGTTATACTAATACCAATTGTTATTTTTACTTAAATATACATATGGTACGTATTTCGACAACGACATACTGACATTAATACAAAATACCAAACTTAGCCATAAATACGAATTTTCAAAACTTTCTCAATCGAACAGACCTACAAAAATCTTAATTCCAAATTTCAGGATTCCTGCGCCATCCGTTATTGTACCAAATTGTACCAAATTTAGTACTTTCCGTACCCATAAGTACGATTTCCAAAACTTCCTCAATCCTACACTAAAACAGTAACCTTAATTCACATTTTCAAAATTCCAGCTCTACCACTAAAATCCAAATTGTACCAAATTTAGTACTTTCAATAAGTACGAATTTCATTCCTATACCCCAACAGTAATCTTAATTCAAATCCAAATTGAACCAAATTTAGTACTTTCTGTACCCATAAGTACGAATTTCCAAAACTACCTCAATCCTACACTCCAACAGTAATCTTAATTCACATCCACTCAAATCCAAGTTGTACCAAATTTAGTACTTTCCGTACCCGTAAATACTTCCCCTACACTCCAAAAGTAATTTTAATTCCAAATTTCAAGATTCCAGCTAAATTTGGTACCATTTGGTACTTTTCGTACCCATAAGTACGAATTTCAAAAACTTCCTCAATCCTACACACCAACAGTAACCTTAATTTCAAATTTAAGGTTTCCAGCTCTATGCGTTCACCCAAATCTAAATTGTACCAAATGTAGTATTTTTCATACAGTAATCTTAATTCCAAATTTCAGGTTTCCAGCTCTATCCGTTCACCCAAATCCAAATTGTACCAAATTTGGTACCGTTTACTACTTTTCGTACACATAAGTACGAATTTACAAAGCTATCCCAATCCTATACTTCAGCTGTAATCATAATTCCATATTTCAGGTTTGCAGCTCTATAGGTTCACCCAAATCCAAATTGTACTAAACTTAGTACCATTTAGTAATATTCGTACACATAAGCACGAATTTACAAAACTACCCCCATATCTCAAGCCTACACTACAACAGTAATTTTAATTCAAAATTTCAAATTTCTAGCTCTATCCGTTCACCCAAATCCAAATTGTACCAAATTTAGTACCATTTAGAACTTTGGTACACGTAAGTACGAAATTCTAAAACCACCCTCATATCTCAATCCTACTCTTCAACAGTAATCCTAATTCAAAAATTCAAATTTCCAGCTCTATTCGTTCACCCAAATCCAAATTGTACTAAATTTAGTACCATTTGGTATTTTTCGTACCCATAAGTACGAATTTCAAAAACTTTCACATTCCTACATGCCATCAGTAATCTTAATTCAAAATGTTCGTATCCCAGCTCTATCCGTGCACCAAAAACCAAATTCGTACACATAAGTACGAATTTTCAAAACCACCCTCATATCTCAATCCTACTCTTCAACAGGAATCTTAATTCCAAAATTTAAGTTTCCAGATTTATCCCTTCACCCAAATCCAAATTGTATCAAATTTAGTAGCATTTAGTACTTCTCGTACACATGAGTACGAATTTCTAAAACTATTTCCTTTCATAAACACCACTTCCCAACCTTGATTTCCTTAGCAAATTTCAAGATCCTAGCTATAGCCGGTCAAAATATACAATTGGCACTAAATTTTTTAACTTTTAGTACTTTTCGTGCACTTATAGATCGTATTTCCAAAAAACCCTTTGGTACATCTTTCCAACTCTCCATAAGTGACCCTCATTCAAAATTCTAGCTCTTCCCTAATGCCTAATACAAAGGGTACCATATTTAGAACCTTTTAGTACTTTTCGTACCCTGAACTTCAATCCTGCATTCCAACAATAATCCTAATTCCAAATGTCAGGATTCCAGATCTATCCGTTCACAAAAATCCAAATTGTACCAAACTTCGTACACATAAGTACAAATTTCAAAAATTAACTACACTCCAACAATAATTTTTACTCCAAATTTCAAGATTGCATCTCTATCCGTACACCCAAATCCATGTTGTACAAAGTGTAGTATTTAGTACTTTTCGTACACATAAGTACGTATTTGCAAACCTACCTAAAATCCTACACTCCAAAAATAATCTTTATACCAAATTTTAGGATTCCATCCCTATCCGTACACCCAATTCCAAATCTTACCAAATTTAGTAACATTAAGTACTTTTCGTACACATGAGTAGGGATTTCCAAAACTACCTAAACATTACACTCCGACAATAATCTTAATTTAAAATTTCAAAATTACATCTTTATCCTTTCACCCAAATCAAAGTTGTACCAAATTTCGTACCATTCAGTACTTTTCGTACACATAAGATTGAATTTCTAAATCCTACACTCCAACAATAATCTTAATTTAAATTTTCAGGTTCCTAGCTCTATCCGTTCCCACAAATCCAAGTTGTACTAAATTTAGTACCAGTTAGCACTTTTCGCACACATAAGTACGAATTTCCAAAACTACCTCCATATGTCAATCTTATATTCCGAAAGTAATCCTAATTCCAAATTTCATGATTTCAACTCTATCCGTTCTCCCAAATCCAAGTTGTACTATATTTAGTACCATTGAGTATCTTTCGTACACATTAGTACGAATTTCCACAACCATTTTCTCATATCAACACCACTTCCCAACCGTGATTTCCTTATCAAATTTCAAAATTCTAGCTATATCCATTCAAGAAATACAATTGGAACTAAATTTAGTAACTTTTTTTTGTGTAGAATAGAAATAAGAATTATATTTAGGAAATTAGTGCTTATACATATGTACGAAAATTACGAAAAGGTATTAAATTTGATATTAGATGTAGGAATAAATTGTCTACAAATTCTGAAATTTGGTATAGAGGTCGCTGTGAGCTGAGTTTTGCAGGTTGTGTTGGAAAGTATAAAGCGGGAATTAAATTAGTAGAGTATGAAAAGTACTAAGGGTTATCAAATTTGAAATAGAGCTGTAATTATAAAATTTATTATTAGGTCCACTGTTAGAAGTGGTCACTGTTAGAGTGTACTCGAAGTACAAACTAAAGTTAGTAAATTGAACAATTGTACTGAATTTTGTTCTGTTGGATTTGTGTGAACGCGAAGGTGGTTTCTAAACAATCCTTTACCAGAAGATTTTTGCCCCTTGAGAAATTGAAATACCCCAAAAATGTACCGTTACGTAGCAGCTACGCCGAAGATTGCACATTAAGTAATTTTTTTTTTGGGAAATGTTGATAAATTCCTCACCATACCCTAAACTAAAGTAAAATTTCTTTAATAGACTAACCCCTATTTTTATAAGTCTTCTTTTGTTATAGTTTGGATTTACCGAACAGATTTATAGCGTTCCGGTTAACATAAATTTAAAAGTGATCATTAAATTTCATGAAGGACCTTCTTGGCATTAACTTTTAACGTTAAAATTATATTTTTAATTCCTCCAAATTGGTTTATTTTGCGTTTTAAAATCCATCCAATAGTAAAAGAACACATATAATAATGGCCCTAAGTGAAGTATATATAGTTAACGTGACGTCTATGGCCATTTTGAATACCGGACATTTTACGGAAGTATTGGGGTTCTTGACAAAACAGCTGAAGGTAAAACCTTGAATTTGGAATGTGTTGGCGTGTAGGGGCTGGATAAGTTTGGGTTAACGAAAGGGTAAAACCAGAACTCTGAAAACTCCAAGGTCGTACTTTTGGAAATTAGAATCTGAAATTTGAAATTGTAGTGGTTACATACTACGATTTCTTGGAAATCCAATTAAAGGCGAACGAACATTTCTCAAATGAAATTAAATAGAAATTTAAATAGCTATTAGTATACCAAAATGCAGTGTTCGTCACCAGTGTTGTTTATTTGTATTTTCTTCCATTTCCGCATACGAAGTAGCGGGCATTTTGCTAGTATATATACTCTCTACTACTCGCTCTACACCGCCCAGACGAATCGGCTGAAGCTACAATCTTGAAGTTTTGGGTGGTGGTTACTCTTGGGGCGAAAGTGGTCGGTAGGCTGGGTTTTCGGAAATACGTCCTAGAAGGGTGCGAAAAGTACTAAATATGGTACCATTTGTATTTAGAGAACCAGTAGAGCTAGAATTCTCAAAGTTGAAATGAGCGTCATTGAAGGAATATAGGATATACGAGCCTAAAGGTTTTTAAAAACTCGAACTTTAAGTGTACGAAAAGTACTACAATTTACTACAATTAGTACAATTTGATAGTAAGTGAACTGATAGAGCTAAAAGCTTGACATTTGGAATGAGTATCAAAGTTGAGAAGTAGGGAGGAGGTGGTTTTGTAAATGTGTACTCATGTATACGAAAAGTACTAAATGGTACAAAATTTGGTACAATTTGGATTTGGGTGAACGGAGTATAGGATTGAGGACGTTTTGGAAATTCGTACTTATGTTTTCGAAAAGTGCTAAACGGTACTAAATTTGGTACAATTTGAATATGGGCAAGCGGATAGAGTAGGAATCCTGAAATTGAGATAACTGTTGAAGAGCAGCATTGACGTAGCTTTGCAAATTCGTAGTAATGGGTACGAAAAGTACTAAAGGGTACTAAATTTGGTACAATTTGGATTTGGCAAACGGATAAAGCTGTAATCCTGAAATTTGGTATTGAGATTACTGTTGGGTGTAGGATTGAAGATGTTTTGGAAATTTGTGCGGAAAGTACAAAATGGTACTAAACTTGGTACAATTTGGATGTGGGTGAACGGATAGAGCTGGAAAGCTAAAATTTGGCTGTTAGAGCGTAGTATTCAGATATGGAGGTAGTTTTAGAAAGTCGTACTTATGTGCTCGAAATGTACTAAATGGAACTAAATTTGGTACAACTTGAATTTGGATGAACTTATAGAACTAGAATCCTGAAATGCGAAACTAAGATTAATGTTTGAGTATAGGATTGAGGTAGTTTTGGAAAATCGTACTTACGTGTACGCAGAATACTAAATGGTACTAAATTTGTTACAATTTGGATTTGGGTGAACGGATAGAGCTGGAATACTGAGATTTGGAACTATGATTACTGTTGGAGTGTAGGATTGACGGCGTTTTGGAATTCGTATTTATGGGTACAAAAAGTACTAAATGGTACGGATAGAGCTCGAATCTTGAAATTTGGAATTAAGATTACTGTGGGAGTGTAGGATTGACGAAGTTTTGAAAATTCGTACTTATGTGTACGAAAGGTTCTAAATGGTACATAATTTTATATAATTTTTGTTGTGTAAAAGGGTTAGCACGAATTTTTGAAATTTTAGGAGGAGGTTTCGGAAATTCTTACTTATGTATTTATATGTAAATTACTATTATTGGGCTTGGAAGAACTGATGGAGTAGAAAATGAGATTCGAAGTTGGAATAAATGGTTCATATAAGAAGGTAGGAAATAAAGCCCATAGTTAAAATAAAATTTAATATTGATTAAAATTGGTATTAGTGCAATAAAATTTTCAGTTTTCGCCATTTCCATATTAAATATTGTTTATTTGTTTTTTTTTTTTATATCCTTTCCGCATACAAAGTAGCCGGCAAGTGATTGACTGACTGACAGACTGACTGATTGATTCATCAACGCCCAGACGAAACGGCTGAAGCTAGAATCCTGAAATTTTGGGTGGGGATCACTCTTGGTCCGAAGGGGTCAGATAAGGCTGGGTTTTTGGAAATTCGAACTGGAAGCGTAAAAGGTACTAAATATGGGACCGATTGTATATGTATGGGTACGAAAAGTACTAAATGGTACTAAATTTGTTACAATTACGATTTGGGCGAACGGAAAGCGCTGGAATCCTGAAATTTGAATTAAGGCTGCTGTTAGAGAGTAGAATGGAAGTAGTTTTGAAAATTCGTACTTATGGGTACGACAAGTACTAAATGGTATAAATTTTGTACAATTTGGATTTAGGTTGAACGGATAGACCTGGAATCCTGAAATTTTTAATTAAGGCTACACTTGGAGGGTAGAATGGAAGTAGTTTTGAAAATTCGTACTTTTGGGTACGAAAAGTACTAAATTTGGTACAATAACGATTTGGGCGAACGGATAGAGCTGGAATTCTGAAATTTGAATAAAGGCTGCTGTTAGAGAGTAGAATGGAAGCAGTTTTGAAAATTCGTACTTATGGGTACGACAAGTACTAAATGGTACTAAATTTTGTACAATTTGGAATGAGGTCGAGCGGATAGAGCTGGAATCCTGAAATTTTTGAATTAAGGTGCAGTTGGAGGGTAGAATGAAAGTAGTTTTGAAAATTCGTACTTATGGGTACGAAAAGTACTAAATTTGGTACAGTGGGTATTTGGGGGAACGGATAGAGCCGGAATCCTGGAATTTGGTAAGACTACGGTTGGAGTGTAGGATTAAGACATGGAAGTAGTTTTTGAAATTCGTACTTATGGGCGCGAAATATACCAAATAATACAATTTGAATTTGAGTGCACCGATAGCGCTGGAATCCTGTTCTTTGGAATTAAGGTTACTGGTGAAGTGAGGGATTGAGGCAGTTTTGGAAAATCGTACTTATGGGTACGAAGAGTATTTAATGGCACTCAATTTGTTGTTGGGTGTAGGGACAGTGCTGGAATCTGTATTTTTTTGGATTTAGTGTGAGTATTGGTGTGCAATGTTGGTCTCGCTGTTAAGATGAAAGGGTGAGATACGGCTAATCTTTTTGAAAATCGAACTAAAATAACAATAAATATTCATTAAATTGGTATTAGTGCAATAAAATTTTCGGTGTTCGCCATTTCCATATTATATATTGTTTATTTGTTTTTTTATATCCTTTGCGCATACGAAGTAGCGGGCACTTTGCTATCTATATTAATAAAAGAGTAAAGTGATTGGCTGACTAACTTACTGACTGACTGATTGATTCATCAACGCACAGACGAAACGGCTGAAGCTAGAAACATGAAATTTTGGGTGAGTATTAATTACTCTTGGTCTGAAGGTGTCAGATAAGGCTTGGTTTTTAGAAATTCGAACTGGAAGGGTACGAAAAGTACTAAAAGTTACTAAATATGTAACAATTTGTATTAGGCGAACCGGTGGAGCTAGAATTGTGAAATTTGGAATGTGGGTCACTGATGGAGAGTTAGAAAGATGTACCAAACGGTTTTTGAAAATGCGACCCATAAGTGTACGAAAAGTACTAAAATTTACTAAATTTAGTACTAATTGTATATATTGTAGGGATATAGCTAGAATCTTGAAATTTGGTATGGGAATCGAGGTTGGGAAGTGGCGTGGATATAAAGAAATGGTTTGGGAAATTTTTACTTATGTACTAAATGGTACTAAATTTGGTACAATTTGCATTTGGATGAACGGATAGAGCTGGAAACTTGAAATTTGAACTTAGGATTACTGTTGGAGCGTAGGATAGATGTAGTTCTAGTTTTTGGAGGTAGTTTTGGAAATTCGTACTTATGTGTATAAGAAGTACTAAATGGTACTAAGTTTGTACCAAATTGGATTTGGTTGAACGGGTAGAACGGGAAACCTATAATTTGGAACCAAGATTGGTGTTGGAGTGTTGGATAGATGTAGTTCTAGTTTTTGGAGGTAGTTTTAGAAATTCGTTCTTATGTATACGAAAATTACTAAATGGTACTAAGATTGGTACAAATTTGCTTTGGATCAACGGATAAAGCTAGAATCTTAAAATTTGGAATTATAATTACTCTACAGGATTGGCATATGGGGGTAGGCTTAGAAATTAGTACTTATGTGTACTAAATGGTACAAAATTTGGTACTAAATTTGGTACAATTTGAATTTGGAGGAATGGGTAGAGCTGGAATCCTGAAATTTGGAATTATGATTACTGTTGGAGTGTAGAATTGGGATATGGAGGTAGTTTTGGAAATTCGTACATTTGTGTACTAAATCGTACTAAATGTGCTACAATTTGAATTTGGGTGAATGGATAGAGCTGTTCATTTTGAAAATTCGTACTTGTGTCCAAAAGGTACTAAATGGTACTATATTTTGTATTGGTTGCAGGAAAATTTTTAAAAATATGTACTATATTATTACGAAAGGTACGATATGGTACGCCCAATACAACGTTAGTGTGTGGGGTTGATATTTGAAGGTGGTTATGAAAATACGTACCATAAAGGTACAAAAGTAATAAACTTTGTAAATGCATACTAAATGCATGCTAAATGGTACTACATTTGGAGTAATCTTGAAATTTTGGGTGGTGGCTAGTCTTGGGGCGAAGGTGTTCGATAAGGCTGGGTTTTTGGAAATTCGTCCTAGAAGGGTGCGAAAAGTACTAAAATTTACTAAAAATTGTGTAGTTTGTGTGGCTGACCGACTAATAATGAACGCCCAGACGAAACGGCTGAAGCTAGAATCTTGAAATTTTGGGTGGTGGTTACTCTTGGGGCGAAAGTGGTCGGTAGGCTGGGTTTTCGGAAATACGTCCTAGAAGGGTGCGAAAAGTACTAAATATGGTACCATTTGTATTTAGAGAACCAGTAGAGCTAGAATTCTCAAAGTTGAAATGAGCATCATTGAAGGAATATAGAATATACGAGCCTAAAGGTTTTTAAAAACTCGAACTATAAGTGTACGAAAAGTACTAATATGTACTAAATTTAGTACAATTTGATAGTATGTGAACGGATAGAGCTAAAAGCTTGACATTTGGAATGAGAATCAAAGTTGAGAAGTAGGGAGGAGGTGGTTTTGTAAATGTGTACTCATGTATATGAAAAGTACTAAATGGTACTAAATTTTAGTACAATTTGGATTTGGGTGAACGGATAGAGTTGGAATCCTGAAATTTGGGATAAAGATTACTGTTGAAGTATAGGATTGAGTACGTTTTGGAAATTCGTACTTGTGTTTTCGGAAAGTGCTAAACGGTACTAAATTTGGTACCAT
Source organism: Musca autumnalis (assembly GCF_047663935.1). Classification (NCBI taxonomy): domain Eukaryota; kingdom Metazoa; phylum Arthropoda; class Insecta; order Diptera; family Muscidae; genus Musca; species Musca autumnalis. The sequence goes on along the minus strand of NW_027411866.1, from coordinate 61,114,223 downwards.
TTGGATATGGGCAAGCGGATAGAGTTGGAATCCTGAAATTGAGATAACTGTTGAAGTGCAGCATTGACGTAGCATTGCAAATTCGTAGTAATGGATACGAAAAGTACTAAACGGTACTAAATTTGGTACAATTTGGATTTGGCAAACGGATAAAGCTGTAATCCTGAAATTTGGTATTAAGATTACTGTTGGGGTGTAGGATTGAACCCAGCAAAAAAAGTCCTCCCAAAATCATGGGTTTTGTAAGGGATTTTTGGCAGCCGTAACTACTCGCAAACCCCCTTTCTTCCCCATTATTTTTACAAGGGCACTCAGTTTGTAGTTATTTTATGACTACTAGAATAACTAGTTATTCTGTGGCCACTAGAAGTTGAAAAGTAATGTGAAAAAAATTCTATTTTTAGAACAGTTGATGTAGAGAATTTTTTTTATTTTCATCATACTCCTTACTTTTATTTTACTTTATTTTATTTCGCTTGCTGTGCGAGTTGAACACACGAACCCTCTGATTTCTAGCCAAAGACACTACATACTATGCCACGCACACAAACATTAAGGGTTGCTTAAGAACTTAAATGTGCAGTGCACATGTGCAATATGAACTCTTATTTTTTAATTAAAAAAAACTCGGGAGCCGACAGTGAGCGTTGAACACACAACCCTAGGATTTATAGTCGGACACACAGTCACTGTGCCACCGTCCTCATTACTTAGTGAGGAGCAAAGTAAGTAGGTTTGCCTTGTAATTTTTTTAAGAAGTATCCCATTACTTTTCAGATTACTTGTAATGGGAAAAGAAGCTTGTTTACATTACTTTGAAATGGGTTACGTAATGACTACTGGATCCAAATTTTTGCTGGGAAGATATTTTCGAAATTTGTACGGAAAGTACAAAATGGTACTAAACTTGGTACAATTTGGATGTGGGTGAACAGATAGAGCTGGAAAGCTAAATTTTGAAATTAAGATTGCTGTTAGTGTATAGTATTCAGATATGGAGGTACTTTTGGAAAGTCGTACTTATGTGTTCGAAAAGTACTAAATGGTATTATATTTAGTACAACTTGGATTTGGATGAACTGATAGAACTAGAATCCTGAAATATGAAACTAAGATTAATGTTTGAGTATAGAATTGAGGTAGTTTTGGAAAATCGTACTTACGTGTACGCAAAGTACTAAATTTGTTACAATTTGTTTGTGAGATTAGGAACTTAGATTACTGTTGGAGTGTAGGATTGACGGCGTTTTGAAATTCGTATTTATGGGTACGAAAAGTACTAAATGGTACGGATAGAGGTCGAATCCTGAAATTTGGAATTAAGATTACTGTGGGAGTGTAGAATTGAGGAAGTTTTGAAAATTCGTACTTATGTGTACGAAAGGTTCTAAATGGTACAGAATTTTATATAATTTTTATTGCACATACCTAATTCCTAGAGTGTTCGCACGAAATTTTGAAATTTTAAGAGGAGGTTTCGGAAATTCATCCTTTTTTTATTGCATGAACGATAATATACGTTTTTTTTAAATGCTTATAAATTTGGTATGCGGGTCGCTGATGGCTGATATGGTATGGAAATATCTACTATAAGGCTACAAAAAGTACTAAATGGTACTAACATGGGTCTTGGGTTTCTTTGTTTCATGTAAATTTTACCTTCTGAGGAAATTAAGCCCTTAGTTAAAATAAAATTTAATATTGACTACAATTGGTATTAGTGCAATAAAATTTTCAGTTTTCGCCATTTCCATATTAAATATTGTTTATTTGTTTTTTATATCCTTTCCGCATACAAAGTATCCGGCAAGTGATTGACTGACAGACGGATTGATTGATTGATTCATCCTGAAATTTTGGGTGGGGATCACTCTTGGTCCGAAGGGGTCAGATAAGGCTGGGTTTTTGGAAATTCGAACAGGAAGCGTACGAAAAGTACTATGGTACCGATTGTATTTTTATGGGTACGAAAAGTACTAAATGGTACTAAATTTGTAACAATTACGATTTGGGCGAACGGAAAGCGCTGGAATCCTGAAATTTGAATTAAGGCTGCTGTTAGAGAGTAGAATGGAAGTAGTTTCGAAAATTCGTACTTATGGGTACGACAAGTACTAAATGATATAAATTTTGTACAATTTGGATTTAGGTTGAACGGATAGACCTGGAATCCTGAAATTTTTAATTAAGGCTACAGTTGGAGGGTAGAATGGAAGTAGTTTTGAAAATTGGTACTTTTGGGTTCGAAAAGTACTAAATTTGGTACAATAACGATTTGTGCGAACGGATAGAGCTGGAATCCTGAAATTTAAAAAAAAAGGCTGCTGTTAGAGAGTAGAATGGAAGCAGTTTTGAAAATTCGTACTTATGGGTACGACAAGTACTAAATGGTACTAAATTTTGTACAATTTGGATTGAGGTTGAGCGGATAGAGCTGGAATCCTGAAATTTTTGAATTAAGGTGCAGTTGGAGGGTAGAATGAAAGTAGTTTTGAAAATTCGTACTTATGGGTACGAAAAGTACTGAATTTGGTACAGTTAATATGAATAAATTGGTATAAGAGAAGCCTCCCTTGTCCCTAATGGGATGTTTGTGGAACAATTATATAAATTATAAATTTCAAAAAAATATTCAAGAATTGGAAAATTCACATTGAAGATCTATCGTCCAAAAGTTGTGCACTTGCACCTCACATATATATGCTTGATGATGCACGTAATTTTGTGATTTTCAGGGTAATTCGAAAATAGTTAATTGTGGGTATATATTTGATATAAAAAAGATTTTATACCGGTAGAAATAACTAATAACGAATAGAAATTCAAAAAATTTTTTATGCAAACAAATTTTTAAATCTCAAAATTATTCATATTCATTTACACACCAAAGAAGATAGTATAAGTCAGCTGCGCTAACGGTGATATAACCTCAGCCTCTGACCAAAAAATAAACAAACACAATAATTATGCCGTATAAAAATATATTGATTTTGTATCATTAGTTTGATTCAAAGTATGTGGAATCTGTGGGTATCGTAATGTGTGTCAATTTTAGTAAGCTAAATTCTGATTTTTGAAAAAGTTTGAGAATTATTTTTCGGATTTGTAATTTAGTTGGAGCCGGTAGGGGTTTTTGGAACTTTTGGATTATTATCTCAGGAAGTATGGACTTACCCCAGAAAAATTGTACCGTTGCTATAGGGACCGTGAAAACCCCCTTCTTCCAAAAACATTCAAATAGATCCGATACGAGTCCTCAAACTGCACTTTTCCCAAATTTTGTGTGACTGGATGAAATAATATGCAAAGTTTGGAACAATCAAATCTTGCGGATGTGCCATTTTATTTAGGTTTCTTGTTTGTTTTTCAGGGTTTCTTGGATTGCATTGCAATAGTACCATCGTAAAGGGCCGTAGAACGATCTGCTGAACAAATTCTATAGGATTCGGGAGAACTCTTAAATGTCAGTTTTCCGAATTTTGTGTGGGATGTACCCGAAGGTTTGGACTGATATGGTCTTACCCGATCTATATCTGGAAGGAATAAAAATATATGGAAAAAGATCTTTTGTCGGGGAGGAGTGGACCTATATAGCCTATATTCGAACTTAAACTAAGTTTGTGCAAAACATTAGGAAGTATGAAATTTGGTTTGAATAGGTAGATCTGTTCGAAAGTCGTGCGCACCAACCAGCTAGACAGTAAGAGAGACAGATGAACGAACAGGGCTAAATCGACTCCAACGAATTTCGTCCAAACATACTTGGGATCTAGTAGGAATTTTGTATGTATCCCCTTTACCCTAAATCCTAGAACAGAATAGGTGGCGAGGCGACCCCATGCTGCAATGTTTGTATAAAAAATCCAATTGGACAACTGAACTGAAAATTTCTCTGTCATGATAGAGACAATCCCATGTAGCATGGGAGGAAATTGTGGTTCTCTACACAAAACCCATTATATATTACGCAGTATGCCCGTTATCTAGCAGACACATTATTACAATCTGTATCAGGGGAAAGGTCAGTAGTTGTTTTTCCACATGTAGGCTACTTTGCCGGTATATGCCCTCCAGGAATTAAAATATGGACCAAAAATAAAATTTCGATATTTTTCATGCAAAAGTAATGGTCTATGTCACCCGCTAAATAATATCAGATCATCATAGACTCTTACCTCGTGCAAAATTTCGTGACTACTGAGCTATAATTGCTAACTCTAGCGTGTTTCTGATTACACTACAAACAATTAGGCTGTAACTCTGTTATCTGATCACGTACATCAACATAATTGACATCAATGGAAAGGTCTGTATATTAAAAATTTTCACAATTTTCTCACAAATGTTGTGGTTCACTTAACCCTCTAAATATTATCTGACCGCCATCTCAAGTTGCACACTTCTTCTTTGTCATATACTCTTACCTTATTTAAAATTTCAAGGCGATCGGACTATTATTGCAAAATTTATTGACGATTGGTCCATAATTGCGGCCTGGAGTTTGATTACAATTTATAATGGACAGACGGACGGACGGACACACATCTCAAAATCGCTTTATCTCGTCGAGATATGAAGATTGGTATATCACATTGGGGGTCTCCGACGAATATTTCGCGGTGTTACATGATTTTTTCCCAAAACAAACTTATAATACCCTTTCCACATAGTGCACAGTGGATCCACCCATTGGCCAAAAATAAAAAAAATGAATGTCAAAATTTTGGTACAACATTTGGCAACTCTGACAGCTATGACATGGACCTTCTTAAAAATATATTAATTTTTGTTTCATTCGAACGCGATCTTCTTAAGAATAGCTTCAGAAGTCGGAACATTTGACAAATATTTTTTGTTGTGAGTACAACCTATATTTTAAGTGCAAGTAAATATATTAAAAATATCGCGAAACTAATACGTATGGCAAAATATTATAGTGGATTTTGAAGGAGGAGGTAATAGCTTAATTTTTATTAAAAAATAGTGTTTTAGCGTGATGTGGTATTATAATTAGGTGCATATTTTTTTGGTGTATTTAGTAATGCCAATTCGATCATATACTTAAATTTGACCTAAGGTTTTAGTCATGATGCCCACCAGTGCCCACATCGGGAATAATTTTCCAAAGTAGGTCATAGGTTTAAGATTATTCAGTATTAAAATCAGCTGCCATCTAGTGCCATACTGTAAATGATGGGTCGCTGACTAAAGCTGCCCAAGAATAGGGTTTCTATGGATATATTAGCGTATAACTCTGTTATCTGACCACGCACATTAACATAATTGGCATCAGTGGCAAGTTGACGAAATCTTCTTCCAAATTTGTCTTACGTTGGCGGTACGAGTCTTCCAGGAAGAACGCTATAAGATCTATATTAAAAATTTTATTAATTTTCAGACAAAAATTTTGATTTTTTTAATCCGCTAAATTGGTTGGATTTTATGTTGTTTTGGAGATTGTTTTGTTTCTCCAAGCCTATTTTTGCATCATAAGATAATCGGCACTTTTGTTCATGTCATTTTGTATTAACAGCATAAAACAATTTTTACCGTATACCCCCTCCAGAGGGGAAAGGGGGAGAATGTTACGCTCGTTGTTTCTTAAAACATTCTTCGCAGCAGCAAAAAGCTGTAACCGGCGCATTGGCTTGATTTTTACACTCTAAATATTTTTGGCCACTTTCTCCATACAAGTGGATCCACTGTGTAGTGGTGGAATCTTGAAAATTATATAAAAAAATAAAGAAAAATAACACCTGCTGATAGAAATCATCTGTGCATTGAATTCTTATTTGTTCAACAAATTACATAATAAGCATTGGTGCAAAATGTCATGACAAAGAACTGGTGCAAAATGCCCTGACAATGAATCGATGCAAAAGTGCCACTACAATTAATATGTGAAAGTGTGTATCACTCCCCAGCAAAAAAAAACTCATTACAAAGTAATAACTGTATTCAGTAAATGTTGGCGGTAGTAACTACTTACAAAATGAACGTAAAAGTCATTATTTTTACATGGGGATGTCATAAGAAGGAAGTACTTCCTTAAATATGTTTTTTAATTACATATTTAACCACATACCGGTAGTCGAAAAAAGCTAAAAAGCATATATTCTATTTTTAGAACAATTGAGGTGAATTATATTCAAATTCACCACTCCACATTTGTTGCTTTTTCTTTTCTTTCGCTCTCTCCTGGTTTTGAACACACAAACTTCTGATTTATAGCCAAACACACTACACACTAGGCCACTCATACGCACAGTAACAGTTCCCAGTTGTTCAATGAATAGTAATTTTCTACTTTGACATTGTTATGTTAGTTACTTATTGATCCTTGTTACTTTACACACAAAAGAGTCTATAGCCTGCTTTTGTCACTGGAAATGGGCTTCCCTGCCTAGCATGTCAATTCACTAGGTACAGGTAATGCGGATAGTGTAATCAACAATGTTTAGAACATTATTTCTTTTTTAAAAAAATAGAAAAAATTTTCTGACATTTTGTTTATTCATAATTAAAAAAACGTATTTTGATGCATTTTTTGTGCAAAAACTGAAGATGTCAAAAGAGAACGTGTTACAAGCTATATCATAGAAAGGATGAATAATTAAAGACGAATTTGTATAATATATGTATCTGTGGTAAGTATTGATACATATCTTAACACAATTCATTATCGCGCCATTTCATTAAACTTCTATACATTTTATTTAAGGAACTTTTGAATGCTCTGAAGGACACACGAGAAAAAACATTCCAAGGACCAAATAAACATAAATAAATAAATAAACATAAGTCGCTGTATCAAGTAGTCACACACAATTTCCAGCATCAAGGATCAAGATCAACATATCATATCCATATGTATACAAGATTATATTGTCCTTTGTAAAATGTTTGCACTCTATGTAATAAAATAAAGTGTGGCTAATTCATATATGCATTTACCCATTTTTCTGACTTCAAATTACTATTAATTTGGCTATCATTTTTGAAGGGACAATTGGGTTTCCCAATTCGGTCTAGGACAAATTATATTGAAATTGGTCTAGATTTGAATATAGCTCCCATATACATATATTTTACGTGTTTAAATATCGTTATTACTTTATTCTATATGATTGTTTTCTTGAATGGTATCTACGGACTAAAACCTGAAAAATATAGAATATCGTATTTGTTTAAGTTATTTCGCTATTTTTACGTTTAAGAACCATTTCTACAGAGTTCTAGAGATCTTGGGTATATGTCTGTAGTTGATTGTTTCCTCGAATTTTTATCGGTTTAATAGCTATAAACCATGATCCAAATAGAAGGTCATCCAATAAGACAAGCTGATACCTCCCCAGCAAAATGTTAGATGCCAAAGATGACATTCAATCATGGGTGCAAGTGATCTAGCATGTCAGCTTTTTAGCATCTTCATCGATGAATTTTATATGAGCGTGGACCCCAAAAGATGACGTTCTTTTCTGGATCCTAAGCATGTCATTTTAACCAATGCGTTGACATGTCATTTCCACCAATGCTTTGGCATGTCATTTCCACCAATGATTTGACATGTCATTTTCACCAATGCTTTGACACGTCATTTTCACCCATGCTTTGACATGTCATTTTCACCAACCCCTTGGCATGAAATTTTCATATTGTTTGGAAAATGGAAATGCTGTATTGAAATATGGTTTTCATGAAAAACAAAACTCTTTATTAATTCAAACGAATTCATGAAATAACTACAATTAATTTATCAGTTTAGTTTTTCAAAAGTTTACAAGCTATATCATAGAAAGGATGAATAATTAAAGACGAATTTGTATAATATATGTATCTGTGGTAAGTATTGATACATATCTTAACACAATTCATTATCGCGCCATTTCATTAAACTTCTATACATTTTATTTAAGGAACTTTTGAATGCTCTGAAGGACACACGAGAAAAAACATTCCAAGGACCAAATAAACATAAATAAATAAATAAACATAAGTCGCTGTATCAAGTAGTCACACACAATTTCCAGCATCAAGGATCAAGATCAACATATCATATCCATATGTATACAAGATTATATTGTCCTTTGTAAAATGTTTGCACTCTATGTAATAAAATAAAGTGTGGCTAATTCATATATGCATTTACCCATTTTTCTGACTTCAAATTACTATTAATTTGGCTATCATTTTTGAAGGGACAATTGGGTTTCCCAATTCGGTCTAGGACAAATTATATTGAAATTGGTCTAGATTTGAATATAGCTCCCATATACATATATTTTACGTGTTTAAATATCGTTATTACTTTATTCTATATGATTGTTTTCTTGAATGGTATCTACGGACTAAAACCTGAAAAATATAGAATATCGTATTTGTTTAAGTTATTTCGCTATTTTTACGTTTAAGAACCATTTCTACAGAGTTCTAGAGATCTTGGGTATATGTCTGTAGTTGATTGTTTCCTCGAATTTTTATCGGTTTAATAGCTATAAACCATGATCCAAATAGAAGGTCATCCAATAAGACAAGCTGATACCTCCCCAGCAAAATGTTAGATGCCAAAGATGACATTCAATCATGGGTGCAAGTGATCTAGCATGTCATCTTTTTAGCATCTTCATCGATGAATTTTATATGAGCGTGGACCCCAAAAGATGACGTTCTTTTCTGGATCCTAAGCATGTCATTTTAACCAATGCGTTGACATGTCATTTCCACCAATGCTTTGGCATGTCATTTCCACCAATGATTTGACATGTCATTTTCACCAATGCTTTGACACGTCATTTTCACCCATGCTTTGACATGTCATTTTCACCAACCCCTTGGCATGAAATTTTCATATTGTTTGGAAAATGGAAATGCTGTATTGAAATATGGTTTTCATGAAAAACAAAACTCTTTATTAATTCAAACGAATTCATGAAATAACTACAATTAATTTATCAGTTTAGTTTTTCAAAAGTTTACATACAAAATTGCAATGTAATCACCACCGCTGCAACGCAAAAGATTACTTCCTCCGTTCTCCGCAACTGATATTCTTTCATCTTACAAAAGGTTTTTTTCAATTATCTTCCCATCACCAGTTCAGATTTCGACATGGACTCCAAATGCACTCCTTTAAGTATTTTTATTTCGTAATTTACTTTTATTTTATAATTTTGTTATTTTATAACAACATTTTGGTAATTTATACTCTTTTGTTTAGTGACGGAAATATGTAGGGATCTACAACCCGGCTTGCTTTAGGGATCTCTAAGAACAAAATGTAACGAACGGGGAGGAGAGACTTTTTATGGAAAATACCATTTATGCTTAATTGATTTATTTTTAATTGTTTCTTTCCAAAAGTAGTTTTTTCTTTATTTTCAGATTCTTGTTCCTTTTCGTTTCGGACTTTTTTTTTCAAATTCCAAGAAGCGAGATTTGATTGATTTCATTTTATGTCAGATTTAGAACAGACAAGGGAACTTTTAAAATAGCAATGTGTGCAGTCCGATTCTATTTTTAGCTCGATGGTTGGGACTTCATACAGCTTCTCCTTTTTCTATGAATTTCCAGCGACCCCAAACTTTTCTGCAAGAATTCTACTTTCTGCGAGAATTTATGCATTTAGTGGAATGATGTGGAAACATAAAAATTGCATATGTAACGAATTTTCATTCATGTTTTCCAAAATATTCAACCAAATGTGAAAAATTATTAGTTTTTTAAATTCCAATAATTTATAGACATTTCCTTGTTTTGTTTACAAATACAACAGGCAGTAACGTTACAAACAAAAACAAATTCGTTTGTGGTTGTTGTTCGAGTTGTATTTGTTGTAGTATTAACTTTACCTTGTATTTGTTCTACCATGGGAAAAAATAGTAAAAATTAGTAGATTTTTGCAGTACTGGAACATACCAAAATGAAAATAAACAGGTGTGTAAATAAAAACACAAACATCATCTCTATTGGATCGATGGAATGGGTACAAATGCTGATGAAAAGATCGGATCTTTCACGACTTACTTTGCATTGGTTCAAATCCTAATGAAAAGATCGGATCTTCCACGACTTTCTTTGAACCAATGCAAAAGATGACATGAAATCACGTCATCGCAAAGAACCCCTTCCGTCAAATTTTGCTGGGCTCCATTTCCTGTCAAAATATATTGTTGTAGCTTGAAATTGAACAAAAAAACATAGTTACCCATAGCAAAACAAATTTTGGTTATTTCAACCAAATGTTTAAATTCTTTTGAAATATCGCGAATAAAACATTTGTCTACAATTATCTTTGTGTTTGTGGCGTTTATTGTTGTGTGATATAAAAGTAACCAAAAATAAATAAACATTTTTAATAATAACAAAATCAAAACGAAATAATTTTTATTCGCAGCAACAACAACTTTTGACAACAAATGAAGGTGCAGAGTTGTATTTTTTGGTGAATTTGCCGATTGGATGACCTTCATTATTGGGCCATGCTATAAACCAAACGCCGAGAAAACAATTATATGCAATTATTTATTACATATTTATTTATTAATTATGTGTCATGTGAAGTCCAGAATTTTAATAATAATTGAAAAATAATTATTATGATATTTAAATAATTTGAGTTAAAATGGTGCAATATTTAGAACCAATAATACAATGTAATTTATTTTTTGTTACCAGATATCCAAAATAAACATAAGCTCTTGATAAAGTTGGAAGAAAAGCCAAAGAAACGTTGAGCACAATATAAAATAAAATTCGGTTTATTGTCATAACAAAACACTGACCAAAACAGCCCGTCAAAAATCTACATTCTAAGTATCAAAATTGGTCAACAATCAAATATAAAAAATATAGAAGTTTGGCCTTGACGATTTTGACCTAGAAGATGGAGTTGTTGTTGTTGTAACAGTGTTTATTATTATGTTTGTATGTTCGTTCTTCTGTTTAATCTGGATCTGTTTCTCCAGTTCCAGGAAAGTGGCTGCTTCGGTGGGATGTAACCACAAAGCGGGTTCTTTCATACCGAATTGACCCGGAACCACACAACATCAGCGTTCCGGCCAGCGGCTGCCACCTCAGTGTACATGTGTTTGTATTTGTTTCGTTTTTCTGTGTTGGGAGCAGCATATCCCGGAATTCCTGCTCCGAATTCTTTTGGTCCGTGCCGGAGCAGAGGAAAACCCAGGACCAATTTATTTGTGCTCAGTTCGTCACATCCGCAAGATGGAGTTTGTTGGATTTTATGTTTTCACAATTTTTGTTCTACATATATGACAATAGCTACGGCTTTGTCCCAGAGAGAAAATCAAAACTCTAAACGATTTGAAAGATATGAGACTCACCAACAGATTCCTTTGGACATTCCTGCTTCCCGGGAATGATAATTAGTCATTCCCGTTTTCCCGGTAATTCGGGAAAAATGTCTGTAATTCCCAAACTGTAGTGCAAACGTAACCACGGTTGTTGATCCTCGTATATTTTTCATACCCTACATCACTTTGTGGGGAGGGTATTATAAGTTGGTTTTGGCCAAAAAGTTTGTAACGCATCGAAGTAATGGTCGTAGACTCATACATATATATACTAAAATTAATGGCTCGACGAGCTGACTTGATCTGGCTATGTGTGTCCGTCCGTCGTCTGTCCATCTAAACCTTGTAATCACGCTACAGGTCGCAATTTTAATCCGATCTTCGCAAATTTTGGGTGTTGATGAAGGTCCCGGAGAAAAAGTCAACATTTTATTTCAAAGCTAATATCTCCGCTGCTATATCCCACCTTTGCAACGATGTAACGTTGGTTTTCGTAGGTGGTCAAACAACGAAGATATCGCAATAGCCGCTAATAGAACCCAACTTTTCATTTTTGCGATTTTAATAATAGTGACGAAGTCTGACTATGAAAGTAGAAAATCCCATCTTTACAATGATATACATCCCATTTTTCCATTTTTTTGTAATCACGCTACAGGTCGCAATTTTGATCGGATCGTCACGAAATTTTAGGGTTAATGGGGGTTCTACAGAGGAAGAAGCCTATTGATTTTGGTGATGGTCAGATAATATTCAGGGGTCGGAATGGGCAAAAAACTTATTAGGAGAAAAAGTCAACGTTTTATTTCAAAGCCAATATCACCGTTTCAAAAGCAAAACCTGCTAATGAAAGTAGAAAATATCACCTTTGCAACGATGTAACGTAGGCTGTCGTAAGTAGTCAAACAACGAAGATATCGCAATAGCCGCTAATAGAACACAACTTTTCATTTTTGCGATTTTAATAATAATGACGAATATCACAGCTTTGGTTGGGGACCTTCCAAAAAAAGTCTGACTATGAAAGTAGAAAATCCCATCTTTACAATGATGTAAAGTAGGTCGGCGTAGGTGGCCAAATAACGGAGATATCGCAATAGTCGGTAATACATCCCATTTTTAAGTTCTTTTGTAATCACGCTACACGTCGCAATTTTGATTGGATCGTCACGAAATTTTGGCTGTTAATGGGGGTCCAACAGAGGAAAAAACCTATTGATTTTGGTAATGGTCGGATATTTTTCATGGGTCGGAAAAACTTATTTGGAGAAAATGTCGACGATTTATTTCAAAGCGAATATCTCTCTTCTGTAAGAGGCATAATATATATAATATATAATATAATTGTTCCACAAACATCCCATAAGGGACAAGGGAGACTTCCCTCATACCAATGAGTGCACCCCGATTCATATTAGCTCAACGATATGGGACCTACAGTTTATCGCCGAGTCCGAAAGGCGTGTCTAAGAAACCACTTTTGTAGAGAATGGGTGCCACCGCGCTGCAATGGTATGCACGCCCGCCTTGCACACATAAGGTCGTGGGTTCGATTCCCCGGCCAGACAACATCAAAACACTTTTCAACGGTGGCAAAATACCCCTCAGTAATGTTGGCGACATTTCCTGAGTATTTCAGCCATGTAAAACTTCTGTAAGAGGTACAGTTAGTCAACTAAATTATTGCAAACAATGAATTTTTAACAATTTAGATTTTCAATTACGAATTACAACAAGAAATTCTTTCAATAATGTTAGGGTTTTTGTGTATATCTGTTGATTTACCTGTTAATGACAACATCAAGCCAATAAATGCAGAAATCGGTCGCAATTAACAAAAACAACGGACAAAAAGTATAGATACCTCGTTTTTGTGGTGTCAACTAAATAATTGCAAAATGAATGAATGTGCAATAAAATCGTGGGATTTTCCCAGCTATTTTTTGCAATTAAGGATTTGTATAACTTTTATGATGTGTGGACATGTACATCCTTAATTTTTGATCATAAATTAATTGTTGTGTGTGCAACATAGACGGTATATTCAGGAAAAGAGAAAGTCCGGTATGCGGATTTCTCAAAATGTTGTACATTTGGTCTATTCCAACTATAATAATGGTAAATCCGCCAGAGAAATCGCTAAAATCACCTATCATAAGCTGAGAACTGTATACAACATCATATATCGCACTGAGAGAGACGGTAAGCTCAAACTAAAGACCTTACATGGAGGCCAAAAATAGTAACCCCACGAATTGACTGGAGAATGGTTAAAGAAATTGACGAAAGTTCCCAAAGCAGCACCAGATAATTGTTTTTTTTTTTAATCAAAATAAGATTTTGGAGTAAGTGTGTCACATGGAAAAGTCAGAAAAGTGCTACATAATAACAGGCCTTCATCACGAATGACTAGGTAAAACCATTGCCCTACCAGCACAGCATATCGAAACTATTCAGACTTGTTACATACAACTTTTCACGCCATCTTAATTATTGGGATGACGTTATATTTTATGATTTATGACTAAAACCATGTTTTACTTTTACGATGGGCCTCAATAATTATTGCGAAAACCCCATGGAATACAAACATTTAATACATTCCGTACAGTTCGGAAAACTGTCAATTATGGTATGGGATTGTATACCAAGCAGTGACGGTGGTGACATCCAGATTTTGGAGAAAACAATGACAAAGAAGGTTTATTTAGATGTTTTAAAAAATGATTTAACCAAAAACATCAAGAAACTTGGGCTTGTTGACCCTGAAAATTCAAACAAATTGCAATACAAGTACTACCAAGACAACGACCCTAAACAAAAATCTTATTTATGTATGACTTGGTTGTTATACAACTGCACCAAAGTCATTGAAACCCCAGTCCAAAGTCTAGATATTAGCCCCATCGACAATTCATGGGTACACATGAAGAAAAAAGTCCGGAATAGTTCGCCCACTAACAGGAGGGACTACATAAAATTCATTAACGAAGAATACAAATAAATGTTTTGTTGGACAATGTGCTAAAAAAATTTTTATTTGGTTCAATCTATATCCCAACGAACTACAATACTGAAGTTTTAAGCCAAAGTTTGTCCAAAATTGAAAAATTTTCTAGGAGTTTCGATGGTTCTTTCATTGGCGGTGATTTTAACTCCAAGCACACTCCTTGGGGTGATAATTCGTGTAACTTTAATGGCACTAATCTTTACAATTGGTTGCAATCGAATTCTTTGTCATTTTTGCGTATTTGTAATACAGTTCCATCCTATCCTAATGGATCATCTTTTCTTGATCACTTTTTAATTTCATGCAATCTTTTAGATATATCTTCACCAAACTTTCAAGTTTCTACAATGGCTTCTTTTTCAGACCACTACCCTATAAAGTTGTCAATCTGTAATATTAACTTTAATATAATTTTAAAGCAGCACAACTCTTTTGTGTCCTACCAAAACACGAATTGGAAACATTTTCGCAATGATGCTAGCTGTGATTTGCTCAATTTTTATCCTCCAAATAATCGAAATTTAAGTAATAACGAAGTAGATTACTTTATTCAGGAACTTAGCACTTCAATAGGATTCTTGTCTTCTATACATTCCGAGAAGATAGAAGTAACGAATAAAAAGTTAGTTTTGTCAGACGAGGTTAAAAGGTTGTACAGAGTTAAATATGCATGGCAAAAAGAACTCAAGCGATTGTTTAGAATAAGTTCTGACCGATCGCGTCCAGAGTATGCTATTTTGGCTAAACAAATAGAGTTGCTTAAGATTCTAATTAAAGAGCGAGTCGCTATAGATCAAGCTAACTCATTTAATAAAAAATTGCAAAATATACGTCCTGGTCCTAGAGCATATAAACAAATTAATAATATGTTAGGTAAAAAGAAATTTTCAACATGTAAAGAAATTTCAATCAATGGGACAGTTATATCGCAGGATTGTGAAAAATTAGATGTTTTAAAGCAACATTTTGGTAATGTTTATAGCGGACCAATGCCGGAGATTGAAGCTTCACTTCAGTCTTTTACAGAAGATAATTCGTCACCTGTTACAACTTTTAGCGACGAGAACTCTGCGTTAAATGAAAATAACTCCCCTGAGTTTTTGTCTACCAATGACCTTGTAAAAATTGTTAAAACTATTAATGGGAAAAAAAGAAATGTAGCTGATGTAAATAATTTTAGGCCAATTTCGTTATTATCAAATATAGGAAAACTGTTCGAAAAGGTGATAAAATCTAAAATGGATATTGGTGTTCCCACTTCATATATTCCGCCATATCAATTTGGTTTTAGGTCAGGACATTCGACGGAACATGCTCTTCTTAAATTTGAGGATGATGTGTTATGTAACTTAAGGCAAAAACGGTGCACAGTAGCAGTAGCATTGGATGTTGAAAAAGCTTTTGACAAAGCCAATCATGTAGGTATAATTTATAAAATGATTAATATTGGGTTTAAACCAAATATTATACGGCTTTGTCAAAGTTTTTTCAATAATAGAAAATTTTTTGTTTATCTATCTGGTTCAGATTCGGCTTTGGGTGAAGTAAATTGTGGTGTGCCCCAGGGTTCAATTTTGGCACCACACTTCTACAATATATATATATGAATGATTTCCCTCATCGATTTCAAGATTGTCAGGGGATTTTGTATGCGGATGATGCCTTGCTTTACTCCCATGCAGAATCTCCCAACAATGCTTTATTGGAACTTTCTCTTTACCTCAATATGGTTAATAATTTTTTCACAGATTGGGGAATCAAGATCGATATATCAAAATGTCAAGCAATTTGTTTAAGAAATGCTTCAGGGAAATGTAAATACTTTGTTGTTCCCCAAAGTAAAAACTTGCATCTGTTTTTGAACAACGAAGAAATTCCTTTTGTAGATAATTTTAAATATTTGGGAGTAAATTTTACAAAATTATTGAAATTTAATAAACACGCCCGCCTTGCTCTTAGCAAGGCAAATGGAGTGAAAGCAGCATATTCTTCTTTATTCAATAATAAGTGCCTGCCGAAGGAGACAAAACTATTAATTTACAAGGTCAGCATCCGCCCTCTTCTTTTATATGCATTTCCGATTTGGTTTAGTATATCTCCGTCCGTAATGCTCGAATTTTCTATTTTTGAGAGAAAAATTCTGCGTCTGTGTGTTAATAAAAATTTCCAGTCATTAAATAAACGGTTTCCAAATTGGTACGTTTACGATTTGGCAAACATTACACCTCTGCCCACTTATACTATGAATCGAATAGCTAGTTTTATTTCTCGTTTAGCTATTTCCCCCAATCCTTTAATTGAAAATGTTCTAGCAAACCAATCTAATTTTGACTGGTCAAACACCTACTATCTTTCACCGTTAGGCTTTTGTGAGAGTGAGTTAGTTGCAAATTCCCTTTCTGGAATTCCAAATTTTTATACGAAAACCTTAAGCAGTTCTCATAGGGGTTGATTTCTATTTGAACTTTTTTTTATTTTCATTTTATTTAGTTTTAGTTTCTAGTTTTAATTTTTAGTTTGTAAGTTGTAGTTATAAGCATATTTGTTGGAGTTTTCTCTCCCTGTCATGTTAACGCTATGAGCAAGCGTGGTATCTCTCATGTTAATCATTAAATATTATACACATTATTATTAAAAAACACGAGTTGAATAACTTTACTGTTATTAAAATAATACACTATAGTTTTAAGTATTTCCAATTTATGTTTGTAATCCCTTTAATGATTCTTTAAAAGTCTCAATAAATTTCAATTCAATTCAATTCGAATAGCCAAAAATACCATTGGAATATGACATTCCAAAACGTATTTATTAAATTCATAGACGTTTACAAGCTGTTATTGATGCCCAATGTGGGCATACGAAATATTAAAACAATTTTTTCGAAAAATATCGTGAAATACTGAAAATTTGTGAATTTTGCAATTCTTTAGTTGACAGTACAAATAATGAGTTGTTCATCTTTCTGTTAATTTTAAGACATTTTTAGATAAATTTAGCAACTTTCTTATTTTATTTTATTAAAAAAACATGTGTAAGAATTAAACTCTTAACAAAAATATTAATAATTATATTTATTTATACCAATAAAATAGTGTTATATTGAAAATTTTGTAATCATTTTGGTTTTGCAATAATTAAGTTGACTAACTGTATATCGAAAGCAGAGAATGACTTCGATCACAAAAAATTTCATCACACTCATTCATTTACTCGATTTTTGTTCATAACGTTCTTGTGTTTGATCTGCATAGAATGATTGTTTTTAAATAGGCTCGAACAAAACGATCAGGTTTGATGAGTTTTATCCGCACACACAAAATGAGCGTTTGTGGTTGTGTGTTTTGTTCAGTAACAAGGCATGATCGGACATATGACTCGTTGGTAAACGTTCATAAAAATGAATTTCGTTTTCAATCGTGTTTGCTCTGGCTCAATATTTGTTCACGTGTTCGCAATAGCTGTTCGTTTGTTTGTTTTTCTTTGTTGAAATGGAGGAAAACAGCGAAAGTGTTGTAAGTGGAAGATTTACAGTTTCTGTCCATCGCACAGTGGATCCATCCATTGGCCAAAAATAAAAAAATAATGTCGAAATTTTGGTACAACATCTGGCACCTATGACAGCTATGACATGGACCTTTTTATACCCTCCACCATAGGATGGGGGTATATTAAGTTTGTCACTACGTTTGTAACTACTCGAAATAATCATTGTAGACCCCACAAAGTATATATATTCTTGATCAGCGTGCAAATCTACATCGATATAGCCATGTCCGTCCGTCTGTCCGTCTGTCTGTCTGTCCGTCTGTCCGTCTGTGGAAATCACTCTAGCGTCCGAACGGATTGACGTAGGTTGATGAAATTTTGGGAAAATATGTTATATTTACGTAGGACTTTTGGTATTGAAAGCGGGCTATGTAGGTCCACGCTTTCGTATAGCCCCCATACAAAATGACGCGTGACGCGTCGTCGTTTTATGGAATTTTTAAGATATTTGGCCCATTTTACCACCGAATTGGTTGTAATTTGGTACTTTGTGCCTCCAGAGGCCAAAAAATATTCCTACCAAAGTTGGGTTATATAGGTCCACGTTTTGGTATAGCCCCCATATAAGGCCCCATATAAAGTACGCGTCATTTTAATATATTTTGAATGTATTAGACCCATTTGACCACAGAATTGGTTGTAATTTGGTATTTTGTGTCTTCAGAGGCCAGAAAATATTCCTACCAAAGTTGGGTTATATAGGTCCACGTTTTGGTATAGTCCCCACATAAGACCCCTTATAAAGTACGCGTCATTTTAATATATTTTGAATGTATTAGACCCATTTGACCAAAGAATCGGTTGTAACTTTGTATTTTGTGTTTCCAGAGGCTAAGAAACATTTCTACCATAAAATGTTTATATAGGTCCACGTGTTGATATAGCCCCCATAATACAATATCTCCCGATTTTCGATATTTTGAACGTTTTAGCCTCATTATCACACCGATATGGCTGAAATTTGGTATTTAGTCTTCTTTAGGCGTATAAAACTTTCCCCCAGAAATTTGTAGGTATAGGTCCACGCCATCATATAGCCCCCATAGAACGGTACCTTCCGAATTTCGGTATTTTGAAGGTTGTGGCCACATTAATCCACCGAAGTGGCTGAAATTTGTGGTGGAGGGTATAAAAAGTTCGGCCCGACCGAACTTAACGCTTTTCTTACTTGTTAAATATATATTAGTTTTTGTTTCATTCGAACGCGAACTTCTCAAGGAAGCTTCAAAAGTCAGAACATTTGAGTAATATTTTTTTGTTGTGAATACAACCTAAATTTTAAGTGCAACTAAATATATTCAAAATATCGCGAAACTAATACGTATAGCAAAATATTATAGTGGATTTTGAAGGAGGAGGTAATAGCTTAATTTTCATTAAAAAATAGTGTTATAGCGTGTTGTGAAATTCTAGTCAGCTGCATATTTTCTTAGTGTATTTTGTAATGCAAATTTGACCTAAGGTTTTAGTCATGATGCCCACCTCGGGAATAATTTTCCAAAGTAGGTCATGGGTTTAAGATTATTCAGTACTAAAATCAGCTGCCATCTAGTGCCAGACTACAAATGGTGGGTCGCTCACTAAAGCTGCCCTAGAATAGGGTCTCTATGGATATATTAGCGTATAACTGCGTTATCTGACCACGTACATTAAAATAATTGGCATCAGTGGCAAGATGAAGAAATCTTCTTCCAAACTTGTCTTACGTTGGCAGTACGTGGCTTCCAGGAAGAACGCTATAAGATCTATATTAAACATTTTACCAGTTTTCAGACAAAAATTTTGTTTTTTTTTTAATCCACTAAATTGGTTGGATTTTATGTTGTTTTGGAGACGGTTTTGTTTCCCCAAGCCTATTTTTGCATCAAAAGATAATCGGGACCTTTGTTTATGTCATTTTGTATTAACAGCACAAAATAATTCTTACCGTATACCCCCTCCAGAGGGGAAAGGGGGGAGAATGCTACGCTCGTGGTTTCTTAAAACACTCTTTGCAGCAGCACAAAGCTGTCACTGGCGCATTGGCTTGATTTGTACACTCTAAATATTTTTGGCCACTTTCTCCATACAAGTGGATCCACTGTGCATCGAAAGGGTCAACGTTTTTTGTGAAGATATAAACCGATATTTTAAAACTTATACCTATTAAATGAATTTCCATTTTTTAAATCCCATTTGTAATCTTGTTGTCATAAACTCAATTTTAATAAAATATTTACTTTAAATGACATTTTTGGGAGTCTGTATAGACATGAGTTTCATATAATTTAATGAAATTAATTTTTAATTAATTAATTAATGTTTAAAATCATATACTTTTGTGAAATTAAAGTTTGCTTGTTGTGTTTTGTTTTTTGTACTTTTAAAAACCACAGTTGTCTGAAATCCAAATGAAATAAACGATATTTTTGTTTTTTTATACACGTGTATTAAATTAGTACTAATTTATTAATTTTTAGTTTTCTACATATTTTAAATCGAAAACATCAGTAATTCTTATAATTATCCACTGTAACTATTTATAACACACACACAAACTATTTTCGTCTGTTGTGATTTCAATCAGAATAAATGTTCTGAGTTTGAGTACAATCAAATCACTCACTTCACAACGAAAAATCAAAATAAATAATAATCATTCTGGAAGATCGTCCCGTTTGAAGCAATCAAATATAAGTTCCCAAACAGAACAATCAAGCGAGCCACTCGATCGTGAACATCCCACTTCATTCAATTCTAGTTAGATCACAACATTTTTTGTTTGTGTGAGCGTCTCGAATAAACAATTTACAGTCGATGCCCAGCTAACATTTTTTTCCGAATTCGTTTGATTGAGTTGAATTAGTCTTTTGTTATGAGTGTTCGATCATACACAATCACACTCAAAGCCAGTCTCTGATCGAAAGCAAAACCTGGCAAGGAAAGCAGAGTTCGAAAATAAACAGTACACTGACATAGTGTACCGCTCCGAGAACAGTATCACTAAAATATTTTTAGCGTTAGTGTTCCGGAACACAAACACTAAAAAATATTTTAGTGATACTGTTCCGGAGCACAACGATAAACGTAGTGTACCACATTTTGGTACACTAAAAACGTTGGGTACCGCAGTCGGAGCACTAAAACTCGTAGTGCTCCGCAGTCGGAACACTAAAAATCGTAGTGCTCCGCAGTCGGAACACTAAAAATCGTAGTGTTCCGCAGTCGGAGCACTAACAAATCGTTGTGTACCACATGTCGGAACACTAAAAAATAACGTAATGATAATGTACCACACACGAGTTTATTATGATTTGCGAGGAAAATTAAATGTTTATAATTTTTGAGATAAGCACAAATTAGGACATAAAAACTCAGATACACCTCTTAAATCCATGTTTGTATACATATTAATGAATAACGTTGGGAACTTAAGTAGAAAATATGAAAAACATTGATTCGGTTGTTGTACAATGGCGCACTACAAATTGTAGTGTTCTGACTGTGGATACATGAGTTTATTATGATTTGTGAGGAAAATTAAATATTTTATAATTTTTTAATAAATTCAAATTAAAAAATGAATTTTAATAGAACACGTGAAAAACGCCTGGTTTGATTTTTGGACAATGGATCAATAAAAATCGTAGTGTTCGCCTGCGGAGCACTAAAAATCGTAGTGTTCTGACTGCCGGATCACTAAAAATCGTAGCGTTCCGACTGCCGGATCAGTAAAAATTGTAGTGTTCCGACTGCCGGATCTCTAAAAATCGAAACAATGGAACAATAAAAATCGTAGTGTTCAGCAGTGTTCAGATGCCGGATCACTAAAAATTTTAATATTCCGACTGCCGGATCTCTAAAAATCGTAGTGTTCCAACTGCCGGATCACTAAAAATTGAAGTGTTCCGACTGTCGGATCTCTAAAAATCGAAACAATGGAACAAAAAAATCGTAGTGTTCCAACTGCCGGATCACTAAAAATTGTAGTGTTCCGACTGCCGGGTCTCTAAAAATCGAAACGCTGTTAATTATAATTTCTGAGGAAAATTAAATATTTTATGGGTTGTGGGACGAGTAAAAATTAAAAATAAAAATTAATAAATAAAATTGAGAGCTATAGTAGAAAATTAGAAAAAAAATCATCATAATTAATTGATGAATATTGTTTCTTGTACAATTGGCAACAGGTACTATTTCCCCAAAATAATTAGTGTGTGGTTGTATTTATCCCGAAATCATAATGTTGACTTTAAATGTACAATCCTACTTGCGGAAAATCAGCACATTCTCATTGAGTGATATTGTTTGTTGTACAAATATCAACAGGTACAATTTCCCCAAAATAATAAGTGTCTTCAAACGTACAAGTCTACTTTCTTCAACTGCATTCACTGAGGAATTTTGTTTTTGATACAAAAAGTTACAGGTACAATTTCCGCAAACATTGTGTTGTTATCAATATTTTCCGTTCCTTATTTCTTTTGTTCACATTAAAAAAATTAAGTAATTCATGAAGATCAAGAAGACAAATTTTATACGAATACGTACATATTTATGACACTAAGTATTGTTATTCTGATACGTATATACTAGAGCTGGCAAACCATCGATATTCCCAACATTAGATATTTTCGATATAATGTTTTAAAATATCGATTGCTATCGATATTATCGTTATGTTGTCATGCGCCATTAATTTGGAGATGAAAATGGCGGAAATGTCAATAATTTTCTTGAAATTATGCAAAAGTAGTTCACAGAAATGTAAAGGAAAATAAATAAATGCTTTTATTTTATAAAAAATGTAAAAAAATACATTTTATTTTACCGGAAAATGTGTACGTGTGACTACGGACTTACTTTCGTACACACACATAACCGAAAATCAGCGAAATTTCTATTTATTTCAATGGATTTCAGGTTAGGGGTTTTTATTCCGATAATATCGATAGGCAAAACTATCTATCGATATTAAATTTTTAAATAACAATCGATATTATCGATAGTGCCATCGATTTTTTGCCAGCTCTAGTATATACTGAGCGTCTAAATGTGCAACCACAGTAACGTGTAATATTTTAGATTATATGTAACAAAAAATTTAATAAATAGTATTTTATAAAAATTTGTACCGCATACATCTTGTCATATTTTCTACTAACGTTCTCAAATTTTTTAACTAATTTTAAGTACATGGATATAACATGCTCATCTTAATTTTTATTTATTAATTTTACTTGACCCAAAAGCCATCAAATATTTAATTTTCCTCATAAATCATAATAAACAGATGATTACCTAAACGTCGAACACTAAATTGTTACTGCTCCATTGTCCAAAAACCAGTCACATTTCCTACTAATTTTTATTTCTTAATTTATATTTATTAAAAAAAAAACATAAAATATTAAATTTTCCTCACGAACTACGAGGGCGGTTCGGAAACTTCTTAGCCTATCAATGAAAGAGAATAGTTAGTTTTTCAAAAATATTTTTATTTTTCAATATAATCTCCTGAAACTTCAATACACTTAGTCCAACGCTTTTCTAACAATTCTATCCCTTGATTAAAATAGTTTTCCTCAAGGTCTTCAAAATAGTGGTTTACAACTGTAATTGCATCTTCATTTGAGGTAAAACGCTTGCCAGCAAGGATTTTTTTTTAGATTTGGGAACAAGTAAAAGTCACTGGGAGCTAAATCAGGAGAATAAGGTGGGATTTTAGCCATTGTTAAAACCAGGGTTTCGGAGTCGGAGTCGAGCAATTTTGCTGGAGTCGGAGTCTGAGTCGAAAAAAATAACTCGACTCCGACTCCGGGCAATTCTTTTTCTACATTATGAAATAAAACATTAAATTCGGGACACCAAAATTTTTTCAAAAAATCATTATTTATTTTAAAACAAAAATATAAGAAAACACTTAAGCAAACGGTATATTATACTAAGATAGAGGGCGGTTCACAGGATGTCTACTATCCTTTGAAGTCAAATCTTTTCATCTCTATTTTGATTACAAAATGCAGGTTGAGAATATTTTATGGTCCAATTGATGCTTTAATTTTTTGCAAGCAAAAGTAAAGTTCTATGATATTCGAATTATAATTGGGCATTTAATGTCTTCTGTACAAGTTCTACAAGTCTTATGTCAAAAGACCTACTGGTCTTCTCACCAAGGTCTATTTTGAAGAGATTTTACATAAAATTAGATAAAATCTTAATTATTAGAATTATATAAAAATCTAGAAAGAACATCGGAATCCAGAAATTCATCGATCGATTTTATTTGTCATACTCGTATTTTGTTGGCCCGTTTTATGACAAAAACGTCAGATTTTGACTTTTTCTATCCACCATTTCCGTAAAATCTTATATTTTTTACAAAGTCGATCGATGAAGGACTAGATTTTAATGTTCTTGATAAGTCCACAAAAATATATGGCAATCGGTTTAGTTTCCGAGTTGGCACCGCAACACGCTTTTATAAAACAAGTGAACTATAGCCTTTGTTCACTAGCTTCTCCCCAACCAAAGCTGAGATATTCGTCGTTACAATTAAAGTCGCAAAAATTAAAACTTGTGTTGGATTAGTGACTATTGCGATATCTCCGTTGTTTGACCTTCTACGAAAATTAACTTAACATCGTTGTAAAGGTGATATTTTCTACTTTCATTGTCAGGTTTGCTTTTGGTATACCCCTTATAGAAGCTGAGATATTCGGTTTGGAAAAAATGTTGTCTTTTTCTATAAATAAGTTTTTTGCCCATTCTGACTCCTAAATAATATCCGACCATCACCAAAATCAACAGGCTTCTTCCCCTCCAGGGCCCCCATCAACACCCAAAATTTTGGTGACGATGCGATCAAAATTGTGACCTGTAACGTGAGTACAAGGTTTAGATGGACAGACGTACGGACATACATTGCCAGATCGACTCAGTACGTCGATACATTCATTTTGGTATATATAAGTATGGGTCTACGACCATTATTTCGATGCGTTACAAACGTTTTGGCCAAAACCAACGTATAATACCCTCCAACATAGTGGTGTAGGGTATAGAAAGAATTTTCGTATACGGCTATTTCCCACAAAACTTCGTGGTAGTTTTCAAATTAAAATTCAGAAAGCAGATTTTGTTATGTTCTTTCAGATGAAGAAAATCTAATAAAAAAGTTTCGTAGTTTTCTTGGTTAACTTTATGAAAAATGGATTTTTAAGCCTCTCAAAGCATTCTAAAATGTTGGCTTACATTCATTTTGAAATCTTTTCATGAATTGCTTATGATTTTTACCGCGTGTAGTGTTTATGGTTTGCCCCTTCATTTTCACATATTTTGAAAGCTTAAAGATTTTCTCACGGGGAAGACTTCCTTCCAAAATTTACTCGTGCGAAGAAAAAACGACAAAACCTACAACAACTTTTTAAATTTTATTTTGTTGCTCTTTTTGAATGTAAGATTCAATAGAAATAATATAGATATGAATGTTACTTCATATTCATGTTCCGTAGTTGATTACTAATACCCTTTCTAAAGAATGCCTTAGGAAAAGCCAACAAATTAGCCTATATGGGCTAAATATAGGATAAAGTTAAACATTTGTGCAAATTTTATTAATTTTAGTTGTATAGGAATTTACCCTCGGAGTCGACTCGGAGTCGGAGTCGTGAAAAAATTCGGTCTGGAGTCGGAGTGGAGCCAAAAATACCTCGACTCCGAAACCCTGGTTAAAAAAACTCTTGTGCGCTCGTGCGTTGTCTTGATGAAAAATTATTTTTTTGTGTTGTAAGCCAGGACGTTTTTCTCGAATTTGTACATTTTATTGATCCAAAAGGTTGCAATAGTACTCTGAATTTATTGTTTTACCCTTTTGCAGATAGTCGTATAATAAACTCATGTGTGGTACATTACCTTATTGTATTGCACGTGGTACACTACAATTTTTAGTGATCCAGCAGTCGGAACACTACGATTTTTAGTGCTCCACAGTCGAATACTACGATTTAGTGCTCCATTGCCCAAAAATCAAATCAGATGTTTTACACCTTTTCTTCTAATTTTTATTCATTAAATAATAATTTAATAAATAATTTATTAAATAATAAATAAATACATATTTATTTATTCTAAAAACATAAAATATTTAATAAACGCATAATAAACAGACGATTATCTTAACATTTTTTTAGCGTTTCGGCTTGTGGTACACTACGATTTTTAGTGTTCCGACAGTCGGAACACTACGATTTTTAGTGCTCCGACAGTCGGAACACTACGATTTTTTGTGCTCCATTGTCCAAACCCCAAATCAGATGTTTTTCACATTTTCTTTTAATTTTTATTTATTAAAAATATATATATATATATAATATTTAATTTCTTCAGAAATCATAATAAATTAATGTATGGTTCATTACCTTATAGTTTCAAAACGTGGAACAAAACGATTTTTAGTGCTCCGACACGACGATCTTTGTGCTTCATTCCACAAAAACTTAATATTGCTTTTTCATAATTTTGACCAAGTTTCGCAATGTGTTTAATTAATTTAATCATACAAGGTTGTAACAGTTTATCTTAATTTTTATTTGATCAAATTTAACCAAATATTTAATTTTCCTAAGAAAACATAATACCTTTATTATTTTTTAGTGTTCCAACACGTGGTGCACTATGATTTTTAGTGATCCGGCAGTCGGAACACTAAAATGTTTAGTCCTCCGCAGTCGGAGCATTAAAATTTTTAGTGCTCCGCAGTCGGAGCACTACGATTTTTAGTGCTCCGGCAGTCGGAACACTAAAATTTTTAGTGCTCCGCAGTCGGAACACTACGATTTTTAGTCCTCCGCAGTCGGAGCACCACGATTTTTAGTGCTCCGGCATGCGGTACACAACGATTATCGTTGTGTTCCGGTACAGTATCACTAAAATATTTTTTAGTGTTTGTGTTCCGGAGCGGTACACTATCGTAGTGTACCTATCCACATTGGTACGGTACAGAACGGTACGATACCATAGTGTTTATTTTCGAACACTGAAGGAAAGTAGAAAATATCATCTTTAAAACGATGTGAAGTAGGTTGTCGTAGGTGGTCAAACAACAGAGATATCGCAATAGTCGGTAATGCATCCCTTTTTCCGTTTTTTGTGCAATCACACTACGAAATTTTGATCGGATCCTCACGAAATTTTGGTGTTGGCTTACATCCCACTTTTCCATTTTTTTATTTGAGTTGTACTGACGATGCACTTAAATGAGTTTCAACAAAATTGACCTGCATTAATGAAGACATTCAGAGCAAAGCGGCTAAGTTATCCCAATTTTAATATTTTGAATTTTACCAGTCAAAAGCTTATGCACAGGGGTAGTGGTGTAGGGTATCACATAGTCGGCCCCGATCCGACTATAGCCTTGGTTCACTTGTTTATTGCTCGTAAGGTTAAACACGTCGAGTTATAATGATTGCGTTAGCTAGGACATGCCATGGGAAAAAAACAGTGGTGAGCCCATCTAAAAACGTATATATAATTGCGGGTCACATAACGGTACGCGCAGAACAGGATGACCTAGCCCCGATAGAGTAAACAAATAACACTATGCAACACTGAAAATGCAAACAACTTCTAGTGTGCATTTTTTGAAAGTACATATTTAGACTACAAAAACCCTAGTGGGGTATTGTCCTGTCAGTTCCAGTTCGTATTTTATGGCCACATCTAAACCGGGCTAAATCTACACTTTTTTGCATTTATCAGGCCTTTATCTCAGAAACGAATAGGAATTTGGCGTTGCTGTCTTTAGCAATATTGTAGCCCTAAACTCGTAAAACTTATCTTTTAAAAAAACCACATAAGAAAAAATCCATTTAGGGCATCAAAATCTATAAAATATAGAAAATTGTACATAATTTCTGAAATTCTGGTCAGTATCGGCTAAACTATTGGGAGTTGAACCAAGTAACCTTTTTCAAAAATCTTCCAAATAAAGTTCTCAACAATTCTTTAGAACATTCTGAAACTCTAAAATGCTTACTTCATGTTGTTTCAGCGGTATTTTACATCATATCTTTTACAACACGTATTTCAAACACAGTTCACACCAACAGTTTATTCTCGCATTTCGGATTTCGCCACATTATTGACATTTTTATTACATCGTCGTTGAAAAATGTACTGAAAACAACGGCATGGAGGCATTTTACAACAATGACATGTTCTGAAGAGTTGTGTATTACATTCCAGGGAATATTTTTCCAAAAGAAAATATTCAGAAAAAATTAACGGTTTTGGAGATACGGTGCGAAATGTATAAAAATTGTGGAATTTTTGCATATATTTTGAAGTTTAAGGCAATAAATGCAGTTTTTCGAGTTCATTATTTCTCCAAATATTTTGTTCTTGTCCTTATCTTGCTTCAGAGGTCAGAAGAAGATTCGCATTGGTTTCAGAGATATAGCCCAGAATTTCTTTAAAAACTCAATATTTAACCATGTTTAGATGAGGCCATAAATTCCGAGCTGGATCTGACACAACAAAACCCAACTAGGGTATCTCGTTGTTTGGGTCTGTACTTTCAAAAAATCCTCAGTTCGAATTGTTTGCACAAGATCACCTTAAAAATGTGGCACAGTGTAATATACAAAATCGAATAAATAAAGAGGAGTGGTAATCTAGTCTTATTTCGCCTCATTTATTCAAATAGACGCATAACTCAAAAATGCATTTTCTGAGTTAACAGTCTCTACGACTTTTACTTTAACTTGCGTTAAATTTTTATGTTGATATCTCTAAAGCTCAACGAGTTACACTACATTTATTCGGAGCTTGGCTTTGATAAACAAAAAAGTGTTTTGAATTTATGAAGCACAGAAATTTTGCATTGATATCTGGCTAGCTCTTTTCAAAGAATGGTTCAAGTAGTTATTTTATTTTTTGTGAATAACCTTTTTAAGTTGGAAAATCAAATTTCAATCGACTACTTAAAAAAACGTTTTTTTTGAGATGTGAAACTCTAGTAAATGAGTAAATGAGGAAATACTCTGCATCGAGTCACATGTGTTAGTAATATTAAAGACGATCGTCTGAGCCTTAAATCTAGTATCAAAGATATTGTAAAATACGTTTTGCCATCTCAACTTCTTCCCATTACAAGAATTCAAAAATCTTGGGGCATTTATATTGATTTTAAAAAAATTGGATGTTCCATTGTCATGATTTTCAAGGTAGGCAATTGAAGCACATTTTCTTGAAATAAAGGAGAATTTACATAATTTTATTATGTCGATATTATTGACCTAAAACTTATGGGGAGTACACACTAACAGTCAAAACTGACAGTCAACGTACTTTAAGGACAATTTTCCGGCAAATAACAACTTTTATTTAGCTAACAACGTTTGAAATACAATATTTACGGTATTATTTAGAGATTATAAAAGAAATTTTTCAATTAGGCTTTGATATTCACGAAATAGACCTCGATGACTGTCAGTTTTGCTTGTCAATGTGTACTATACTTTAGACACCACTCATTTTTCCTTTATCATCTCATAATCATTCTACCTGAAAACCATACTTTAGACTTGATTACATGACGAGTGTGGAATTCAAAAACTATTCTTGTTAAATATACCCAGCAAAATTTTATGGAAGTGGTTCCATGAGATGCCATGATTTCACTGGATCTTTTGCATTGGTTCAAATGAAGTCGTGAAAGATCCGATCTTTTCGTCAGCATTTGAACCCATTCGAAGGAAGTCGTGAAAGATCCGATCGTTTCATCAGCATTTGAACCAATTTAAAGGAAGTCGTGATAGATCCGATCTTTTCCTTAGCATTTGAACCCATTTCATCGATCCAATAGAGATGAATTTTGTGTTTTTATTTTTACACATTTATCTAAATATGTACGTTTAAAGCAGGGACGAGCTTCTTTGCTTAGATCGTATAGTGAGGGCGCCCACTGAGTTGTTTTTGCATTTGCTTCTCTCTCTCACCTACAGTGTAAATGAATGAAAACAAACAAAAACATAATGTGGTTGTTGCTTTTTTCACTCATACGTTGGTTGTATTTCTGTGGTCGTCGCTGGTTTAAAGCAATGTAAGATTTATTATGCTAGGAAGTCCCTATCATTGAGCTAAAGGTAGAGTCGGACTGCACTCTTTGGTATTAGTCGTGTTCTTTTACGTGCCTGAGGTTACCAGTTTTTAATCGCAAAGTGTTTCCTTACTTTTAAAAGCATTCAATTTATATGAGAGCAGTTCACCACTTTTACCATTTTTGCAACAATTACCATTTTTAAAAGTAAAGGAACAGACCAATTACAAAAGATTCCTTGCTTGCTCTAGAGAACCCTGCTCAACAAGTCGATTTGTAGATCCCTAAACGTTGTAAAATAAAATTCACGAAATAGTAATCTGCAGTTGTAGTAAAATCCTTTTGTAAGATGAATCAAAACCTGTTGCGGAGGAAGTAAAATCTGTTGCGTGCAGCGGCGGTGTTTAGACTGCAACAGCTGGGACGGCCGGAAGTCAAGTTTCTCACTTAAATTTACAACCTGTCGCTTGCCAAACACATCGTTCCCGAAGTCTGGAAAATAGGCACAAACCGATAGACACAAACCGATTTCGCTTTTGTCGCCCGTAGCAAGTACCCTTGTGGCTATAGTTCTTCCAGCATCAGAAATAACTTTCCAGTTGCCGATCAATAGCATAGGATCCGTATGCAGCACAACAACTGCGCTGATGGCCATCTCCATATTAGCAGAGGACTCACTCAGAGCAAGCCGTGCTCATAATCTAGAAAGAGAAGTCTAACGTTACAAGAGAGAACCTCTAGATCAACAAGCCTTTCAACCAGGTTTAAGTAGCATTCACACGAATGCAGTCGCAGATGCAGTAAACAGTTATCGTGTGAATGCGGTCCTTGGAGAACATCCACCATCTATCGCAGCTGAGAAGCGCCAGCTGTCAGGATAAACCAGAGTAGTTTTGGTTCAATACGCTCGGGATGGTGCAGCCGTCAAAATTCCTATAGGGCAAGTACTGATGACACCGTGGAAAACATCTGCCCAGCATACAGCACAGGCCCCCACGACACACTGCTCCTTTTCAATAGCGCAATAGCCGCATTCTTACGACTGATAGACCCAAAGTCAGATTAAGCACAAAAATGAGAAGACAAACATATTAACTACTGTTACAACAACGAGAACAAACTGCAATTATAGATTTAAACTTTATGATGATAAATAAATTATAGTTATTTCATTAATTCCTTTGAATTAATAAAATAAAAAAAATGAAAATCATTTTTCAATACAGCATTTTCCATTTTCCGAACAAGACGTGAAAATTACATGCCAAAGGGTTGGTGAAAATGACATGCCAAAGATTAGTGAAAGTGCTATTCTTGGGAATTGGTTAAGATGGCATGCCAAAGGATTGGTATAGATGCCATGCCAAAGAATTGTTGAAGATGCCCTTCCATCGAGTTAGTAAAGATGACATGCTTAGGATCTGAAAATGAATTGCATCTTTTGGGGGTCACGCTCTTGTAAAAAGAATGAGTGAAGATGCTGAAAAAATGACATTCCATTTCACTTGCACCCATTCTTGAATAGCATCTTTGGCATCGAACATTTTGCTGGGTACTTATTAGGAAAGAAAAAGTTTTTCGTAAAATGAAGTTTAATCAGTGAAGAGCTCCCGCCCAGTGGCAGTGGTTACCACAATTTACAAAGTAATATTAAATTATTTACAACTCAAGCGTTTGAATACATTTGGAGGACAAACTGTATGGTAAATGATAAATTTAAGAATCGAATGTTTTGCGCCAGCAATTTTTATAAGACAAGTCAGAGATCACTCAATTAAATGGCATTAGTGGGTGTAAATAACATTTCACTTTTTTATTGGTATGATATTTTTGTAGTTTTTGTTTGTTATATTTAAAAATTAATTAGTAACAAAAGTTTAAATTTTAAAGAAATAAAAAATCAATTAATTTATTTCCGTTTGCTGCAATGTTTTATATGTACTGTTATAGTTGTACGTAAAAGTCAATCGACATGAAGCGGATGTAGAATCCATATTTGGTTTGTTAATGCCAGTTAAACTTGTTTGAAATAGCGTTTCTGTTATAGCTCATGACCTTGGTGGCTTAATTACTTTACGCGTCGGTGGAGGTAATTTACAAAACCCTGCCGCATCAAAAACTGGGAGAAGCTCACGGACACGACCGGGAACACTTCCATCCATCATTCTATTGTAATTGTAAAAATGATTAGCCAATAAATACATTGCAAAAAAGCCAGAAACAATGTTAAATTAAATATGTACATACCTTCTACGGTTTTCTATTTTGGCACCTTTTAATGAGATGTTTGTCTCCGTAGGGAAGAACGTGGCATCATAGAAATTGAGACCGTTTTGCACAAGAATATTATATTCATCCATAGATGCTAGCGTAATGCGAATAACAGCTGGAGGTAATTCTTTGCGTTCGGGGCGTTCTGTTTTCTCAGACACATCACCCTTCGAAGGTGATGAGCCACCTGAAGGATGACATGATACTTGAATATGTTATACGATGGAATAATTGATGGGAAAATAAAGTTTAAGTAAAATAAATGTAATATACCTTCGGTGTTTTTGTCCGATGATAAGGTAGAACTAGCTTGGTGATATAAATGCAAGCGAACAACTTCAACGACAGAATCGAACTTATACAACGAATGCCTTATGTCCTCTACTGGTAAATCCTCAGGGACATCTAGAACGTATAATGTGAAGGTCTTCCGAGGACGACATGGTATTGCTATCTGACAAAAATTAAAATAATTATTTTTCTGTAGTAAAATACATATGCACACTAGGGGTACCATTCTCTTTAATGCAAATATCATTTCATGACGGAATCTTTTTCTAATAATAATAACAAAAAAAAACAATTTCTTGCTGGATTCGGCAAAAAACTAAAAAACGAATGCACGGAACACAGAATGCGATTTCTAAACTGTTGATTTCTCCTTAATAAACATTTACAAAATTAATGCAAAACAATACTTCAATACTTTCGGTGCGAAAACTTTCACGAAAGAGAAAAACACACCACACGTTTAATATCTGCTCATGATATTTGCAAAAAGTTCTATCCCCAATGTACATAAAAATAATGGACTTTATTTTGCAACGCGTTTGAAATAACAGTTAAGTTGAAAACACATCCAACGTTTGAGTGAAGTTTTGTGTCATTCTGCCAGATGAATAATGCCGGGCATACACTATGGGCATGCACGACAGCATTTGTAATAGTATTAGTAAATTTTGAAGTTTTTGTCAATGTATTTGGGAGTAGTTTTGGCAGGATTGAAATCAAAATAGTTTTGATTTTGTAAATGAACCCCTTTCAATCCGATTGAATTTTGTTTATTTTCCAAGTAACCAACAAATAATTTTTGAAAACAACAAATATTATTTGTGAGGAAATTAAAAATTTGGAAAACTTCAACACAAAATCGAGTTCTGGAGGAAAATTCATCATTTTTTGCAATATGGATTGAAGGAATGCCACACACTATTCAATCACACACGTACACAAGGGTTCATTTGGCAGTGCAGTTTGGCAGTATAGTGTATGCCCCGCATAAGAGCTGTTAAGTTTCAATTTTTATTTATTCTTCTACCAGTAATGACACAAAACACTTCCAACGTTTGGGCAATTTTGCGTTTGTCATCGACTCCCAAAAATTTTGTCTAGCTCTATGCCTCTTTGTGTTGCACACAACGGCGCTCAGTTCAGGCATCAAAGTCAAACATCTTTGAATTTGGCGTTTTTATGCCCGCGTTGTTTTTGACATTTCTTTGTTTATCAAACGACGTTATCAAACGTTTTATGTGTGCTACCAACGCCCAACCCAAGTCGACGACGACGAACGACACGAATCTTCAAAACAAACGTTTTATGTGTTTTCAGCTTTATTATTCAGATATTTAGTCTTACTTTGCGATAAAAGCGTGCACCAGTGACTTTGTGAAATCCCTTCTTGTAGACCGCTTGATAATCATCTGGATGAGAGAACTTGAAAAGAATGCCACTGGCAGTCTTGGTCAAACTGAAACATCCCTTGAAAGTAATTTTCTCGCAAATTTGAGCGGCGCGTTCCATCGATAGTTCATATGAGGGAGTTAAAAGAAAAGCACCTTTAATATATTTAAATGGATAGTTAGGAAAGTACATATGGGCGTGTTGAAGTATAAAATATTGTTTTAAATACTATACAAATTATTTCCAATCATATTTTTAAAGGAATGACATTGAGAGCAGCGTTGACGACAGTTTTTGATCGGAAATTGTTCAAAAATCAATCAATCAAAAGTCAAATCGTCGACAAATTCTGGAAAATCGTCAACATGTTCCAAAGCTATGATTGCATACAGCTAAATACGATTTTTCACTATAGTTAGTCAATTACTATATAAGATATACAACATAGCAATAAATCTAACCCAATCTCCTGAAACGAAACGAAAGTTTTCTCAATGGTTACCGAGTTTGCAGTAACATATCAAGGTTAACTAGGTGTTTACACACAGACAGTATTGGCAAGACAATAGCAAAGTTACAAACCATTTTCACCAATAAATTCATAATTTTCTCTATACATATTTAAAAATTTATAAATGTATTTGTGAAAAAGGTTTGTATTTTTGCTATTGTCTTGCTAAAACTGGCATTTGTAAACGCAGGGTAAGCTGGATACACATTGCCAGTTTTGAATGACTGCTTTGCTCAAATAACGGTTGCTTGACATACATTTTGGACGTATATTTTGAGTTTGCAACATTGTATTCCAAAATAAAGTTTTCATGTTTTCCCAGTGGGAAAATGGAGAATATATTACATTGATAATAAATAATTTATAGCATTATATGATTTACATTATAGAATTTGTCAAAAATAATCGAGAAAAGAATGAAATTTGAGCAAAAATTAATTATAACACCGTTGTTATAGGATTCATTATATTATTCATCCCAATTGAAGCGAAATGGTAATTTCATTTGACGAAATTTACAGATTGATTACCGTCTATATTCCAGAATCTGTATATGATGGAATGTGTAGTTTCATACTTTGTTTTTTTCTTGATTTTGTGTCCCGTTATTTTCGGACGACTTCATGTCGCGTCATTGTTAACTTTGTAAATTTGTTTAGTTTTGTTTCATTCGTGTGACGGTAAAGATGTACGTTTTTTAAATGTATTCAAAGCGACATTGGAGGCATTTAATACCAAATAAAAAGAAATGTTGTGCAAGTACATACATCACATGAAACCAAGTAAAATTGTTCAAAATTTGCAAATTAAATACTTTTATAACATAAATATTAATATAAATTATTTTTTACAGAAGTGTCAAAGTGCGAAGGATATGACGAGAAAGAATACATAAAGGAGATTAGAAAGACATTCCATCTGACTAAATTAAGACAGTTTAATAGTTGGTTTACTTTTAAGAAATCCGCTCGATTTCAATTGTCAATTCCATTGCTCAAACGTCAAGTGAAAGCCAATAGATTTCGGATGAGTCTTCATTTGACGTATACGCAAAGGAATTATCAGTTGAAATCCACTCGATTTTGTTTTTGTATTCTAAGAATAGGTGCATATATTTACTAACCTTTGTTTGTTACTAATAAAAAAATAATAAAAAATTTAATTAAAATATATATTTTTTAAATAAAAAATATATATTTTTAATCTATTATGGGGGAATAAATTAAATAAATAATCAATTATATAATGTATTCTTGAAATAGTGTCCAAACATGTATTATATTGAATGCATTATATTATGAATCACTTAGGCAAACAAAAGGAATGCATTATTTTCCTAGGACATGCACCGTGTTAACAATAATGTATTCTGGAATCAATAAATCATAGTTTTTATGTATTACCTCCTCGTTTACCATTGCTTCCATTTTCCCACTGAGTTATTTCATGTAACCAAAAAATCGTCAAATCATAATATTTCAATTTTGGGTCAAAAAATCGTCAAAATGGCAATATATCGTCAAATTCGGCAACACTGATTGAGAGACATTTTTAAGATTTCTGTGTTTTGACCAAGGTATTCAATTTTTGGATGGGTTTTTTTGGTCAGTTAATAATTTTATGAATTTTTGTTTGTGTTTTTTCTGATATGAGGGTGCACCATTTGATACCGGAAGCTCTGTTGTGCAAAGCTGTAAAAATGACTAACCAATTGCTAAATTCATGTATATGGCTGTATATGGCATAAATTTATGATTAAAGGTAATGCAGCCCATATTGCCACTTGTGGCAATAACGGCAAATATTGCCGGAAGACGCAGTTAGGTAAATGATTAAAGGTAATGCCGCCCAGAAAATGTTGAAACCAATGCCAAAATTATACATACATTTACTATTATAAATTTGCAAAATGACACAAAATGGAACTCAAAGTCTTGGGGTGGAAAATTTATTTTGGATATGAAAGTCCTTGATGAGTATACTAAGAACCCAAAAGGAAATTTGCGCCATAGGTCATGTTTCTGAGATATCGCGCGATGAAGTTTTTAATTTTTTCCCTATAATACTTGGTAAAATAGCTCCATATCTCTGTTTGGCGTTATTGTAGCTTCATTTTGAGGTGACATGTCTTCAGTCAAATCGATTGGCGAATCTTTTTGTAGAACATTTCATTCTTCTAACCCAATGCTTTTCATGTCCTTTTCGTTCTTTATTTCTTGAACCGTAGTGAAAGTACCACAAGATGAGATTTTTCAGCATCCAAATATTCAACAAAAATGTTGCTCAGGAAATTTTAGGTACGGTTCTCATTGACAACTAATTAAATTTTGTCCCGTTTTCATTGTCTTTTTCGACATTTAATCGGTTTTGGTTCAGAAATAAACTATGTTTTGTTTTTCTGCATATTCTTCATTGGTTATTTATTGGTATGTAGACATAACAATTGGTTATTGCTTATGTAGACATCTGGGGTGCTTCTTAAATATTTACCACAAATATATCTTGTAATGATGAACACGTTAATAACAAATTTTCTTGGAGGATAGATCCGGTTATCTTAGTTTTTGAACCGCATGTTACGACATTAAAACGGATTTTTGAACCAGTTTTAAGTAACCGATTAAACTTATATCCATACCGTTAAAAAGTTCATAGAGTTGTCAATGAAATTAAATTAATTCGCTTCTGAAAACTTTGTTAGTTGCAGTTCTAGGACAAAAAAACGCTTTCTTAAACCGTTTTTAAGGAAAAAATATTAGTACGCGCAAATATGAAGATCAAAGGCATGGGGTGAACAATTCTTTTTGGCGATGAAAGTCGATGAAGATAATATAACGAACCCGGAAGGACATTTATGCCGTAGGTCACACTTCTGCACAGTGTTATTAATTTGTATTAAAACATTTAAACGTCAGAATTTTATTTAGTTTGATTTAATCACCTAGATACCAGACCGGATCCAATAAAGGGTAGTAACTCAACATTTTGAAATTTTCACTTTTTATTAAAAAACGATACATAATGTCAACTCCACCCACTGTAAAAATCTCCCATAAGCATGATTTTGTCTAACTGCATCGTGGTTTAGGAATTTTCTATGAAAATCTAGAATTTTGGAAAGGTTTAACAAACACTAATCAATTTATATTCTAACAAGGTCGAAAATCTTGACAAACCGATTTGCAATCTATTTCACTAGGTTATATTATGATTATTACAAAAATAAAAATTTACCTTTCGTTAAAAAGTTTTCTGAAGTGGACACTTCAGAGTCGGAGTCCGGTGCTCTCCTAGTAGCCCATTTAGGTTCAGAGGACAATTTATTGGCCTGGGCTTTAGTCACAACATTCGAGGATCGATTTCGATTGGTATCACTTTTTTCACATTCCAAATCAGAAACATTTCCAATGTAAGACATTCTTAACGTTAGGTGTGTAGTTCAAAACGCGATCAGTTTGTAACTAAGCTATTCTTTAAAAGCAAAAGACTTTTTATACGAAGAATACATGATGTGAGTGATGACATTTATACATTCAGAGAAATAGACGAACAATTCGTACGTTTATGTCTACAGAAGTACACACCTTCGTTAAATTGTATTAATTGGTGTAGCATGACGTAACAGTGGAAACATGTTATTGGATTCGATGTTTTATCATTGTCCATTTGTAAAACGTTGGTAACGTTTCACATGGCAGCAATTTATCGTTGTGTGACTCTCACACAAAATTTCTTTAACCATAAATGAAAATGGCAACAAATTATTTAATTTACATCAATAACAATGTGCGACATTTTTAAGTATATTTATGCTTAAAACATACTACAAAATCCGAATTTGGACCTATCAATATTATTTTTTTTTTTTGCCATACATCTACAGTCGTACAGAAATAAAGTGTAGAAAAAAATATAGCACATCTACAATTTTTGGTGTAGAGGTTAAGGAAACAATTCTGGTTTCAAATCTGTTCGCGTTCAGAAAATTGGCCGATGCGCACAAAAGTTGCAGCGGCTATTGTTATCTCATAGAGAAAAATATTTTAAAATTTCTTACTTGTTGTATTAAGAAAATTTATTTATGTTGTATTTGGGCAATATTTTTGAAAATTTAAAATAGCTGAAACCGAATTGTGCGTGCATATTATACAAATTAAATGCTTTAGGATAAAATGAAGTATTTCTAGACTTAGACTTAGGCAAAAAATATTAGACTTAAAAGTGAATTTGTATGGAAGTTATCTATTTATTTATTTAACAAAAATACGTTCATATATAATGTTATGTTAATGATTCCAGATACACAAAATACATATGGTAAATTTCAAATTTCTTTTGCAATTCCATTGGATGAAATGTTAAAAAAATTTTTGCGAGCATATCCGCAATTTTTGGAACATAGATTAAGAAAAAAGTCGCGGTTTCAAATCTGTTCGCGTTCACAAAATTGGATGCTGCGCTCCAAAGTTATGGGGGGTTTTATTCCCCTATAAAGAACAAATATTTAAAAATTCAATTTTTGCTGTAATAAGAAAATGTATATATAAAGCGTTAACAGCATTTAATATCTATCCGTAGATGCCTAAATATTTACTAAATGTATTTCGTGGAAAATCAAGAAATACTGAAAAAATCTTGGAGTAAATTTAATTTATTCTAATTTAGAGTCCAAATAAAACTCAACAAAAAAAATTAAAAGTACGTACAGATTCTAGACAACGCGTAGAAAAATATGAGACCAAAATTTTAACGATAGGATTTATAACTGCCATATTACAGAAACAACAAAAGACGAAAACTTATTGTTCGAAATTATTTCAAAAATACATTTTTTTGTTTAATACGAAAAATAGAAAACAACATTTTTGGGAGTTATTCTACTATTTCGCTAAA
The DNA here is from genome assembly GCF_047663935.1 of Musca autumnalis. Taxonomy (NCBI): domain Eukaryota; kingdom Metazoa; phylum Arthropoda; class Insecta; order Diptera; family Muscidae; genus Musca; species Musca autumnalis. The sequence goes on along the minus strand of NW_027411866.1, from coordinate 61,074,921 downwards.
TTTCGATGCAAGGACTGGCGGACTTCGCTGAAACTTCTTGAGGGAAAATTCGATGACAAACCCGAAAGTGTATTTGCTTACTTTGATAAACAATAGGATTATGAAATAGAAAGTTATATTGAAATTACAACTAAAGAAAAAACATAGAAGTTAAAAAACGTATAATTCGCGAATTCGTTAAAATCAGTAAAGGCGCATGCGCTTTTCAGATACAGCGAGTGCATTTATATCAATATGTAGCGATTTTTCCACTTTTCATTCAGCGGCCAAAGTGTGCCGTCAGCTGCATCTTACTGTTCAAAAAACCTTTATGTGGGTAAAAATTGCGCGATGTACATAAGATTATAAGGCACATCCGATTTCAGTGACCGTCTATAAAAATACGACATTATAACAAATTTTAAACAAATTCGTCAAGAACCGCGGATGTGCTACCAAATTCTATTTTATACGAAATACGAATATTACTCCAGTATCTCGGTAATTTATGCCACACGGTTTTGGAAAATAATATAATCCAGGATTCCATTTATGTAAAAATAACCAAAGAAAATCGCGGTTCGATGCGCGGAATCATCAAAATATAATTTTGCAGAATATCCTACTTTCAAGGTATCTATAACCGCCGTTTTAGTGGATGGATTTAAAAGCGGAAAGATTCATTAGATCCGGCGCATAAAAAAACTAAAATCACGCGGGGTTCAAGGGTACCTGAGTCACAGTTGTAAATTTTGAAGCCAAAAAATAGGTTTTTAAAGAAAATTTACGCACCAAAATTTCGACTTTGGACTCCTATTACTAGGGAGCTGTATGAAGCATACTCATGAGATATACATCAAACGACGTGGAATCACGAGTTCTACAATCCAATAAATAGTTTGGGTAATTATCTGGTTGCGCCCTCCAATTATAAGAAAAATTCAAAAAACCCAGATTTCAAAACTTCAAAATGTCAGCATTGATTTTAGGGGGATGCAGTGTATATATCGAAAAGTCATACATTAGAACCATGTTGCCCAAGGGGTATTCTTCAATTCTTTCTTTGAGCTCAGGTCTGAATTTTCCGTGGTTTGACCAGAAATCCAATCCAATCCAAATTTTTTAATAAAATAATAAATTTTGGACAAAGGTATAAAGGAAAAATTGTATTGACAAATTTTAAAAAATTCAGAAAAAATAGTAATCGTCCGAATCCCATTACCACATAGGGCTTAAAAATTTTGTAATTGAACGTAGTTTAACATAAATTTTTTTTGAAAAAATCGAAGGGTGCAATCATGTTTAAAACTTGATTTTAAATATTAAATCCCGAAAATTGCATTGAAGCCAACTGTGCATTTTTCTTTCAAATATTTCTTTCGATAGCTGATAAAAAAACAAACAAATAAAAAAAAGATGGTCCCATTTGGACCAATATTAAAGAAGTTATGAGTATTTCTTTGCATGTAGTTTTTACAGAATTTGACTTTTTCAAGGCGCGATATCTCTGGAACCGTTAGTCAAAAAAAATTTGAAAATATACTAAAATGTTCTGTTAATCAGCAGCATCGCCACAGCAAAAAATAATGGAAATCAAAAACCTCATCTTGAAAAAGTGTCCGATTTCACTCAGAAATCCCCATATATATATATATATATATATATATATATATATATATATATATATATATATATATATATATATATATATATATAATAAGTCGCGAACTGCCGATACATTTTATACAATATGAATATATATATATATATATATATATATATATTCATATTGTATAAAATGTATCGGCAGTTCGCGACTTATTAAAATGGTGAACCTAAACTTCAACGATTGTAAAACATTTTTGAATATTACCATATAAAGTTTTTTCTTGAATATATGCCGAAAACCAAAAATGTTTTACAATCGATGAATCCGAGTTTCACCCATTCAGAATTCGCGAACTGTTAATATATTCTATATAGTATGATATACATTCTTTAAAATGAAGTGTTTTAGGAGGAATCCCTTAAGGTCGACCATTAAAATTAATTTACGTGGAAGCTGTGTTGTAGAATGTAGAAAAATAGGTAAAAATTGGTTGAAGCCAACAGGTTTTTTATGCTCCCTTCCATTTAACCTTAACCTTACATGTTATAGACATATGCCAAAAGAAAGACTCAAAGAATACTTCATGGGCAATATGATACTAGTGTATCATTTTTCGATATATCAAGTGCATCCACCTAAAATTGATGCTGACATTTTGAAGCCGGAATTTCGGGTTTTTTGAATTGTTTTAATAAATCGGACGCGCAACAAGATAATATTCAAAACTCATAATAGAATTATAAGACTCGTGATTTTACGTCGTTTAATGCATATCTCATGAGTGTGTTCCTTACAGCATCTTAGTAATTGAAGTCTAAAGGCCAATATTTTATGCGTGAATTTTTTTAAAAAAAAACTTTTTTTGCGTTTAAAATTTACATGTGCCATTCAATTTCCTTTGTACCCCGCGTGAATTTAGTTTCCACTAAAACCGCGAATATAGATACCCTAAAAATAGGAAAATCAGCAAAAATTTATTTTGACCGCTGAGTGAAACATCGAAATATGCATAAATATTGAAAGAGATTGATTCGCTTTATCCAAAAACGGATGCGCATCAACTGATTTTAACTAATTCGCGAATAACAGGCTTTTTAATTTCCACATTTTTTAAATGATTGTAATTTCAGTATTATACTTAATTTCTTATCCTTATCAGTTATCACAGTAAGCAAATAAGCTTTCACGATGGTAAACCATATTTCTTGATGAAGTTTTAGCAGTAAACATTAATTATTGTATGGGATTTTAGCGAAATAGTTGGAGAACTCCCAAATATTTTTTTTTTTAATTTTTCGAATCAAACCAACAAATATATTTGCAACAATATTTTCCAACAATAAGTTTTTCTCTTTTGTTGTTGCTATAATATGCAATTTACTATTAATTCGTACATCACGTATTTTTTCATTATTTAACATGAAACTTAATTAACGTCAAATATATGTCTAAAGAGAATAGATTTTCATAAATTTTTGTAGGATTAATTTTTCAGCCACAATAATGAACTGGTAAACTTTTTTCTATTGATTGGGAAATAATTGTGGACTGTAGACCGATTTTCGGAAAATTAGTTTTTGGTCCCCATACAAAGTTCTATGAAAAATAAAAAGCGGCCAGAGAGCACGGGTTATCGTTAGCTGATCGTCATAAATTTTTGTAGAGATCATTTTTAGCCCCAATAATGAACTGCTAAAGTTATGTGGTTTTACCAACTAAGTGTGGAATTAAATGTTACCCCAAAAATTTTTGCATGCGATACTGTTTCAATTTTTTGCTCGTTCACAAATATATTTATGTTTTCGGATTGAAATGTTATTTTCTTCTGAGTCATTTAGATTTAGTAGGGTTCAAAAGAAGACCATTTGCACTAGCCCACTTACAAACTCTGTCTGGACCAACGTTTAATATATGAATGGATCGATCTAAATTATTAAAATTGGTGCTTAAGAAGATCTGCATATCACCGGCGTACAAAATTTACTGTGAATCAGCTGTTTAAATACTAAAAAGTAGAGGTCCAATAATTGATCCTTGTGGGACTCCCGTACATACAGGCATGGTTTGGATGTGGAGTTTTGGGCATACACTGATTGTGAGCCGTTGGACAAATAAGACTTGATAAGATTTGTCGATGTGTTGGAGAAATTGAAAAATTGCCGGAGCTTTAGATAAAGCTGATCGTAATCGACTGTATCAAAGGCTTTTGAATGGTCTAGAAGTACGAGAAAACATGCCTTGTTCTCGTCAATATCTGTCCTCATTGACTCAGATACTTCCAATAACGCGCTTATGCAGCTATGATCTGCCCGGAATCCCGACTGCACAACAGATAACATCGAGTTCCGGTGTAGGTATTCTGACATTTGTATATGAATTAGTTTCTCGAAGACTTTAGATAAATAGGGTAGAATTGCAATGGGTCGGTACTCAGTATTTGATTTTGGAACAGGAAGGATTTTGGCGTGTTTCCAATGAGTTGGAAAAGTGTTCGAGGTCAAAATGCTGTTGAAGAGAAATGTGAGATAGGGTAAAAGACGCGGCAGTAGAATGCGAATGAATTTTGAATCAATGCCGTCAGAATCGTTGGCATTAGACTTAACCTTTATAAAACTTGTAATTACTTCATCATGGATCAAAACTCAACTCAAAATCCCCTTCATTAAATTCGGATCCGCTAGAAACAGTATTGTCGTAAACTGAAGGATTTGCGGGAATGAAAGGTATATTAATAAATGTGTTGTTAAGCTCATCCGCATTACCCTGTTTAGATACAGCAACTCTAGGCTTACCAACGCCAATTTCATTAATGACTCTCCATTTGCTTTTTGAGTCTACTGCTTGATTGAATTTATGTAGTTGTATTCATATATATTTCAGCGACATAACAGTTTCAGCGAGATGTATAAGTTTGTTAACTCTACTTCTAGCTGAACGAAATTCGTCATGGCGTTCGGGTGTTTTGTAAAGTTTCCACCGGTTATATGCTTTATCTCTACCGGCAATATACGTTTTGATATCTGAGTTAAACCAAGGTTTATTAGTACCATTATTGGAACAGTCTCATAAAAAAGAAAAGGAATATTTCGCTGGATGGAATCAGAATGTTGGTCAAAAGTGTTTAAATTGTAAATTTCATTCCAGTTAAGGCACAGCCATTTCTCTTCTAAAGCACAGTAGTCAAGTCTATTATAATCGCGAAATGAATAGGTTTGTTCAGGCTGTGGTACAATGAAGTTATAAGTTAGGAAAATTAGGTCATGTTTGGAAAAACAATATGCATAGATCTGATCATATAAGAGAATATTGTACTGATTGTTTACAAAGAATAAGTCCAAGAGTATATTTATGTTATAAAATGGGTTGAAGCCAACGTGTCTTTTTCCTGTCAAAGTAAAAGTAGACGCCAGCTAAATAAGGATCATCTCACCAATTTATAACTTTTCATAAGTTGATCTGAGTCTACCATTACATGATGTTGATATTTAAACGTTTTTTTTTTAATTTCCTCCAATTTCATTCCGCAAACAGGTTTATCAAAAAACCATGTATAGGATTACAGAACTCGTGAATCTGAGTTATTTGCTTCACAGAAATCTGTATCCAAATACAGATATTTTGTGCGAACATTCTTCTAAAAATCTTATTTTTCGGGCCTATTTTTTACAATTGTCATTCGATTTCCTCGTACTTGATTGCAAATTTACCCAGTGTTCGGTATCTCCTTGTTTGCAATAAGGGCACCTACAAAGTAGATATTCGACAGTCTCTATCTCCTCCGCATCTTCACATAGTCTTCAGTAGTATATGCCACTGTCATCTCATTTTGAGGTTAGAGCTCTCACTCTGCAGTGACCTGTTATAACTCCCACCGCGATTTTTATCCCTATCTTATCAAGTGCGAAGAGGGACACCGTTCTTCGACGAGAGACCACAGGCCAGATCGCCAGATACAGCCAGGTTCCAATAGCCATCTGTGTGCCCTCCCATGCTACCTCGTTTCCCACAATGTTCCTATGACCCGGAACCCAACATAGCTTTACGATATCGTGTATATCCTGCAGAGTTTTGCTGCAATCAAGAATAGCTCTTGAATTTAATGTCCATGACTTGAGAGCCTTGAGGGCCGCCTGACTATCGACATATATATAGTCACCAATTCTGTAAGACTGCCTTCAAGCCCTTTCACCAGTTCAGCTGCTTTCCTGATAACAAGAATCTACGCCTGAAAAACACTACAATTATCGTTGAGCTTGTATGAAGTTTTAATTAGTGTATTCTCGCAGTAGACGCCTTCCATCTGGACCCGTATCTGTATATTGCCAGACCGTCCAAAGGAGATATGCACTTAGCCCATGCGTTCCTGCTTGGGAAGATGGCGGTTAAGGAGTCAAACAGGAAGGAGGTAGGCATATAATCGCTTACGCAACCACTGTCACCTAACTCAAGTCGACTATCAACTAGTTTTAGGACATTCGAGTGTCCAAAGTGTGAACCACGATATAATCCTGACTCCTGGAGTCTAAAACCAGTTCTCGCCGCCTGAAACTAGATTAAGATATCCAAAGGTTGGGAATCCAAAATGACGTTTAAAGCAGCTTGACTCAATGACTCAGTTCTTTGTACACTTGATAGTCTGGAGAGTAACGCTTTGTTCCCGAGAACTTGCCACCAAACCAGCCCCCCATAGGTATCAGCCCCCCATATGCAGGACCACGGTTACATACAGCCAGTTTATTATTTGTGGTCTCAATCAGCAGCTTTCCCCAAGGGAGTTCTTACAGGAGTAGAGTACCGTGAGTCCTTTCTTCGTTCGCTCGTCTATATTCCTTTTCTATGTCAAGCGATGGTCCAGAATAGTGCCGAGCTATTAAGGTTCCGTAGAAAGTTCAAGGGTCACCCCGTCCAGGAGTGGAGCCTCGAAATCGGAAATTTTGCGTTTCTTAGTGAATAGTACAAGCTCTGTTTTCTGGGTATAATCCCAGACCAATGTTCTAGGACCAGCCTGCAAGTTGTACCTAAGCACTTTGCATGAGCTCAGACAGGATTGGTAAGAATTTGCCATTTATCAGCACAACCACATCATAAGCATAGGCAACCACCTTGGTCTTCAGCCGGTCGAAGCAAACAAGTGTTTCATTTATTACCAGAAGCCATAGCAGAGGTGAGAGAACACCTCCCTGCGAAATGCCTCTGTTAACAGTCAATCCATTCCACAAGGATAGAGGAAATACCTGTGTTGCTGAGAGCATTTTGGATTGATTCAAGCTTCACATTATTGAAGGCCCCCTCTATATCGAGAAAGGAAGAAAGACTAATTGGTCTGTAGTCCTTTTGTAGTGTGTGACTAGGCTTCCCCGCTTTGGGGATGTAGGTCACCTTTACATCCTTCCACAGACGAGGTGTATTCAATAACAGCAGGCAGGCCTTAAAAAATTCTACCAGGATAGATAGTGCTGGCTCAGCCACATTCTGTAGCATTGCCGGTATTAACCATCCGGTCCCGGTGATTTATAAGGCTGGAAACTATGTGGTTAGTTATTCTGTCAATCGCCTGTTCATCCTCGACAGTTCGGAATCGACTGTGACTTGCTCCGTCGAAGTCAGCACAACCGGGAAAATTAACCCCTGAGAACAGATCCAGAGTCTCTCAACCGGAGTTAGTCCAGGAACCATCGCTCCGTGTGTGATGCTATATCCACTGTTTTTGATTGATCGCCTTGAAATATATATATATATATATATATATATATATATATATATATATATATATATATATAGATGTAGATTTTGATGGTGATGCTGAAACCGGATGCCGGCAAAAATTGTATGCACTTTGTGCAAATTAGCGATGTTTTATAGGTTTTTGCCTACTAAGATGCAACAGATGATATCAGGGACGTACGCAGGGGGGGGCACGGGGGGCCCGGGCCCCCCCCCGAAATGGTTTGGTCCGACAAATTTTTTTGAGCTACTTTAACAAATTATTACAATTTTTTCTCTAGAATTTTTTTTTTTTGAAATTTCAAATGAAAGCTGATATTGTCAACAAGCTGTCTGAAGAAATATTTAAAATTTTTTGTTTGAATACGCTCTTTAGAGAAACTTCCAGTAAAACTGAATTCCTTCCGTATGCCATGCCCGTGTTTTCGAATTCGTATTCAAAAGGATTACAAATTCATTATCGTGCGGATTAGAAGTACATAAAATGAAGTGTCTATTGGACAATATGTACGACATACGAGTATCAAGGGTTTTCCGTGGAGTATATCTCGAAAACCAATTAGAAAATGGATTTACCTTAATCAATATTTTGTATTCCTATTTTATATTAACTCATTGCTAAATAGTGGGAGAAAATAATGGAGAAAAATTTATTGTTGTGAATCATAAAGTGATAATATCTTCTATAAATGGCATGCCCATCTGAATTTTTTCCTATCAGTATTTGTAGCTGAAAACAACCGTAAACGAAATTAATGCTCAAACGTTGGTTAGATGATATTGTATTAAAATCTGCTGTTATTTGTATTGTATATCACGGTGCTCTTGAAACAACTTTAAACGAATGAAGCTTACACCTGGATTCATAGACGAAAAAAAATAAAAAAAACGCATTTTTAGAGTATTTCAGGTTTTGACCGTTTTGCTGAAAACCACAAGCCCTATCCAAATGGAACTAAAGTGAAAATTCTTGTTCTCTTATGATATTTTCCTATGTTTTACTGTTTTTGAGATATAGAAATTCAAATTGGGACAATTCACTGACTGTATCGTCTCCTTATAAAGCAATATCATGACTGCAATTTTCCAAACCATTGTAACTCTCGAACAAATCTACAGATTTTGTCCAAAATTTGAATCTCGCAATATTTTGGACACTTTCCCTGCCCCCTTCAAACTATTTCTCTAAAATCTTAAGCAAAGCCCAATTCGATTTTTTCGAGACCTACTGGTTCGAATATAGATCGATTTACTTGAGGTCTTGTTTACAGCGATATTGTATTTTTCGTGGGTGAGTCAATGGTTATATCAGGATTGGTACAAAAGCTCTAAATTTTACGCCGACCAACTAGTTTGACTTCCAAAATTAGAGCTCTGTTCCAGAACTAAAAATTTTTAAAATTTTTACCACTTTTACATATTTTGCGTTCCAGTACACAAAATTTATATGAAAATCGTTTACGACTTTTACCACTTTATAAAGTACGGGAACAGGCCATAGGTCCACTTCCAAAATGGACTATATCAGTCTATTCTTTCAGGTATCGTCTGTACAAAAGTGCAAAACGTTTGCGCACTTACCCAGCAAAATGTTTGTAGCCAAGGAAGTAGTTGAATCATGAGTGCAAGTGATTTCCGACTACATATTTTTACGTGAAAGAAGTCTTGATTTTTACAAGGGCATGGCGCAGTGATTATACTGTCTAATTTGCTTCTTAAGCACACATTTTGCATTAGTTCTTTGTAGTGAATAAATATACTTTCCATGGAATGTATTTTGAATTATTTTTTCGATTAATTTATTCAAAAGCATGCATTTTGAGGATATTGGAGAAGTTAAAATCTATTAAGCGAGGATTTTTCACTGAGCTGAGACCTCAGGGCCATTTGGAAAAGAGTATTCAAAATAGTTGTGGTAACTTCTAATTAATATTTTTGGCCTATTTCTTTAGTTTCTTTCAAATTACTAACAAAGTCATGTTTTTTTGTACAAAATTTTTGTTTGAAAAAACAGTAGTTTGATAATAGTTCGATAGTCTTAATGAAATTGAAATATAATGAATATAAAACAATGAAATATCTCAAATAAATCATTTTAAAAACGACTGAGTGCAAATAAAAATCAAATAATTTTATTCTAAAAAGTTAACTTTTTTACTTAAAAATACCCAAAAACATCTAAAAACGCTTCTTGCATAGAATCATGCAAAATAAGTGATAAACATCTAAAATTGATTGCATCCTAGCTGCACCATGCCCTTGTAAAAATCATGACTTCTTTCACTTAAAAAGACATAGTTACTTGCACTCATGATTTAACCATTTGTTTGGCTGCAAACAAATATGCAGTCTGATATTTCTTGCACCTATAATTATCTTTTTGGATACAAGTATTTTGCTGAGTAATTAAAATACCATGAAATAAATCACTTCTTGTGTTCTTGAGAATTTTCTTTGCAAAAAGTTATCATAAATGTAAACATTGCCAAAATGTGAAAATTTTATGAAATGGATTCAAATCCGACATTGTCAAAATGTGAAGAGCGGAATGCATTTTTAATGACTCTGCGTAGACTGCTTCTAAAAAAGCTATTCAATCACTACTTCACATAGAACAACTTCAAATAAATTTTGCTGGGTAACGCCAATAATAGAGAAGTTGTACACCCGAAATATTTCGAATTTATACGTCCAAAAATGGAGAGGAATTTCGGAAACTTCCTGGCTTTACAATTTACAGAACAAAAATTGGCGGCATAAGTTGAGTTTAGGGCCCGGTCCCGGATCTTGCTGATATATATATATATACCACTGATAGCCCTTGGGTTCCTGAATATAACGATATAAATTTTCTCTTGCACAATTCCATACTTCCCGAGATATGAGCCTCTGAAATTCTGAAAATTCCCTTGTTAAAGTAAGAAAAAAATTTAAATTAAAAAAAAAATATGTTCCCGTGCCCTAGATTGGCTCCTGTCCATAGGAGAAAGTCTTAAATCGCCGGCCGAAGGCCGGCCAATTGGAAAAAGCCATACAATTAAAAAAAAAATCGGGACCGTGGGACTTTACATGGGTATGAGAAATGTCTTTGGTGATTGTGGAACTTTGAAGGCCCATAACTCTGGAAGTATGGACTTGTGCAAGACAATATTTATATCGTTAGATTTAGGAACCCAAGGGCTATCTGTGGTATATATATATATCATCAAGATCCGGGACCGAGCCCTAAACTCAACTTGTTCCAAAATGGGCTATGTAGTCGGTATTCTATATGTCTATATATGTAGACAAACCCGACTGCTACTTTTTCTTGTTTTCCAGAAATCAAAAATTTTTAGTTTTCGGAAGTGATTGGTTGTTGGAAACCATTGATGTATCAGATGGAGTTTTTCGACTCAACCTATATTTTAGGATATAGCAAAAAGGTTGCCGAGTTTGTTTAAAAGGTTTTTTTCGATCAGGTTTTTGTGAAGCCTCAAACAGTACTACGAGTTGGATTCACAGTCTATGAGTCGTAGATTGCATCGCCCAGCTCCTGATAATTTATTTTAATGTAACTTTCTGACTGTTAAGTTGGCTTTCATTGAGTCTATCGCTTCTGGTTAAATAGTAAAGCTTTGGTGTTTTTAAGCAATTAAAAGAATATTATTTTCTAACAATAATACAAAACTTTTTTAATGGCACTGAAATTAGTGTGTAATTTGTTCGGGTCAAACTGTTTACATCCTCCAAACATCTATTCGACATATTCGCACTTTTTGTATGGAAGTTCTTTCACCAAAAGGATTTCCAAAATCCATATTAGTGACGATATTTTTAAAACTTATGCTAATAGCCTCAACAAGACAACACATGGTCGTATGTCAAACTGTCCAGAGTATGCTGAGGCTAAAAACTGACAAACTTTCCAAAAAAAGTCAAATGACGCCTGCCGACACTACGTGTTGCCTAGTCCAGAAGGTTTTTAGTGCCCCTCGTGAATAAAGTCATCAAAAACCCTTTAAAATAGCTTTAAGTAACGATACATAACATTTTTAATTTTCATGATTTTTGGTCAAGCTGTGCCCCCCCCGAAATGAAATCCTGCGTACGTCCCTGGATGATATATCTAAGTCTCCAAAATAAATTTCAAAAATGAATACAAATTTGATGGTATGGCCTAGTGTAAATGAAAATGACATGCGGACAAAATGATTTGGATAATTATGCGATTTACACTTATGTTATCCCACCTATAGTGTGTGATGCTACATCCACCGTTCTCCATTGACCGCCTTGTAATAGATATATATCGATGTAGATTTACATAGTGGACACTGAAATCGGATGCGAAAAAAGTGACGTTTTATATGTTTTGGATACTAAGATGCAGTCGATGCTACATCTTAGTCTCCAAATGAAATTTCTTTTGAGCGATTTATTTATTTCAGTCTATAGAACAATGTATTCCTTACAGACTTTGATGCTTAAACTAAACATTTGTTTAAATCTAAATATGTATATTCAACTCATTACAACTTAGTTACAAAATACAGCTTAAAATCATCTTTGGAAATGCAAAACTCTATAAATTTACAGTATTTCTTTTGAAAATTTATGTTAGTATCATTTATGTAGCGAAACGCTCTCATTAATGGGCTATGGATGGCATAGTTTACGTGATGAATTGGAATGTTAAAAATATTAATATGCCTCATCTGCCTCGGAGGAACATATAGTGGAATGTGTGAAAGTAATTCATCAGAATCTATTGTATTGTTAATCAAGTCGAAGACAAAAAGAGCAGACTGTATTAGCCGACAATGCTCAAGAGTTTGCATACCCAAAAGTAAACATTTAGAATCATATGTGTGAGAACCGGGTATAAGAAAAGATCTTAGAGCCTAATTCACAAACTGTCGTTGGACTTTTTCTACGCGTGACGCAGGCATTTTGCTGGGCGGATCCCGAATAATGGACGCATATTCAACCTTAGAACAAACAAAAGCATTGAAAAGAGTTGTTAGGGTATGAAAATCGGAAAAATCCTTGCCATTCCTTTTAAGAAAAGAAAGCATTTTATATGTTTTAGGTAGAATATAATCAATATGGGGTATGAACGACATACCAGCATCAAAAATTTTTCCAAGGTCTCGAATTGTACCAACAGTTTTCAGAGCATATTCTCCCAAATAGAAATTAAATTGAATAGGATGATAAGATTTGTGAAATGATAAATGGAAACATTTAGATAAATTGAGAGATAGTTTGTTATTAATGCACCAGTTTAAAGCATTATCCAAATCTGATTGCAAGTTTGCCACATCTGCTAAAGAATCGACTTTAGAAAAAATCTTAAGATCATCAGCATACAGTAAAAATTTAGATTTATTAAAACATAATGATATGTCATTGATGAAAAGATTAAAGAGCAAGGGCCCTAACACACTCCCTTGTGGAACACCTGAAGTTTGTAGATATTGATGGGATATGAAACTCCCTATCCTTACTCTACAATATCTGTGAGATAAATACGAAGAAATCCAACGTAAGATTTTTGAATGCAGACCAAGCTGTTGCAATTTGTGTAGCAATATGAAATGTGATACTTTATCAAACGCTTTCGAGAAATCTGTGTATACTGACTCCACTTGACTTCCTTGTTTTATAGCAGATATACAATATTCGCTAAATGTTACTAAGTTAGTGACTGCAGATCTCTCAGCAAAAAATCCATGATGTTGGGTAGAAATAAATGATTTTGTTTCAAAAATATAGCTTTTTAGATATTATATTTTCAAAAATTATAGATACACACGGTAATTTAGATATAGGTCTGTAACATGTCACGTCATCTTTTCTCCCATCATTAAAAATTGGTGTAATATAAGGGGACTTCCAACAATTCAAGAATACTCCCTCTTTTAGAGACATATTAAATATGTGAGATATAGCACAAACAATGCTTTTAGAAATTTTCTTTTAGAAAAAAAGCGCATATACCATCTGAATCACATTTGATATCATATTTTAGCTCATTAATGGCTTCTAACACCTCCTGCGTACTAATCATAATATTGCCAATGTTCAAGTTTGTTTCTGGAATATTAATTACAACATCATTAATTGATGGATGTTAAAGTTCAAATTGGATTTTTTATTCTAATTCGGCTGACTGTCAGTCATGTGTCAACCCCCCTTGTCAGAAATAGTCTACTACGTTAATCATTCAACTTTGCACTTTCGGCGCAAAGTAATATTGAAATATTCTGACAAGAGAGGTTGACAGTTTGCCCGACAAAGTCTAGTGAAAGCTACGTTGAGTTAGAGTGTGTTATTCGACACAAGGCAGAATAGACGAACTTCGTTCACAGACTCCGTCCACTTAACAATACTAACATAACTTATTGTTTACGAAAAAAGGTAAAAGCTTTACGAGCAAACATTCAATAAACATACCAAACATCAATACTAAAAACCCTTGTGTTTTTATTTCTCTTCTTTTTCATTTATTTACACCGCACAACCTCTCCGAGGCAAACAACAAAAAAACAACAAAAGCTACGCTTTATTGTGGATACTTCACTTATCCTAAAATATACAGTCCACTTGGTGTTCCACCTAAAATTCTGCTTTCGCAACTAAACATCTGGTCTCTTCAGGCTGGATTAAACATTTGGTCCTTCGTGCCGGATAATAATCAGCAAGGATTTCATCCACTTCGCCTGACTCCGTCGGCATCATCAACAATTTCATCAGTACAAAAGGTACGTACTGTCAGTTTTCTACGAAAGTGAGCAGTGTAACCCTTTAAACAATAACAACACAAAAATAAAAACATCCATCAATCGCCTTACAATAGTGCCGCGTTAGTGTTTTTGTTGTAATATTCTCTTTCGAAATTTGCAATAATTCTCTTATTTTAGTTACGCGAAAATAAGCATAAAACGTGTGGTGTAACTAGCAGCAGTGATCAGTAATTTTTACAAAAACAACTGTGCTTGCTATTTAGTGGTCAATTTCATGCATAAAAAAGAATAAAAGAAATTGGCAACAACAACATATCCAGGACTGTAATTCTGTTGTGTGTAGTAACAACAACTACAATAAGATCACTTATCAGTGCTGTAGTTTCGTTGATTTTGTTTTGATTATTAAGAAGTAAATAGTCAGTAACCACATTATAATAAAGCGGGTCGTAACAAAATATAATTATTTATATTAAAATATAATTTTGCAAATTATTAATAAAATTAAGTGCGCTTCCGTACAAGTAAAATTTATTAGTGCATTTTTCGATACACTGAGCAAAATTATGTGTAATTTTCGGTACACTGAAGAAAATTTAATAATTATTTAAATATTGTTTTTATAGAAATTTCTTGAAAAATTTATAAAAATTGTGTATTTTTCGATACACTGAGCAAACTTACGTGCATCTTTCGATACACTGTTAAAAATTATTGGTATATATTTCGATATACTAATCTCAATTTGCTGTAATTTTCGTTACAATCAAACATTTTCGACAAAATAAGAAAAAATTTTTGTAATTTATTCCAAATTTCGTTCTTATTTTTGCATTTCTGTTTTTAATCTTCGATTAAAATGGCCCTAACTCCATACGATTTCTTTATTCGAGCAATTGATGCTCTAATTAATTTCGATGCGAGCTTTAGTTCTTTACGGGATGAAGATCTCGACATTTATTTTCTAGAAATCTATGGGTCAGAGGCCAAAGAACTATGGAATAAAGTCAAAGACACATTTGATAAATGCTTGGATTATCTTCAGACCTCCGAAAAGTCAAATACTTGTGACATCACTTCCGCTAAGAGCAAATATGATATCGCATACCGATCATATATGCAGGTCCTGGCGAATATAAATAAAAAGACAAATGCACTTCGTGCAACACCAAATCCTTCCATTCAGCCGAATATAACTCCAAGGTTGGATGATTCACATCCATCTAGCAATCACACTTCTGTTCAGTCTACAATAGAGAGTGCTACGCACAATCTTAACCTACCTCCTTGTGATATTGATGTATTCGATGGAGGTTTTGAGTCATGGTCAACATTCAGAGACTTGTTTTCAGCAGTCTATATTAAGAACTCCAGCATAAGCGATGTTGAACGGTTGTGCCATTTAATCAATAAAACTAGCGGTGAGGCTCGGGAACTTGTTTCCAAGTTTCCTCTTACCCATCGAAGTTTTCATTTAGCATGGAATGCATTAGCAGATGCATACGACAACGTCCGCATCTTGGTTAATAATCAAATCAAAGTGTTATTCGACCTTCCGGTCTTAAACAGAGAGACAAGTTCAGGTCTGAAGAAATTACAACGTGGTATAAATAGGTGCATTTCTGCCCTGACGATCTACGATGTGTCAACTAACGGTTGGGATCCATTATTAGTATTTCTTCGTATTCAACGGTTACCAAGAGATACTGTTACATTATGGGAGCAAAGCATTACAAATAATTCAGCTTTGTCTTTATGGAAAGATCTGGATATCTTTCTTACAGAAAGGATCCAAACTTTAGAATGCCTTCATAATATAAGGGGGTTAGATTCAAAACCCATCTCCGATGGTAAAAATCAACACAGACATTCTCCGAATGCACCATCTTCTAATTCGCCCTTTTCCAATTCTAAGAAATATTGTCCAGTATGTCCACGACAGAAGCATCATCTTCGAATTTGTAGGGAGTTTCAAAAACTTTCAGTTCCTGATCGTTTTGATATTGTACTGTTTACTGTTGTGCCAACTGTATTTCTCGTGGGCACAATGTCAAGGATTGCTGTAGCCGTTTTAATTGTTCTTACTGCAATAAAAGACACCACAGTCTTTTACATCGTGAGATGACAGTAGGATCTCCCATTTCGGCGATAACATCGCCATCGACTTCTATTTCTAGTCGTCGATTTAGTTCTGATACTGGTTCCCAACCAAATTCGACTCCGAGTTCGTCCGATTCGCCCGCTACAATTACAACACCTCCAAATCCTTCCGCTTTCGTGAATAGACAGGTATCTCATACCACTTCATCCACCAATGTTGTAATGGGTTTGTGCCATAATTGATTCAACATCAGAATCATCATTCATTTCAGAGTGGTGGTGGTTTCTAAACTCGGTATTTCTACCAACTCCTCTTTATCCTCCATTACTGGACTTAACCAATCGGTTGCGGCTATTTTTAGCCAAATCTCCTCCATTGAGATAGGGTCTTCATTCAATAGACATTTATCTATCAA
The DNA here is from genome assembly GCF_047663935.1 of Musca autumnalis. Taxonomy (NCBI): domain Eukaryota; kingdom Metazoa; phylum Arthropoda; class Insecta; order Diptera; family Muscidae; genus Musca; species Musca autumnalis. The sequence goes on along the minus strand of NW_027411866.1, from coordinate 61,058,365 downwards.
TGTTAATGCTTTGGTTCTTCCAGAACTCTCCAATAATTGCCCGACTATTTCATCTGATATTGATCTGTCTTCTCGACTGCCAAATCAACGTAGTTGGCAGATCCAACTACGTTGGATTCCGGTCGAGGGGATCTCCTACTAGGAGCGGACATTTATCCTCAAATAATTACTGACGGTATCATCCACAACGTAATTGACACTTTATTGACACAAAACACTGTCTTTGGCTGGGTTCTAACGGGACCAATTCCATCATCAAATAATCTAACGTCTTCGAAATCAAACGTTTCCCATAATTGATTTTCAAGATTATAGTTTTATATTTTGAAACATTTCTATCGATATCCGGTCGTCTTGTTTTAAAAACGCTTCGCAAAATCTACTATAAGCTATTGTAAGACAATCATTACCATGATCTATGCTAAGGCGTCTCCTCTACGGGAGTTTGCACTCGCCTTTCATAATCACCAATCAAGGACTTTCGTCCTGAACGGCAGTAGACACCCTTCTGGTACTTCTAGCCGCAACTTAATGTCTTTCGACAAGATCAGCACGCTCCGCTCTCTTCTACGAGAGATTGCACAGCGGGCTGCTCCATATCAAGGCTTCGCCTGGACTATGATACGGCGTCTCCTCTACGCGAGTTTGTACACGTCTTTCATAGTTCTTCAACATATTAATATCTACAAACACTTGCTGGGATCATCGTCCCGGAGCCTGCTCTTCTACGAGAGCTTGTACAGGCGCTGTTTGTTTGAATAACCATTAACTATAATAAGGCGTCTCCTCATCGGGAGTTTGCACTCGCCTTTCATGGTTATTCAAGAAGTAAATAGCTTCAAACACTTGCTGGGATCATCGTCCCGGAGCCTGCTCTTATACGAGAGCCTGCACAGGCGCTGTTTTGCTTGGTTACTCAACTAACTTTTACTAACAAATAAAACATTTTTCATCATTATCGCCATCCAACTGCTCACTGAACTGACAGCTACACCTTTTGTATATTTACTATTATAAAAATATTCGCTTATTTTGCAACAAACGTAGTTTTTGCAATGGCGGCGGAATGTTAAAGTTCAAATTGGATTTTTTATTCTAATTCGACTGACTTTCAGTCATGTGTCAACCCCCTTGTCAGAAATAGTCTACTACACAAATCATTCAACATTGCACTTTCGGCGCAAAGTAATATTGAACTATTCTGACAAGAGAAGTTGACAGTTTACCCGCCAAAGTCTAGTGAAAGCTACGTTAAGTTAGAGTGTGTTATTCGACACAAGGCAGAATAGACGAACTTCCTTCACGGACTCCGTCCACTTAACAATACTAACATAATTTATTGTTTACGAAAAAAAGGTAAAAGCTTTACGAACAAACATTCAATAAACATACCAAACATCAATACTAAAAACCCTTGTGTTTTTCTCTTCTTTTTCGTTTATTTACACCGCACAACCTCTACGAGGCAAACAACAAAAAAAAACAACAAAAGCTACGCTTTATTGTGGATACTCCACATATCCTAAAATATACAGTCCACTTGGTGTTCCACCTAAAATTCTGCTTTCGCAACTAAACATCTGGTCTCTTCAGGCTGGATTAAACATTTGGTCATTCGAGCCGGATAATAATCAACAAGGATTTCATCCACTTCGCCTGGCTCCATCGGCATCATCAACAATTTCATCAGTACAAAAGGTACGTACTGTCAATTTCTACGAAAGTGAGCAGTGTAACCCTTTAAACAATAACAACACAAAAATAAAAACATCCATCAATCGCCTTACAATGGTGCCGCGTTAGTGTTTTTGTTGTAATATTCTCTTTCGAAATTTGCAATAATTCTCTTATTTTAGTTACGCGAAAATAAGCATAAAACGTGTGGTGTAACTAGCAGCAGTGATCAGTAATTTTTACAAAAGCAACTGTGCTTGCTATTTAGTGGTCAATTTCATGCATAAAAGGAATAAAAGAAATTGGCAACAACAACATATCCAGGACTGTAATTCTGTTGTGTGTAGTAACAACAACTACAATAAGATCACTTATCAGTGCTGTAGTTTCGTTGATTTTGTTTTGATTATTAAGAAGTAAATAATCAGTAACCACATTTGCGTTATTATACCGTGGGTCGTAACAAAATATAATTATTTATATTAAAATATGATTTTGCAAATTATTAATAAAATTAAGTGCGCTTCCGTACAAGTAAAATTTATTAGTGCATTTTTCGGTACACTGATGAAAACTAAATAATTATGTAAATATTGTTTTTATTGAAATTTCTTGAAAAATTTATAAAAAATTGTGTATTTTTCGATACACTGAGCAAACTTACGTGCATCTTTCGATACACTGTTAAAAATTATTGGTATATATTTCGATATACTAATCTCAATTTGATGTAATTTTCGTTACAATCAAACATTTTCGACAAGATTAGAAAAATTTTTGTAATTTATTCCAAATTTCTTTCTTATTTTTGCATTTCTGTTTTTAATCTTCGATTAAAATGGCCCAAACTCCATACGATTTCTTTATTCGAGCAATTGATGCTCTAATTAATTTCGATGCGAGCTTTAGTTCTTTACGGGATGAAGATCTCGACATTTATTTTGTAGAAATCTATGGGTCAGAGGCCAAAGAACTATGGAATAAAGTCAAAGACACATTTGATAAATGCTTGGATTATCTTCAGACATCCGAAAAGTCAAATACTTGTGACATCACTTCCGCTAAGAGCAAATATGATATCGCATTCCGATCATATATGCAGGTCCTGGCGAATATAAATAAAAAGACAAATGCACTTCATGCAACACCAAATCCTTCCATTCAGCCGAATATGACTCCAAGGTTGGATGATTCACATCCATATAGCAATCACACTTCTGTTGAGTCTACAATAGAGAGTGCTACGAACAATCTTAACCTACCTCCTTGTGATATTGATGTATTCGATTGAGGTTTTGAGTCATGGCCAAAATTCAGAGACTTGTTTTCAGCAGTCTATATTAAGAACTCCAGCATAAGCGATGTTGAACGGTTGTGCCATTTAATCAATAAAACTAGCGGTGAGGCTCGGGAACTTGTTTCCAAGTTTCCTCCTACCCATCGAAGTTTTCATTTAGCATGGAATGCATTAGCAGATGCATACGACAACGTCCGCTTCTTGGTTAATAATCAAATCAAAGTGTTATTCGACCTTCCGGTCTTAAACAGAGAGACAAGTTCAGGGCTGAAGAAATTACAACGTGGTATAAATAGGTGCATTTCTGCCCTGACGATCTACGATGTGTCAACTAACGGTTGGGATCCATTATTAGTATTTCTTTGTATTCAACGGTTACCAAGAGATATTGTTACATTATGGGAGCAAAGCATTACAAATAAATCAGCTTTGTCTTTATGGAAAGATCTGGATATCTTTCTTACAGAAAGGATCCAAACTTTAGAATGCCTTCATAATATAAGGGGGTTAGATTCAAAACCCATCTCCGATGGTAAAAATCAACACAGACATTCTCCGAATGCACCAGAAATATTGTCCAGTATGTCCACGACAGAAGCATCATCTTCGAATTTGTAGGGGGTTTCAAAAACTTTCAGTTCCTGATCGTTTTGATATAGTAAAACGGAATTACTGTTGTGCCAACAGTATTTCTCGTGGGCACAATGTCGAGGATTGCAGTAGCCTTTTTAATTGTGCTTACTGAAATAAAAGACACCACAGTCTTTTACATCGTGAGATGACAGTAGGATCTCCCATTTCGGCGATAACATCGCCATCGACTTCTATTTCTAGTCGTCGATTTAGTTTTGATACTGGTTCCCAACCAGATTCGACTCCGAGTTCGTCCGATTCGCCCACTACAATTACAACACCTCCAAATCCTTCCGCTTTCGTGAATAGACAGGTATTTCATACCTCTTCATCCAGCAATGTTGTAATGGGGACAGCTATGGTGAATGTTATTCACAAGGGTACTTTGTATCCGGTTCGTGCCATAATTGATCCAACATCAGAATCATCATTCATTTCAGAGTGGTGGTGGTTTCTAAACTTGGTATTTCTACCAACTCCTCTTTATCCTCCATTACTGGACTTAACCAATCGGTTTCGGATATTTCTAGCCAAATCTCCTCCATTGAGATAGGGTCTTCATTCAATAGACATTTATCTATCAATGTTAATGCTTTGGTTCTTCCAGAACTCTCCAATAATTGCCCGACTATTTTATCTGATATTGATCTGTCTTCTCGACTGCCAAATATACGTTTGGCAGATCCAACCACGTTGGATTCCGGTCGAGGGGATCTCCTACTAGGAGCGGACATTTATCCTAAAATAATTACTGACGGTATCATCCACAACGTAATTGACACTTTATTGACACAAAATACTGTCTTTGGCTGGGTTCTAACGGGACCAATTCCATCATCAAATAATCTAACGTCTTCGAAATCAAACGTTTCCCATAATTGATTTTCAAGATTATAGTTTTATATTTTGAAACATTTCTATCGATATCCGGTCGTCTTGTTTTAAAAACGCTTCGCAAAATCTACTATAAGCTATTGTAAGACAATCATTACCATGATCTATGCTAAGGCGTCTCCTCTACGGGAGTTTGCACTCGCCTTTCATAATCACCAATCAAGGACTTTCGTCCTGAACGGCAGTAGACACCCTTCTGGTACTTCTAGCCGCAACTTAATGTCTTTCGACAAGATCAGCACGCTCCGCTCTCTTCTACGAGAGATTGCACAGCGGGCTGCTCCATATCAAGGCTTCGCCTGGACTATGATACGGCGTCTAATCTACGCGAGTTTGTACACGTCTTTCATAGTTCTTCAACATATTAATATCTACAAACACTTGCTGGGATCATCGTCCCGGAGCCTGCTCTTCTACGAGAGCTTGTACAGGCGCTGTTTGTTTGAATAACCATTAACTATAATAAGGCGTCTCCTCATCGGGAGTTTGCACTCGCCTTTCATGGTTATTCAAGAAGTAAATAGCTTCAAACACTTGCTGGGATCATCGTCCCGGAGCCTGCTCTTATACGAGAGCCTGCACAGGCGCTGTTTTGCTTGGTTACTCAACTAACTTTTACTAACAAATAAAACATTTTTCATCATTATCGCCATCCAACTGCTCACTGAACTGACAGCTACACCTTTTGTATATTTACTATTATAAAAATATTCGTTTATTTTGCAACAAACGTTGGTTTTGCAATGGCGGCGGAATGTTAAAGTTCAAATTGGATTTTTTATTCTAATTCGACTGACTTTCAGTCATGTGTCAACCCCCTTGTCAGAAATAGTCTACTACGCAAATCATTCAACATTGCACTTTCGGCGCAAAGTAATATTGAAATATTCTGACAAGAGAGGTTGACAGTTTGCCCGCCAAAGTCTAGTGAAAGCTACGTTAAGTTAGAGTGTGTTGTTCGACACAAGGCAGAATAGACGAACTTCCTTCACGGACTCCGTCCACTTAACAATACTAACATAACTTATTGTTTACGAAAAAAAGGTAAAAGCTTTACGAACAAACATTCAATAAACATACCAAACATCAATACTAAAAACCCTTGTGTTTTTATTTCTCTTCTTTTTCATTTATTTACACCGCACAACCTCTACGAGGCAAACAACAAAAAAAAAACAACAAAAGCTACGCTTTATTGTGGATACTCCACATATCCTAAAATATACAGTCCACTTGGTGTTCCACCTAAAATTCTGCTTCCGCAACTAAACATCTGGTCTCTTCAGGCTGGATTAAACATTTGGTCCTTCGAGCCGGATAATAATCAGCAAGGATTTCATCCACTTCGCCTGGCTCCGTCGGCATCATCAACAATTTCATCAGTACAAAAGGTACGTACTGTCAATTTCTACGAAAGTGAGCATTGTAACCCTTTAAACAATAACAACACAAACATAAAAACATCCATCAATCGCCTTACAATAGTGCCGCGTTAGTGTTTTTGTTGTAATATTCTCTTTCGAAATTTGCAATAATAATTCTCTTAATTTTTTATTATTGTCTTTTTAGGACGAAGGCCAATTATTTATGAAAGTTTTATTAATTATGAATTAATCGAGCTAACATGGCCTTATTTTAGTTACGCGAAAATAAGCATAAAACGTGTGGTGTAACTAGCAGCAGTGATCAGTAATTTTTACAAAAACAACTGTGCTTGCTACTTAGTGGTCAATTTCATGCATAAAAAGAATAATTCTGTTGTGTGTAGTAACAACAACTACAATAAGATCCCTTATCAGTTCTGTAGTTTCGTTGATTTTGTTTTGATTATTAAGAAGTAAATAATCAGTAACCACATTTGCGTTATTATACCGCGGGTCGTAACAAAATATAATTATTTATATTAAAATATAATTTTGCAAATTATTAATAAAATTAAGTGCGCTTCCGTACAAGTAAAATTTATTAGTGCATTTTTCGGTACACTGAAGAAAATTAAATAATTATTTAAATATTGTTTTTATTGAAATTTCTTGAAAAATTTATAAAAAATTGTGTATTTTTAGATACACTGAGCAAACTTACGTGCATCTTTCGATACACTTTTAAAAATTATTGGTATATATTTCGATATACTAATCTGAATTTGCTGTAATTTTCGTTACAATCAAACATTTTCGACAAAATTAGAAAAATTTTTGTAATTTATTCCAAATTTCGTTCTTATTTTTGCATTTCTGTTTTTAATCTTCGATTAAAATGGCCCAAACTCCATACGATTTCTTTATTCGAGCAATTGATGCTCTAATTAATTTCGATGCGAGCTTTAGTTCATTACGGGATGAAGATCTCGACATTTACTTTCTAGAAATCTATGGGTCAGAGGCAAAGAACTATGGAATAAAGTCAAAGACACATTTGATAAATGCTTGGATTATCTTCAGACATCCGAAAAGTCAAATACTTGTGACATCACTTCCGCTAAGAGCAAATATGATATCGCATACCGATCATATATGCAGGTCCTGGCGAATATAAATAAAAAGACAAATGCACTTCGTGCAACACCAAATCCTTCCATTCAGCCGAATATGACTCCAAGGTTGGATGATTCACATCCATCTAGCAATCACACTTCTGTTCAGTCTACAATAGAGAGTGCTACGCACAATCTTAACCTACCTCCTTGTGATATTGATGGATTCGATGGAGGTTTTGAGTCATGGTCAAAATTCAGAGACTTGTTTTCAGCAGTCTATATTAAGAACTCCAGCATAAGCGATGTTGAACGGTTGTGCCGTTTAATCAATAAAACTAGCGGTGAGGCTCGGGAACTTGTTTCCAAGTTTCCTCTTACCCATCGAAGTTTTCATTTAGCATGGAATGCATTAGCAGATGCATACGACAACGTCCGCATCTTGGTTAATAATCAAATCAAAGTGTTATTCGACCTTCCGGTCTTAAACAGAGAGATAAGTTCAGGGCTGAAGAAATTACAACGTGGTATAAATAGGTGCATTTCTGCCCTGACGATCTACGATGTGTCAACTAACGGTTGGGATCCATTATTAGTATTTCTTTGTATTCAACGGTTACCAAGAGATATTGTTACATTATGGGAGCAAAGCATTACAAATAAATCAGCTTTGTCTTTATGGAAAGATCTGGATATCTTTCTTACAGAAAGGATCCAAAATTTAGAATGCCTTCATAATATAAGGGGGTTCGATTCAAAACCCATCTCCGATGGTAAAAATCAACACAGACATTCTCCGAATGCACCATCTTCTAATTCGCCCTTTTCCAATTCTAAGAAATATTGTCCAGTATGTCCACGACAGAAGCATCATCTTCGAATTTGTAGGGGGTTTCTAAAACTTTCAGTTCCTGATCGTTTTGATATAGTAAAACGGAATTACTGTTGTGCCAACAGTATTTCTCGTGGGCACAATGTCAAGGATTGCAGTAGCCTTTTTAATTGTGCTTACTGCAATAAAAGACACCACAGTCTTTTACATCGTGAGATGACAGTAGGATCTCCCATTTCGGCGATAACATCGCCATCGACTTCTATTTCTAGTCGTCGATTTAGTTTTGATACTGGTTCCCAACCAGATTCGACTCCGAGTTCGTCCGATTCGCCCACTACAATTACAACACCTCCAAATCCTTCCGCTTTCGTGAATAGACAGGTATTTCATACCTCTTCATCCAGCAATGTTGTAATGGGGACAGCTATGGTGAATGTTATTCACAAGGGTACTTTGTATCCGGTTCGTGCCATAATTGATCCAACATCAGAATCATCATTCATTTCAGAGTGGTGGTGGTTTCTAAACTTGGTATTTCTACCAATTCCTCTTTATCCTCCATTACTGGACTTAACCAATCGGTTTCGGCTATTTCTAGCCAAATCTCCTCCATTGAGATAAGGTCTTCATTCAATAGACATTTATCTATCAATGTTAATGCTTTGGTTCTTCCAGAACTCTCCAATAATTGCCCGACTATTTTATCTGATATTGATCTGTCTTCTCGACTGCCAAATATACGTTTGGCAGATCCAACTACGTTGGATTCCGGTCGAAGGGATCTCCTACTAGGAGCGGACATTTATCCTAAAATAATTACTGACGGTATCATCCACAACGTAATTGACACTTTATTGACACAAAATACTGTCTTTGGCTGGGTTCTAACGGGACCAATTCCATCATCAAATAATCTAACGTCTTCGAAATCAAACGTTTCCCATAATTGATTTTCAAGATTATAGTTTTATATTTTGAAACATTTCTATCGATATCCGGTCGTCTTGTTTTAAAAACGCTTCGCAAAATCTACTATAAGCTATTGTAAGACAATCATTACCATGATCTATGCTAAGGCGTCTCCTCTACGGGAGTTTGCACTCGCCTTTCATAATCACCAATCAAGGACTTTCGTCCTGAACGGCAGTAGACACCCTTCTGGTACTTCTAGCCGCAACTTAATGTCTTTCGACAAGATCAGCACGCTCCGCTCTCTTCTACGAGAGATTGCACAGCGGGCTGCTCCATATCAAGGCTTCGCCTGGACTATGATACGGCGTCTCCTCTACGCGAGTTTGTACACGTCTTTCATAGTTCTTCAACATATTAATATCTACAAACACTTGCTGGGATCATCGTCCCGGAGCCTGCTCTTCTACGAGAGCTTGTACAGGCGCTGTTTGTTTGAATAACCATTAACTATAATAAGGCGTCTCCTCATCGTCCCGGAGCCTGCTCTTATACGAGAGCCTGCACAGGCGCTGTTTTGCTTGGTTACTCAACTAACTTTTACTAACAAATAAAACATTTTTCATCATTATCGCCATCCAACTGCTCACTGAACTGACAGCTACACCTTTTGTATATTTACTATTATAAAAATATTCGTTTATTTTGCAACAAACGTAGTTTTTGCAATGGCGGCGGAATGTTAAAGTTCAAATTGGATTTTTTATTCTAATTCGACTGACTTTCAGTCATGTGTCAACCCCCTTGTCAGAAATAGTCTACTACGCAAATCATTCAACATTGCACTTTCGGCGCAAAGTAATATTGAAATATTCTGACAAGAGAGGTTGACAGTTTGCCCGCCAAAGTCTAGTGAAAGCTACGTTAAGTTAGAGTGTGTTGTTCGACACAAGGCAGAATAGACGAACTTCCTTCACGGACTCCGTCCACTTAACAATACTAACATAACTTATTGTTTACGAAAAAAAGGTAAAAGCTTTACGAACAAACATTCAATAAACATACCAAACATCAATACTAAAAACCCTTGTGTTTTTATTTCTCTTCTTTTTCATTTATTTACACCGCACAACCTCTACTAGGCAAACAACAAAAAAAAAACAACAAAAGCTACGCTTTATTGTGGATACTCCACATATCCTAAAATATACAGTCCACTTGGTGTTCCACCTAAAATTCTGCTTTCGCAACTAAACATCTGGTCTCTTCAGACTGGATTAAACATTTGGTCCTTCGAGCCGGATAATAATCAGCAAGGATTTCATCCACTTCGCCTGGCTCCGTCGGCATCATCAACAATTTCATCAGTACAAAAGGTACGTACTGTCAATTTCTACGAAAGTGAGCATTGTAACCCTTTAAACAATAACAACACAAACATAAAAACATCCATCAATCGCCTTACAATAGTGCCGCGTTAGTGTTTTTGTTGTAATATTCTCTTTCGAAATTTGCAATAATAATTCTCTTATTTTAGTTACGCGAAAATAAGCATAAAACGTGTGGTGGAACTAGCAGCGGTGATCAGTCATTTTTACAAAAACAACTGTGCTTGCTATTTAGTGGTCAATTTTATGCATAAAAAGAATAAAAGAAATTGGCAACAACAACATATCCAGGACTGTAATTCTGTTTTGTGTAGTAACAACAACTACAATAAGATCACTTATCAGTGCTGTAGTTTCGTTGATTTTTTTTTGATTATTAAGAAGTAAATAATCAGTAACCACATTTGCGTTATTATACCGTGGGTCGTAACAAAATATAATTATTTATATTAAAATATGATCTTGCAAATTATTAATAAAATTAAGTGCGCTTCCGTACAAGTAAAATTTATTAGTGCATTTTTCGGTACACTGAAGAAAACTAAATAATTATGTAAATATTGTTTTTATTGAAATTTCTTGAAAAATTTATAAAAAATTGTGTATTTTTCGATACACTGAGCAAACTTACGTGCATCTTTCGATACACTGTTAAAAATTATTGGAATATATTTCGATATACTAATCTCAATTTGATGTAATTTTCGTTACAATCAAACATTTTCGACAAGATTAGAAAAATTTTTGTAATTTATTCCAAATTTCGTTCTTATTTTTGCATTTCTGTTTTTAATCTTCGATTAAAATGGCCCAAACTCCATACGATTTCTTTATTCGAGCAATTGATGCTCTAATTAATTTCGATGCGAGCTTTAGTTCTTTACGGGATGAAGATCTCGACATTTATTTTCTAGAAATCTATGGGTCAGAGGCCAAAGAACTATGGAATAAAGTCAAAGACACATTTGATAAATGCTTGGATTATCTTCAGACATCCGAAAA